>NC_139218.1:167321150-167926391 GCF_055691185.1 Crinia signifera | reverse complement strand
TAATTGTGTCCATTGAATAGGGCGAATTGTTTTTTCTGTGAGAAAATTCCCCAGAAAACAGATTCGCTGAAAAAAATGGCAAATCAGAGCCATTGGCAGGTATTCAATGCTGTTTGCGAGTGGTGACAGCGAGCAGGGCTTCCTGCTCGCTGTCACCACTCACCCTGACAGCATTCAACACAGCCTCCACATCCGCCAATTCCCCCTCGCTCCATTTTTTGAGCGAGGGGGAATTGGCGGATGTGGCTCCAGAAGCCGCGGGTCTCGCTGTTTTGGGGAATTCTCGCCGTCCTGTGACGGCGAGGATTTCCCCAGTACGTTGAATAGAGTGAGCGGCCGGCGCGGGGGTTAAACAGCGAGGATCGCTGGTTTTCAGCAATCCTCGCTGTTTAACCCCCTCGCCGGCCGCTCGCTGCGGCATTGAATACCCCACATTGAATTCTGGCCTCTCTTTTTCTTTCTCTTTCTTTCTCTCTCTTCTCTCTCTCTCTCTCTCTCTTTCTCTCTCTTTCTCTCTCTCTCTCTCTTTCTCTCTCTTTCTCTCTCTTTCTCTCTCTTTCTCTCTCTTTCTCTCTCTCTTTTCTTTCTCTCTCGCTCTCTCTTTCTCTCTTTCTTTCTCTCTCTCGCTCTCTCTTTCTCTCTCTCTCGCTCTCTCTTTCTCTCTCTCTCTCTCTCTCTCGCTCTCTCTCTCTCTTTTTTTCTCTCTCTCTCTCTTTTTTCTCTCTCTCTCTCTCTTTTTTTTCTCTCTCTCTCTTTTTCTCTCTCTCTCTCTCCCTCTCTCCCTCTCTCTCTCTCTCTCTCTCTCTCCCTCTCTCTTTTTCTCTCTCTCTTTTCTCTCTCTTTCTCGTGACAGGTGTCACAGGCAGCTCCACTGGATGGGACAGCCACCTCCGAACCGGACACTACAAGCTCCGGAATTGACAGATTGATGAATGGTTCCATGGTTTTATCGGGTTCCGGTTTTTACCCATACTAGTGTTCCCTCTAGAAATGAGGGTAGGCAGGGCGCCGCTGCACGGGGGCAGTGCAGGGGGGGCGGGCACACCCCTTTTCGTGACGTTGCGGCCCGGGACCGCCCACAATTGTGACATTGGCGGGCCCGGGCCGCAACGTCACGAAAAGGGGTGTGCCCGGTCGGCGCCGTCACTAAAGGAGGCGAAGTTACCGTGCTGCCGGGGAAGCGCCGGGAATCGCCGTCTAAGGCGGTGCTGCGCTTCCCCGTGCACACAATCAGGGCAGGCACCACGCTGTTTTAGCGGGCGCTGCTAGCAGGGCAGGGCGCATTTTTGCCCTGTAAACATCGTTCAGGGCGCAGCGCCCCGCTAAAACAGCCTAGCAGGAACACTACATACCCTCCTCGCATACCCTCCCTCGCATTCATTTATCTGTACATTATTAATTTTAACCCTGTAGGATTCCTGTTTATATAAGCTTCTTTATGCTTTATGTGAAATTATTTTTGGAAGACTGCCTAGTTGTATATTTGTTTTATATTGTACATGTACATTAGGGTGGTCGCAAGGTATAGGGGGACATTTAGTTTGGGTGATCTCTTTCATAGTTCTGAAAATGAGTCATCAGCCCTAAAGTTATGAAAAATTGCATATTTTGCTTTTTTGATCAAAGTTCAGGCAAAAAAAGTGTGGCATTAAAACAATTTTCTTTCGGGCAAACCACCGATTATGAGATTCCGAATGAATTAATTGAGCATGGCAGGATAATAAAAGATCAAATCAATATGGTAACATCTCAAATTTTTTATTTAGCCTCAAACATTGAACTTCTTTAAGAGATTCAATGTGGGTAAATTCTCTAAGAACAGATGTACTCATTCATACCCATAAATAAAATTGGGGCCAGGAAGATTGGAGCTAGGAACATACATTATCTAAGAAATAAGACAAAATCCATGTTCCTAGGACCAACGGTAGTGATTTTATAGGAAAACAATGTGTTGTTTTTTGTGTGTGTGTGTGAAAATGGCCGTTTTTCATAACTTTAGAGATGATCTTAACGTTATCCAATCAAGTTGAAACTTTTGCAATTGCCAACTTATTAGGGGGTCCCCCGAAAAAAATTCGAACATTGATTTCTTTCAACTACCCCAATGTACGTTTTACTTAAACAGACACAAAACCTAAAGTAGGTTATCATCACGGATGGTGGTCATTAGTACAACTATTTTCTCCCATACAGTATATAAAATTGGTCGACATGAGTTTTTCATGTTTTTTTTCTCTCCCCGAATTTTGGCACTTTTATATTCTCTCTCCATGCCCTAGTGGATGGTAGGGTATGAAATACTGCTTGTTTTGGGGGGGGGGGGGGGGGGGGGGGGGGCATGAAAAACTCATGTTGACCTTTTGACTGTAGACCTTCCCAATGTCGACCTAATGCTTGTGTCGACCTTCCAACCCCATCGACCGTAGCCATGTTGACCTATTTCATGTGTCGACCTATCAATTATATCCCAAAAAAGCATATCCTACATAATGGGCTGCTCTTCACCTCTATGGTGTGAATTTAAATGTTTTGCGTATCAACGCCAACTAGTTGACACTAGATGAAGTAAAGCTAGATGAATAAAGGATGATAATAATAATAATAATAATAATAATAATAATAATAATAAAAAAGCACAAGTCATAATCTGATTGGTCAAGCACAGCCACCAGTGCTTACATTACTGTTATCTTGTTCCATCATTTTCATGGACTGATAACTAGTAAAATCAATAATCATTCAGTAGTTGTTTGTACAAGTCCCGTGACTCACATCATTTATGTAGGAGCCCAGAAATGCTAGTAAAATGATTATAACCAGAAGGTTAGTGGAACTTAATTCATAAGAAGTAAGTTCCATTCAGAAAGTCAGCGTCAGGGACCCCAATGCTTAAGAAGATCAGTTGTTAATATAATTTGAGGATGTCTCTCTCTATTCTATTACAGCAGGGATCACCTGTAAGATCAATTACAGTCAGAAATCATTAACTAAATCAGGAGATGATGGTGGATGAAGAAGGGCACACCTATTGATGTACACATGTTGCCACGCTCATTGTTACCCAGGTATCCTAATCGTGCCATAAGTATGGCACATTAAGATGTACTAAGCTGTAAGAGGATCCAAGGCACATGCGCATAGGATAGAGTGCGTGGCTGTATCTGTTCTAGTGTGGTCGAAGACGTGATGAGGTGTGTCTATGCATAACATAGGCACACTTCCAGTATTTATATCTACTGAACCTAAATGTCCCCCTATGCAACAGAATAGATGTATAGCATTGTATTCAAATGTGCTTTACAACCAAAGTCACTGTTATCAGTCATTTTGTGGTCTACTTAGTATAAGCCATTTAGGACTTACTAAGCGTCTCACAATTTGCTACAAAGTACAGTTTGCTGTGCTTACTGCTGATCCCACTGAAATCTGTGCTTTACTTTTGCTGTAATTAATGAATAGATTTAACTATAATCTACTCAATGTAGAACAGAAAAGTGTGAGGCTTCCCTCTATCCCACTTAGGTAAAATAACTGTGGATGGTAACCACATCTTCTTATATTTTTAAGCATACATTGTAGTGTTCACTCTGCTTTGTTTTGCAGGGCACCGCGCCATGCCAATTTTTTTTTTTTTTTACTTGTAAAGCCACTCTGCCCTTTAAATTTCTTACTTTCCCCCCTCCCGCCAACTACCTGCCATGCTGGCATGATGTTAAAGTCCAGTCCTCTACTGAGAGCAGCAGGGGAACTGGATGCTGCTGGAAGAGCTGACATAACGAGTATATGTAATTTCCCCTGGGCAACGAGCATGTAGCATCTTATGTGGCATAATATGTAATAGGCATTACGGTGTGTGGTGTATGTAATGGGCATACCAATGTGTGACAATGTGTAATGGGTGCAATTTTTTTATATAAGTTTTTTTTTTTTGTAATGTCAATTCTAATATAAAACTTGCCCTGCTCGGTGGTCAGCATCCTGCCCTAAAAAGTCCTAGAGTGAACACTTTGTTGGCAGAGTAAGCCATCTGATGAGAAGGGAAAACCCTTAAGTAAGAGACAAATCTGTCTGTGCAGAAGTAAAAAATTCTGTGATAAGCAGCACTATGTCATAACTTAATTTAATAAACAAGGCTGTAAAACAGCTGTGAGCTGTGCATGTGGGAGATCTGCTAGAACTTTTATACGCCAGAACTTGTATCGAGATGTCCACGGTCGCAATCATGGTACACATTTGTAGGATCGGATATATCATGCAAACATAGACTCCCTGAGTGAGTCTACGATCATTCAGAATGGCTGATGCAATGAAGATGCTGGCACCATTTTATCTGTGTATGGGAGCACAGTTGTAGCTTAGGACATGCCCTGAAATCAGTTGCGATATGTCTGAGTTTTTTTTGACACTCCCAGTAACCACCCTCAAATGGTCTCTGTCACTTACTTTGCAAAGAACTCATCACTTACATGCTAGGGTTAATTTTGGTAGGTGCTATTTAACCTATGAGTATCATTTTAGATTATGGGAGGAAGCCGGTGAATGGGAAACTAATGCTAATTAAAATTATTACATAATCCGTGAAGCCAGTAAGGAATCTTGGTGCATGCGCAGTATGACAGTAAAACATACACAGTCGGTCAATAATCGCTCAATATTGGCATAGTGTGCAACTATAAATCGGGTCTATATCTTAATAGAATTATTTTTTTTAACTTTTCAACTGTTTAGTAAATATCAGGAGACATTTAAAATGATCTGTTGAGGAAAACCTATTAAACTATGGTCAACTATGTATCCAAAAGAAACTAGCTAACCTTACAGACTAAAGGTTTTCATACATGGGGGCGATTCTCTAACACAGAAATGCGGTAAAAACCCCGTTATCTGGGTTTTTACTGCATTTCTCTATGCTCTGTGCCCCCTCCGCAGTGTCACCGCAGCGGAGGGAATCACCAGCAAAAGCTGGCGATTCCCTGCAGAAGCCTATGGGCTTCTTACCGCAGCGCTGTGTGAGGGATCCGTCACGGATCCCTCCCAGCATGCCGTGCGGCTGGTGCCGTGCTCTGCACATGCGCAGATGGACTCCCGGGTCATAGACCCGAAAGTCCAGCACCGGCGCCGCATCGCAAGGAACAGCTCTTATCGCAAGAGCTGTCCCTTGCGTTAATAACCGCATATTTTAGAGCATATGTGGTTATTAATAATGCGATGCCCGGCGATACAGGGCAGCGGATGTTAGAACATGGTGCGTTGTGGGCTTCAATGTGCACTCCTGCTCACATCACATTGCAAAGTACAAAAAGTATGTGCAGCACACTTGCATCATATCTAGTTAAAAATGAACGCTGTTTAATCGAATCACATGCGTTTTGAACTAGATGCGATCTAGTTCAAAATGCATGGAGCACATTGCACCATGGCCCTTATTCAGATTGCTTCGCTAGGACACGAATTCGGGCAGCATATCAATGTTGTGCGTATACGCATGCGCAGAACTATTTGTGCGCATGTCTGTAAGCAGGGAGTGTGCGAGGGGTATAGAAAGAAGAATCCTACGCTTGGAAACATAAACTACAGTATTTAAACTAAAGTTTTCTGTAAATCACCTGGGCATATTTTATCAACTCTGGAACACTGTGCTCCGACGGATGAAACAATGGTGTAGTGCAATGATGGATGACACATGTAGGGGTATATTCAATAGAGGTCGAAACTGCCGTCTTGCCGAAAAGACGGAAGTTTTCTACATGAATACATCGGAAGGGGTTCCGATCTATTCAATCGTAGCTTCTTTTTTTTCCCGGCATGTTGAAATGTTTCGACATGCCGAAAAGCAGGTGGATTGACGGAAGAGCTGCTAATTCACCTGCTTTTGACGGAAACTCAGCCAAAACTTAAAGGTTTTGGCTGTGTTTCCGTCATTCTCAATCCGGCATAACAAAATGCCGGATTGAGGCAGGGAGGGCGGTGCCGTGTGAGCAGCAGCAGCTTACACAGTGCTGTCCTCCTGTATGCTGCAGCCCGCACCCTTACGCCGCTGCCCGCACCCTCCCACCGACTCCCGTACATACCCGCCACCGAGCCAGGTGAGAGCAGCTCACCCGGCTCCATTCAGGCTCCCTCTCAGATTCCTGCTGCCTTACGCCATCTCCCGCCTTCTCCCGCTGCCACGCTCACCCAGTCCGAGCGCTGGCCTGGTGAGTGTCAATCATCGGCCAAATTGGACATCAGGATTTGGCCGCTGAATTGAATAATGGATGTTGGATCCTTTCCGGCAAAAGAATGTCGGAATGGATCCGGCATCAATTGAATATACTCAAACGTGCTTTAACTACTTTTAAATTTCATATCACTTGTAAAGCCTGGTGCCTGGAGCATTATACTGTATGTTTGGAATGCCTTTATGAAGCAACCATGTATTCGGGAATGCTTAAATAGGACAGTGTATTCAAGAAAGCAATCAAACTTCACACTTTTTAGTAAGCAGTGATAATCTTTTGAAGAGGTAGCTCTCTTCTACAGCACGTTAGTCTCATAGTTATATTACTGTATGTCGAGATACAGTAATCAGCAGCTTTGGTTTTAACCCCTTCCCGACATATGACGTACATTTACGTCATATGTCGGTTGCGGGGGAATCAAGCCAGCTCACGGAGTGAGCTGGCTTGAAAGAGAGCAGGTAATGGCTGTATATTACAGCCAGGCACCTGCTCTCACGGCCACGAGCGGCGAGTTCGCCGATCGTGGCCGTTTAACCCTTTAAGCACCGCGGGCAAAGCGCCCGCAGTGCTTAAATAGCTGATCGGAGGGGGGGCGCCCCCCTCCGGCGCCGATCGCGGCCCCCCGCGGCGAGATCGGAGGGTGCCGATCGGTTGCCATGGTAGCCAGGGGTCTAATGTAGACCCCTGTGCTGGCCGTGTCAGCATTCCTATTACATCCTGCCTGAGGCAGGATGTAATAGAAAGTGCTGAAAATCACTATGTTCAGCCATAGAGCTCTATGGCTGAACCTAGTACAGGCGATCGCGCCCCCTAGTGGTCAAGTACACTAGGGGGCCTTGTAGTAAAAGTAAAAAAAAAAAAAAAAAAATAAAGTTTAAAAAAAAAAAAAAAAAAAAATATTAAAAAGTTCAAATCACCCCCCTTTCCCCATTTCACAAATAAAAATAAATAAAAAATAAAAAAAATAAACATATTTGGTATCGCCGCGTTCCTAAAAGTCCGATCTATTAAAATATAACATTAGTTATCCCGCACGGTTAAAGGCGTAAACGGAAAATAATTCCCAACGCCAAAACTACGTTTTTTTGGTCGCATCGCCTACCCAAAAAAAAAATAACTAAAAGAGATCAGAAAGTCGCCCATATCCCATAATGGTATTAATTAAAAAGTACACTTCAGCCCGCAAAAAATGAGCCCTCACCCAGGTCCGTAGGTGGAAAAATAAAAAAGTTATAAGCCGCAGAACATGGCGACGCGACGCAAATTAGAAAAACCGTAAAAGTTGCTATTTTTTTTTTAGTGGTAAAACATAACGAAAACTATATAAGTTTGGTATCACCAGAATCGTAACGACCCATAGAATAAAGATAACCCATCATTTTAAACGAACTATGAACTCCAAAAAAAGCGTAACCAGCGCAAAATTGTGGAATGGCGTTTTTTTTTTTTTTTTACCCCACATTGAATTATTTCCTGATTCCCCAGAATATTATACGGTATAGTAAATGGTACCATTACAAAGTACAACTTGTCCCGCAAAAAAAAGCCCTCATGTGTCTATATAGCCGGAAAATTAAAAAAGTTACGCTTATTTGAACACAAGGAGGAAAAAAAAAAAAAAATTAACAAAAAAGGCAATGTCGGGAAGGGGTTAAAGATATACAAGTGTACTTTTCAATATGTTTGTGTCAACAGCTATTAGAACATAACAAAAGTTAAGGTCCATACACACTGAGTGATTTTCCCCAGTGTGTATGGACAGCAATGATGGGGTAAATTAATGGGCTGAAAATCACTCAGTGCATACACACTGAGTGACTTTCACCCGTTTAAGTGATTTTCCCGGGGGTGGGTGACATTCCAGCGGGACGCTATGGAAAGCTGTCCACCGCTTCGATCATTTGCTGGTAATACTAGTAGATGAGCGGCTGCTACTGGTGATGATGTGGGAGCGAGCATCAGCACTCACCGCTCTTCAATGGCCCGTATATACTGACCGGCTTTTGAGCTGATTGCAACTCAAATGACAAAACTGAGCGTGTATGGGCCTTATCAGATCTATGAAGAGTGATACACAAAAGGCATAAATTATACCCCAGAAATTATTTATTGTAGCATCATGCATTAATGTTTATTATGGTTAATAAGTGACATGCCGCAATGCCTATCTGTGCACACATGGGACTAGTACAGTATAGCTGATTTTTCAAGTTTTCGCATGTACAATCATATTCTCTCTTTGTTTTTATACATGTATATGTATGTCTTTTTTTATATAATATTTTACAAAAATTAGCTTTGAAAGTGATGACAGATTTGCTAATTTGCACATTAAGCTATTCTTTTCTTTATTTCTCTGTGCTATAGTATTGTTTGGAATGCGCAAAGATCTTGCTCAACCACTCGTTCCCTAGCAAAACTTCTAAAACTACCACTCCTCTGTGTGATGAATCCACAGACCCAGCCCAAAACAATACCACTCCTCTGTGTGACGAATCCACAGACCCAGCCCATAGAATACTCCTTTAAAAGAATGGTGTTAGTACATTTATGTGATTACTGTTATGTAATTTATATGGGTGTTACCTGCTATTATTTTTTATTTAATTTCTTTGTTATTTTTGTAGCTGAATCATCAGCTATATCCTATCCCCTCCCACCTCCTCCACCATCTCTCTCCTTCTGCCTGTTCCCATCTTACCCACCTTCTCAATCTCTCCCTCTCTTCAGCACTGTCCCCTCTGCTTTCAAGCATGCTATTGTCTCCCCTATTCTTAAAAAAAAAATCTACCCTTGATCCTAACACCCTCTCCAACTACCGACCCATCTCTCTCCCTTTTACTTTCAAACTCCTTGAGCGTATTGTCTACAACCGCCTCACTGACTTTCTTTCCTCCCCTCTCTGCTTGACCCATTCCAATCTGGCTTCCGTTCTCTCCACTCCACTGAAACTGCCCTCACAAAAGCCCTGCAATGATCTTCATGCTGCCGAATCTAAGGGACACTACTCTCTGCTTATTCTTCTTGACCTGTCTGCTGCATTTGACACTGTGGACCACCCTCTCCTTCTCCGAATCCTTCACTCCCTTGGTCTGCGTGATACTGCTCTCTCCTGGCTGTCCTCCTACCTCTCTGATCGTTCCTTCTCTGTACACTCTCATAACACTACCTCCCCCCCACTTCCACTAACTGCTGGTGTCCCACAAGGTTCTGTTCTTGGTCCTCTCCTTTTCTGTCTCTATACATCCTCATTAGGTGAGCTCATTCGTTCTTTTGACTTTCAATATCATCTCTATGCTGATGACACTCAAATCTACCTTTTATCTCCTGACCTTTCCCCCGCTCTCCTCACTCATATCTCCAAATGTGTCTCTGCTATCGCTTCCTGGATGTCCCAGCACTTCCTCAAACTTAATATGTCCAAGACTGAGATGATCATCTTCCCACCCTCCCACACAACCTCGCATCCCACAATCTCATTAACTATTGATGGCATGACTATCACCTCTAGCTCCAAAGTACGTGTTCTTGGAGTAATCCTTGACTCCTCTCTCTCCTTCAAACCACATATTCAGCACCTCTCACAAACCTGCCATTTTCATCTCAAAAATATTTCCAGAATTAGACCTTTTCTCACTCAGGATGCCACTAAGACCATTATCCACTCACTGGTCATATCCAGGATGGACTACTGCAATCTCCTCCTAACTGATATCCCTGAAATGCCTGTCTCCACTCCAATCTATCCTCGATGCTGCAGCCCGGCTCATCTTCCTCACCAAACACATTACCTCCACCTCCCCTCTTCTACAAGCCCTTCACTGGTTTCCCTTCCCTTTCGGAATTCAATTCAAACTTCTCACACTTGCTTACAAAGCCATCATCCACTCCTCTCCCATTTACATCTCTGACCTTATGGGGAAATTTACTAATATGAAAAACCTAGTTTTTCGTATTAGTATTTTCCCTACGACTGCATAGGACTGTTTCAGTCGTATGCAAAGTCGTGTTCCGGAGGGGGATTTACAAAGCAGTCATATACGACTGCTTTGTAACCCACCGATGTCATAGGAATTCGTATTAGCTGGCCATATATACGGCCGCTAATACAAATTCGTACAGGCAGTCTGCACGGATCAGTCAGATCCGTGCAGGCTGCGCAGTGTAAAAAAAAATAGAAAAATAAATAAATATAAAAAAAAAACGGCGTGGGGTCCCCCCCACCGCCGAAACCAGCACCAGGCTGACAGAGCCTGGAGCCGGTAATTAAAAATCAGGGAACCCGACAAATAGGGGTTCCCTGATTTTTAACAACCAGCCCCAGGCTCCTGCTCTGGGGCTGGTTCCCAAAATACGGGGGACAAAATGAGTAGGGGTCCCCCGTATTTTAAGAACCAGCCCCAGGCAAAACCAGCCAGCAGGGTAATGCCACAGCCGAGGGGAGACTTTTTATTCAAGTCCCCCCGGCCAAAGCATTCATCCCTACCGACCAGTCAGCCTGGCCAGGGGCCCTGGGGGAGTGGGGACCCCCCCCAATAAAGGGGTCCCCCCCCCCCCTCCAGGACTTACCTGACCAGGCTGAAGCCTGGTGCTGTCCCCGATGCCCGTGGGCGGTGGGCATCGGGCTGATTCAAGTGTAAAAAAAAGATTAAACTATTGTTTTTTACTGTGGCACTACAAGTGCCAGCAAGCCTCCCCAGCAAGCTGGGACTTGGAGAACCACAAGTCCCAGCCTGTTGGGCATTAAAGGGCCCGCTGGCACTTATAGTTCCACAGTTAAAAAAATAGTACACAAAACACACTGACACAAATTTTAAATAAAAGTTTAATACACACATCACACACACACTGATACTTACCTATCTTGATCCCGTCGGTAGGTCGCTGGCTCCGGTGTCGGCGGCTCCGGGGTCGGCGGCTCCAGTGTCGGCGGCTCCGGGGTCGGCGTCCTGTCTGAAGAAAATCCATGGTGGACCTGTGGAAGGAAATTCTACTCACCAGGTCCTCCATGGATGGTCTTGTGTCTTCTGTCTTCTTTTCCAGGGCTTATTTCTTATCTTCTTTCTTCTTCTTTACGCTGCCGGGCTCCCGGGACTTTCAGAGCTTCAGAGATGTTTCCTCCTTGACGTCTGGACTAAGAATGAATTCTAGCCAATCAGGAGCCAGTAAAGTCGGCTCCTGATTGGCTAGAATTCATTCTTAGTCCAGACGTCGAGGAGGAAACATCTCTGAAGCTCTGAAAGTCCCGGGAGCCCGGCAGCGTAAAGAAGAAGAAAGAAGATAAAGAAATAAGCCCTGGAAAAGAAGACAGAAGACACAAGACCATCCATGGAGGACCTGGTGAGTAGGATTTCCTTCCACAGGTCCACCATGGATTTTCTCCAGACAGGACGCCGACCCCGGAGCCGCCGACCCTGGAGCCGCCGACACCGGAGCCAGCGACCTACCGACGGGATCAAGATAGGTAAGTATCAGTGTGTGTGTGATGTGTGTATTAAACTTTTGGTACTTGTTTCCTAGCATGGCCACACCGATTATGATCTTGGGCATCGCAGGTAAAAAAATCGCGTCGGTCGCATCGCATGCGGGCAAAAAAATCGCATGCAATGCGACCCCGATTTCCCATAGGGAACAATGTTAAATGGCTCAATTTACCCAAATCATCATAGGGAACAATGGTAAATGGCCCAGAAATCCCCAAAACACCCCTGAACAGTGAAATGGCCCCCCAAAATTAGTTAACGCCACCCCACGATCAACGTGAACCCGAAGCGTGGCGAACGCAGCGGTACGCGTCCTCCGACCTTTTCATACCCCCACTATCCACGTCGGCGTGGAGTTGAGAATAGAATAGTGTGGCGAGCCACCGAGCCCGAAGCGCAGCGAGCCCCGCGAGGGGACGCGGATACCTGTGAAGCCCGCGAAGGGACGCGTTTACCTGTGAAGGTATCCGCGTCCCCTCGCGGGGCTCGCTGCGCTCGCCACGCTTCGGGCTCGGTGGCTCGCTGCGCTCGCCACACTATTCTATTCTCAACTCCACGCCGACGTGGATAGTGGGGGTATGAAAAGGTCGGAGGACGCGTACCGCTGCGCTCGCCACGCTTCGGGTTCACGTTGATCGTGGGGTGGCGTTAACTAATTTTGGGGGGCCATTTCACTGTTCAGAGGTGTTTTGGGGGGTTTCTGGGCCATTTACCATTGTTCCCTATGATGATTTGGGTAAATTGAGGAATTTAACATTGTTCCCTATGGGAAATCGGGGGCATCGCGTCAGGACCATTTAAGCCTTTTTTAGCCGCATGCGATGCGACCGACGCTGCATTTCAATGGGAAATTGGGGGTATCACGTCGGTCGCGTCGCAGACCACTAAAAATTACACCCGATGCCCGCGATTGTGGCCGTGCTAGGAAACAAGTACCAAACTTTTATTTTAAAATTTGTGTCAGTGTGTTTTGTGTACTATTTTTTTAACTGTGGAACTACAAGTGCCAGCGGGCCCTTTAATGCCCAGCAGACTGGGACTTGTGGTTCTCCAAGTCCCAGCTTGCTGGGGAGGCTTGCTGGCACTTGTAGTGCCACAGTAAAAAACAATAGTTTAATCTTTTTTTGGTACTTGTTTCCTAGCACGGCCACACCGATTTACATCGGGGTGGTCGTGTCGGAAATATCGGGTCGATCGCATCGCATGCGATTTGGTCGCATGCGATGCGATCGTCGCGACCGACCGATTTTGGACCCGATTTTTTTTTTTTTTATTAAATGTAAATCGGGTCCCTGGGACCCGATTTTACATTGGATTCAATGTAAAATATTCCCAACCCCCCCAAATGTCACGGCGTACACCCCACCCCACGATAGACGCCAACCCGAAGCGTGGCGAGCGCAGCGAGCCCGCGAGGGGCGGCGGTGCGCGTCCTCCGACCTTTTCATTCCCCTACTATCCACGTCGGCGTGGAGTTGAGAATAGAATAGTGTGGCGAGCGCAGCGAGCCACCGAGCCCGAAGCGTGGCGAGCGGACGCGGATACCTTCACAGGTAAACGCGTCCCTTCGCGGACTTCACAGGTGTCCGCGTCGCCACGGACACCTGTGAAGCCCGCGAGGGGACGCGTATAACTGTGAAGGTATCCGCGTCCCCTCGCGGGGCTCGCTGCGCTCGCCACGCTTCGGGCTCGGTGGCTCGCTGCGCTCGCCACACTATTCTATTCTCAACTCCACGCCGACGTGGATAGTAGGGGAATGAAAAGGTCGGAGGACGCGCACCGCCGCCCCTCGCGGGCTCGCTGCGCTCGCCACGCTTCGGGTTGGCGTCTATCGTGGGGTGACGACGGGGACATCTAAAATGTGAAATGGGTCATATTGGCCCATTTCACATTTTTCACATTTTTTCAGGATTTCAATGTTAAAAAATCTTTTAACATTGAAGCCTATGTAAAAATCGGGGGCATCGCGTCGGGACCTATGTTAATGGTCCCGACCGACGCGATGCCCCCGATATTTTACCTTTCCCGACACGATTTCAATGTTAAAATATTTTTTAACATTGAAGCCTATGGGGAAATCGCGGGCATCGCGTCGGTCGCGTCGGGACCATTGTTAACGGTCCCGACCGACGCGATGCCCCCGATATTTTGTCCTAGCTGGCCAAATGGACCTGATTTCAAAGGAAATCGGGTCCATCTTATGGATCGTGTACCTTAACTAAAGGTACACGATCCATAAGATATGTGGCCGTGCTAGGAAACAAGTACCCTTTTTTTTACACTTGAATCAGCCCGATTCCCACCGCCCAGGGGCATCGGGGACAGCACCCGGCTTCAGCCTGGTCAGGTAAGTCCTGGAGGGGGGGGACCCCTTTATTGGGGGGTCCCCACTCCCCCAGGGCCCCTGGCCAGGCTGACTGGTCGGTAGGGATGAATGCTTTGCTTTGGCCGGGGGGACTTGCATAAAAAGTCTCCCCCTGGCTGTGGCATTACCCTGCTGGCTGGTTTTGCCTGGGGCTGGTTCTTAAAATACGGGGGACCCCTACTAATTTTGTCCCCCGTATTTTGGGAACCAGCCCCAGAGCAGGAGCCTGGGGCTGGTTGTTAAAAATCAGGGAACCCCTATTTGTCGGGTTCCCTGATTTTTAATTACCGGCTCCAGGCTCTGTCAGCCTGGTGCTGGTTTCGGCTGTGGGGGGGGACCCTACGCCGTTTTTTTTTTTTTTTTATTTATTTTATTTATTTTTACACTCTGCAGCCTGCATGGATCTGACTGATCCGTGCAGGCTAAAACGAGAATACGACAGGAAAATGGTGTTCTATTTTTCTGACGTATTTTCGTGGACAAAAGCAGCCGTATTTTCTATACGGCTGCTTAGTAAATCAGGAACCACCATTCTTTTGAATGGTGATTTCTGTCGTATTCTATCGATGGTGTAGACATTCGTATTTGTAAATACAAATACGAATGTTCCATCCCTAGGACTACGAATTATTGTATTTTGGGGATAGAAAATCCCGAAAATACAAATTCGTAAAAAAAAGGTGTATTTCTCCCTACGAATACACCTTTTTTCTACGAATCCATATTAGTAAATTTCCCCCTATATCTCTTTACACTCCCACTCGTCCCCTTCGCTCGGCTAACACCCGTCGGCTCTCCTGCCGACTTATTACCTCCTCCCACTCCTACCTCCAAGATTTTTCACGTGCTGCTCCCGTACTCTGGAATTCTCTACCCCCCCCCCCCCCCAGACTCTCCACTTCTATACAGAACTTCAAACGGGCCCTTAAGACCCACTTCTTCACCACACCCAGCAAACTGTCCTTCTAACCTTCTTTTCTTTGCCTTATCTACCCCTCCGGTGTCACCCCTGCCGCTCCCCCCCCCCTCTTTAGAATGTGAGCTCTCACAAGCATGGACCTCTTACCTCATGTGCTTATCCTTTCTTAATTCAGCAGTCTTCGACTGCACCAAGCCAAGCTGTTTGCTTCCACATTGATACTTCTGTTTCAGCAATAGGCTGATGTTCCTATAATCATTTACCCTGTATTTGTCCAGGATTGTCTTCAACTGTAAGTTACTCTTCTCCAGTTTGATTATGTGTAACTGGGCACTGCGGAACCCTTGTGGCGCCATATAAATAAAGGATAATAATAATAATATGGACAGTGTAAAACTAGAGAAGGTATCATCACGGTGTATAGGGATCGAGACTAGGGTTATCCATCCACAGTTCTGCCATCAATGGAGAAGTGGTGTCGGCGGATACAATAAATACTTTTAAAATAAGGTTGGATAAATATGTATTGGTTAAATACATCCTTGGGTACAAATAAGAATCAAAATCTTTCTTTACATACTATACACCAAGGGATTAATTTATCCTTACCTACTATGTAACTATGTATTCTTCTAAAGAAGGCAAACATTTGACAACATGAACGAAAGGAATTTTGGACTCCACACACATTCAGGGGGGTATACGTTGTTGTGTCAAGGCTATTGGGCCGTTCTCGGTCTGCTCTCGGGATTCAAAGTCCCGCCTGCCGCGGGTCAAGAAGGGGCTGTGCCCGTGAATCGGCGAGCTGCGGCTGATTTATTAACAGTTTCTTATATAGCGCGCACATTCAGTGGAGCTTACAATCTATATTCCCTACCACGTGTACATGCACACACAGACATTCTAAGGTTAATTTTGTTGGAAGCCAATTGACCTAATAGTATATTTTTGTAATGTGGCAGGAAACCAGAGTATCTGGGGTAAACCCACACAAATACGGGGAAAATAATCAAACCCATGACCTGAGCACTGTGAGACAGTAATGCTAACTATTATACCGTCCGTGATGGGCAATAAATAATACCAAGAACCTCAATATTGCTCAATATTATAGTGATTGTGGAGTGTGCATTAGCATTTTATTTTTCTCTGTAGAAAAAATTTGACAATGCCTGGTCTTTTATTTATTTATATACTGTGTGTGTGTATGTATATATATATATATATATATATATATATATATATATATATATATATATATATATATATATATATATATATATATATATATATATATATATATATATATATATATATATATATATATATATATATATATATATTATAGCTATAGTTGTGTGGTACCAAAAGCTTTTATTCAGCAATCAAGTGTCCAAGACTGCATTTTTTACTTCTTTTTTCTCTCCTAACCCAGTTGCATTTATTTTTAATGGCACAAATATATATCTTTTACAAATTTGCAGCAAATGTACCCATGTGACCTTTCTATTTTAAATTGTTTAAAATACAAAAGAATAATGGAGCAGATGTATGAACTAGCCTAAGTGCATTTCTGCTCTTAACGCTAGTTAACCGGCGGGATTGTGGTTTTGCATATGTATTAATAGCGTAGCTAACGCACGCTATGGAAAGCCCGCCGAGTAATGCTCGGCGGGGCTGTCCCCTGCAATCCCCACCTCCCAGTAATTAGTGGCCGGGGTGATGTATTAACAGCCACCTAGGTGTTAAATCGCCCTGGCCGCTTCGCCAGCTCAGGGCTAGCATTGTCCTATCCCCACTGCAGGGACAACATTAGCCCTGCTGCTGACCCCGAGCTGCGCATGAGATCTCGTGATAAAAGGGAGATCTCGCACATGCCCAGACAGCCGGCCGGGGGGAGAGAGGGACTTTTTTTAAATGCACAGGCCTGAGGGGGCGCCGAAAAGGATTGCCGTTAACTCTGGGCATAATGGCTCTCCTTATAGGCGCGCGGGGAGTTTAATACATGAGGCAGTAACGGGTGCCTGCTTCTCCACTTTGTGCAGGAGAAGCGGGACCCGTTATTTAACAGGCGTTAGAGGGAGGTTAATACTGTACATCTGCCCCATTGAGAGAAAAAAATTTTTTTTAGCTTTGTAAAATATTTTGAGATAATGACTTGATACAGGTTGAGTATCCCTTATCTAAAATGCTCGGGACCAGAAGAATTTTGGATAATGGATTATTCCGTATTTTGGAATATTTTTATATTTAAATGAGGAATCATGATGTATTTTGCATTTATGTTGTATAAGCACATCAAACACACAAAATACAAACAAATATATTTTATTTGTGCATGAAACAAGGTTTCAAAACATGAAACAAAGTTTGTGTACTATCTCCGACCCTTTGAATGGCAAGCAATCATGTCCCTGCACATATTTAGTGCCAGTTAAATGTTATTTCCCCAGTAGTGCCAGTTACAGATGCAGCCAGTAATATTTCTAGCAAAAAATAAAAAAGTACATTTTGGAGACTGTGGTTTTCAGAATAATTTGGATAACGGATATTAGGATAAGGGATACTCAACCTGTAAAAGCATTTAAAACCCATATTCACTAGATTTAAAGGCCCATACACACTGGGCGACTTTGAGCTGAAAGTCGCTCAAACAGGAGGTTTGAGCGGCTTTCAGTTCAAAGCCGCCCAGTGTGTATGGCCCGGCAATGAGCGCTGCTGTGTGCTCCCACAACATCGCTGGGAAAGCCATTCATCTGCTGGTTATGCCAGCAGATGAGCTGCTTTCAGGACGGCTTTGCATAGTGCTCCGCTATGCAATGCCTTCCTCCCCACCTCCGTCGGCACCGGGCACGGGGAAAGCCGCTCAGTGTGTATGCACTGAGCGGCTTTCCCCGCAGAGATGATTCTCATCATCGCTGGGCATAGTCGCCCAGCGTGTATGGACCTTTAGATTGTGAAGCCTAACAACAATTATCTTTGATTTCTTTTTTTTTCCAATCGTATTTTATTGAGTTTTGCCACATAGAAGAACAGTCTTACAAGTCTGTATTCATACATTACAGTGAATAAGGTGCAATATTGGATCACCAAAGGCAACAGATCACATGTCACAGGGGTACCATCTTAACCAATTTCACATAACTATTCAGATTCCCTTAAAAAAAAAAAACACAGGATATTGGCAACAGATAACCTTAAACAAATACAGACATTTACATAAATCTGTACTCATTAATCTGTAATCCTATATAGGCTAATATACAAACATACATATAAACAAACACACACGAAAGACACACACATTGAGGAGGGGATGGAGGGGAGGGACGTATCCCGGGTCTGTCCTTACACATGGAATTAGCACGTTATCTTATACTTTATACATCCAAGTTTAGGAGGCTCACGAATTGTAAGTAAGGTGCCCAGGCCTTAGGGAAGAAGATTCACATTATGGACATTCGTGGGTTAGCAGTAGCAGAGATTTTTCTACACAGACACCATGTAGTATTCTCGAACAGCTTCAAAATATGATCTCTGGTAGGGATGCAGTTTAAATCCCGGCGGTCGGGATCCCGGCGTTCAGAATCCCGACGCTGGAATCCCGACCGACAAAATCCCGACACTTTCTCCCTCCGTGGGTGTCCACAACACCCCTGGAGGGAGAACAAATTAGCGTGCCGAGCGTAGGGAGGCACCGGGCCCGATGCGTGTCGAGCGCAGCTAGCCCGCAAGTTGGGGCGATCCACGTCCTCCCCTTGTCGGGATTTCGGCGGTCGGGATTCCGGCGTCGGGATTTTGAACGCCGGGATCCCGACCGCCGGGATTTCATACTGAATCCCTCTGGTATGCTCATCTAATTGCTCTATGTACAGCCCCATTTCTTTTTTTTTTTTTTTATATCATAATTTTTATCTTCATTATTCAGTTTTTTCCCCTCCCCTCCCTCTCCTTTTCCTCTCCCTCATCCCATAGTCTGTTGTCTCATTTTGTATTGTTTTATGCATCGCCACTTCATATATAATGTAAGACAATACATATTATTCCGTTTCATCGACTATAGTCAAGAAAAACAAACAAACAAACAAAACAAATCAATGAAAAAAAAATTCATAACAATACTATAACTTACACGACAGGGGAGGGGTCCACATATAGGGGGGGGGGGGGTAGGGGAGGGTTTTTTATTGCTTCATTCTCTCTCTAGCTTACTTTATTTGAGTACTTAATCCATATTTAATGTCTCTACTTTTATTTTATTTTGCCTCGCTATCAGTTATGGGGGAGAGGAGTCCAGATTTCTCTGAAGGCTATTGGTTTCTCTTCCACGATACTTGATAGGAATTCCATGTGGTACAAGTCCCAGATTACCTCCTTTATTGCGTTTTTAGATGGGCTTGTATCTGCTTTCCAGTGTGTTGCTATTTTTATTTTAACTGGACTGGTCATAAACCATATGAGCTTTTGAATAGCCTTTGAGATCCCTGGTATGTTCTGTGGGAGTAACATAAATTCTGGCAACATCGGTGTATTAAGCCCAGTGACTTGTTGTATTAATTTATGTATATATTTCCAAATATCCCGTATTCGAGGGCACTCCCAGAAGATGTGAATCAGGGTACCTCTTTCTCCACACCTCCTCCAGCATTGGTCTGTGGCCTCTGGATAAATATGTGCTAGTCTACTGGGTGTCAAGTACCAACGCATATATAGTTTATAGGAACTCTCTCTATAACGGATTGAAGGGGAAATCGAGATCAAGTTTTGTTTAATCTTATCCCATATCTCTGGCTTTATTTGTTTTCCAAAATCTATTTCCCAGGCCGTTTCACATGGTGTTCGTATTTCCTTCCCATAATTTAGCATTAGTTGATATATTGTTGAGATTAGGCCACTAGAATTTACCCTTTTCTGACACAGACCTTCTAATTTTGTTTTGACCCATACCTTTTGAACTGATGTATAGTAGCTGCGGATCTGCAGATATTGATAGAAACATTTATTTGAAAAATTATATTTTGATTGTAGGTCCGCGAATGAAGGGAAGTAATCTGCCACCTCTAGGTCATTTATAAATAGTATTTCTATTTTTGCCCAGTCCTTACATAGTTGTCTGTCTTTGCTAACAGTAAATTGTGGGTTATACCACATGGGTATTAGTGCTGGAGGAGAAGATAACAATTTAAATCCTTTATTTAGTTTATCCCATCAATTTAATGTAAATGAGATTACTGCGGAACTTTTTACTTTTATTGGTCTCTGGATTTTAGGCAGCCAGAGAAATAGAGTATACTTGTAGCTGTTCTGATTCTAGTTGGACCCATCTACGTTTAACCGTGTCTGAGTGCCACAGTACCACCTGGGCCATATGTACTGCATAATAATAAAATTTCAGGTTTGGTACTCCGAGTCCTCCTTCTCTTGTACCCTCTTGTAAAGTTTTTAACCAATCCCTTGGTCTCTTTCCTGACCATAGGAATTTTGAAAAAAATTTATGTAAGTTTTTAAAAATTATTGGTGGTATAGTTATTGCTAGTGATTGGAATAAGTATAGAAAACGGGGCAATACATTAATTTTCAGAGAATTTGCTCTGCCTGTCCATGAGATGTATTGCCCGGACCATCCTGTAAGATCCCTTGTGACTTCATTTATCAGTTTGGGGTAATTGGCTTCATATAATTGATGATATTGTTTTGTAATATTAATTCCTAAATATTTCAGTTGTGAATTTTTCCAATTAAATGCGTATGCGGCTGATATCCCTTCTTTCACCGTGTCAGATATATGAAAGTCCAAGACTTCCATTTTTGCCTCATTGATCTTAAAATTTGACACCTTACTAAATTCATGCACAGTCCCAAATAATTTTGTCAGGGAGGGCATTGGATCCGACAGAGTGAGAAGAATGTCATCCACATACATTGCTATTTTGTAATCCTCCGTCCCTATTTTTATTCCCCCAATTTCCCTGTCATTTCTTATTTTAGCTGCTAGGGGTTCTATCATTAATGCAAATATTAAGGGAGATAAGGGACATCCCTGTCTGGTCCCGTTTTTTATTTCAAAGGAGGGGGATTTAATTCCATTTATAATTACTGAGGCTATCGGAGATTTGTATAATGATTGGATTTCAATCAAAAAACGTCCTCCTATTCCATATCTTGCTAGTATTTGGTTCATATATTCCCAAGACACTCTGTCGAATGCCTTTTCGGCATCCAAACTCATAATCATATCTGGTATCTTAGAACTGTTCACAAACTGTATTGTGTCTATTACCCGTCTAATATTTTCAAAAGCTTGTCTAGCCGGTATAAAGCCTACCTGGTCCGGGTGGACCAGTAAGGGAATAACCTGAGCTAGGCGATTTGATAAAATGTTTGCAAAAAGTTTTAGATCTGAGTTTAATAGTGATATTGTGCGATAGCTACAACATAGGGTGGTGGGATCGCGATCTGGTTTTGGAATTACTATTATTTCTGCTGTAGTTTTTATTGCGAATATCCGATCTCGCTGTTTACGTTTACGTAGACGATATGCTAAAAGGGAGTCTGCCTTATCTCCTTTAGCGTAGAATTTATATTGGAGCCATTTCATAGTTTTTGCTGCTTTTTCCGAGTATATCTGATATAGTTGACTTTTTAAGGTCAAGAGTTTGCTATAAATACTATGTTTGGGATTTTTTTGATGCTTCATTGTTAGTGCATTTATCTCCTGCTCAAGGTCCTTACATATTTTATTATCCTTTATTTTTTGAACTCTGGTTAATTTTATTATTTGTCCTCTGATTACTGATTCATTTGCTTCCCATATTATTGCGGGTGACATATCTTCTGTATTATTTATTTCAAAATATTCTTTCAGCATTCTTTCTATCTGCATAGTGTGGTCTGCCTTTGAGAGAAGGGAGGAGTTAAGTCTCCAACGAAATTCTGAAAGGCTTGTGTTTTTAGACTGTATCGTTATTGATACTGCCAAGTGATCTGACCAGACCACTGGTGAAACCCAAGCTTTGACTAGGTCTGGGGTCACAGTTGCATCTATCTAAAAAAGATCCAGTCTAGAATAAATTTTGTGTGGAATTGAGTAGTGTGTGTACGTGCGTTCTGTTGGGTATAACACCCTCCATGCGTCGTATAGATTATTTGAGGTAATCGTTTCTTTAAGTCTTTTTGATTCTTTAACTGTTGCTGAGCTAGGGGGGGGGGGGAGTTGATTCTCTGTCCCACTTCAAATCTGGGATTGCGTTAAAGTCACCCCCTATAATTATCTTCCCTTTAGATATTTTATTAAGTTGCTTAAAGAAATCTACATGGAAGGTTTTTTGCTTCATATTAGGGGCATATATTGAGGCCACCGTCAGGAACCCATGAGATAGCCGCATTACTAAAATATTAAATCTCCCTTTTGGGTCTGAATAAGACTGTTCTTCTTTATATACCAATAACTTATGTAGTAATATTGCTGTTCCTTTTCTTTTTTTTTCAAATGTTGAGTAATATGCTTTAGGGAACTCCCAGGAGGCCATTAATGGGTGCTGATCTTTAAAATGTGTTTCCTGTAGTAATATAATATTTACATTTTGCCTTTTGAAAAACTGCACTGCCATCGTTCTTTTGCGAGGGGAATTTAAACCATTTACATTTAGGGACATTATTTTTAACGCCATGGGATATTTAGATGGTGGATTCTCTTCATGAGATGTATGTTTAGTTGGATAGTTTTAGTTTCAAAACACCCGGGGGAGGAAACACAGGGTTAACATAAATACAACAAGACAAGAGCTAAATACATAATCACAGACAAAAAACATAAAAGAAGATGTGCTTCTGCACATCTTGGTATTTTAGTATACCCGTGGATTTTTAAGATAACGGGTTTCCGGACCTTTCTTGGAGGTTACCCTCAATGAGGGAAATTCCTCAAGGTGTGACTTATGCTGCTTTCAGACCGCATAACTGGCTTTGACCCTGTATTTGAAAACGTTTCCAAAAACGGGTCTGCCAGGTAAAACCCCTTTCACACCGCATCTCTTAAACGGTATATTACCGTTTAAGTGGTGTTTTTTTGACACTGGCAGACCCGTTCTTGGAAGCTTTCCAAAAACAGGGTCAAAGCCAGTGAGGTCTTCAGTGCCCCCACCCCCCCGGTTAACACACGCACAACCGCACCCCCCCCCCCCCCGTTAACACACACACACACAACCAGGCACTCCCCCCCCCCCCCCCGCGGGTTAACACACACACACAACCCGCCCCCATGTGTTAAAGGAACCACCCCAATGTTTTTAAGGAGCCCCCCCGTTCAGCCGGTACCTCCTTCGACGCGTTGAGGATCCCGGCAGTATGGACGGATGCATTGCACTTGTAAAAAAAAAAGTGCAATGCATCCGTCCATACTGCCGGGATCCTCAACGCGTCGCAGGAGGTACCGGCTGCACGGGAGGGTTGTTAGCCCTAGAGGGGGGGGTGGGGAGGATGTTAACCGGCGCGCGGCGAGGGGGGTGGTGGGATGTTAAACGGCGCGCGGGGGGCGGAGCGGGGGTGAAGCGCAGTGAATATTTAATGAGCACTCATTAAATATTCACTGCGCTGGGTCACAAATACTGTTTCAGACACAAAATACCGGGTCTGAAACGGGTAGGACCCTCCATTTTAACCGTTTTAAAAAACCTGCTTTTTTAAAACGGTAAAGTGGTTGTGCACCTTTCAGACCGCACAGATTACCGTTTTAAAACGGTTAAAAATCTACACAATACCGGTTTTTAAGTGCGGTCTGAAAGGGGCATTAAGTAGGGGGGGGGGGGGGGGAGGGATAAAGGGTTTTTGAAGAGATAAATATGCTACCCTTTTATTTCTTTACTTTGGGTTCGGGCCTAGCATTTAAAAACTTGTCAGTTTCTTAATAACAAAAGGTTTTCATACACTTCTATTTTTTTTTTTCTCTCTCCCTCACTTAATCTCCCAGCCAACTATGGACCAGTATTTCCTAGGGGTTCCAGCTCTCCTCTAAGAATCTTAGTTAACCTTCTATATTTTATAACGCTTCACTACTTCTTTATGTATATGAAAATTGGGGGAAAATTCTTTGATTTCTAACTCCACTGCACATAAAAATAATATATATATAACATTTTACTTCAGTGCTATATTTTTCTTCTCTCGTTAATAGTTGGTTCAATGTATGAGACCACTGAAGACTCTTACAACATGAATCGCAACAGTGTTGGCAATCATTATACAAAGTACCAGAATGGTAGCACTTGGGGGTATCAGGTAAGTTCTTTATTAAAGTATTGCATTAGTTAAGACTGAAGAGGACCTCTACCCATAAATTTTATGCAACAAAATTTGTTTTCATATGATGTGAATGAACACCAATATGGTGGGCATCAAATTACAATGTAATCATTTGCCAATTCTTTATCCTTCATTTTATTGCCTAAACCAAAGCCATTATGATGCCTATGAAGTTTGGGATGACAAATGCTATGCTGATTTAAAAATTTTTTTTTTTTGCAATTGAATAATTATCTTTCTCTCTGCTGTCTACTCTTGGATGACCTAGTGCTTTTTTAGACTTAAATTATCAAAGACTAAGCTGTCCTCTTCCCACCCTCCTGCATAAAACCTGACCATCTCTCTTCCTAACCTTCTAATCCTGCTTTCACACCGCAAAACCTGCTTAGACCCTGTATTTAAAACAGGTCTAAGCAGGGAGACCGGAGGCCCAGAGCGATGCGGGACGAAGAGGGTGCCACTGCCAAGCAGAGTGCACAGTCCATGTAGATGGTGTGCACAGCTGCAGTAGCAGAACAGTTATCTGAAGCTCTCCTCCTGCCCTCCTGCCAGGCCTCCGGTCTAATGACTGGAGCAGCGTCAAGCATGAGGCGGGAGGGCTAAAGCTGAATCTGTAGCTGTTTAGGAGGACAGCCAGCGGTAGCAGGGGAGAGCCGGACCGGGCGCACTACATGTGAATGCCCGGTGAGCAGGGGGGGCGGGGGGGGGGGGGGGCAGCCAGTGGGGAACCGGCGCACTATGTGGGGGGGGAGGGGGGTGTTTGAAAATGCTTCCTGGGTGAGGGACCCCCAACCTCTGTGCATATCTAATGACCGCACTGCATATTTAATGAGCGGGGACCCTGCTCATTAAATATTCACTGCGCTGGGTCCCACTCATTAGATGTGCACAGAGCGGGACCACTATTGGCTGGGTCCTAAATACTGTTTCAGACCCGTTCGGACTACAGAATAAACGGGTCTGATACTGGTAGGACCCTGCTTTTTTACCGTTTCTAAATACCTGCACATATTACCATTTTGAAACTGTAAAAAAACGGCATAATACCGGGTAATATTTTCGGTCTGAAAGGGGCATAATTATGCTCACTTCTTCCCCTGTGTCACCCCTGTGTCACCCCTGTCTGTCTAACCTTCCCCTTTAGAATGTAAACTCTCACGAGCAGGGCCCTCTCTCCTCATGTGCCTTTCTTAGAATATATAAACCTCTGATGATATCCATATTACCAAGTATTTGTCCTAAATTGTCTTGTACTGTAATTCATTATCTGTTTTTGCTCATTTGTGTATTGTTAGGCTCTGCAGAACCTTTGTGGCACCATATAAATAAACGATAATAATAATACCGGTAAATTGCGCATACATTTGCTTCGCCTAAGTTTAATAGGGATGCGCTAATTGCAAATGTGCCTAAGGCTAATAGCGGTGCGGCTTGCAGAGTGATTGTCAGTTGAGCATCATTATTGCAGATATTGTGGATATTCCGCAAGGGCCGCTGATTAGAGAATTTGCAAATCAAGCATTTATAGAGCAACTGCATACTGTATGCGTTCTGTTCACATTGCGCTGGAGGGAGAATAGTGACTGAAAATGTGCAAAGTCGGAGTTTGCCATTTTCTAGGTTTGTCTAAAAAAAAGCAAGCTTGCCCAGGTGTTTTTCAGGTGGATCTCTGATTTCAGCGCTGGCAACTTCCAGCCTGTTTAATTTGCAGATTAGTTGCAGCCTCAGATCTACTCACATTCGCAAATTTGTACAGGGCATTTTCTCTTTCTGTCTAGGTGGGAGTTTACGGCCCCAGTCAACTGCAACTTCTCAGATTAACGATCCATGCTAAATTAGACCCATTGAATTCTCATTGAATTCTCAGATTGTAATGCTGCTTAGACCTTGACTACCTCAAGTTAAATAATATCACAGGATCTGTGTGTGCGCTGCAAACTTTGTGATGGCTCCGTTGGTCATCTTTGTACCTTTCATGACTGCGTGGGTTTTTTACATAATTGCCCCACCTTTACCATTTACACAAGCCAGAATTAAAGGAACCACAGCAGCTTCTTGCATATGGTGTTCTGTTCAATAGATAATCAGCATGAAGTGGTAGTCAATTTTTGAAAAATGTAAATACTTTTTTGTTATATATTTTTTTTTGGGGGGGGGGCTTCATTGCTGTGGGGGGTATTCAATCCCGGGTCATGACTGTCGGTATATGCCAACTGTGACCCTGGTCCGTTTTTGAAGATCGGTGAAAAGGGGGCGTGGCCACATAAATGGCCATGAATTGTCGAGAGGAGGCCCTGATCTTAAAAATACGCGGACGTTCTTGGCAAAAAAAAATATTTTTTTATTTATATAGCGCTCTTTCTCCAATAGGACTCAAGGCGCTTAACAGAATGAACATAAAAAAGTACAGAAAAGCTCTTCATAAACAATACTTAAGGGAATTAGGGAATGCTTGAGTAAATAGGAAAGTCTGTTTTTTAAGGATTCTAGAGTGAAGCCTCTCGAACTATCAAGAGCCACATGGCTAAAAGCTCAAACCCCAGATGATTTACGGGAGATTCTAGGTACTGCTAAAAGTCCTTCATCTACAGATCACAGTAATCGAATGGGACAGTATGGAATAAGAAGCTGCTTCAGGTACCTTTGACCTTGTTAATGTAGTGCTTTGAATCTCAGTAAATTAATCTTAAAAATTATTCGCAGCCAGTGAAGGGAGTAGAGAATGGGAGTTATGTTTTCTTGACAAGAGGTTGGTTTTTTTATGAGGTTGCCTATTCATTTGTCTAGTTTTCTTGACATGTCGAGCAGAGCTCGCCTGATTTGGTTTTCGGTTTCCTAGACTGTCGAGTTGAACATTTCTCGACTTGTCGAGTTATTTTGGGTAAAATCTGTCAAGATAATTCCTGCAGCTTATTCAATGTCAAAGAGTACACCTGACCTTGACTGTTTGAAATCACTCTTCCCTCAAATTTAACTCGACAATTCTTTCCGTTGTGACAAGGGAGTTTCTCTTGTTGCATATCCAAAAATTGTGTTAAGTGTATATGCAGGATTCCCTATTATAGTGCTTATCTTGACTTCTCTCTTTGATATTTTGCAAAATATTCCTCTTCTGTTTAATTTTCCATCGGCTGCATGCTTATATGGTATGCTTTATTACATTGCCAGGATCAGTTTTCAGCTTGTATTATTATGCATTTGTTTAAATTATTCCATTTGCCTGATAAGAATTATTCATTTTTTTCTGCTCACCGTTCATGTTCACTGTGCAGAATTTTGCCTATTGAAAGTATTCTGTATACATGTCTATTTGTGTCTACTTCTGGTTTGACCAAACACATATGTTTATGTCCCTTGTATCCATGCTGGGGCAGAATTACCCAGGATTCAATGTTTGTTGTTGCCATTTTTTTGTTTTCTTCTCCCACAATGCACTCTGTTTACCTCAGAGCTCTCACTCCTGTACTAAGACTTCAGGGAGATACCAGCATTGTGCATGGCTGATTTGGAAACTGTTTTTATACAGTAGTAGAATTTGCGTTTTTAACAAGATATCTACGTTCATATCATTGACTACAAAAATGTAGCCTATCTCTGACACAATTGCCACTTTCCTGTTTGAACTTCTTGTGGTCAGACGTCGTCCTCAACAATAGGGGAAAACGCGACTTGTCGAGCTAAATTTTCATGTCGAGAAAAACAAGTGCTCAACAATACAGGCTGTTACTGCTGGGATTGAATTGAATGAATGTTTTATTCTCTTTATGTTCCTCAGATGAAAAAAAATTGGATTTGATTATGGCTGATATCTGATGTTTAAGTGTCAAGCCACCATCGGGCACCATGCCAAGATTCCACACATGATCAGAGTTTTGTAATTCTGTACCTCCAAGTGTCGGTCCAGTTGGGTGGCTATGCTGCAGTCTTGTCCTTTGATGTTGAAGCCCTATTATAAGGAGTCCTCTGCGGCAATCTTGGTTTTGGGCAGCAGCATCTTTGATACCATATAGCCTGTTTCAGAGGTGTAGGTATTTAAGCCTGGACCGTTGAACAGGAAGATGCCTGAATAACGTCGCTTCCTGCTTCATATTAGGCTACAGACTTTCAGCAAGACTGCTTTGTTATTGTGCTCAAGCCTCATGGGGCCCAGCCCATCACCTGTCCAGTTCCAGCCTCACTGGGCCCAGCCCAGCACCTTTCTGGTTCCAGCCTCACTGGGTTCTGCCTAGCACCTGTCCACTTCCAGCCTCAATGGGTCCAGCCCAGCACCTGTCCATTTTTTGCCTCACTAGGGACCAGATGTATCAAGCTTCAAAAAGTAATAAAACAGAGAGTGATAAACAGCCAGCCAATCAGCTCCTACCTGGCATATTACAGTCTGGGTTTGAAAAATAACAGGTAGGAGCTGATTGGCTGGTTGTTTATCACTTTCCGTTTTATCACTTTTGAAGCTTGATACATCTGGCCCTAGGTCCAGACCAGCCCCAGTTCAGTTCCAGGGTGGGATGTATTAAAATACATCGCCCCCCCCCCCCCCCCCACAGCGATGCTGCCGCATATGTACTAACATATGCGGCTGGCATCGCGGTGCGGTGACGGAGGCCCCCCGCGATACCTGTACTCTTGTGTGCGGGGGGTCTCCGTCATCTCCCTGCCGCCACGCTCTCCCCTCATGCCGGGGACAGCTAAGCATGCTGTCCCTGGCGCCACCTCCTCCCCCCTGCAGCCGGAAGCATGTCCGGCTGCTTCACTAGGGGGAGGAGGGGTTTACCTTCCGGGGTCCAGGAGGACCCTTCAGGAAGGTAAGCCAGAGGGGGGTCGGCGAGGCGGCGGGTTTGTGTCGGCGGTGGGCGGCGAAAAGAAGCCCATAGGCTTCTATAGGGTATCGCCACCCAAAGGTGGCGATACCCTGCCCTGCGGTATCATTTTTGATACATTGGAAAATGCGGTAAAACCGGGGTTTTACCGCATTTTCCATTTGATACATCTCACCCCCAGTCTCACTGGGTCCAGCCTAACACCTATCCAGTTCCAGCCTCCCCGGATCCAGCCTCTGGGTTCTTTCCAGGATGTCTCCTGCCGCTCCTCCATGGGTTTTCTACAGCTGCTTGCCGTACTTCTGGTCCACCTAGAACACAATGCATCTAGTTATCACCTGGGATCAACTTCTCCTCTATATCTTCTGCCACTATCACTCAAGTCCTAACACATGAGGAAGACTTACATTAGTCCACCCTGTTTCATACACCAATCATCAGCCAACCAGAAGATATTTCTTTCTTGATCCAACAGTCTCCTCTGTGACATCACCCACTACTGGAGCTCAGCCACATTTTGTCTCTTGCCATCACAAGAATTATGGAATTTTGTCCCTGGAACACTCTGTGGATGTTGGGTGATTTGTGATTACTTTTTAGTAATTATACCTGTTATAATGGGCACATTTCCATCATTTTTACGCTGGGGAAAACAAAAGTAAATGCCAATATAAACATAGAAAATAGGGTGTGTAAACTCAATGCATGGCCAGTGTGGCCTGTATGCATGTGTGGATGGATACACCTCTTCCTTCCTCAAAATAATTACTCAGCTGACATGTGGGTTATATTAAAGAATATACTAAACAAATGTCATACTTGCCTACTTTTGAAAACTAGTTTCAGGGAGATTATAGTTGGTAGTAGAATTTTGCAAGGTGTTCCATTGAGGGGGCATGTCATGATCCACCAAAAGGGCATGTCTTATTCCATATATGGGGGGTTATTCTAGTCCATTCTTTCCGATAAAATCCTTCTTAGATGGACAAAACCATGTGCACTGCGGGTGGGGCAGATGTAACTTGTGCAGAGAGAATTAGATTTGGGTGGGGTTTTTCTTCAAAGTGAGATCTACTGTATATTGAAGTGTAAAATCATGCAGTCAGTATTTTCCCTGCACAGAAACAAAATAACTCACCCAAATCTAATTCTCTCTGCACATGTTACATCTGCCCCCCCTGCAGTGCACATGGTTTTGTCCATCTAAGAAGGATTTTGTCAGAAAGAATGAACTAGAATAAACCCCAAGGAGAGATTTTGAAAAGTGGCACCTAGAAGCATGGGTGCTACATCTGAGAGGAATCTTTTAAAATGACTTATATCTAAATGTAGATGAGCACCAAAGCAGCTGCTATATTTGCTAAAGTGCTGGGAAATGGTGCTGATGATTCAATGTAAATGTATCTATCTCTGATTCTTTTTCCAAAAAAATTGTAACCGTGTAATATGGGCTTGGTGAAATGAGGGAGATTGTTAGACTAATGAGGGTGAGAGGGAGATTGCTGTTATTTCAGGAAGTCTCCTGCAGAATGCAGGAGGGTAGACAACTATGACATATCTGAGAAATTACCCTCATCGTGAGTTGTGAAAAGGGTGAGGTTTCACTCTCCCCTCCTGTTTTTATCACTCTGGGAGTCCAAGAGATGTGGGTTGATAGCAGATGCTACTGTTGTTGCAAAACTGTCTCTTATACCCCTTTTCCATCTGAAACCCGTGTTAAACACGGGTTTTTGAACAGGGATCATACCCGTGTAAGACACTAATACCCCTTTTCCACTAGAAGAAATAACCCGGTAATCTCCGCGGGGACGCGCTTCTACCCGGGTTTTGCTGCTAGTGGAAATGCTCCCTTTCAAATAACCCGGTTTGGATTCCCCGGCAATCCTACCCAGGTCATGATCAGGGTAGCACCCGGTTCGCACCCGGCTTCAAGGGTAGTGGAAACGCTCCCTAACCGGGTTATTTGACTGAGCATGTAAAAATCTTCACTGATTGGTGCTGCTGGGGCGCTGATGAGTGATGTCATCACTCAGAGCCCCGCAGACTGCGCACATAGCACGGAGTACAGCGTTGTGTGCACATGTGCTGCATGTCTGTCCTGCTGACTTTCCCCTGCTGTATCAGAGGCTGCTCCAGCAGCCACCTTCCTCTCTGCCGCCAGCACCACAGGCTGCCCCAGCGGACACTGCTAATCATCCCGCAGCACAACTTCATTATGGCTGCCAGCAATTGGTCTGATGCTGAAGTGAAGGAGCTGCTGCTCATTAGGGCAGAGGAGGAAATCAAGCGCCAGGTGACTGGTACCGTAAAAGACGCAATCTTGTACAGAAATATTGCCCAGATGCTGGAGTCTAGGGGGATACACCGCTCTCACCAGCAAGTGCTTAACAAATTGAAAGCACTAAAGAGGCAGTTCACCAAGGTCTCTGACCAGAACAGGAAAAAAAGCGGTGCCGCACGTGTCGAGTGGGTCCATTACGATCTATGCTGCAGGGCATTTGGCAACACAGCTCTGATTAATCCTGTGGCACTGTCATCCTCGTTGGCCAGCCAGATGGAGAGTAGCCAGGAGCCACCAATGGAGAGTAGCCAGGAGCCACCAGACACACAGTCCACCATGGCAATGTCACCATGCTGCCCAAATTCTCCGCTCCTGATTTCGGAAGATGGCGATGAAGAGTGCAGTCAACTTGATAGGTCTGCTTTGTCTGACACCGCACAGTCCATGGCGGAGGAGGGGTCCGAAACAGCAACGGAGCAAGTGACTGAACATCAAACACCAAAACTGCGTTCAAATAGTAAGTAAAAAAAACATTTATCCCAGTTATCAACGGTATATGTTGCAGAGTGCCGCAAGTGTGCAGGTGGGATAGGGCCGCAAGCACAGGGCTGCAAACACCTCTGCTATTTAATGTTTATAGTGTATTTTTGTTTGTCCCATTTGCAGTTTACAAGGTGCCGGCAAAGAAGAAAAAAGCAAACCGTTCCGATCAAGCGGCGAGAGCTTTCTCTTCAGTAGTAATAGAACAACTGCGTGAAATGGACTCCGACATGCAGGCCAATGAGGATGCTCGTATGGAGAAGTTTTTAGAAAATGAAAGACAGATGCAGCACTCTTTCTTGGATCAATTAAAGGACATGCAGGACAGACAATTGTCCTTCTTGGAACGGATACTTAATCGTGGGTATATGCCACCTCCTCATTATCCAATGTATCCGCCACATGCTTCACAGGCCCCAGCATACCCAGCACACCATGAGTATGCGTATGGCCAATACAGTAGAGGGCCAACTCCCTCCGCTCCTAGCACTTCGTGTGAGCAACCACACCGAGAGCCTCTACCATATAGAGGCCCCAGTAGCCACGCCCCCAGCACAGCAATTAGCTACCACCCCACCACTGGTGCTAGCCACGCACCCAACACTTCCACTAGCTATGCCTCCAGCACTGCTACCAGTGCCCCACTAAACCCAGAGTATAGTGAGGCAAACACCACTAGCCTTGACAACACGCTGCTGCCAAACCTAGACTCCCCTGAATTTACGGTATATCGTAATTTGTCCTAAGAAATTATTGTTTTTTTTTCCTTCAAAGTTCTTTATTGCATTATTGCAATAACAATGTTGAATACATTTGCATTCAGTCGCCTTGTGGGCACAGTTTGGTTAAAGCCTACATCTTGCACTTTTAAAAATTCTTATGGGCACTTGTTTTTTAACATGTTTACGTGCACTTTTTTCATTGTTATGTATGCCAAAGGCTCAGGTGTACGGCAAACATTTTACCTGTCTCTGTTTTGTTACCCTTTTTTGGCATGTCTTTTCTTGTCTAAAGTTTTTTTGGTAAGGAATAAGGCGCTACATCAGATTCCTTACCAAAATACCGATTTGCATTGCTTCTATTGGGGCGAAGAAGGAATAGCCCTCGGGTTTAGACCAGTGGTTCCCAACCCTGGTCCTCAAGTACCCCCAGCAGTGCACGTTTTCCAGGTCTCCCTGCAGGTGCACTCATTATTCAGGCACATTTGAAAAGATCCACAGGTGGAGCTAATTATAGCACCTGTGATTCTGTGTGGAGACCTGCAAAACATGCACTGTTGGGGGTACTCGAGGACCAGGGTTGGGAACCACTGGTTAAGGCAAGGCAGCATAACACCAGAAAGAAGCACCCAGGACTCTGTTGTTACCCTTTTTTGGCATGTCTTTTCTTGTATTGTGTGAAGAAACTTTTAAAAGTTCCAAATATTTAATATTTTACAGTAAAATATTACAAATGTTATTTAAAAAGAAATGAGTGTGGTAATATTTGCCAGTAAAAAAAAAAAGTTATTTTAACAGAAATGAGTGTGGTCTCTTCTTCTAATATGGTAATATTTTTAATGGTGGCCCTTTTGGTGTAATGGTGGCCCTATTTTGTGACCTCCCATGGTAAAGCCCTTTAAAGAGGCTTTTTCTTATGTTTATCTATAGGGAAAAAAAGGCCTTACCCGGGTTAAGTGTAAAAGGGGATGATCCGGCAATTTACCGGGTAGCACTGTAGTGGAAATGTGTCTCCAACCCATGTCCAACCCGGGTTCGAACCGGGTACAAATTACCGGTTCCGACCCAGGTTGCTAGTGGAAAAGGGGTATAATAAAAACACTGTTCACACTGCACATAGACCCGTGTTATACCTGTGTCGGAGCCATTTACACTAAGCCCGGGTAAACTTTGAAAAATACCAAGAATGCTCACAAGACATAGCTTTTTTCCAGTCCAAACCAGTTTGAAGTCACAAAGGGGACAAAGGAGGGAATGTGCTGTGAAGTCTGCTTGTGCCCAGCGTAGGAGGGAATGTGCTGTGATGGCTGCTTGTGCCCAGCGTAGGAGGGAATGTGCTGTGATGGCTGCTTGTGCCCAGCGCAGGAGGAGCTGCTGCTGGGAAGCCTCCTCATGGTCAGCGTCTCCCAGCGCGTCTCCAGCAGATGACATCATCTTCTGGTACCCCTGAAGAACCAATTACCGGCCTCAGAGCGTTACCCGGATATAAAACACGGGTAATGTGCGTTTACACTGCGCACAGACCGGTGTCATTGCCGTGTTTTACCCTGGTAGATACCAGGGTAGAATTCCCTGGTCTCTCTACCCGTGTTTTGTAAGAAGGACACGTTAACACTGACAAAAAACCCGTGTCGGTGTGCGTCCACGAGCAAAAACCCGGGTAGAATTTGCTAGTGGAAAAGGGGTATTACACATTGACAGGAGCTGGTTGCTGCACATATGGAGTTATTCTGGAGTCCACCAAACCCTGCCTTGCGAATGGTGGCCTGCCACCACCCATTTGCAGGATGTGAACACCCACATCATTAGATGGTCGCCGGCCACTCAATGATGTGGAATGTGCAAGCATATCTAAGGTTGTTCAGAGCGACCTTAGATGTGCGTGCACATTCTGAAGGAAGTCTGGTGATGTCAGCTGCTTGCCCACATCACCGGGCGATTACCATGTGAACGTTCAGCCTGTTCATGGGAACGCCCTTTAAACATTAGGGGTTCCCATGGGCGAGTTCAGTTCACGTTTTCCAGACCACCTAGCTGTTTCAGTCTTTACTAGCTATCACATATTCAAACATGTGCTGCATTTACTCCTAACTGACACATTTTAAAGATGCACAGGTGGCCTGGAAAACAGGAACTTATGGTAAATCTCGAGGACCGGGTTTGTCCACCCTGGCCATATAGTTTTCCCTTTAAAACAGTTTACCCACTACCTTGCTGCTACTGCGAAAACATATGCATGGCATCTATTCACATTAAAAGGAGAGTTTGGGGAAAGCCCAGCACCTCCAAAGGCGCAGGCCAGTTACGCCAATCAGTGGTTCTGCCCAGACCACATCCTAGCAGGAACAAAACCCTATGGGTATTTTCTTATATGAAATAAGCACAACTTATCCCAAAAGAGTATGCATACTTTCCTATCAAAACTTTGAGTAACATCACCTTATAAATTAGTGGTTTAAATGAAAAATAGGCAGGCAAGTTTGAATACCAACTTCAATCAGATTTATTTGTTGTCATCTACAGGGTGTTTCTTCTACACTACTTGCTTTTCACAATCTTGATCACCATTTAACTCAGCAGCAGGATCCTCCTCCAAGTTCAACCTGCTGCCATCAACAATAACCCAGAACCACCAGCTACAGGGCTATGGGTCATCGGCTCGACCAAACTAAGATCGACATGCATTGGGTTGACCACTGAAGGTCAGCAGGCCTTATGTCGACACATGAAAAGGTCGGCGTGCTTAAGGTTGACCGGGTCAAAAGGTTGACATAAGCATTAGGTCGAGATTGGGAAGGTTTTTTGTCCATAATGTCAACACAGTTGACATGGAAAACAAAAAGGTACACTGCGCCCCCCTGCATGCATTTGCCATGCGTCACTATTTATTCACACCCTAGTGGATGGTAGGCCTTGAAATAGCGCCTGTTGGCATATGATGGCTAAAAAGAAACATGAAAAACCCATGTCGACCTTTTTGACTGTGGACCTTCCCAATATTGACCTAATGCTTAGGTCGACCTTTTGACCCTGTTGACCTTAGACATGTCGACATTTTTCATGTGTTGACCTAAGGCCTCTCGACCTTCAGTGATCGACCCAATGTATGTTGACCTTAATAGTGTCGACCTAATGACCATATACCCAGCTACTGTTTGCTACTCTCATTTGCTTCCTGCATTCCAATTGGTGTTCAGGGTCTCTTTACACCACTGCGCTTTTCTTCTCCATACCTTTCTGCAAATATTTCATCCTGTTTGCCTTCAGGTTCAATTGTATGTAACTTTAGTAATGCTGCATGCACTATATGCTACAGTCTGACTAATTCTGTGCATTGCTGAAACTACAACTTGCCTACCATTGTGCAATTCCTGTGTCATCTAGCAGGATATATTGAAAGAAAAAGCATAGTGCACAAATACTTTAGCTTTACACAGGTTTTGTTTGCGGAACTACAAGTCCCAGGAAAATTGTGCATTTCACAGAGAGAGATGACTCCTTTTGTCTCATTGGTACTTATGTAATATCTGGACTCCCGTTTTTCTTATGAGACCACGTCCGCTCGCCACGCTTCGGGCACGGTGGCTCGCTGCGCTCGCCACACTATATAAAATCAACTCCATGCGTAGTTGGATAGTAGAGGTATGAAAAAATGGGGTGCATTTAACATGGGAGTCCAGGTAATACATAAGTACCGTCTCATTATCTCATTAGCACTCTGATCCACTTGTTATTGCCCATACACATTACCCCGTGTCCCCCGACACGCATATTGGCATCGCCAGGGACCCCACAGCGGGGCAGGCATTGTGCATACACACAATATTGCCTAGAGTACTGTATATGGGCCTTTAGATTGGCTGCTACTTCTGACTCCACAGGTATCAATTTCTACAAAGATGAAAATCAGTGCTCCGAATCGAGTCTCGCCGGCACACCCGACGGTGGGGGGCTCCATCTGTACATAAAATTAGTGGCTTTAGAAGGGGAGGTAATTTCCAAGTAATACTGTATGTGAGACATGGGAGGACTATTAAAAATCTTTTAGCTTAAAGCCCTAAAATACACTAGGGCTTTCTGAGCGATATTGTGAACAATATGTGTACACTTAATGTCGTTAGTAATGCATGCTCATCTAAGGGTGGTCCTCGTGTTGCAGCATGACAATCGTGTCCCCCCCCCCCTGCCGTCAGCCCTCTCATGCCTGGAATCAGCAAGTCTGTATGTAGGCACTTGCCAATGCTGCCCCGCCGCCTCCAATATCTGCATCAGCGGGGATCGGGTAATGTGCATGGGGCTTAATAAGAATTGAGACATTAGAGAGGCCACTTATAGTATACTGTAGACTGATCTCAATTTTTCCTTTTTCAGAACCAGATTAGCGATGGCGCAAATTGACTACCGCATTAGGCCCTCACATAAAAATAGGCCCATCACGATGACCATTAACCACACTTTCAGCCACTAAAATTGTACATCTTCTTTCCTCATAAAATAATGTATTTGTTTATTTAGGAAGAAATGATGTAGGGGACACACACATTAGCCCTTATTCTGGTTCACTCGCAAAGGCAAAGGCCTTCTCAAATAGACAGAACCATGTGCACTGCAGGTGGGGCAGATGTAACTTGCAGAGAGAATTAGATTTGGGCGGGGTTTTACTTCAAAGTGAGATCTATATTTCAGTGTAAAAATAAAGCAGTATTTACACTGCACAGTAACAAAATAACTCCACCTGAATCTAATTCTATCTGCACAAGTTACATTTGCCCCCCCTGCAGTGCAAATGGTTTTGTCCATTTGAGAAGGAATTTGCCTTTGCAAGTGAACCAGAATAAGGGCCATTGTGTATACAAAGGCAAAAGACCTGAAAGACTACAGGCCAATTGCACTAATATCAGTGGTCCTCAAAGCATTTTAGCGGCAGTGCTAAACCACCTAACAAAAGCTACTAACACTCATCTTGACCTCCTGCAGTTTGCCTACCAAGCGAACAGAAGTTTAGAGGACATGGTCAACCTAGGGCTGCACCATATCCTACAGTTCCTGGACTGTCCAGGCACTCATGCGAGGGTCCTATTTGTCGACCAACATGAACCAACATGCTCCTGGATCACAGATTTCCTGACAGCAAGAAAACAGGTGGTGAAAGCCGGAGCACTCGGTCCAGCGTGCGCACGATCAGTACGGGTGCCTCCCAAGGATGTGTCCTATCCGCCTGCTCTTCTCCTTGTACACTAATGACATCTCCTCAGCTGAGAAATCAGTAAGAATCATTACATATGCAGATGACACTACCATCATCATTCTAATAAAGAGACAAGTCTGCATACAGATGCAAAGTGGCCCGACTAATACAGTGGTGCAACAAACAGCCTAGACCTACTGGGACCAAAATTTCCTGAGATCCACTACTAGGAAAGTCTGAGTAGTGGGCAGCAGCCATGAAAAAGAGCTAAAATGCTGCTGCTCCCTTACTGTAGGTGAAGAATGCTGTTTAATAAAAATATTTTTCAAAACGTGTGTATAATTTTTATATTTTCATTTCAGGAGGCTTACAAGTTCCTGCAGGACTTTAAAGTCCTGGCAAGGTGGCACTTGTGGTTCTCCAAATGCCTCCATGCCGGGACTAAACTGCTGGGACCTGCAGTCCTCCTGTACTAAACAATATTATTTCAGCTATTAACCCTGCACCCACATTCAACACATACCTGGGGTACACTGGAGTGGGGGCACCCCTCTATTTGAGGGGGTCCCCACCTTCCAAGGAATCCCCAGCATAGGCTGACTAGCTAGGGTGGCTTAATGCTTCAGTCACAGGACCCATGAGGTGTGTCCCCTGACTGTGGCATTTTACCTCCCTGGCTAGTGGAGCCCGGTGCTATTTCCTAAAATATGGGGGACCTGCAGTCATTTTGTCCCCCATATTTTGGGACCCAGCACCTGCTCCAAGAGCCCGGTGCTGGTTTCTAAGATTTCGGGGACTCCCAATCATTTTGTCCCCCGTATTTTGGGAGACGTGACTCCCACCCATTATCTAAATTTCTACAAGAAGTAATGGGCCCCATACATCAGCAATTAATTGTGAAATCCTCAGATCTGGAGATGATTGTCACAATTAATCTTTAATGTGTGGGCTCCCCCTTTTGGTGATCCCGATCAAAAATTGATCGGGATCGCCAATCGATTGCTGAATCAGATTTTTAAACGTTTAATAATCTGGTATTATCTGCGGTTCTTTTTTATGTGTGTGCATTCCCGTTTCGTCATCTTCTTCTATTTAAATTATGAAAAGAACTAAAACAGCTGAAATGACAATCAATTGAGGTGATGTATGGGCACTTTCCAGATATGAAGATGCAATCTTTAGATGGGAAAAATCTGCCGATCACTGAAATAAATCTGTAATGTGTGGGCAAGTCAAATAGATTGTAGAAACCATTTATCTGGCCAAAAAATCACTGGATCTGGAAAACCATTAATTGTGATTGCTGATGTATGGGGCCCATCACACTACCGTTCAAAAGTTTGGGGTCACTTAGAAATGTCCTTATTTTTTAAAGCAACGCACGTTTTTTTTCAATGATAACACTAAATTAATCAGAAATACACTCTATACATTGTTCATGTTGTAAATGACTATACTAGCTGCAAACATCTGGTTATTAAAGGGATATCTACATACTGTAGGTGTATAGAGACCCATTTCCAGCAACCATCACTCCAGTGTTCTAATAGTAGATTGTGTTTGCTAATTGCGTTAGAAGTCTAATGAATGATTAGAAAACCTTGAAACCCCTTTTGCAATTATGCTAGCACAGCTGAAAATGTTTTTTTTTCTAGTTAAAGAAGCTATAAAACTGGCCTTCCTTTTGAGCTAATTGAGTATCTGGAGCATCACATTTGTGGGTTCGATTATACTCTGAAAATGGCCAGAAAAAGAGAACTTTTATGTGAAACTCAACAGTATTTTCTTGTTCTTCAAAGTGAAGGCTATTCCATGCGAGAAATTGCCAAGAAACAGAACATTTCCTATAACAGTGTGTACTACTCCCTTCAGAGAAAAGTCCCAAACAGGCTCTAATCAGAGTAGAAAGAGAAGTGAAACAGATGGGGTTGTGGATTCTGCACTCAATTTATTCTATTTCTTGCCCTGTATTGTCGGGCTTTTACCGCTATTCTTATTACATGTAGCGGGAGTGCTATCCTGACCAACTGGGGGTCAGTGATCAAAAAGAAGAAGAAGAGGAAAGACAGTTGTTTATGGATGCACTCCGATCAGAAAGAATTTATACTTTTGTTTCAATAAATTTAATTTTTTTATATAAAACCGTGGGGACTCCTATTGTCTTTATTTATTTGGTATTTGACAAGGAATTACCCACAACTTTGCAAAAATAAGAGGTTAAAAAATCAAAACATACTTATACACATGGGGTGACAAGAAAATAAAGATTTCTGTTGGAAAGAATTTTAAAACGTGTAGGCTGACTCAAATAGGATGATATAAATTTGTGACATTCAGGGGATATTCCCTTATTGCGTGTGCCTTCTAATTTGTGTGTCACACTGTTTACAAAGACTGAGTCAATTTTCTTATTGCCTTGGGTTAGGAGGTATGTGGATTTCTTAGATAGTGGTGGATTTTTCTATATAGATTTCCACTGGTCACGGCTGACCTTTATTTTAAGTATATACCTGTTGGCAGTTTTGCCTGAGGATTGCGGTCTTATTCCACATATACATACAGTATTGCGGACATACTTTAAGCTTCTGCCAGATATACAGTACCTGTTTAGCTGTTTATCAGTGTTTGGTAATTGGTCAGATGTGTGATTTGGCCTCAAATTCGGCTCTATGTCACACTTAGCTGTTTGTGGGTGTATAGTATGTTCCCCACAGGTTATTTTGGGGTGTATTACTATATGTAGGTCTTGCCGTTTACCACACAGTTCCTCCTATTAGCTTTTAATGGGCTGGGTGATGTTAAATCTGTTTTGTTATACAGAAATGTTTTCATCTGATTTCTATAACCATCAGTGGATACTTTTTGTTACTATCTTATTCCTGTCTGGCTTTCTGCCCAGGGTTTCAGATGAGCAACATTGTATGTATTTCACAATAAATTTTGTTTCACTTCCACTGATTACTGCTGACCTCTGCTGGTGATTTGTTACTTAGCACCGTTCTGCTGGCCAAAATGCCAATGGGATTTTATGCAACTGTTCAAGATATTTTATACATATAATAGCATTTAATATGTATTGCTATAGGCACACTATTAAACTTTGCCCACTTCCACCTTTTTAACCATACTGGTATTGGGTGATTGGTCAGGTATATATTATTGCCTTGAATTTGACAGTGTGCTATGCTGTAATTTTAGCTAATATACAGTGCATTCCCTGCAGGTTACCCTGTATTGGGATACTGCGTAAGCAGAGGTTGCTCCTGTTCCCCCAGCAGTAGGTCTAAGCAGCAGTGCTACGGTCTATCAAACAGTGAATCTGACATAACAATAAATACACAATACACAAGCTAGCTTGAAGAAGCACCTAATGCGAAACACGTGTCCTAGACCCGTGATAGGCAGATGAATAGGATGTAAATTGTGTATTTATTGTTATGTCAGATTCACTGTTTGATAGACCGTAGCACTGCTGCTTAGACCTACTGCTGGGGGAACAGGAGCAACCTCTGCTTACGCAGTATCCCAATACAGCAGGGCTGGGCAATTGAGGCCCTCCAGATGTTAAGGAACTACACATCCCAGCATGCCTTGCATCAGTTTCAGCATGGCCACATAGCAAAACTAATGCAAAGCATCCTGGGTTGTGTAGTTCCTCAACATCTGGAGGGCCGCAATTGCCCAGCCCTGCAATACAGGGTAACCTGCAGGGAATGCACTGTATATTAGCTAAAATTACAGCATAGCACACTGCCAAATTCAAGGCAATAATATATACCTGACCAATCACCCAATACCAGTATGGTTAAAAAGGTGGAAGTGGGCAGAGTTTAATAGTGTGCCTATAGCGATACATATTAAACGCTATTATATATATAAAATATCTTGAACAGTTGCATAAAATCCCATTGGCATTTTGGCCAGCAGAACGGTGCTAGTAGTAGTAGTAGTACGTTTATTTATAAGGCGCCGCAAAGTGTCCACAGTGCCGTACATAGCAAACAAAAAAAAAAAAAATTACAAGGTAACGTACAGGGTGTGTTGAAAAATACAGTATAAATAGGGGTATAGCTGGTAGAACTAAAATCAGCATCAGTTCAGAAGTAGGTGTCAAAATTGTCGAGGAGACTGAAGATGAAGTAGATGAAGGGAAGAACAGGACAGGAGCACAGGTGAGGTAATGAGGTAGGGTGAGTACGTGAGGAAGGAGGACCCTACTCATAAGAGGTAACATACTAAAAAATAGGTGGGTGGACGAACGAAATACAATAGGATAAGTAGGAACGGAGGGGAACGGAGGCAGGATAGGAGGATCCTAAGTAACAAATCACCAGCAGAGGTCAGCAGTAATCAGTGGAAGTGAAACAAAATTTATTGTGAAATACATACAATATTGCTCATCTAAAACCCTGAGCAGAAAGCCAGACAGGAATAAGATAGTAACAAAAAGTATCCACTGATGGTTATAGAAATCAGATGAAAACATTTCTGTATAACAAAATAGATTTAACATCACCCAGCCCATTAAAAGTTAATAGGAGGAACTGTGTGCTAAACGGCAAGACCTACATATAGTAATACACCCCAAAATAACCTGTGGGGAACATACTATACACCCACAAACAGCTAAGTGTGACATAGAGGTAAATTTGAGGCCAAATCACACATCTGACCAATTACCAAACGCTGATAAACAGCTAAATAGGTATATTTGGCAGAAGCTTAAAGTATGTCTGCAAAATTGTATATATATGTGGTGTAAGACCGCAATCCTCAGGCAAAACTCATCAAAATAACCCGTGGGGAACATACTATACACTCACAAACAGCTAAGTGTGACATAGAGCCGAATTTGAGGCCAAATCACACATCTGACCAATTACCAAACGTTGATAAACAGCTAAACAGGTATATCTGGCAGAAGCTTAAAGTATGTCCGCAATACTGTATGTATATGTGGTGTAAGACCGCAATCCTCAGGCAAAACTGCCAACAGGTATATACTTAAAATAAAGGTCAGCCGTGACCAGTGGAAATCTAGGTACTTATGTATTATCTGGGCTCCCATGTTAAATTAACCCCATTTTTTCATACCCCTACTATCCAACAACGCATGGAGATGATTTTATATAGTGTGGCGAGCGCAGCGAGCCACCGTGCCCGAAGCGTGGCGAGCCCCGCGAGGGGACGCGTTCTCATAAGAAAAACGGGAGCCCAGATATTACATAAGTACCGAAATCTATATAGAAAAATCCACCACTATCTAAGAAAGGATTCAGTATTGAATCCCGGCGGTCGGGATCCCGGCGTTCAGAATCCCGACGCCGGAATCCCGACAGCCGAAATGCCGACAAGGGGGGGACGTGGATCGCGCCCCCTTGCGGGCTCGCTGCGCTCGCCGCGCAGCGGGCCCGGTGCCTCGCTACGCTCGGCACACTAATTTATTCTCCCTCCAGGGGTGTCGTGGACACCCCAGGAGGGAGAATGTGTCGGCATTTCGGCGGTCGGGATTCCGGCGTCGGGATTCTGAACGCCGGGATCCCGACCGCCGGGATTTTAACTGCATCCCCTAAGAAATCCACATACCTCCTAACCCAATTGAGGGCAATAAGAAAAGTGACTCAGTCTTTGTAAACAGTGTGACACAAATTAGAAGGCACACGCAATAAGGGAATATCCCCTGAATGTCACAAATTTATGTCATCCTATTTGAGTCTGCCTACACGTCTTAAAATTCTTTCCAACACAAATCTTTATTTTCTTGTCACCCCATGTGTATATGTATGCTTTGATTTTTTAACCTCTTATTTTCGCAAAGTTGTGGGTAATTCCTTGTCAAATACCAAATAAATAAAGACAATAGGAGTCCCCACGGTTTTATATAAAAAATTAAAGTTTATTGAAACAAAAGTATAAATTCTTTCTGATCGGAGTGCATCCATAAACAACTGTCTTTCCTCTTCTTCTTTTAGAAAGAGAAGTGGGAGGCATCGATGCACAACTGAGCAAGAAGACAAGTATAGTAGGGTCTCTAGTTTGAGAAATATACGCCTCACAGGTCCTCAACTGGCCGCTTTATTAAATGGCACCTGTAAAACACCAGTGTCAACGTCTACAGTGAAGAGGCAACTCCGGGATCATGGCCTTCTAGGCATAATGGCAAAGTAAAGCCATATCTGAGACTGGCCAATAAAAGCATACCCTCCAACTGTACCGATTTTGCTGGTACAGTACCGTTTTTTTAACAGTACTGTACCGGCAAAATCATTTTGTACTGAATTACCGATTTTTTAAAGTGTTTTCTCCGGTGCCCGGCTCTCCCCTCCCTGGTTCCGTTCCCAAGTGTCCCTTGCGGCGCCGGCGGGCATTGCATGACGTCATGACATCACTGCTGCACCAGTGCCACACCCTGCGCACAGTCTGGCGCTCAGGGGACGGATGGGAGACCGTGTACTGCCCTGCCTCACTGTCTATGCATGCGCAGACTCAGGGTGCGAAAAGACAGTGAGGCAGAGTCGGGTGTCAGTACGCGTTGGCCGCCAGAGCCGGGGCGCGCATGAGGGGGGATCTGGACTTGAGTGTGAGACCCTGGTGACCCGGAGCTCAGCCTAGTAAGTTATGATGTCTGACAAGCTGCAGACAGAGTGACTGTGATCTGTTCATCCCATGACTGTCTCTGTGACTGTAAATAATTATTACTCTAGCTGAGCTGAGACTACTCAGAATTGTTTCACCTGTCTGTCTGCAGTGCTCATGTCACATGGTGGCTTAGTAGTGGGCTGCTGGCATATTAAATCAGTATATTTAATATACTTATTTAAAAAATAAGTATATTAAATATATTGATTTAATATGCCAGCAGCCCACCATGTGGCCACCATGTGACATGAGCTTCATCAGGTGCTCGGCCGGGGGCAGGGTCACTGCCATATGCCCCCCAGGGCAACTATGTTACCTAACACTGTCTCGGGCCACAAGAATAATGGGGGGGGGGGGGGGACTGCCCATTACACATTCGGAAAGGGGGTGTGTCCACGCCCACTTTACCCGTGGCAAATCCCACTTTACCCATGACCAAACCCCCTTCCTAAATGTGTACCGATTTCAGTCCCTCAAATGTTGGAGGGTATGTAAAAGTAAACGAGTAATATGGGCAAAAGAACACAGCTATTGGACAGAAGATCGGAAAAAAGTGTTTTGGGCAGACAAATCAAAGTTTGAGGTGTTTGGATCACACACAAAAACATTTGTGAGACGCAGAACAAGTAAAAAGATGCTGGAAGTGTGCCTGATGACATCTGTCAAGCATGGTAGAGGTAATGTGATGGTCTGGGGCTGCTTTATTGCTGTATAGTTGAAGATTTGTACAAGGTAAAAGCCTTCCTTATTGAAAATTCCTATCACTCCAATTTATAACACCATGCCATACCCTGTTGGCAGCACTTAATTGGGGCCAATTTCCTCCTCCAACAGGACAATGACTACTCCACACCTCCAACTTATGCAAGAACTATTTAGGGAAGAAGCAGGCAGCTGGTATTCTGTCTGTAATGGAGTGGCCAGCGCAGTCACCAGATCTCAACCCCATTGAGTTGTTGTGGATGCAGCTTGAACGTATGGTATGCAAGAAGCCAATCCCACATGTTGGAGGGGCTTCAGGAAGCATGGGTTGAAATTCTTCAGGTTATCTAAACAAATTAACAGCTAGAAAGCCAAAGTTCTGCAATGCTGTAATTGCTGCAAAAGGAGCATTCTTTGACGAAAGCAAAGTCTGCAGGAAAAAAATATTTCAAATAAAAATCATTATTTGTAACCTTGCAAATGTCTTGACCATGTGTTGTATTCATTTTGATATTAATTTGATAAATAAGTCTGTTTTCACGTAAAACACAAAATTGCCTGGGTGTCCCGAGACTTTTGAACAGTATTGTATGTGTGCTATTTATTTTCCTCTTTCCTCCCCCAGTACCCCCCCCCCCCTTCCCCCTTCATGTTTTTGCTTGGTTGTATTGTACCGCCAAAAAATCCTAGTATACGTGAGTATACCTGGCCAATAAAGCTGATTCCGATTCTGAGTGATAAAATTTGCTATACAGCCCTTCTGTACTTCTCAATTCTCTTATCAGTATAGGCATGCTAATCATAATTAAAGTGACAAACATTGAATATTGTTTCAATGGCAAAATCTAAGCAATGGTATGAGGTAAGATATATTTTAATACATGTTCTTTGTAGCTGCTGTTTTTAGCCTGTTTTTACAACTGTTTCCACAGTAACAGACAGGAAGAATGTATCACTCCTTCACCTCGGGCTATTCTGACCACACCCATCATGCTACTTAATCATAAAATTGCAAGGCATTAACTTCAGAAAGAAAAGTGAATTTTACATTCTTACAGAGATCTCATCTAAAGTTTCAGTGCTAGTGTGAATGCAAGTAAAGAATTTAGTAAATGTCACTGAAACATGTTAATAAATAATAATTACCAGAAACGAAGTCATAATTTTGGCTTGCAGTGGCGATGCAAACTAAAATGTGTGTCTTATCATTTCAAGGGAAAGCGAAGGAAACACACAACCAAGTGGAATGAAAGGGTTGTTTTATATGTGGATGAAACCTTCTATAAAGTGGAAAAATTGTCCATAGCAATAGCATAGCTGCCAGCTTGCAGTTATGAAGTAAATTCCATAAAATTATACATACTGTAGAAGCCAATTGCGTGCTAATGGCAACTTCTCCACATGCCCACAGTGTAATTCTGGGTAGACATTAGATGATATGTGTACCCAGAGAGGTCTTGTGCAACAGGACATGGCTGGGGTGCTGACTTTGACAAATAACATCTGTTGGGGGGATGGGAGCAGGTGCCATTACTGTATTGTGATTATCATGCATATCATGATATGCATAATATGATATGTAATTATGCACATCGTTAATGACTCCCGCTTTTGTCAAAACATTGTCAAATTTGACTGCATGTTCAGCTTGGGGGAGGGGTCACTGAATGATATCATTATCAGCCTTAAGGATGGTGTTTGGGATTCCCTGATTTTAGAAGGTTCAAAACAATAGGCTCATTATGAGAGATAAACAGGCTTCTTTTGAACATTAAACCTTCAAAGCTTCAAGCTTAAACCTGTACCGAGAGTTGGAGCCAGAAGGCTGAAGGTATTGTTACTCTTAATAGTTCTTCACCTTGAAAAAAGGATCCAGAGAGGATCAGAAACGCGTCGGACAAAGTGACACGGAACGGACCCTGGAGGGAATTTGCCAACAGAGCTGTTGTATGTGACCCGGGATCCATACGTATTTGCATCTTCCATGCCTATTTGAACTGTTCAGGTTTAACAGTTCATTGCCATCTGGTAATTTACCCTTCTTGGGCTTCTGCACAACGTCACTTTATTATGTGGCAATTTTTACTGTTTTGATGATTTTAGATTGTATGATTGTAATATCCTGTTTGTGAACATTAAATACATTGTATGCGATGATATTTTATACCTTTTCATGAATCAATATTGTAGTGAGACAAAGACCATAGAATTTGTAATTCTATTAAGGAAAAGGAAGCCCTTTGGAGATTATTACGGGAAGTAATTGTTTCCAATATCACGAGCGCTGGTTGAAAGATTGTTTCACTTTTTATATCACTCCTATCTATTTTTGAGCTGCGCTTGCCACGCTTCGGGTTGGCGTTGATAGTGGGGGTGGCGTGGGGGTGCTTTCAACCCATTAGGGTGCTTATACAGTTAAAAATCGTATAGGGGGGCCATTTAACATTGAAAAAAACCATTAGGGTGCTTATACAATTTAAAATCGCATGGCATGCGATGCGATACAACACATAAGATGCCATACGACTGAATATCATGGGTGCCGTGCTAGGAAACAATTACCCAAATTTTTACCTAAAACTGACAAAAGACCCCCCCCCCCAATACCAATCAGAATTGTTTCATTTACTGGATCTAGCAAGAAGCAACGGGGTCTTTTCTAAGGAGGAGTTTCACTTTCTTTATAACAAGCATCCCCTCACCCCTATTTATTACCACTTACCAAAAATTCACAAGTCACTTTTATTCACCTGTTGGTCGTCCTATTATTTCGGGTGTAAATTCACTTTCTTCCAATTTATCGTTTTATGTTGATTCCTTTTTACAGCCTCGGGTCTCTTCCCTCAGGTCACACATCAAAGACTATGGGTGACATTTAATGAGATGCGAAAATGTGATGTGTGATTTTTTTTTCCCGCCAAAAACAGCCGAAATCGCACTTTTCCCCGAATTTGCATATTTAATGAGATGCGAAAAAGGGCAAAAAAAACGCGGGTTTTGCCACGAAATCGCACATTCTGAAAGTGCAATTTTTAGTTGCGCCGGAACTCGCACCCAGAAGTTTTCCCATTGAAAAGTATACACTTTGCATATTTAATGAGATGCGAATTCGGGAAAATGTGTCTAAAATTCTCCACATATGTAGACCAGGTTCTGACAGGCGAATTGACCAGATCCCTGCACAGATCATTGCAATCTGTGCATGGTCCTGTGTAAAAAAAAAAATGTGTAAAAGTGTTTTTTTTTTTTTTTTGGGGGACAGCGCTACAGAAGGTGTTAGCTGCACAGGAGAAAGCTGTCTCACCCCGCTATCAGTGCGGGGTGAGCTGGCTCTGCAGCACAGAGACCAGCGCTGGACCCTGGATTGGTAAGTATGTTGGTGTAAAAGTGAGATATGTGTAATAAAGTTATACTTTTCTGTGTGTGTGTATGTGTTTTATTTTAACATTATTTTTACAGGTGGACTACAACTTCCAGCGGGACCATTAATGTCCCACATGCTGGGATTTGTGGTTCTCCAAGCCCCAGCATGCGGGGGAGGTCTGCTGGTACTTGTAGTTTACCTGCATAAAGCAATGTTAGGAATGTGTGATTTAACCCTATCAGGACCGGCGTCCACTGGCCACGGACACCCGTGACAGCCCCGGGCTTCAGCCCTGGACGGGTGAAGCCTGGGGGGGGGACACCCCTCCAGGTACCCCATCCAAGGCTGACCAGCCACGGTGCTCATGTTTCGGCTGGGGGACCTTATTTAAAAAGTGCCCCCCAGCTGTGGCATGACACCGCGGGCTGTGGGAGCCTGGTGCTGGTTTCAAAATACGGGGACTCCCAGATTTCTTGTCCCCCATATTTTTGGAACCAGGACCGGTCCAAGAGTCCGAGGCTGGTTTCAGAAATACGGGTTACCCCTATGCTTTTTGTCCCCTGTATTTTTGGAAACAGGTCCAGCTCAATGAGCCCGGGGCTGGTCATGCTCAGGAGGGGGGACCTCACGCCATTTTTTTTAAACACAAATTCGCACATTTTCATGCCTCAAATTCGCACATTTTCATGCCTAAAAATTGCACATTTTCATGCCTAAAAATTGCACATTTTCATGACTAAAATTCACACATTATCGCACTTTTTTCCCCCGGAATTCGCAGCTCAAAAAATGCGATTTTAAAAATTGCGATAATGGGCGAATTTGAAAGTGACTAAAAATCGCATTCTATTAAATGTCACCCTATGTATTTTTTACAATTGTTACAAAGTGTTTTTTTTTTTTTATTATAATATTTTATTTATAATTTTCACATGAATTTCTAAAATACACAGTACAGACATATCCAAATATAATAATTGGTGTTAAACAAAAGTGAGCCCAAACAGTAATGATATATCTAAGCTGCGGTGTACACAGGCATTTGTATTTATCAGTGCCAGATATCTGGCTCTGAAAGTAAAAGAAGATAAATCAGTGTCGTACTGTATCTGGGGATTCAAGCCCGTAATGTCCCGACTCTACACTGAAATTGGAGGTGCCAATAACCGAAGTATGACATACCGATATCTGATCAGGGAATCTTGTAGAGAGAGTAAAACAAAACCAAACAACCAAAAAAAAAACCGAAAATAAATAAATAAGACATTTGTGTGTGCACTAGCCCATATGAGAATACATCAACATTTAATAAAGAAAGAAGGAAGAGAAAAGGGAAAGAGAGGAGAAAAAATAATATAAAAAAAAATAATAATAATACTATAAGAGAGACCTGGTACGGGTAAGAATGGATTGATAAGTGAGCGAAAGCCAAATCCTATGCCTTCCTTACTTTAGACCATGGGTCCTCAAACTGCGGCCCTCCAGATGTGAAACTACAAATCCCAGCATGCCTTGCCACAGTTTTAACACTCCTTTATAGCAAAACTGTGGCAAGGCATGCTGGGATTTGTAGTTTCACAACATCTGGAGGGCCGCAGTTTGAGGGACCCATGCTTTAGAACAGGCATGTCCAACGTTGGCCTTCCAGATATTGTGAAACTGCACATCCCAGCATGCTTTGCCACAGTTTTGCTATTAGAGAATGCTAAAACTATTGCAAAGCATGCTGGGATGTGTAGTTTGACAACATCTGGAGGGCCAACATTGGACATGCCTGCTTTAGACGTTCAAAGCTTATATACCAACATTCCACACTCCTTAGGTGTGGAATCAATACCAATATGCTTTATAGAGATGGTGACCTGGGGGGAGAACACAGCAAATTCCTCACTGATTCTATTTCCTATATATTACAGCACAATTTTATTTTATTTTTCTGGACACTAATTATTTACAGGTGATGGGGGCCAGATTTGCGCCGAGCTACGCCAACCTCTTTGATTTTTTTTATAATTTGGAATGGGGATCACGACACAGCACTCTCTTTTGTTGAACACATGAACTCCAAGTCATTTAATTTAAAATTCACACACACTATTCACAAAAGAAAGATCGACTTCTTGGATCTGACCCTGGAGATTCAATATAATATGATTATTACAAGCACACATTTCAAAGAAGTCAATACGAATAGATACATAAATTATCATAGCTCACATTATCGGCATGTAAGAGAAATATCCCCAAAGGCAAATTCCTCCGTCTTAGGAGGAATTGCTCCAATGATGCCATTTTTACAAATCAAACTCAGATATTGGTGGATGCATTTGAACAATGCTCATACCCCAAGTATATTGTCGACAAAACCTTACAAGAAGTATCCCATATTAATAGGTCTGATCTTTTAAAACAAAAAAAGACACCCAAAATGGTACTTGTTTCCTAGAACGGCCACAACGATTTAGATCGTTGTGGTCGTAAGATAAAAAATCGGATCGATCGCATCGCATGCGATTTGGTCGCATGCGATGCGATCGATCCGACCGACCGATTTTTCACCCGATTTTTTTTTTTTTTTCACATGATTATTTTCAATTGCCCCCCCAAATGTTACTAAGTGGGCTAGACCCCACGATAGACGTCAACCCGAAGCGTGGCGAGCGCAGCGAGCCCGCGAGGGGCGGCGGTGCGCGTCCTCCGACCTTTTCATTCCCCTACTATCCACTAGGGCGTGGAGTGAGAATAGAATAGTGTGGCGAGCGCAGCGAGCCACCGAGCCCGAAGCGTGGCGAGCGCAGCGAGCCCCGCGAGGGGACGCGTATAACTTCACAGGTATACGCGTCCCCTCGCGGGGCTCGCTGCGCTCGCCACGCTTCGGGCTCGGTGGCTCGCTGCGCTCGCCACACTATTCTATTCTCACTCCACGCCCTAGTGGATAGTAGGGGAATGAAAAGGTCGGAGGACGCGCACCGCCGCCCCTCGCGGGCTCGCTGCGCTCGCCACGCTTCGGGTTGACGTCTATCGTGGGGTCATGGCGGGCACATAAAAAATGTGAAATGGGTCATATTGGCCCATTTCACCTTTTTTATCATTTTTCCCTATGTGAGATGGACTTAATCAAGCCCATCTCATCTTGTGCCATTATAATGGCACAAGACCGACCGATTTCAATGTTAAAAGATTTTTTAACATTGAAGTCTATGGAAAAATCGGGTCAATCGGTCGGTCGCATCGCGGCCGATTTTAATTGGTCGCGACCGACCGATTGACCCGATTTCTGTCAATCAAAGGGAAAAAATTGTAAAAAATCGGCCACATCGTGAGGATCGTGTCCCTTAATTAAGAGCCACGATCACTCACGATTGTGGCCGTTCTAGGAAACAAGTACCCCCAAAATTTCCACCCGCCCCCTCAAAAAGAGATTCTTGGAGCATCGCAGAAATATACTAAAACAAGTCTGTACACACAGGGCCAAATGTAATATAGTGAGAGTTTCAGAAAGTGAGAGATTTTGGGAGAGTTTTCCCATTTTTTTTAAAGCAGCAATCAATTACATGGCAAAATCAACCTGGTTTTGCATTGTCAATGATTGCTGCTTTAAAAAAAAAGGGAAAACTCTCCCAAAATCTCTCACTTTCTAAAACTCACCCTATTACATTTGGCCCACAGTGTACCCAAACACTTTTGCAATGCTCACAAGGGGGATCCCAAACATCTCAAAATAATAGGAGTGGAACATATACCTAGAGCAATTAGGGGTGGGATCGTTTTAAGACCCTTTGTAAAAGAGAAGTGTACTGGATGTATTAAATGAATTCCATTTACCCTCATGGGTTAAATGAAGCAGTAGAACTTAATAAGATCATCTAATTATTGCCTTCCTGTTTACATTTTCAACACTTAGAATGTTGCAGTCCACTTTGAGTGTATTAGTATTGCTTTATTATATTATTATTAATTTAGTGCTCCATATATGGTATAATAAATATTTAAGTGCTATGTAATTTTTTATATATTAATCTCATTATTAAACAGACATTGGAGGGGCTCTGCACACACTAAATTAACTGATAATAAATAGTGGAGATTTGGTTCATGAATTGATCAATGCATTTAAGCCTGCAGCCCCCTTCAAGGGACCCCACTGTTCTGCAGGTCCTAACACTATCGCTGAAAATGGCTACAATACACATAGCTATCACATCAATGTTTGATTCCAGGCATGCTATCTGGTCTGAAGCTCTGTGGTCTGCTGTGAACTTCAGACCAGATAGCATGCCTGGAATCAAACATTGATGTGATAGCTATGTGTATTGTAGCCATTTTCAGCGATAGTGTTAGGACCTGCAGAACAGTGGGGTCCCTTGAAGGGGGCTGCAGGCTTAAATGCATTGATCAATTCATGAACCAAATCTCCACTATTTATTATCAGTTAATTTAGTGTGTGCAGAGCCCCTCCAATGTCTGTATAAACAATGTGGTAACAAGCCATAGGGCACCCCAAAACTAGGAAAGGTGAGTGCCGATATTAAGTGTATATATTGTTTAATCTCATTATTATATATGTATTTTTTTGTTTAAAATATATGTATTACTATGGCAATGAGAAATCCTATGCACATATACACTTTGTCCACCAGATGGCACTGTCTACTTACTAATGCTGCTTTCACATTACAAACCTGCTTTCAACCCGTTTTTGTAAACAATTCTTAAAACGGGTCTAAAGCCAGTTAAACCCCTTTCATGCTGCTTTCCCACTGCAGACCAGTTTAAAGTACTGGTAATCTTAAATGGTATTTAAAACGGTATCAGCATTCCCACTGCAGCAGATTAACGTTTTAAATACTATTTAAGTACCATTCCCATTGCAGTGAACCGTGTAAAATGTAGAGTGCCTACCCCCCCCCCCCCCAGTGTAAAGAGTGCCTAATCCCTCCCCCCCCCAAGTGTAAAGAGTGCCTAACCCTGCCCTGTGCCCCCACCTCCCCTCCCCTTGTACTTACCTGCACGGGGATGCAGGGCAGTGGGGAGGCAGCGGGGGTCCATGTAGGGTCCATGCAGGGTCCATGCGGGGTCCAGGCAGTCCCAGTGCCTGATGAGAACTTTGCGCATATGTAATGAGTGCACGTGCATAATAATGAGCCGCTCATTACATATGCGCATATGTAATGAGCGGCTCATTATTATGCACATGCACACATTACACATGCACAAAGTGAGAAGTACTAGTTCTCATCAGGCACTGTGACTGCCTGGAGGCTAAATAACGTTTAAGAGGCATTCCCACTGCCTCTTAAACGTTATTTTAACGTGTAGGACTCTGCTTTAAAAACGGGTTGAAATACCATTTAAATTTAAACGGTATTTCAACTCTGGCACTTTCCCACTGCAGCCTTAAAACGGTAAATTGCGCTGAAAATCGGCAATTTACCGTTTTTTAGCTGCAGTGGGAAAGGGGCATCACATTGCATGTTGTAACTAGTATATTACCATTTCAATACCGTTTTTGTGCCATTCACATTCAACCCATTTCACCCATAGAAAACAGTGGATGTCATTTTAAAGGGTGTGGATCGTTTTATCGACCATACTTAGGTCGACACCATTGGGTTGACAGGGGGTAAGGTCGACAGGGCTCTAGGTCGACATGGGTTTAGGTCGACACATGCGTTAGGTTGACATGGTTTTTTTTACCGGAATGTCTACACCAGTGATTTTCAACCTTTTTACCTTGTGGCACACTAAATACGATTTCACAATTGCCAAGGCACACCATGAGATCCCCACAGGGCAAAACACATTGGCTCCCACAGGAAAAAAAAAATCTATTGGCCCCCATATAAAAAACAAACACACTGGTAACAAACTAAAATACGTTGGCCCTTTACATGAAAAGTAAAGACCAATAACTAGCAGTTGAACTGGTGATTGCTGTAAACTGGTTTGGGCATCTCTAGATCTGGGGGCACGCTTGAGAACAGCTCAAGGCACACTAGTGTGCCACGGCACAGTGGTTGAAAAACACTGGTCTACACAGTCGACATGGACACAGTTGGAAGTGAACCGCAGCCCCTCGCTTCACTAGCAATACTAGGCACACTATTTTATTCTTACACCACGCCCTAGTGCAGTGGTTCCCAAACTGTGCGCCTAGGCTCCCTGGGGTGCCTCGGTTTGTTTTGTCCAGAACCGATTCAAATTATTTATGGTCAATGTAATAGGCAAAACCAGAGCTTGTGGCTTCCAGTTTTAAAATATGTGGATAAACAGAAGTGAATCCTGTCCCTCACCACATAACTGGACCTAAGGATGAAATATAATACAACTTATTTCATTTAATATTGTTTTCTGAAATTCTCGGTAGCAAACTTGGCGTGCCGTGACAAATATTCTGATAATCTAGGGTGCCGTGATGCAAAAAAGTTTAGGAAGCACTGCCCTAGTGGATGGTAGGGCATGAAATACCGCCTGTCTGCACATGTCGGCTCAAAAACAAAACAGTGAAAAAACCCATGTCAACCTGTCGACCTAACCCATGTCGACCTAACACATGTGTGGACCTTGTCCCATGTCGACCTTCTCCCATTTTGACCCAACTGTGTCGACCTAATGACTGTCGACCTAAGTGATGTTGACAATACAACCATATCCCATTTTAAATGGACATTTCTGGGACACAGGCTCACATATGATGTTTTTACAGCATAAAAAGGATGGGGTGGGTACAAATAAAAATAAAGTAAGGTAAAAATATAAGTAGAAATAAATAAGATAAAAATAAAGTCTCCTCTCTGCACAGAGGATACGGTCAATGTGTCGACCATAAGATGGTCGACAGTCATTAGGTCGACTCTGTTGGGTCGACATGCTGGAAGGTCGACAGGTGTCTAGGTCGACATGGCAGAAGGTCAACAGGGGACAAGGTCAACAGGGGACAAGGTCAACAGCTGTCTAGGTCGGCATGGGGTTTTTTACTTTTTTTTGAGCTGACATGTGCCGACAGATGGTATTTCATGCCCTACCATCCACCTGTGAAGTTATACGCGTCCCCTCGCGGGGCGCGCTGCGCTCGCCACGCTTCGGGCTCGATGGCTCGCTGCGCTCGCCACACTATTCTATTCTCAACTCCACGCCGACGTGGATAGTAGGGGAATGAAAAGGTCGGAGAACGCGCACCGACGCCCCTCGCGGGCTCGCTGCGCTGGCCACGCTTCGGGTTGGCGTCTATCGTGGGGTGACGACGGGGACATCTATAATGTGAAATGGGTCATATTGGCCCATTTCACATTTTTCACATTTTTTTAAAGGTGAGATGGACTTAATCAAGTCCATCTCATCTTGTGCCATTATAATGGCACAAGACCGACGCGATCCTCACGATTTCAAATATTTTAACATTGAAGCCTATGGGGAAATCGGGGGCATCGCGTCGGTCGCGTCGGGACCAATGTTAATGGTCCCGACCGACGCGATGCCCCCGATTTTGTACCTTTGTCGGCAAAATGGACCTGATTTCAAAGGAAATCGGGTCCATCGTGTGGATCGTGTACCTTAACTTAAAGGTACACGATCCACAAGATTGTGGCCGTGCTAGGAAACAAGTACCAACAGGTATTTTAAAACCAGTAAATTCTCTCTCTACCTTTCACATTACAGCTAGAAACATTTTAAACCCATTTAATATATATTACTGTGTTTTAGCTGTAATGTGAAAGGGGTATTACTAATACTGCCAGCATGTCTGTTTATCCAGCGCCCTAACTAATAAAGTTTTGTACATCACACGTGACCAGACGCCGGGTATCTGAAGGAATACGTGCCTACGCTGCACACCCAGCCCCCAGAGCTCCCGGCAATTACGTGACACATCACATGACCGCATATGAACAAGAGGCTTGGAGCGCACACAGCGCTGCTGGCAGGACTTAACAAAAACGTCCCTTCACTTCCTTAACATGTGAGCACCTATTTCAGCCACTGATTGGTCCAGGTCAGTTGTTTATTTGTATCCATAACTATGGGCAGCCAATTAATAATAACCTATGCTATGCACCTGATCCTGAACCAATGGTAGCTTGTTTTTTAATTCATTATATTTAACTCTTGCTTAACAGTATGTTTTTTTAACTTGTATTATGTTATGAATTTTCTATTTTTTTTTTCTACAATGTAATTTAAATGTAATTTAGTTTATTGCCTTACTATTCTATTCTCTCACTATTACTATGCATATATATGCCAAAGAGCCACTGAATTTTTCACAGGTGTACTAAGACACTCATTAAAAGGGGGTATATAAAGCCCTCTGTTGGTACTCAGCTATATTGATACTCAGCTATATACCTTTGATAAAGCTGTCATACAGACAGGGAAACGTGTTAGAGGCTGCAGGCCAGCCACTCTGCCACTGCCTCATTTGCACAGCACTTTGCACTTTATCATCTGAACCAGTCGCCTTGTGGGCTTAAGTTACTATCCTCTTTCTTCACCAAGTGGAACTCTGCTCTATTGCCTAACATCACCCAGGAGGATACAGCTTCTATGCCTTCCTAAAAGTGGATCAATTCCCCTGGAGGACTTTGCTTGGTAATTAGACCCATATCAGAGAAACCCACAAAAACTGTGACATTATTAGGAACCTTTCCTTACAGGCGATATATAACTAGGAATGGAATCAATCCAGTGATTTGATTGCAGATGTCAGTGGCCCCTTATTGTTGTTTTTAATCTATTTCTTGCAATAAGCTTATTTCATATATATTTCTTTTTATAAGTGTACAATAAATGTTTTTTATTGAAGGCTCATTGGTATAGTAGCGCTACCTTTTTATTTTTTCTTGTCTTAACCCCTTAAAGCAGGGGTGGCCAAACCTGTCCTCAAGATCTACCAACGGTGCATGATTTCCAGGCAACCTGTGGATCTATAGTAGGAATGAATGCAGCATGTTTTAAAATATGACAGTTACAGCTGTGCACCAGCTAGGTAACCTGGAAAACGTGGACCGTTGGTAGATCTCAAGGACCGATTTGGCCACCCCTGACTTAAAGCATACCTCCCAACATGACCCTCTCCAGGAGGGACACATTGCTCTGCTCCTGCACTTTCCTCTTAATGTATGATTGACATCACCTGTGTTGAAGCACCTTTCTTTATCAATGAACCTGTTCAACACAGATGAAGGTAATCATACATTAAGAGGAAAGTCCAGAAGCAGAGCAATGTGTCCCTCCTGGGGAGGGTCATGTTGGGAGGTATGCTTAAAGGAGTTGCTCTCTCCTTACGATAGCTGCTTGGCTAAAGCACCCCACACCAGCGCCCAGCCTTCTGCTACCAAGGTAGCAGAACAACCCTTCAGTGAATGTATTAGAGCAGCCGTTCCCAACCTGGAGTACTTGTATTTTGCACTCCTCTGCCAAAACCATTTTGTTGCCCCCCTTTCCAATAGTATTTTCTCAATGTCAGGGGAACCCCACCCTGGCAGCCATAGATGTGCAGCCCCAGTAGGCCCCTTCATACTATTGAAAATGCTCATTATTTGTTTTTAAATGAAGTAGTTTTTATTAAACAATCAGCATCAAACAAGTGAGCAGTACAAATAACTTTAACTTGCGAAGACAATGGGCGGTATTCAATGAGGCAGAATCGCCAAGTTTTATGGCGATTCTGTGTTTTTTTCGTGTGTGCCGGCGATTTTTGGAGCTGAAAAAGCGAATCACCCTATTCAATGACCTCTATTCGCCGATGACGACCGGTGAATGAAGCCCCAATCGCCAAATGTTATTCTCTACAAATCGCCGGTTTTTGTCTATAGGAATTTTCATGGGGATTCGCCGGTAGTCGACGGGAATCACCATGAATCGCCAAAAGTGTATTCAATGAGAGGTTGGCGATTCTTATTTCTTGTTTCATATCGCCGTTCCTCACCGAGTGTCCCTCGTCATCTTTTTGTGGTGAACTTTTATAGGAACCTGTGAAATAATTGGTTTTAAGTGTTTATTTTCACTCTGCAAGTGTAATATAATATTATTTGCTGCCCTTGTGTGATGTGATGGTCGTAGAAGTGCTATACAAATATATATTTAATTTTTTCTGGTATTTTTTTTTTCTCCCACAACGCACTGTTCTTACCCATGGTGCACCTCACTTACCCATGATTCTCCTCCCCACCTCACTCCTTCGTTTTGGCCTTTGAGGAGATTACACAGCTTTTGCAGTCTGCTGTATTGGAATCGTTTTTTCAGGGTAATTTGCATTTTTCTTGCATTTCACTGCAATTTCTTACAGTACTGAAGCTGTTTAGGGAAACGCCGGATTGGCTGAGAATCGCCGTTGGGGGCGGCGATTCTCAGCCACGTTGAATAGGGTGACACAGCTAGTCCCGGCGACTCCCGACGCTTGGCGAATCGACGTAAAAAACCGGTGAATGGCTGGCGAATGTAAAATCTGAATCGCTGTGACCAACGATTCAGGTCATTGAATACCGCCCAATGTTTTATAGGAAGGAAGTGGGCTCTGTCCTTTTGCAAAATCAGGGAAAACAGAGATACAAATCCCATTGCGCTCCATTCGTCCCTTAGTGCGGGCCAGATGAAGTACTTTGTATTGGTCCGAGTAATGCTAAAATTTTGGGAGCACCTGGTGGGAGAGACATGATAGGTATGCGGTGTGATATTTTAACAGCAAGTTGAGGGGTGAAAGATTCACGGCCAAACTTGCCAACCAGCCATTTCACCAGGAAGTCCTCAGGAGCAGAACCTTTTTCTTTTTCAGGAAAATTATAAAGCTCACGGCCCTCCACATCAGACACTTTGCCTAGTATGGCAGACATGAGTCGTCAGAGTGACAACCTGTACCTTAAGAGGAGAGGAAGAATCCTCCAATGTAGAGATGTATGTCTCAGCCTCACCAACCCGGTCCTGGACTGTGTGGTGATCTTGGCGTAATAATGATAGATCCAGCTGTAACTTCTCCGTCTTATGATATGCTTTTCACTGGAGGTGACGTCCTCTAGGACCTGTTGCAAAGCAACTTTAGGCATAGGAAGCAGAAGGTGAGGGAAGCCCTGGGCTGTTCCTCCAGAAGACAGCTGTGGAGCAGAGGGGTGTGCATATTTTTCCAGCATAGCTGCTGTGGATTGCCCATGCTTCACCATGGTAGCGTGAGCTCAATTGAACCCCCGCCAGGAATAAAGGAGGCAGTCAGATGCACTGCTAATTTGAGCTCAAGATCACCTAGTGTGTATGCACCTTTAGTTAATGTCCACTACATTGTTAACATTGTAATCAGGTGTCCATATTTGTGAAAAGAACCATAATACTGTCACCTAAACATGGGTATACAAGTTCTGCTAATGCCGCCAGTTCATGGTTGCAGAATGACTTTATAACTATACTGACCATCCTCGAAACATTTGTTTCATTTATGCCATCATCTTTAGTTGTTGTTGACTTTCCCCTAGCTTTTAAACTGACATTTATCAATACTTGTACCTCCTTTTTTGGTTACCAGGGTGCCCACTAATCAATTTGCTTAGTGAGCTATTCTGCGTAAGGGCATCGCATGTCCCGTTTTAGTGCCATACGATTCGTGCGATGCTATGTTATCTTCCTAAGTAATTTATTCACTGCTCTCTCGCCATGGGCTTATCGCATCGCTTGCCATTGCACTTTATTTTATATAGTGCCTGAACCCGAAGCGTGGCGAGCGGACGAGGATTACTTTACATGTTTTCTGCGTCCGCTCGCCACGCTTTGGGCTCGGTGGCTCACTGCGCTCGCCACACTGTATAAAGTCAACTCCACCCTGACATGGATAGTGGGGGTATGAAAAGGTCGGGAGGCTGTATTATGCCGCCGCTCGCCACGCTTCGGGGTGCCGTGGATAGTGAGGGGGGGTTTTAGGAACACATTCACACCAGCCATACCATACATCTGACACCGTAATGAGTAATGTGTTAACTATAAACTGTAAATTTACTTAATAATTATTAATCAATAAAACATTAATGACATTTATAAACAGTAATCAAGATAAGTAACAACAATAATCACAATTCAAGAAGAAAAAACATAAAAATTCAGTCACTGTGAAGGCAGTGAATTTGCCTTGGGCAGGAGTGTGAGAGCATGCAGAATAGGGGCAAAGGGATTCGCAGCACTCAGACTCATCCTCCACATAAACTCTTGGAGGTATGACTCCAAATGTTGCCGTGATGTTCCTCGATGGCACTTGTTCCTCCATTTGCATGCCCCCTACAGCCGCTCTATATTTTGAGTGTGAACCCCTGAGTCTGGGTCAACAAAGTTATAGCGATGGTTCACTTTTGCATGCTCATGACCTGCCTTCTGTAGCTGCTCTGTATTATATGCTCTCTAGCAGTCGAAGTATATTATAGATCCAGGAGCAACATGTACGTTGATTGCGGCCATCAACGCACTGGCATCTCTCTTTTGAACTGCAGTCAGAAAGCATGCACCAGTCTCCCTGCAGATCCCTCCGAAAACCCATTGCCGAGGCAGCATCCTCCCCACATGATTCTGCCTCTTCACAAAAAAACTTTCATCTACCTCGACCACCATGCCAGGATCGGCAATTTGCCTCTGGGGCTGGGAAAATAAATCCATTGCACATGCCTCTAGGGAAGCCAATCCCGGGGCATTTTTTCAATCCCGGGATTGAAAAATGCTCAATCCCGGGATTCCCGGGATCCCGGGATTGGCTTTCCTAATAAAAAAACGCCCTGGCCGCCCCGCATTTACTTACATTTGCAGGGGCGGCCGGGTTGATTGGTGGGAGCCGGGATGCCGGGTGTGCAGCTTCATCCGGCCGGCGGCAGGGTGGGAGCCGGGATACCGGGTGGGCAGCTTCCTACTTCGGGAGCCGGGTTGCTGGGTCGGCTGGCTGGCTAGGTGGGCGGGCGACTTCATAATGCGGAGTTGCTTGCTTGCTGGGTGGGCTGGCGGCTTCATCTCTGCCTGCCTGCGCAGCGTGACCTCTCGTCACGCTGAGAGGTCACGCTGCGCAGGGTTGCTCTGCCGGGTATGGGAGTATCCGGGCAGCGGCTGAGCGAGTGCTCAGACGCTGCCCGGCATTAGAGTCTAATCCCGAAAATCCCGGGATTGGAAACTCCAATCCCGGGATTGAAATCCCGGCGTTTTGGGGGCCAAATCCCGGGATCCCGCCAATCCCAATCCCGGGATTGGCCACCCTACATGCCTCCCTCCTCAAGCTGTTGTACTGCATGGTAGCTTTGATGGACATGTGCAGTTCCCGGTCACAGTACAGCACACTGGTCATCTCCTCCGCCCACGAGTATATAAACCTCACAAGGGTGAGTAAGGGTAACAGGCACCCCGGGAACCAGTGCACCACTCTCAGACTGACTTTTTTTGCGGCAGGCCTTAATGTGGCAGCGCCACATGCTCTCCTTCAGTAATAGCCGCATCGGATGGCCGTTCACACAATTTTGTGTGACCGGCAGCAACTGGTGTCGCTGAAAAAACTTCACAGCCTCCTCCGTTGTATTAGGCAAGGTGAACATGGTGATTTGTTCACCTCCCATGACTGTCACCTCTGTCGCATTCTCAGCACTCCACTGAAGCAGCCATCACTATCAGTTATTCATCTCAGAATTAATCTGACAGGGACCGGGAACACTTACGCAAGTTCTGACTGACTTAAGCTTATTCTGAAAGCATAGCTATGGCAACTAACAAACGTCCATCCATATTCCATCCATATTAACTACTGAGATCGCATGGCATGGCACTAAAACGGGACGTGCAAGGCGATTTTCTTGCGCAAGCGTACATAGGTTAATATAGGTAAAATATGTTTGTTTAGTTATATTGTACTAATAATTATATTTTTATGCTGTCAGTGCTATTTTTTGCAGCAAATCAAAAAGGTTTTTTTAAATGTGTGTTAAGGCCCATACACACTGGGCAACTTTGAGCTGAAAGTCGCTCAAAACAGCATGTTTGAGCGGATTTCAGCTCAAAGCCGTCCAGTGTGTATGCCCCAGCGATGAGCGGTGAGCGCTGCTGTGCGCTCCCGCATCATCGCAGGGAAAGCCGTTCATTTGCTGGTATTGCTGGTATATATGCAAAGCCCACCCCCACCATCTGCGCCAGGCAGGGGGAAAGCCACTCAGTGTGTATGCACTGAGCGGCTTTCCCCCCAGCGATGATAGTAATCATCGCTGTCCATACACACTAGGCATAGTCGCCCAGTGTGTATGGACCTTTACAGTGATTTATTTCAGTAAAGGTTTTTAAGTTTTTTGTTTTGTTATTTTTCTGCAACTTTGTAGCAGAACAGTGCACATATGTATCGTTTTCAGTTTTTTTTTCTAATGCAGCAGTTTATCATCATTAAATATTTGTTCCCTACTGTATTTAGGTTATGTAATGTATGTTTATTTAGGAATTTTTCTTGTAAAGATGTTGTGGTATTTACCCTGAATCTGTCTTTTGGTGTTTGAATAGTGGTACAATTGCTATGCTCTTTAACTACCATGGAAGTGCTGCCTCCACCCGTGCCTGCTGATGATGCGCTGCCCCCCCCCTTTCTGATGTCAGCGGGGGCTCACCTCACAAATGCCAGGTCGCACCCAAGAGACCCGTGTCCAAATCCTGGGTGTGACCCGGCATTTGTAATGTGGAAGGGGTAATAGTGTAAACGGGTTACCCCTTCACACAGCACAGCAACCCGGGGATTAACCCGGGTCAGATTGCCGGGTTGCTGGACCTTGGTCATTTGAAAAGGCCCTTTTACACAGCACGTTGACCCACATCGACATGGCAACAACCGGGTTGGAAGTGGGGGGGTTTTCTTGTATTTGCAGAGGTGCAAAACAAAAAGACAGCAAACGCTTTGTGGGCGCACACAAAGCGTTTGCTGTCTTTTTGTTTTGCACCTCTGCAAATACAAGAAAACCCCCCCACTTTCAGTCTATGTGCTGAACGCTGGGCGCACCACCAGCACCATAACCACCAGCATTAGCCAGAAGTGGTTTTTCATGCTGGTTTTAATCTATTGAGTCTAATTTATATACAATCCAACTACAGCTGTTGCGGGTCCACCCCCTCTCTTTCCAAGAACAACCGGGTTGGCCCAGGATATGTGTGCGATGTGAAAGGGGTATGAAAAGGTTATAACTGCTTGTCAAAGACTGTGCTAATACAGTGAACAATACTGATTGGCTGCTTCAGGCAACTCCTCTACTTTATATCTCTCCAAAACTTGATATATCTCCCCCTTGGTAATTTTTTCACCCCTGTCCTGATCGGTGCTGCTGTCTAAATGTATGAACGGTCAGCAGCGCTGGCCATTCCGTACCCTGCCACTAGCCCAGTGGTTCCCAAACTGTGCGTCCAGGCTCCCTGAGGTGCCTCGGAGCTCTTGCAGGGGTGCTTCAGGTTGGTGGTCCAGAACCAATTAAAATTATTTATGGCCAATGAAATAGGCAAAATCAGTGCTCAATTATAAAATATGTGGGTAAACGGAAATGAATCATGTTCCTCCCCATATAACTGGACCTAAGGATACAATTTAATCACAACTTATTTAATTTAATAATTTTTCTGAAACTCTCAGTAACAAACTTTTGGCCTAGGGGTGTCTTGAAAAATATTATAATAAATGAGGGTGCCGTGATTCAAAAAGTTTGGTAACCACTTCACTAGCCACAGCGATAGCTGTGGGTGGCAATACCCGACAGCACTGTCTCTGCTGCTGGCGCCAGGCTGTGAAGGAAATCTCGCGTGGGAAGTGAGATCCCTTGCATGCCCAGTCCAGCCAGCCAGGAGAAGGAGACAGTGCGTTAGTGTGAGGGGACATCGCCGGATTGGGGGAGTTTGCGCCCCTCCGCTTCGGCAGGCAAGATATTACTACATCTTGTCAGTCTACCCTCCTGTTTGCCTCGTTAATGAGGAAGTGTTATAATACATCTACCCCTGAGGCCTCTAGTGCTTACACTGCGCTGCTGCTGGCAGAGTAGGGGGCCCAGAGGGAGGGGGCTGCACCTGGGCATCCTTTCTTAAAAAGCCCCTGAGGACTGTCCTGACAAATCTTTGAGAGTTGAAATGTATCCTCTAATACACACATGCTGTGTAAACTTGCATAAATATCTGTGAAACTTATCCTTCAGGTATCAAAAGACCTCAAAGATAATAGTAGATCTAACTATGGTTGTCAAATTAAGATATTTCTTATTAAGGACAGAAAGTCTCCAGGAATAATTACTGTACATTTGGCAAAATATAATGCTTACGGTTTCTCTCCATTCTTCTGTCTTAAAATTCATCTTTGGTAGATATTACAATAATGAGCTATATTCCTTGATTTAGAAAGGATAAAAAAGCCTTATATAAAATAATATATATTTTTTATAATCAAACATAAATTAACCCTAGTTATAACAGTTCTAAACTGTATCCGGTCCCTGGGTTGACCACTATTTGTCGACTGTGACAAGGTCGACATTGACATAAGGTCGGCACAAGCTTAAGGGCGACATAGACACGGTCAACATGAGTTTTTCACGTGAATTTTTTTAGACCTACTTGGTTCATACTTTCCTATATAAGTGCGCATAGAGTGAGAATATAATGTGCCAAGTGCAGAGAGGGAACGCAGTACACTTATAAGTTTTTCATGTCGACATAGACACCAAAAACTGTGAAAATCTTAGGTCGGCATTAAGCTTGTGCTAATCATTTTTAGGTGTCGATCTAGTCACTGTCTACAATTAGTGGTTGATGTAGTCACTGTTGACCCAGCTATTGTTGACCCCCCCCCCCTCCCCCACACACTCACACACACACATATATACAATGACCATTCTAAAATGCTTACTTGTTACATGGGAGGTTATTCTGATCGGTGCGGCCAAACGTGCGTACGTTCCAAAACAACGTACGCTATCCGTACGCGGCCGTTGGGGTTAAGTCCACCCACAACTCAGCCGCATACGTACGGCCAGAAACAACGTCAAAGGGGAGTGGCGTACAATTGTGCGTACGCCAACGTACACGGACGGGCCAGCCCTTACACTCCGACAACTGGCGTACAATTGAGCGTACACCACCGTTTACGGACGTCTCTCGTCCGTCTTCCCACCGACTTCTTGCGGCTATCTGAGCGTACGCCAGCTTGCACGGACGGGTCCCTATTGTTTTCAATAGAAAAGTCAGCTTATGTCACCGCTCGTGAGAGTGAGCGTACGTCCGTGTACGCTGACATACCCTTCACATATATGGACCTGCAAATCTTGCCTTTCAACTATAATTATGAAAATTAATTAATTGATTGAATTAATTAATGTGCAAAATAGTGGGCATGGGCTTAAAACATTGCTGAAACATCCTTTGTAGGTGTTAGATGTGGTTTATGTTATTGTATCCTAAATACAAAACCTATGTTTGTATTACAGTGAACACGTTGACACATGTCGACTTGTGTAGATTGAGTGTGCTACTGTGTAAAGTCTATGAAAGCACGTAGTGAATGTGTATAACTGTTTAACAAATAACTACCTTAGCATATATAAGCAGGTCTTACAAAGATTCTTACCTTAAATTAAACAAACCTTTAAATGTCGAGAAGTATAGAAAGATAAGCTTCAAATGTGTTTGAGTGCTGTGTGTGGCTTGCAGGTAGTGAAATCATGGTTTGGACTTAATAGACTGCAGCATTGGTTATTACATTCAGGTGTATGTGTTTGGTAGTAATCAGCGTAAATTAGCAAATCCAGGCGCACGCTGGCATGCGGTATCTGTAGGGGTGGTTTGAGATGGCGGTTGGCGGCTGCCTGTTTTGTGTCCGAAATGAACGGTGCTTTAGTCGATCGTGCGGTAGTAGCACCGCTCATTTTTGGTGCACACCCCCGTGTACGCCCATATTTACGCCCATTTTCCCTCATTATTTCGGCCGCTCCCCTCATCACGCCCCTATGCCGCCCCCAATGCCCGTACACTCGCGTATAGGTTTTTTCGCACGTTGAGACCCGTCCGTAAGCGTTGTGGAGTGTTCGCGCCTGCGCATTAGCGAATGTACGCATGCGCAGATCATAAAAAACCCCGGGACGTACGCGTACGGCCGCACCAACCAGAATAAGGCCCATGGTTTCTAGCTACCAGGAAGGATGGGGAATGAACATTGTCAATAGATTAATTTTATATCTATGGTTGGTGACCATCAAAATATGTGTTTGTTAAACATCCATTTGCATACCCTGCGTGCAAACCCATGGTGTGAGGGGAGGGGCAGGCAGCTCTGTATACGCAAGGCGAGCTCTGGTGCAAATCATCCAGAATAACTCCCTTTATGTATGTATTGTAGGTCACTATTTTATGCAGGGATTCATTTCATGTACACAGTTAGCCTTTACAAAAACAAAACCTCTAGAAAAGAAAAAGTTGGCATGTGATTATTGAGAAAAAATTTGAATTGGGTAAAAGAAAGGTCATAAAAAAGGTTTATCATGACAATTGCTTATTTTAATTGTACAGTATGCATCACTTTTGTTTTTCAAGAATTTTTATTATGTTTCACATTATAATATTAAGGTAAGTAATACAACAATATCCATTTCACATAAAATGCACTTTGCATAGGTTATACAACGACTTGTTCCATTCTGCACAACCTATACTCGAATTGAAACATTATGCCAGAACGAGCATATATAAAAGAAGTTGTGATCAGAGTGAGATTCCTAACAATAATCAAACTTTGGAATTATCTTAAACAATTCTTATGCGGATAATGTATTTAGAGAGTATAGGAAGAGAGGGGGGGGGGGTCAAGACAAGACAACTGACACATAGGGGAAGTTTGTTCTGGGGATCTATCTTTTAGAATATTAGCTTAAAGAAGTAACACATATATCCACACATCCGTATGAAGGGACCACCACAGCCAGCCCGAGAGAGAATAAGCAGGGCCATAGGCGAGTTTAAAAATGTTCCTGCACATGACCCCGACATCTCCAGAGGCAGAAATTCCACATTGTGTGGGGGAACCTCGGTCTCTATGTTTACCTCCTTACTGGACGAGACGGGGAGGTATACTTGCTAAAATAGGTGAGCCTGGGGATAATGAGTCAATATATTTTTCCCATTTTCTATAGCATTTGTCAATGGATGGTGATGTATTGAATTGTAGTGTCAAAGAGCAAGAGATAGTCTATCTTTCAATTCGTTTATTGAGGGCATTGACGTTTTAATCCAATGAGGAAGAATGATTTTCTTTGAAAGGGTGAGTATGATAGTCAGTAGTGGGATATGTCTGGTTTGAACGGATAGGGTAGGCCAGTTATTGAAGTTCGGGCACAAGCAGGCCAGGGGGTCAATGCTAACTGCAGCGTCAAATAGTGAGTTAATGTAGAAGATCACCTTCCTCCAAAATGTCAAAATCTTTCTACACGTCCAAAAACAATGGTAAAATTTTGCGTCCATTATTCCACATTTAACACATCTCCCAGTAGCCTCAGAGGACATATGTTTAGATTGGGCTGGTGCAATATATAACCTGTGAATTGTCCTAAAATGGACTCCTTGAAGATATGCAGACTGAAGTGTCTTCATTGAAAGGGGAAAATGATCAGTCAAGGTTTTTTCGTCTACCGCCATGTTCAAATCAGCTTTCCAAAGCCTCAGGGTGTTCGACATTGTGGTTGATGTATTGTGTTCTTGCAGGATGCTCATGAGATTTTTAGTTTTATATTTATTAAACATTAATGCGTGAAAAAGTGGTGTTAGTGGGTCAATTTCTAACGAGGAAATGATATCCGGTATGTATCGGTGAATGTAGTGTCTAACTTGCAAGTACATAAAAAAGTTTGAGTTTGGGAGGTCGTATTTTAATTTGAGTGTCTCGAAGGTGTAAATATCGCCTCCTGGGTCGAACAGTTTAGTGGCTAGGTCCAGCCCTTTGTGTTTCCATTCTTGGAAGTTGGCGTTAGTAAGTGAAGGGGGGAATAGTGGGTTGCCCCATATCGGAATGTATTGGGATATTGTTGGGTTTCTGTTTAATTTTTTGTTAATTTGAATCCATGCGTTGTAAGTTCCCCTAAATAAGACATGGTTTAGGATTGAAGGTGGGATCAACTTTGGGGTAGAGTGCAGCAAGGCACTAGGCGAGTAGGGGTGAAATATCTCTCTTTCGATTTCTGAGTTTGTGTAGATAGATGTCTTGGATCCAGTCTGATATGTACCTAAAGTGCGAGGACAATGAATAGAGAAGGAAGTCTGGAATTCCGAGGCCTCCGTCCTGTTTTTGGCGTGCTAATTTGGCTAATGACATTCTAGCTTTCTTCCCCTTCCATAAAAATGTGGACATTATTTTGTTTAAATGTAAAATGTCTTTTCTAGGTATTATGATAGGGAGTAGCTGAATTATATAATGAAGCTTGGGGAAAATTATGCTTTTTAGGACAGCCGTCCTACCTAGTAATGATAGTGGTATTTTTGTCCAACTCTCTAATTGGGCTTCAATTTTTGCGACCAAAGGGGGGATATTTGTTTTGTAAATCTGAGTCGGGTCGTCGGTGGCTTGTATGCCTAGATATTTGATTTGGGCATTTTGAATTTTAAATTTTCCTATCATGAGGAGTGATCTGAACAATTCAGTTATGGGTGAAAAGGGGAGGATCTCCGTCTTATCTATATTTATTTTGAAACCTGATGTGTGGCTATAAGTTTCTATGATACCTAGGATATTTGGAATAGAGTAGAGTGGTTTAGATATGAAAAGGACCATATCATCCGCGAATAGTGCTAGTTTGAGTTCTTCTCGGCCTACCCGGATGCCTGTGAAACCAGGGGAGGAGCGAAGGGTGATGACTAAGGGTTCTATCGTTATAGCGAACAGTAGAGGCGACAAGGGACATCCTTGCCTTGGTCCTCTCTGTATGGGAAAAGGGGGGGAGAGGAAGCCATTACATGAGATCTGCGAGGTAGGATTAGAGTAGAGAGTTTTAATGTAAGAGATGAATTCCGGTGGGAAGTCAAATTTGTGCATGGTTTGATATAAATGATTCCAAGTTACTAAGTCAAATGTCTTTTCGGCGTCTATTGCAAGGATCATGTCTGGGGAGTCTGTTCTTTCATTGGAATAAGACTTTTGGGCTGCTGTCAGAATTTTCCTTATATTGCGGACCGACTGACGGCCTGCTATGAATCCTGTCTGATCGTCATGTATTATGGTGGGCAGTACAGGGTTCAGTCGGTCAGCTAAGATTTTAGTTAATAGTTTGTAGTCGCAGTTCAGCAACGAAATGGGGCGATATGATCCCGGCTTAGGAAGATCCCTCCCTGGCTTTGGAAGAACTTTAATAGTTGCTGAATTAAAGTACGGGGGTATAGTTTTGTTTATCAGGATGGCGTTAAATACGGATACTAGGATGGGGGCTATTTTTTCCGGATACATCTTGTAAAAGTCACCTGAAAAGCCATCTGGTCCTGGGGGCTTTAGCAGGTTTTAATGATCGGATTGCTTTGCTAACTTCCTCTATAGTGATGGGAGTAATGAGGGTGGAACCTAGCTGCAGATCGAGTTTTGTGTATTGAAGGGTGGACCATTCTATCTGTGGGTCAGTTGGTTCCAATGGTTGTGGTTGATTAGTGGGCTGACTGTTGATGGGGGGACTGTCAGAGTAAATAGTAGTGTAGTATTCAGCCATAACCTGGGAGATTTGAGCATTTGTCGTGGTGAGGGTACCGTTTGGTAGACAGAGGTGGTTTACTGTCATAGCTGGGCGTGTGGAGTTTAGGATATTAGTTAGGAGTTTACTCGTTTTATTCCCGAATCTGTGGTATCTGTAGTTTGAGATAAAGTGGAGTTTGTTGGTCATATTTAAACACAGATTTGGCTTGTAGGTAGGTCGATCTGTTTGAAGGGGACGGTTGGGAAGTGAAATTGGAATAAGCTACTGTAAGGGCAGTCTGTTGGTTTATATAAGAGGAGGAGAGGGTTTTCTTAAGTCGCTTTTCGTATGTTAGTATAGTTCCCCTTAAACCGCTTTCGCTGTCATCCAATACAAGGCTGGATCGGACGCCAAAGTTGTGCTATTATTCAAATGAGTCATCTAGGGTTTTTTGGAGCTTAGTCTGGAATTCTAGGGATTGAGAAAGGTGGGCTGGGAATCTCCACGATTTATGTGAGGAAATTTCTTTGGATGTCTGTAAGGTGATATGAATTAACGCATGGTCAGAGACTATTATTGGTTGTATTTCTGATTCTACAGTTTGTGGAAACAGGGTGGAAGAAGTGCACATATAATCTATCCGTGACAGTGTGTGGTGTGCTGTGGACAGACATGTGTACTCCCTTTGAGTAGGGTGTAGTGCCCTCCAGGTGTCAATCAAGTTGAGGGATTGTAGAAGAAAAGGGACTCCTATGTGAGGGGAGTGTCTTTGTGTACGTGTAGTGGAGGATCTATCCAGGATTGGATCTGCTGTCAGGTTAAAGTCACCACATAGAATGACATTTGAGTCTACAGTATGTGTGGAAGTAGCATTTTGATTATTGTTTTAAAGAACACTTTGGAGTACTGATTCGGAGCGTAAATGGAGCACAATGTATACTCTGCACCATATATTTTAGCAGTCATCAATAAAAACCTGCCCTCTGGGTCTGACTGAGTTGAAGTAATCTCTATTGGAAGGGATTTTGACGCCAAGACAGCAATACCCCTGGCCTTGCTCGTGTAAGGTGCTGAGGCTATCAGCCTCCAATTATACATTTGAAGTTTAAGGAGTTCGGGGGGGGAGTAGGTGGGTCTCTTGTAAGCATATTAGATCTAATTTCTGCCTCTGGAGATAAAGAAGTACCTTGCGTCTCTTTATCGGTGAGTGGAATCCACCCACGTTGAGCCATGGTCGTCCGAAGTCGGATGTTCTGGGCCGTGAGGTGTAGTAGTAGATGTCTTCATTCGGGCGTCTTCAAGGAATTTCCTGGATACATAGATAGGGGGAGAGGGTAAGGTAAACTTACATTGACAAGACATGGGGAACAGATACATGTAAAAAGAGTGTATGATTAACATACCAATTTCAAACACACTTAAATAGACATTCCGCAAACAATTAGTAAAGTAGGTACTTTTCTGAACGTGCCATGTAGTAAGGCACAACATTATAATGAGCTTAATCCGGAGCATTTCCGCTGACCCGTGACCATTATCAAAATACTTGGTACTTATGTATTATCTGGGCTCCCATGTTAAATGCACCCCATTTTTTCCTACCCCTACTATCCAACTACGCATGGAGTTGATTTTATATAGCGTGGCGAGCGCAGCGAGCCACCGTGCCTGAAGCGTGGCGAGCGGCCGCGGTCTCATAAGAAAAACGGGAGCCCAGATATTACATAAGTACCAAATACTTTGCTTGTAATATATTTGGTTATATTACAGGGCTACAGTGAGGTGTGAGGGAGCTGCTACATATTACAAGGGTTATAGCCGGAAGGTATGGGTGTGAGAGTTTTCCTCTGGGTTGACTCATCTAATGATTCCGGTCAAAACTTTAAACAGCAGGGGGGATTATATGGGTTGGTAGCAGCAATAATTCTGTAGAATCAAGTAGGATCAGTTCTTAGATCAAGTCTTATCCTAGGTGAGGGGGGGAGAAACCAATAAACTGCGTGGCTAGGCTGGCACAAACCCATCTCTCAGATTCAGTCCCGTATACGGTTTGTTTCAAGGTGCGATTTCGGTGATGTCTGCCTGGGCTCCTGCTCTCGACTCCCGGAGGTATTCCTCAGCATCTTTGGGTGAAGAAAAGTCGTAGTGGGAGTCGTCTGTAAAGATGCATAAACGTGCAGGGTAGAGGAGTGCGAATTTCCGTTTGTCAGCTACCAGCCTGGAGCAAATGGGAGAAAAGGCTCTTCGCATTCGTGATAGCTCAACAGACAAATCTTGAAATAAGCGGAGGGTTTTGCCTTCCCAGACGATTGCAGGTGTTTTGCGAGAGGCCTTCCATATGCTGACTTTATGCAAATAATTCATGCAACGGAAAAGGACCACTCTGGGGCGGGTGTCGTTAGGTCTGGGGGTGGGGCCCACACGATGAACTTGTTCCACCACTAGATCTTTGCATTCGGATTGGATGTTTAGTAACTGAGGCAAAGACACTGAAACAAAATTATTGAGAGCAGGTCCCTTTATGTTCTCTGGGAGACCAACTATCCTTATGTTATGTCTCCTTGACCTATTTTCAATATCATCAAGTTTGTTCCAGAGTTGATGGTTTTCTCTTGCAGTTTCTCTTGCAGTTTTATGATGTCTTTCTGCACAACATGCATATCATGGTGTAATACACCTAGACTGTTCTCTGTGTCTGTGACCCTTGTGGTGAGGTGATGGAGCTGCTGGGTGATTTCAGCCACTGCCTTGTTCAGCATGGGAGATATTGTAGCCTGGATGGCGTCCACAATGTCTTTATATGAAACTGGTGAGGCAGGGTCCCTGGCATTGTGTGAGGTAGAGTGTGCTGGTGGGCCTTCTGTATACTTAGATGCGGAGATAGGAGTCGCCGAGTCCAGCTCCGGCGCCATGACGGTCTCTGCCCGGCGCTTGTCAGCTCTCTGCTGCTGCGGCTTCTGCTGCGCTCCCGGGGACAGATTTTTGTCCATTCTGCTCCCTGGTGTGGCGTCTCAGGTAGGACGGTGTGTTGGAGGCTGTTAACCTGCCCGATTCAGCGGATTTTGGTGTCCGGTGTCGGAGCTGGTCTTTTCAGCCAGCTAGCTTCATGAGCCGGAAGCGGAAGTCCCAGTATGCATCACTTTTGGCGCCACACCTGGTTCTTTCATCTTTAACACTAATAAACTGTCAGAATACATCCACAGTACCAATCATTTTTATAAAATGCAGCTTTAGTTGACTAAGCACCTTAACTATGAAACTTGGAATTATGAAAGCATTTGTGGGATCTTTCTCAATATCTCCATTAACTAGTGCTCATCACAGGGACCTATCATTAGTTGCATCAGAGATGTTAGACATTTTTGCCTTAAACATTCTTAGTCATTGTAATTGTATGTCTTCCATACTGGAGTCTTTACCTTTTGTCACATTTTTCATTAACTACTTTAATATCGTTATCTAGTCTGTAAGTCCACACCATATGGTCGACATGGCAATGGTCAACACATGAAAAGATTGTGAGAATTTTTTTTTCTTTTTTTATTTATTCATCATTTACAACCCACGTGGACTCTGATTGGCGAATGAAGTGGTAAATCAGTTTGGGGGCCATGTGCTCACATTACAAATTGAGGTACTTGTTTCCTAGAACGGCGCCCATTGCTGGCATCGCATGTACATCACATGCCATTATAATGGCATGCGATGCGACCGATGCGATGTCCGCGATTTTACATAGAAATGCATGGTAAAATTAAATCGCGTCGGTCGCATCGCATGCGGCCAAAAAATCGCATGCGATGCGACCGACGCGATTACCGATTTTACATAGGGAACAATGTTAAATGGCCCAATTGACCCGATTTTACATAGGGAACAATGTTAAATGGCTTCTTTTTAGGGGATCACCTCGTGCCAGGATATGATTATTGCTTACACTCTGCTTACATAAGAAGGGTTAGAACCCCTTATATAAAGGTTTCTTTTTCTTTATACCAGTCAATAAACGGTGCTTACTTATGGCTTACATGTGCAAGGATGGTGGAACTCTCATCAAGGTTTCTTTATGCAAAAAATTTCTCCAACTCCATTGAATAAATTTTTTTTTTTCCTTTTTATTATAAAACAATAACATAAAAACCGGTGCCAAACAAAACTTCAGTAGTAGTGGCACCCCACCTGGTGGGGTGCCACTACTACTGAAGTTTTGTTTGTTACCGAGTTGCCCCCCATACCAGCAGAATCGTGAGTGTGCTTCCCGGGCTTCCATCTGGCCACTTTTGTGTTTTCTGGTTTTTGTAGTCCATCTGGCATCGGTTTTTATGTTATTGTTTTATAATAAAAAGGAAAAAAAAATTTTTATTGAATGGAGTTGGAGAAATTATTTGCATAAAGAAACCTTGATGAGAGTTCCACCATCCTTGCACATGTAAGCCATAAGTAAGCACCGTTTATTGATTGGTAAGAAAAAGAAACCTTTATATAAGGGGTTCTAATCTTTCTTATGTAAGCAGAGTGTAAGCAATAATCATATCCTGGCACGAGGTGATCCCCTAAAAAGAAGCCCCTTTTTACTACCACACAAGGGACATAGAGGAATCCACAGAATTTATCTAGCTCCAAGGGACCCCTGCATATATATGGACTATATGTTCTGTGGACTACTACACATTTTGTGTGTTTTTCTGTTTTTTTGCATGTAAACCATATGAAGTAATACTGGAAAGGACACAGTCCAGGATTTCAAGTTGGTAAAATATCATCAATATTTAAATTGTCTATTATATCCACAGTAGAGCGCTGTCCTCCCAAAATATTTTTTTTGTGATATATGCTTTTGTTTGACCAGGGTGATAACTCCTGGTTGAGGAGGCCAGCAGCACTTTTGATTGCGCATCAGAATTTCATACCTATTTGTTTTGTAATGTTAAATGGCCCAAAGACCCCAAATAGCCACCCTGAAGTGTGAAATGGCCCCCCCAATTGTTAACGCCACCCCACGATCAACGTCAACCCGAAGCGTGGCGAGTGCAGCGAGCCCGCGAGGGGCGGCGGTACGCGTCCTCCAACCTTTTCATACCCCCACTATCCACGTCGGCGTGGAGGTGAGAATAGAAAGTGTGGTGAGCGCAGCGATCCACCAAGCCCGAAGCGTGGCGAGCGGACGCGGAACGCGGAATATGAGCCGAAGCGTGGCGAGCAGACGCGGAATACATGTTAAGTAATCCGTGTCCCCTCGCGGGGCTCGCTGCGCTCGCCACGCTTCGGGAGCGTGTTCCGCGTCCGCTCGCCACGCTTCGGGCTCGGCGGCTCGCTGCGCTCGCCACACTTTCTATTCTAAACTCCACGCCGATGTGTATAGTGGGGGTATGAAAAGGTCGGAGGACGCGTAGCGTCGCACCTCGTGGGCTCGCTGCGCTCGCCACGCTTCGGGTTGACGTTGATCGTGGGGTGGCGTTAACATTTGGGGGGCCATTTCACACTTCAGGGTGGGTATTTGGGGTCTTTGGGCCATTTAACATTACAAAACAAATAGGTATGAAATTCTGATGCTCAATCAAAAGTGCTGCTGGCCTCCTCAACCAGGAGTTATCACCATGGTCAAACACAAGCATATCTCACAAAATATATTTTGGGAGGACAGCGCTCTACTGGGGATATAATAGACAATTTAAATATTGATGATATTTTACCAACTTGAAATCCTGGACTGTGTTCTTTCCAGTATTACTTCATATGGTTTACATGCAAAAAAACAGAAAAACACACAAAATGTGTAGTAGTCCACAAAACATATAGTCCATAGTCCAGGTTACCTGTGAGCCGTGTATGCTGCCACAGCCTACTGGTGTGACCACTCAGGTCAGTGGGGTACCCCCACAACTTGTGGATGGGTCGCAGGCTGATAGTCAGGAGCCTGCTTGGGCCAGCAGCATTAAAACGCTGATGGACTCTGTTTCTTCCCAGCTATCTGCAAATACACAGCAGACGCAGAGGGTGCATAGGGAATTGGCCATTTTGTCTACCAGGGTTGATATTCTCACCCCTCCTCCTGCTCAGCCTCAAAAGCGGCCTACTACTGCAATGGCCCCTGACTCTGATGATGATGAGGACATCCTTGAAGAAGGAGAGGAGGCAAATGAACATGAAATTGTTCAGGAGCAGTCTTCAGCTCATGGCTCTGAGGCTTTAATTAAGGCCATTAGGGAAGTGTTAGAGCTTCCTATGGAGGAACTCTCTGAAGGGGATTCCTTTTTCATGACCCAGAGAAAACAGCTGGTGTATTTCCCCGAACAGGCTGAATTAGAGAGTGCTTTTAAAAGTGCTTGGCAGAACCCTGAAAAGAGGTTCCAGCTTTCAAAGAGGTTTACAAATGCGTACCCCTTTGATCCTGTTGGTAGGAAGAAGTGGGAGGAACCGCCAGCGGTGGATTCCTCTGTTTCCCGCCTTTCAAAGAAGGTGCTGTTACCAGTTCCTGGGGTGTCTACACTCAAGGATGGTGCAGATAGGAGACTAGAAGCAACGCTTACGTCTATGTTCACGGCCAGTGGGGCTTCACAACGCTCGGTATTGGCCAGTTGCTGGATGGCTAAGGCCATTTATACTTGGTCCATGCAGATCCAAGAGGGTTTGTTGGGGGGACATGTCTGTGGCTCAGGTGAAAATCTGCGTCACATTCAGGACACGACATGGGTGCTTTGTGAGGCACAAAAGGAATTGGGCGCTATAAACGCACGGAATTCTGCAATGGCCGTGTCGGCTCGGCGGGCACTGTGGTTGCGCCAGTGGGTGGCTGATGTGGATTCCAAGAAGAGTGTTGAGAGCATCCCTTTCACGGGGGAAAGGCTCTTTGGTAGTGAGCTTGACGACTGGATTTCTAAGGCTATGGCAGGTAAATCCACATTCCTCCTGTCAGCACCCACTGTTGTAAAGCGCCCATTCACTGGTCCCTCCCAGCAGTCCTTTCGCGGGTCCAAGTTCCGCCCAAAGGCCAGAGGCGCCTCTAATGCTAGCCGAGGCACAAGAGGGAAATTCAGGAAGCCAAACCCCTCAGGTCATCAGGACCGTTCCACCGCCCCTGCTGCTTACAAGCCGGCTGCATGACGGGGTGCACCCACCACAAGACTGTCTCGCGGTGGGGGCATGACTGACGCACTTCAGCAAGTTGTGGGACGCCTCATGCCTAGATTCCTGGGCCAGGAGTCTTATTTTACTAGGCTACAGGCTGGAGTTTGCCAGGCCCCCTCCTCGACGCTACTTCAAATCGGCCATTCCAGCCTCAGTGGAGGATCAGGTTCTCCTTCAGGGAGAAATTCACAAGCTCCTCCTGTCAAAGGTAATTCTACCAGTGCCAAGACAGGAACATGGTCAGGGTTACTATTCAAACCTGTTCCTTGTCCCAAAAGCGGACGGTTCAGTAAGGCCCATTTTGAATCTGAATTCACTGAACCCCTTTCTGCAGGTGTTCAAATCCAAAATAAAGTCGCTCAGGTCGGTGATTGCCTCCCTGGAAAAAGGAGAGTTCCTGGCCTCTGTAGACGTCAAGGACGCCTACTTGCACGTCCCGATTTGGCCTCCCCATCAATTCTTTCTATGATTTGCGGTGGGAAACAGCCATTACCAGTTTCAGGCGCTACCCTTCGGGCTGTCTACTGCCCCGCGCGTCTTTACCAAGCTCATTGCAAAAATGATGTTCCTTCTCAGGCTCCAGCGGGTAAATGTCATACCCTACCTGGTTGACCTGCTATATCAAGGCCGGATCGGAGGAGGCCCTGAGAAGTGCACTCAATCTGACTATGCAGGTACTGAGGGACCACGGGTGGACAGGTACTGTGCCCGGACCAGGGATCCAGGGGCGGTAGCAATGGATGCCCTGACTTGGACATGGGATTTCCAGCTGGTATACCTGTTCCCACCGCTCCCGTTACTAGCACGGGTGCTAAAAAGGATTCGACACCAGAGGGCAGAAGCCATCCTAGTGACACCAGACTGGTTTCGAAGGGCCTGGTATGGGGACATTCAGGCCATGCAGGTAGAAGACCCCTGGCGTCTTCCTCTAAGCCTCTGGCCAGGGAGGATTCCCAGTTTGGACAAGCGGTTCTACAGCAGACTCCGCACGTTCCCGCCCGTTCTGAATATGTGCAGAGTGATGTTGCAGCCACGGGGGTGCTAGGAGGAATCCGATAATATATATATTTTTTTATTGTACCAAGGTGTTTTTAGGGCCCAATTCAAAATTTGGAGTGAATAATAAGAGCAACTTGTCCTAATGCAAACAAAGGGCAGAAATGCATGTAGCTGTTTTTCTCATGCAAAGGAATATATATGTTGCACACAAATGTAGTGCAGCTATGGTGAAATAATTAAGGGCGAATGTAAGAATGTGACACTTGCTCGTGTATTTTTATTCTGTCATAAAAGTTAAAAGTGGTGCAGAAATAGAGACTCCCATTAGAGCTACCACAACTCATTCACAATTGGTTTCACATACAGTCTAAAAGCAAGAATGGGAAACTTGGACTGCTCGAGTAGGTCTATGGCTATTAGAGATGTGCGCCGGCCACTTTTTGCGGTTTTGGTTTTGGATCTGTATCTGCCTCCAATTTTGGATCTGTATTCGGTTTTGCCAAAACCGCCCTTTTTGGTTTTGTATTTATTTTTAAAACGGCTAAAATCACAGAATTTTGGCCTGTTTTTGTTCCTATGGTGTTATTAACCTCAATTACCTTCATTTCCTGTCTATTTTGAACACTTTAAAAAATAATAGTGTGAGCCTTTAATAAACTATATGAAGAAATGCTCCCAACAGCGGAGCAAGATGGAACTGTCCTTGAGCCCTCCCACCCACCCATACGTTGTACAACAGGACATGCACACTTTAACAAATCAATCATTTCAGCCACAGGGATTGCCACACAACTGTGGCTGAAATGACTGGTTCATTGCTCTAACGAGGATGTCATGTAAAGAAAAGAGGACCCCCACAAGACAAGCTGGCAGTGCTCCAAAGAGCATACAATTCAAATAAGAGGTGCTAGATGGAATAGTCCTTGGGCCCTCCCACCCACCCTTACGTTGTATAAACAGGACATGCACACTTTAACAAACCAATGATTTCAGCCACAGGGACTGCCACATGACTGTGGCTGAAATGATTGCTTTGTTTGGTCCCTCACAAAGCAAGCTTGTGATGATCTCTCTGCACAAACTGGCTCTGGCAATGATCTCTCCCTGCACAAACTGGGGTACTTGTGTATTATAGTGGCGCCCCCGATGTACATCGTACGATGAACGCGTCGCATCGCATCGCATGCCATGTACCGGATGGCATGCGGTGCGACGCGATTTTGACCCCCTATACGATGAAAAATCGTATAAGCACCCTAAAGGGTGCTTTTGAGCACCCTAATGGGTGCTTACAATGTTAAATGCACCCCCACGCCACCCCCCCACTATAAACGTGAACCCGAAGCGTGGCGAGCGCAGCGAGCCCGCGAGGGGCGGCGGTACACGTCCTACGACCTTTTCATACCCCCACTATCCACGTCGGTGTGGAGTTGAGAATAGAATAGTGTGACGAGCCCGAAGCGTGGCGAGCGGACGCGGATACCTTCACAGGTAATCGCGTCCCTTCGCGGGCTTCACAGGTATCCGCGTGCGCTCGCCACGCTTCGGGCTCGGTGGCTCGCTGCGCTCGCCACACTATTCTTTTCTCAACTCCACGCCGACGTGGATAGTGGGGGTATGAAAAGGTCGTAGGACGCGTACCGCCGCCCCTCGCGGGCTCGCTGCGCTCGCCACGCTTCGGGTTCGCGTTTATAGTGGGGGGGTGGCGTGGGGGTGCATTTAACATTGTAAGCACCCATTAGGGTGCTTAACATTGTATAAGCACCCATTAGGGTGCTTATACAATGTTTAATCGCATCGTATGGCATTGTATGCCATGTACAATGGCATACAATTTGAAAATTGTATGCCATCGCACACTATCGAACGAAATCGCGTCGCATCGCATACCATCGTATGCGTTATGGTATGCGATGCGATGGGCGCCGCCAAAATACACAAGTACCCAAACTGGCTCTGGCAATGGTCTCACCCTGCACAAACTGGCTCTGGCAATGATCTCTCCCTGCACGAACTGGCTCTACAGTGTAAAGATGTCATCCTCCTCTTCTGATTCCTCTCCCCCATCAGAGTGTACATACTCTTCTGCACACAATATTAATTCGTCCCTGCTGGAATCCATCATTACACACGCCTCTGTATTTTGTGGACGTAATTGCCGACAAAGATCTTCTTGGTAGAATTTGTAGTTCATTTTTATGAACATCATCTTCTCCACATTTTGGCGTAATAACCTTCTACAGCGATCGCTGACAAGGTTGCCGGTTGTGCTGGAAATTCTTTCAGAGTACACACTGGAGGTTGGACAACTTAAGTAAAGTAAAGCCAGTTTGTGCAAGGGCCTCCAAATTTTCTTTCTTTCCTGCCAGTAGGCAAAAGAACTGTCTGACATGCCTACTTGGGTGGTATCACTAAAATAATCATCCACCATTCTTTCAATGGTGACCGTATCAGATGGAGTCACTGTAGACATGTCCGTTAGTGTAGGCAGTTCTTTTAGACCTGACCAGATGTCATACACATTGCCAGAAAGATCTGCATCATAAGCAGTGGCTCCCTTAGGAAAAAAAATCTTTTTTTCTAGCAGTCGAAACTGAAGGAATAGATTTTGCAGTGTCACGTGCTGTTTGAGCTGACAATATGGGGGAAATTTACCAATATGAAAAACCTAGTTTTTCGTATTCGTATTTTCCCTACGGCTGCATACGACTGTTTAAGTCGTATGCAAACTCGTGTTCCGGAGGGGGATTTACAAAGCAGTCAGATACGACTGCTTTGTAACCCTCCGATGGTGTAACAATTCGTATTAGCGGCCGTATATACGGCTGCTAATACGAATTATTTCTAGCAGTCTGCACGGATCAGTCAGATCCGTGCAGGCTGCAGTGTGTAAAAAAAAAATTAGAAAAATAAATAAATAAAAAAAAAAACGGCGTGGGGTCCCCCCCACAGCCGAAACCAGCACCAGGCTGACAGAGCCTGGAGCCGGTAATTAAAAATCAGGGAACCCGACAAATAGGGGCTCCCCGATTTTTAACAACCAGCCCCAGGCTCCAGGTCCGGGGCTGGTTCCCAAAATACGGGGGACAAAATGACTAGGGGTCCCCCGTATTTCAAGAACCAGTCCCAGGCACAACCAGCCAGCAGGGTAATGTCACAGCCGGGGGACACTTATAATATAAGGTCCCGCGGCCAAAACATTAACCCTACCGACCAGTCAGCCTGGCCAGGGGCCCTGGGGGAGTGGGGACCCCCCCCAATAAAGGGGTCCCCCCCCCTCCAGGACTTACCTGACCAGGCTGAAGCCTGGTACTGTCCTCGATGCCCCTGGGCGGTGGGCATCGAGCTGATAAATGGTGTAAAAATAAGGTTAAACTATTGTTTTTTACTGCGGCACTACAAGTGCCAGCAAGCCTCCCCAGCAAGCTGGGACTTGGAGAACCACAAGTCCCAGCCTGCTGGGCATTAAAGGGCCCGCTGGCACTTGTAGTTCTACAGTTAAAAAAATAGTGCACAAAACACACTGATACACTTTTAAAATAAAACTTTATTACATACAAAGCCCACACATACTAATACTTACCTATCTTCTTTCCGTAGGTAGCCCTGATGTCCTGTGTCGGCGTCTTCTGGTCCTGTGTCGTCTTCTTCTTCCTCCATGTCGACCGTCGCTGTCGCCGTCCGGATCCGACGAAATCCATTTGGGAAGCTGTGGAAGGAAACCATACTCACCTGTCCCAGCGCGACATAGTCCAGGTAAGGGTCTTTGCAAAAAAACAAAACGAACACCCGAAACCAGCCGGACACGGAGACGCACGGTACTGTGTGTACATCGTGCGGCTCCGCCTCCCGAATGCCTAGCGGCCAATCAGGAGCCGCTAGGCCGCAAGGCGGCCAATAGCGGCATTCGGGAGGCGGAGCCGCACGATGTAAACACCGTGCGGCTCTCAGTCCGGTCTGGATTCGGGGTGTTCGTTTTGTTTTTTTGCAAAGACACTTACCTGGACTACGTCGCGCTGGGACAGGTGAGTATGGTTTCCTTCCACAGCTTCCCAAATGGATTTCGTCAGATCCGGACGGCGACAGCGACGGTCGACATGGAGGAAGAGGACGACACAGGACCAGAAGACGCCGACACAGGACATCAGGGCTACCTACGGAAAGAAGATAGGTAAGTATTAGTATGTGTGGGCTTTGTATGTAATAAAGTTTTATTTTAAAAGTGTATCAGTGTGTTTTGTGCACTATTTTTTTAACTGTAGAACTACAAGTGCCAGCGGGCCCTTTAATGCCCAGCAGGCTGGGACTTGTGGTTCTCCAAGTCCCAGCTTGCTGGGGAGGCTTGCTGGCACTTGTAGTGCCACAGTAAAAAACAATAGTTTAACCTTATTTTTACACCATTTATCAGCTCGATGCCCACCGCCCAGGGACAGTACCAGGCTTCAGCCTGGTCAGGTAAGTCCTGGAGGGGGGGGACCCCTTCATTGGGGGGGTCCCAACTCCCCCAGGGCCCCTGGCCAGGCTGACTGGTCGGTAGGGTTAATGTTTTGGCCGCGGGACCTTATATTATAAGTGTCCCCCGGCTGTGACATTACCCTGCCGGCTGGTTGTGCCTGGGACTGGTTCTTGAAATACGGGGGACCCCTAGTCATTTTGTCCCCCGTATTTTGGGAACCAGCCCCGGACCTGGAGCCTGGGGCTGGTTGTTAAAAATCGGGGAGCCCCTATTTGTCGGGTTCCCTGATTTTTAATTACCGGCCCCGGCTCCTTCAGCCTGGTGCTGGTTATGGCTGTGGGGGGGGACCCCACGCCGTTTTTTTTTTTTTATTTATTTATTTTTCTATTTTTTTACACTGAAGCCTGCACGGATCTGACTGATCCGTGCAGGCTAAAACGCAAATAGAACAGGAAAATGGTGTTCTATTTTCCTGTCGTATTTGCGTGGGTGTTTCACACCACTAAGCAGCCGTATTATCAGTACGGCTGCTTAGTAAATCAGAAACCACCATTCTTTTGAATGGTGATTTCTGTCGTATCCTATCGATGGTGTAGACATTCGTATTTGTAAATACAAATACGAATGTTCCATCTTTAGGACTACGAATTGTTGTATTTTTGGGATTGTAAATCCCAAAAATACAAATTCGTAAAAAAAAGGTGTATTTCTGCCTACGGATACACCTTTTTTCTACGAATCCATTTTGGTAAATGTCCCCCTATGTGACAAAACAGGGAATGTGTTGGAATTCACCCAACTGCAACACTCTCACAATATTGCTTGCATTGTCCGCAATCACAAATCCTGAGGAGAGTCCAAACGGAGTAAGCCATTTTTCAATAATCTCCCTGAGCTTCTATAAGAGGTTGTCAGCGGTATGCCTCTTAGTAATACACACAGTAGCCTGTCTTTTTGGCATGACAATGCTGCTGCTGCTGCTGTAGGCAATACACCTACCCATTGGACTGTCACAGTCATGTAGTCTTTCATTTGTCCTGTACCGCTTGTCCACATATCTGTGGTTAAGTGGACAGTCTGCACAACAGCATTTTGGAGGACACTATTTAGGTTTTTCTTAATGTCCTTGTACAAAGAAGGAATTGCTTTTCTAGTAAAGTGGAACCTAGATGGTATTTGGTAGTGGGGACACAGCTCCTCAACTAACTGTTTAAAACCAAGTGCATGAACAGTGGATACTGGACACACATCTAGTACTCCCATAGCTGTTATTTTTCCCTTTAAACAATAGGGTGACTGCTGTGAAATTTGATCCCCCTTTCAAAGGCCTGTTTAACAGTCAATTGCTTTAATACATTAGTACAAGATTTACTCCTGGTCCCCTTCCGAGATGCAGATCCACTGTCAACAGCAGCAGTGGTAGAAGGTGTAGCACTCAAGGATGCTTCTGAGGAAGCATGGATAGGAGAGGAGTCAGTCACACCTATTAATTCGGATGCAGGACTATTTCCGAAAATGATTGAGGATGCTGACGATAAGGGTGTTGATGGTGGAGATTGCAGGCGCTTGGTGGTTCTAACTAAGGAAACAGAGCTAGGTGCAGGTGGACTAGATGTTGCCTTTTTAGTTTCAGAATTTCTCAAAAACGTTTGATGATTATGCTGCAAGTGACGAAACAGGGAGGAGGTTCCCAGATGGTGAAGGTCCCTACCTCTACTACAGCTTTACAAATGGTACATATAGCTTGACAGTTATTGTCCGGATTCGGGTAAAAATAATTCCACACACAAGATTTTTTTGTCTTTTGCCCAGGCATAACAATGGGCTTTTTAATCCCATGGGCAACAACTGTTTCCACTGGTGTCTGAGTGATACAAACAATATCCTCACCAACACCCTCATCGCTAACATCCTTATCATCAGTGGCAGCTACACAAATATACTCCTCTTCCACAGAAGCATCCTCTACATCAGCATGCTGACTTGTGCTGCTCATCCCCACATTTTCAGAGTGCGCACAAATGGCAGAAAGAGCCTCCTCTTCCAGTACACTATTGGAAGGATCAGGCTCATACATGACACCAGCAGACCCACTTGGACTCTCCTCAGGGATTTGTGATGACTCTGAGCACATAGTTGGTTAACGTGCCTCCACGAGTTTCATTCTTTTGACACCTCTACAGGGAGGGCTTACTTGAGAGGTAGAATCATCATCTATAACTGACAGTGGCCAAGGCCTTAACCTTTCCTTGCCACTTTGAGTCATGAATGGCATATTGCCAATTTTTTGTTTGTCTGTAGCTAAATGTACTTTCGATTTTTTTGCCCTTCCCAACAAAAAAGTACTTTGCTTCACTTTGACATGCCTTGACTTCAGACCTCTATGCCCTTTGGCCACGGCCTTATTAATCGACCTTGATGGACTATGACTGCTGGCAGCAGTTGCAGCACTGGTATGTTCTTCCTTCTCTCCTCTCAGATGTTCATGCTCCATATCTATCACAGCACAAACCAGTCAATAGTCACCGAACCATATGCACAATTGGGGTACGAACAGCAGTAACAGTTCCTTATATACCGATGGGGGTACGGAGCTACAGATAGCAGTCACAGTAAACAGATGGAGTACCAGCAGTCACAGTATCTTATAAACAGATGGGGTACCAGCAGTCACAGTACCGTATAAACAGATGGAGTACCAGGTCACAGTATCATATAAACAGATGAGGTACCAGCAGTCACAGTACCTTATAAACAGATGGGGTACGGACAGCAGCCACAGTACCGTATAAACAGATTGGGTACCAGTAGTCACAGTATCGTATAAACAGATGGGGTACCAGCAGTGACAGTACCATATAAACAGATGGGGTACCAGCAGTGACAGTACCGTATAAAACCGAAGGGGTACCAGCAGTCACAGTACCGTATAAACAGATGGGGTACGGACAGCAGCCACAGTACCTTATAAACCGATGGGGTATGGACAGCACTCACAGTACTTTATAAACAGATGGGGTACGGAGCTACGGAGAGCAGTCACAGTTTTCTCTTTTTTTTTTTACTTTTAATCCTTTTATTAAATCATTTTATTAAAAGCTGCCACTGTAAACTTAAAGCTGCCCACTGTAAAAGCTGTGTGAAGAAACAAGGCCACGCCCACGTTCTGCTATGTACATACCTCCCAATCGCCCCGATAATCGCGGGAACGACCTGGTTTTCGGGGACATTCCCGCGTCCCTCCCGCCACCGGCAGTGTCCTGCGGTGGAGGGGGGGGGGACAGTTGGGAGTCCCCCGTTAGTTGCTGGCGAGCAGACAATCGCACAGCTTCTATCCCATGCATCCAGAGGGGCTGGGGGCTTGGCTAGAGGCTCACAGAGCCTCAGGTCCATGCCCCCACAGCGTAAAACGGGGTCGTGGCCTCGTGGCACAGTGCAACTGTAGGCCACGCCCCTCCCACGGCAAGCCACGCCCCCTGATTTCGGGCGCGCTTGGGGAAGCTAAAAGTTGGGAATGTATTTTTCTCCCACCTCTTTCTGCGCTTCAGCAAGAGAGTTACAAAATGCCGGCGATAACGGGATATTATCACTGACTGCCTTCACATCTGAGCTGTATTCCCCAGACTACTGTATACAGGGGGCATCACAGGACTGTATGTCAGATAATAATAGGATGTTATACTGAATAATCCAAACAGGTTATTTCATTAGGTTGAGGATGTGTGCTACTGGAGGGAAATAGTCCCTCATGTTATGTAATTTACTGTAATACATTCCCAAAGCTTTGTATACTGTAACATACACATATGAAGGCAACAAGATACTGTAGTTGTCTGGGCACAGGAGAAACTGGAATGGAGGATCAGCATTGCCCGTGGTTATGTCACTGCCTCCAAGTCCTGTTCTTAGTAAACTGCGATGGTATCATGAATAAAAACTTGTGACTCTGATGTTAATTAAGGCAGGTTTCCCAAATGTGTATTACTTAAATATTGAAAATAACTATATATGTGGAGACAAATGGTCTGGCTAGGAGTGACCAAATGCTTAGATTAGAATCTGTTCATTTTGTGTATAGTCTTTGTTTCAGGGATCACAGGGTAGTTAGAAGTACAGACAACAGGTACTAGCTGACCAAACCCCCCCCCAAGGTCTATGGGTCAGTCTCCAGAGAAGAGATATGTTCACATGAAGGTGTAAAACCCCTCTCCTAATCCCTGGTGGGGGACAGGATACATGTGTTGACACAAGCTTCAGGGCCAGATGAAGGGAGCGATTTAATCAGCCCCTGGACAGGTAATAGGAGACCCTGTTACATTCTTACAACTGCGCCCAGCATAGGAAGGCTTAAGAATTCCCTAAGGAAGGAGAGAGGGGTGCTTTTGTGATGTAAATTTGTGTTTGCAGAGAGAGATGTGAATGAGTGTCAGCACTGGGAGTTGTGGACTCGCTTGTCCTGAACATCTGAAGCGAACCTGAGGGGTAACGTGTTAAGGTTCTGATAACGCGACTAATACTGATGACCTTTCTGTATATATTGTATATAGACTGTAATTGCTGATTTTACACGTTTAACCCGTGTGTAAAATTAAGGTAATACTTTTGTACCTTTGCTATTGTGTATTCCTGTGCGATCTTTGGAACTCGGAAGGACCCAGGGGGCTATGCAAGAGGCATAAGTCGCGCTGTGCAGCTGCATGACCCCGGGATCCTCACAAGCTGCCCACTGTAAAAGCTGTCCACTGTAAAGCTGTCCACTGTAAAAGCTGCCCACTGTGTAAAACTGCCCACTGTTTTTTTGTTTAAAACAACTTTTTAGCAGAGGACGTCAGCAGAGCGTGATGTCTGCAGGCTTGGATCCCATATAATGGCGCAGAGTCGTGGGCTCAGCGCCTTATATGGAATCCAAGTCTTGCGGGAATCCGATGTTGGGAAGGCACCGCTTGGCCTCACTTTGGGATCCGAGTCTGGCGGGAATAGCCGAGCCGCGATTCGGCAATACTCGGATCGCCAAGTTCGTAGCGGTTCGTATTCTTCAGAATACGGACCGCACATCTCTAATGGCTATGCACGCTGTTGTTGTTGGTGTAGACACCATGGGTGAAATTTAATAAGATGAGAGATTCAGAAAGTGAGAGATTTGGTAAGAAATCTCCAGGTTTTTTTAAAGCGGCAATCTTGTACACTGCAAAACCAGTTTGATTTTTCAGTGTAAATGATTGCTGCTTTAAAAAAAACACACCTTGTAAACATTACCAAAACCTCACTTTCTGTCAATCACTTTGTGGCATCCTTTGTGGATACTAAGCAGCACCTGCATGTGCAATGTGAACATGGGATTATTCTGATTCACTCGGAAAAGGCACAATCACTTTCTAATGGATAAAACCATATGCATTATACACTGCAGGTGGGGCTGATGTAACATGTGCAGATAGAGTTAGATTTGGGTGCTTTATTGTTTCTGTGCAGGGTAAACACTTGCTGCTTTATTTTTGCACTGCAATATAGATATCAGTTTAAAGTACAAACCCACCCAAATCACAGAGCGATATTCAGACACTTTCTGAGTGATTTTATATAATTTTACTAACTCGCTCAGGAAGTGTCTGAATATCGCTGTGTGTAACCCACACAGCGATATGAATGCGCGGCCCCACCTGTCCCTCATACAAAACAGCCCTGCTGGAAAATTAATAGTGGTCGCTCAGAAGGCCCTGCACATCTCTGCTGTGTGGTGGCCTTCTGAGCAATCACTGAAGGGGCCAGCCACACAACCATCTCCACCATCCCTATAATACTGAGTCCCCAGCCACCCGGCTCCCCTCACAGTGCCTTCCTGCAGCGGCAGCAGGAAACAACAAGTGTCTTCTGCGCTAAGGAATAGCGTAGTGTGTACTGGGCAGTACAACTTCTGCAGCCGCCGTGCAGGAGGGTTTCCAACCTCCACAGTTTACCACAAAAAGACAAGTAGCATGGGGCGCTGAAGCGGTACACTAAACCAATAGTTCAATAAAATTATTTATTAAGTACACAAAGCACAAATTCAAACGGTAATGTGCAAGTGCATAATGATAAAATCAATAGGAAACAAATGAATATAAAATAACGGTACTCTTTACTTAGTTGGGCGCCCGTCGCGGTCATCGCGGGTACATTTATGTCTGGCCGCGACGCGACCGACGCGATGCCCGCGATTTCCCATTGAAACCCATGTTAAACATGGAAATCGTGTCGGTCGCGTCGCGGCCGGCCATAAATGTACCCGCGATGCCCGCGACGCGATGCTCCCGATTTCCCATAGGAATCTATGTTAAAAGGCGCGATGGACCCGATTTTACTGTTAAATGGCTCAATGGACCCGATTTGGCCATAGGAATCAATGTTAAATGGGCCACAGAGCCCATTAACCCTTAAATGTCCCCCCCCAATTTTTAACGCCACCCCACGATCCACGCCAACCCGAAGCGTGGCGAGCGCAGCGAGCCCGCGAGGGGCGGCGGTACGCGTCCTCCGACCTTTTCATGCCCTACTATCCACTAGGGCGTGGAGTGAGAATATAATAGTGTGGCGAGCGCAGCGAGCCACCGAGCCCGAAGCGTGGCGAGCGCAGCGAGCCCCGCGAGGGGACACGGATACCTTCACAGTTATACGCGTCCCCTCGCGGGCTTCACAGGTGTCCGTGGCGACGCCGACACCTGTAAAGCCCGCGAGGGGACGCGTCTACCTGTGAAGGTATCCGCGTCCCCTCGCGGGGCTCGCTGCGCTCGCCACGCTTCGGGCTCGGTGGCTCACTACGCTCGCCACACTATTCTATTCTCACTCCACGCCCTAGTGGATAGTAGGGCATGGAAAGGTCGGAGGACGCGTACCGCCGCCCCTCGCGGGCTCGCTGCGCTCGCCACGCTTCGGTTGGCGTGGATCGTGGGGTGGCGTTAAAAATTGGGGGGGACATTTAAGGGTTAATTGTGCCTATTTGGGCTCTGTGGCCCATTTAACATTGATTCCTATGGCCAAATCGGGTCCATTGAGGCATTTAACAGTAAAATCGCGGTCAATCAGCCTTTTTAACATTGTTCCCTATGGGAAAATCGCGGTCATCGCGGGCATCCCGATTTACCCGCGATGACCGCGATGACCGCGATTTTTACCCCCGACGCCCGCGATTTCAATCGCTGGCGCCCTTCTAGGTAAAGAGTACCAAAATAACAAATATAAATAATAAATGTGAAATAACAAAAATAAAAAATGAACTATGAAAATAAAAATAAACAGAAAACCAATATAAAAACCAATTAGCAGCAATGGATTATCAGCCTTAGGATAGGGCTGATACGTGCATGAGGACATAGGGTGAGATTTAATAGGATGAGAGATTCAGAAAGTGAGAGATTTAGTAAGAAATCTCCAGTTTTTTTTAAAGTGGCAATCATTTACACTGCTAATCCAGTTTGATTTTGAAGTGTAAATGATTGCCGCTTTAAAAAACCTGGAGATTTCTCACCAAATCTCTCATCCCATTAAATCTCACCCATAGTATTAAAACCCGGACGCGGGCGATTACACTGATCACTTATGGACAGTGCCATGTGCCTATCCTAAGGCTGATAATCCATTGCTGCTAATTGTTTTTTATATTGGTTTTCTGTTTATTTTTATTTTCATAGTTAATTTTTTATTGATTTTATCATTGTGCACTTGCACAGTACCGTTTGACTTTGTGCTTTGTGTACTTAATAAATAATTTTATTGAACTATTGGTTGTTTAGTGTACCGCTTCATAGTTAAATAGTTACATAGTAGGTAAGGCTGAAAAAATACTTGCGTCCATCTAGTTCAACCTGGTATAGATATCCATTTCTGATTTGGTAGGTTCTGGTATTTTACAGACAAATTATATTTCTTATTTGTACCCATGGATGTTTTTCTCCAGTAAATGTTTGTCCAACTTTGCCTTGAACGCATTTAATGAGCCAGCCGTTACCACCTCTTTGGGAAGAGAGTTCCAGAGTTTGACTGTTCTGACCGTAAAGAAATTCTTTCTACTAGCTGAATTAAATCTTTTTTCTTCTAATCTATACTCATGCCCTCGCGTCCTAGATTCCTTTCTAGTAGAAAAGAGGGTGTGTGACAGTTCCTTATATTGGCCCTTGATATACTTGTAGATGTTGAGCATGTCCCCCCTTAAACGTCTCTTTTCTAATGTAAATAGTCCCAAATTGCTTAATCTCTCCCCGTAGCTTAAATTCTCCATTCCCCTAATAAGCTTTGTTGCTCGCCTTTGGACTTTTTCTAATTCTATGATGTCCTTTTTATAGTGTGGGGCCCAGAACTGTACTCCGTACTCTAGGTGAGGTCTCACCAATGCTTTTATATAGTGGCATAATTACCCTGGAGTCCCTAGTTTCCATTCCCCTCTTAATACATGCCAGAATTTTGTTGCCCTTTTTTGTAGCTACATTACAATGGGCACTACATCCCAGTTTGCTGTCTATTTGGACTCCTAGATCCTTTTCAGCGTCCCATGCTGCTTGTCTTTCAGCGGCAGCAGGAAGCTGTTCTTCTGCGCTCTGACCAGCGGGAGCTTTCTGTCTTCAGTGCGTAGCGTCTCAGGCGCGCAGGCAGGATAGAGAAATGAACACATGCGGCAAGCAGCGGGAACTGAACACCCATGTGCTGCACCTGCCGTCTTGAGGAGAGTCCACCTGCTGCTGCCACCCGTGTAGGCTCCTGCTGCCACCTGCTCGCCCGCTATCCTTCTGCTGCCGCCCGGACGTCTTTTTAGAGAGCCGGTAATCTGTGCGGTCTGAAAGGTGCAGAGTGATTTTACCTTTTTTTGGAAACGGTTAAAAAGCAGAGTCCTACCCGTTTCAGACCAGTTATTTTTTGCAGTCTGAACGGGTCTGAAACTGTATTTAGGACCCCACACTGCTAAGGTACCAGGGGAGGGGGGTCCCCTGGCAGCTCGGTCCGGTCCGGGGGTGGGGCTGCAGGTGGCCACCGCTGCCACACAGCGCAGGGTCCCTTTGGGGAATGTGAAATGAGCGGCAGGGTCCGTGCAGCGGATGGGAACTAGCGCCGCAGGGATCCCGCCGCTCATTTCACATTCCCCAAAGGGACCCTGCGCTGTGTGGCAGCGTTTTACACTTAACACCTCCTGGTAGGGCTAACCCCCCCCCCCCCCCAATGTGTTTAAGAAAACCCTCGTGTGGCCGGTACGGGGGCAGCCATTTTCCGAAAGACACTTTTCTTATAAGCAGCAGGAGCCGGGATCCGCAACGCAGGTGGTACTGGCTGCACAGGGGGGGGGGTCTTAAACACATTGGGTGTGGGGGGGGGTGCTAGCCCTGGGGGGGGGATGTTAACCATAGGTCCCATACCAGTCCTCACTGTCAGGTCTCACCCCCTCTTAACTTCCACACCTCTCACACGAACCCACAACCCACACAACCTAATTCCTATATCACCTGTCCCCTCCCTTCCTTTCTCCTGTGCTCTCTGGAATGCTAGATCAATCTGCAACAAGCTCCTGACTATCCACGACCTCTTTATCTCCCACTTTTTCAACTTTCTCACCATCACTGAAACCTGGCTCTCCGCCTCTTGACACTACCTCCCCTGCTGCCCTATCTTATGGAGGCCTCTCCTTCACACACTCAGTTAGACCTGATGGCCGCCAGGGTGGAGGAGTGGGCATCTTTCTCTCCCGCAACTGCACCTTCTGCGTCATTCCACCTGAGCCCTCCCTCACATTCTCCACCTTTGAGGTACACACTATCCGCCTCTTCTACCCCATTCACCTCCTTGTGGCTGTAATCTACTGCCCCCCTGGCCCCTGCTCCCCTTTCCTTGATAACTTTGCTGCGTGGCTTCCACACTTTCTTGCCTCTGACCTCCCCACTATCATCCTCGGTGACTTTAACATTCCTATTGACATTAATAATGCTGCCTCCTCTAATCTTCTTGACCTTACCACCTCCTTTGGACTTTCTTAATGGACCTCCACCCCCACTCATAATCTTTGACACTCCCTTGACCTAGTCTTCACCCACCATTGTAATCTCTCTGATTTCTATAATTCTTCCTTCCCACTCTCTGACCACAATCTGCTCTCTTTCACCCTCTCATCCTCCCGTCACCCCTCATTGCCCAGACCCACAGTAACCAGACGTAACCTTGGGTCTCTTGACCCTACTGTCCTGTCTTCCCTGGAGACTTTCCTCTCTCTCCTCTTTCAACCATGACCTGCCCCAACCAGGCTGCCTCTTTGTATTACTCTTCTCTCACCTCTGCTCTCGACGCTGTAGCCCCCCTCCACACTGTCCCCCTCCGACGCTCTAAACCCCAACCCTGGCACAACAAAATAACACGATTCTTGCAAAAATGTGCATGCTCTGCTGAACGCCTCTGGAGGAAATCTCACTCTCGCAGACTTCCTCCATTTCAAGTTTATTCTCTCCTCCTACAGCGCTGCTCTCTTCTCTGCCAAACCATCTTTTTTCAAATCTCTAATCTCTTCTCATTCCTCCAATCCCCACCGTCTCTTTGAAACTTTTAACACTCTACTTTGCCCTGCACCACCCCTCCTCCCTTCATCCCTCACCGCCACTGACTTTGCCTCCTTCTTCCTCTCTAAAATTGAGATAATCCAACATGATATCTCCTCCCATACCACCTCTGCTGCCCACCCACCCCAATCATCCTCCCCTCCCAGCTACCCCACTCTGTCATTCTTCTGCCCTACTACAGCTGAGGAAGTCCGCTCCCTCATCTCATCCTCTCCCCCCTCTACCTGTCCCTTGGACCCTCTCCCCTTACGTCTCCTCAGTTCCCTCTCCCCCACTGGCTGCTTCCACCTTGCTCAACTCTTTAACCTATCTATTTCTTCTGGCATCTTTCCCTCACCCTTCAAACATGCTCTGGTCTCGCCTATTCTTAAAAAAACAAACCTGGACCCTTTATCTCCCACAAGCTACCGCCCTATCTCTCTTCTCCCATTTGCCTCTAAAATACTAGAACGGCTGGTTTACAGGCATCTCAAAAGCTACCTGTCTGACCACTCCATCCTTGATCCCTTTCAATCTGGCTTTCGCCCACTTCACTCCACTGAGACTGCCCTAGTGAAAGTCACCAATGACCTGCTGTACTCCAAATCGAAGGGTCACTTCTCCCTGCTTATCCTTTTGGACCTATCTACTGCCTTTGACACTGTGGATCACCTCTCCTCCTCCACATACTCCAAAACATTGGCCTCTCTGGCACGGTCTTCAACTGGTTTTCCTCTTACCTCTCCAACCGTTCCTTCTCAGTCTCTGCCTCTGGCTCCACCTCACCACCTTCCAACCTTCCTGTCAGGGTCCCTCAGCGTTCCGTCCTTGGCCCCCTTCTGTTCTCCCTGTACACCTCCTCTCTGGGTGCACTCATTAACTCCTTTGGCTTTTTATTGATGATATTTTCTTTGTATGGAGAGATGCTCAGGAGAACCTTTTAACTTTTTGCAATGCTCTTAATTCTAATGAATTTTCTATTAATCTGACTTTTAGTACGAGTCCTGTAGAAATATCATTTTTAGATCTTACCATCTACATTGAAAATGGAAAGGTCAATACGAAAACTTTTAGGAAGCCTACGGACTCTAATGGATATATTGAGACGACAAGTCAAGACCACACTAATTGGCTTAAGGGAATTCCTTATGGCCAGTTTACTCGAATAAAAAGAAATTGTTCAAATTTGGAGGTGTGTCATGGACAAATAGAAGAGGTATCCGAGAGACTGATAGCGAAAGGGTACTCTTCTGATATTTTAAATACAGTAAAAAATAAAATTGAAACTATAGAAAGGAGTGACCTTCTGAAAGAAAAGTTGCCCAATGATACTACAGATAATAAATTTCAATGGGCCTTTATTTCACAATTTAATCAATTTCACGCAAAAATTTTGACTGTTTAAAAAAAAAATTGGCATCTGGAATTATGTTACCCTGGATTGGGTAACATAATTCCAGATAAGCCAATTTTTATTTACAGAAAAGCACCTTCACTCAAAAGTCATTTAGTAAAAAGTACCATCGATGTTGGCCCAAGACAAAGTATTAGAACAAAAGGGTTCCATTGCTGCGGTGATTGCCTCATGTGTAAATCCGTAAAAACCACTCACCGTAAAATGATTGATTTTGAAGTTAGAAATATGAAATTTAGAATCAATGAATTTATAACTGGCCATTCTAAAAACATTATTTATATATTAGAATGTTCTTGCCATCTTTTTTATGTTGGCAGGACCAGTTGTCAATTAAAAGTTAGACTCGCTGAGCATGTTTACAATATTCGAAAGGGACTAACCACTCACACTTTATCTGAGCACTTTAAGAATGAGCATCAATCTAATGAATGTTGCCTTATAAATTTTTGGGGAATTCAACTAATCACCCCCAGATGGCGTACAAGAGATTTAAACAAGAGGTTGGCACAGACAGAAAGGAAATGGATCTATCTTTTGAACACCCTCGTTCCCGAGGGGTTAAACTGGGAATTTGAATTGAAACATTTTCTGTCTTAAACCAAATCCACTAATTGCTGCTATATATTTCCCTTGCTGTTTAAATATTTATTCCTTATTGCTGCTAAAAAATTGTCACCTTGGTGCTATTATTGTAAACTTTCATCGATTAATGCTGCTAGATATATTTTATTATTTTATTTTTGTTTTTTTATGGTATTCCCTGACCATCTCTTCAGGTCTTTTTAATCTTTATGAAATTGTATCGTTTTTAAAAAAAATATCTTTTATATATGGTGCACGTCCTTGTTTGTATGGTTATGCCTGCGGGCTTGTAGATATGAATTGATACAATTTTCAAAGCACTGCCACTTTCTACACTGTTCCGTGTGTGGAACGCACCCGCAATATGGGGTGGAACGCACGGCCGTATTAATTATACCGAATGGCGGAAGTGCTTTTTTCTCTAAAGCCGCGGCATGTATGGAATGCACCACCTAATAAAGGGTGGAAAGCACGGCCATATTGCGCACACCGATAGGTGGAAATGTGTTTGACCCTTATCATACACCATATATAAAGAAGTATGGGCATGGTATCTGACACGCTACTGAGGAAGGACCTTTCGGTCCAAAATGCATTTGGCGTGTCTTGCCTGATTATTCATTCGCTGTACACGGACTCTGTTGCGGGCATCCAAGGCTCCAGCTTCTCCCAGCATCCAGACCTGGTGGGACTCTGTACCCTGGACTCCTTTATTGGGCCGCAGTTTGCCTTGAGCGATTTTAACCATATGCTTTTATTTGCATATAAATTGTAAGTGCACATCTTTATTAAATTTCCTTGTTTTAAAAGTTATGCACTATTATTTATTTTTCATTGTGTCATTTCATATACGTGCTACTGCTGAGACGTGGCTATTGGAGGATTTAAACGATTGGGAATCCTACCTATCTTGATACCATCATTGGTGACATTATTTTTGACCTGTTTGTGATAATTCACACAGACCTATCATTTATGGGAACACCACTAGCGCTAATTCGACAGTTTTACCCTTTTTTTGTTCATTTCCAATATCACCTCTATGCAGATGACACCCAAATCTACCTCTCCTCTCCTATGTGTCCCCCACTGTTTTATCTCAGGTTTCCAGCTGCCTCTCTGCCATCTCCTCCTAGATGTCTGAGCGATTTCTGAAGCTGAATATGGACAAAACCAAACTTATTATCTTTCCCCCACACAGAGCTATGCCCCCTACTAATATCTCTATCACTGTTAACAACACCATCATCTCCCCTGTTCCCCAACTCCGTTGGCTGGGTGTCACTCTTGACTCCTCCCTCTCCTTTGCACCCCACATCCAAGCCCTGGCCCATTCTTGCCGGTTCCAGTTATGCAACATTGCTCGCATCAGGCCCTTTTTCTCACAGAGTGCAACTAAGCTGATCATCCACTCACTGGTCATCTCACGGCTTGACTACTATAATGCTCTCCTCACCGGCCTCGCTCGATTCCAACTGGCTCCTCTCCAATCTGTCCTCAACGCTGCAGCCAGGCTTATCTTCCTCTCCTGCCGCTCTAAATCTGACACTCCCCTTCAACAAAATCTGCACTGGCTCCCATTCCCCTACAGAATCCTCTTCAAACACCTCACACTCACATACAGGGCCATCTCTAATTCCATTGCTCCATATATCCCTAACCTCATCTCCATTCATACACCCTCCGGCCCTCTACGGTCGGCTGACGACTGTCGTCTCTCCTCCACCCTGATCACTGCTTCCCATGCTAGAGTACAGGACTTTGCCCGTGCTGCACCCTTTCAGTGGAACGCACTTCCTCGCTCCATTAGACTCTCCCCAACCTTGCAAAGCTTCAAACGGGCACTGAAAACTCACCTATTCATCAAAGCGTACCCTTCCACTGCATAAACTAGCTGGTTCTCAGACCCCTTGCCTGTTTACATCCTGCAATCTAGCCACCACCCACTTGCTTGCACCTCTTGTAATCTATCTGTCTCCCCTTACTACTAGATTGTAAGCTCCTCCGAACAGGGTCCTCTTCCCTCCTGTTGTCAAAGCCCACTTCTCTTCACATTTCACTCACAGCTCTCCTATACTCAAACATTCAGTGACCATCTTTGTCTGCATACTCATCTCCATCATTGGCCTCTAGTTGTATGTTGATTGAGTCCTCACTACTTATATTTAAGCTGTAATGTGTATTGAACTGTGGCACTCTTTATTTCTACTCTATTTGTGTTATTTACTTGATGTTATGCCAAGTTTTGTCTCCCTGTATTGTTCCTTTGTACGGCTCTGCTGTGGAGCACTTAAACGGTAATATACCATTTAAGAGATGCAGTGTGAAAGGGGTTTTACCTGGCAGACCCGTTTTTGGAAACTTTTTCAAATACAGGGTCAAAGCAGTTATGCTGTCTGAAAGCAGCATGAGTGGCATCATTCTATCTTATATATATATATATATATATATATATATATATATATATATATATATATAGGTATAGTGTTCTATCAACCTCTACTAGTTAAGAACATGTTAAGAATAAACAGATCACGTACAGTACATACAGATCACATACAGTATGAATCTGACTATTCGGTTCTTTTCAAAAGATGCAGCTAAAGATCTTTAAAGAGTGATATCTTTATTACACGTAAAAAATAAGTTAAACAATTATTGTGAAGCACAATTGATAATGTATATACTGTATTCTGTAATTTTTTAGCATCAAATTAAATATGCAAGAAAGCTGCTATTAAGCAAATCAATTCTTCCTTATGTCAAGGGATATATACAAATTCCTATTAGATGTTTTTTTGTTTGTTTTTAGCCATTTTTAAGCTCCTTCATAAAACACTTGTGACTCCCACCTGTGATATTACAAATGCCTGTCCCATTCATAAACCGCTCCCATATACATGTCCCATATTTTTAAATCCATTATTCTGCACTTTTTTTCACATTTCACATTAATAATTAAATGTAAATATTACGAAACTTAAACTAATTAAATACACTGACTAATTAATCATTAGCAGGTATCATACCGACCACTAGTTAGCATGGGCAAAAATACTCCATGAATGCTTCACTCATTGAAAATCATAAGTACCGTTTTGATCTGTTCTGCTATGATAGCTACATGTATATAGTTTTTCTGTCTTCTAGTTAAATGGAGTGAAGATTTGCATTGCATTAAACTGATGTACCAATGTTCCCATTATAATGGAGCCCCTGGTGGGGTTGTGATAATGAAAGCTGTCTTCTTAATGGGTGCAATAAAAAAAAAAAATATATATATATATATATATATAATTACTACCTTAGGTTTAGTTGTGCATTTAGAATTACTTGAACTTTATGCTTCTTTTGTGTTAAGCTTAACTGCTCGCCATGCCCATGGTATGACCACACTGTACACCTCTCTGTGGTCAACTCCCAGATCTGGCCACACATTTATTTACTTAAACCCATGTCCTCTACCCCCTTTATGTTATGCAACTCTGCCATATCCTGCATCCCTGACCCACTTTGCATAGTGGCCGGACCCCTTTTTGGGCACCCAGGACCCTGGCAGTGTCGGCATTGTGGGTGTTAGTGGCTGTGAACCTAATCTGGACCCAATCAATGTCCTCTACCCCCTATATTTTATGCAATGTTATGCAACTTTGCCATATCTTGCTTACCTGACCCCCTTTGTGTAGTGGGTGGACCCCATTTCGCCCCCCGGGCCCCCCACAGAGGGTGCTAGGGGTGTCTTACCCCCACAGTATATTTTTTTCCAGATTGTAAGTCATATGTGTACCAACCTGTTATGCCTGGCATAATTCTTGTTTATTTTTTTACTCCTCTGCAGCCACAATATAATGGAACTCTAAAGAAGGAAAACAAACGCTTTAGCTCCCAAAGCCAATTTGACAATTGGGGTCGACAACAGTACATATCTGTGGGAGGTCCTATAAGTCCAGGAAGCGAATATGGCTATATGCAGACACTCAAAAGCAGTCGAAGTGAGCCAGACCTCACAGGTCCTAATATGAAGGCCACACTGAGACGCCAGAACCTCAATAATAACACACAAAACCAGTATTCTCAGCATCAGCAACAGCAAAGACGCACTGGAAAAGGTGTCCACAACTCAAGCTTCTACAGCCATCAAAGTGCACAGAATTGGAAGACGGGTACCATGCAGCCAGCACGTACACCATCTTCCATCTCAGCTGTACAACGACAGCCACAGATTTACAACACGGTTCAGAGAAATGATGCAGGCTATATTCAGAAGCAGGATAATTATGGATGCATGCAGGTGCCATCCAGGTAAGTCAGTGATCTCTAATGAGTATAGCACATGATTAGATTACTTTATGCAGTATGTCTCTTTATGGGCAGGATGTACTTTCGGCAGGGCTCTAACATCTGTAATACCCCATAGAGGCTTATGGTCTCTTGCCTTCATTGTAATACACTCCACTTTTATCTTATTTTCCTTTTTTTGTTTTGTAATTCATGAATCTCTTAATTAATCTTTCTAACGATATACTTTGTTTTTCTCATCGATTTTTTCTGATTACAAAATTAATCTTTTTGTAACAGGATGGATTCCCGTGATGAATTTGATGGTTCTTCTATGTCAATAGAACGAGCAGTGGAACATCTTTCATCTACAAATGAAAAGTATCAGACATCTGGAGCCAACTACATACAGCATACATGCTATCAAGATGAGAATGCTAAGAACTTGGTATGTCTGCTACAGAAGTTAGTTTTGCAAACATTTAAAGCTGAGCAACAGTTAAATTTAGTGTAGCCTTTTGTACATAACAAGCTGTTTCAAGGTTTGGCTTGTGCATTTTTATTTCATGCCATTGCAGACTATGGGTTAGATTTGCTATTGATATTTGACTTCTAAACCAAATCACTGGCCAGCGCTAGAAGTTTAGCGGATCTAAATCCCAGATTCACTTAGCAAGATTTTTGAGTGTCTTTTATCTTCCAATGATACCCATCTTTTTGGTTCTGTCTGAAACCCTGTTGTATTGCCCACCTAGTACATACTGTCAAATAGATAACTGTATGATATGTTGGTGGATTCAATGCGCTGCAATAATCTGTAGGATCTGTGCAGGCTTTGGTTTGTTAAAAAGTAAATAATGGTTAATGTAAAAAAAGCATGTATAATTTAGCCTCTCCAAAAAACCATAACCAGCTCTTAATGCTTGGTCTAGTACTGGAAATACAGTACTTGTGTAGTTTCACGGCGCCACCGCGTGCACAGTCTCTCATGAAACTTGGCAGCTTGCCAGACTCTGTGTACTGTGCGTGTACCGCTCTAGATGTAATGTACGTTATCAGCATAGCGCTGGCAGCAGCAGCGCATGCTGCCCAGCGCTGACAGGCCATTGTAGTACTTGTAGAGTCTAGGGGTACATAGGGGTGCACTGTGAAAAACACTATTAAACCTGTTCACAATGACACTAGTCGACGTAACAGCTGTCGACCATGTTAATTCCACTATCCACGCCACCCCGAAGTGTGGCGAGCGGACGCGGTACGCGTCCGACCACCCTTTTCATACCCCCTCTATCCACGTCGGCGTGGAGTTGATTTTATAAAGTGTGGCGAGCGCAGCAAGCCACCGAGCCCGAAGCGTGGCGAGGGGACGCGGAATACATGTACAGTAATCCGCGTCTCCTCGCGGGGTTCGCTGCGCTTCGGGCTTGGTGGCTCGCTGCACTCGCCACACTTTATAAAATTAACTTCACGCCGACGTGGATAGTGGGGGTATGAAAAGGTCGGTCGGACGCGTACCGCGGCATCTCGCGGGGCTCGCTGCGCTCGCCACACTTCGGGGTGGCGTGGTTAGTGGAATTAACACGGTCAACAGCTGTTACGTTGACTAGTGTCATTGTGAACAGGTTTAATAGTGTTTTGCACAGTGCACCGCTATGTACCCCTTGACCCAACTAAATTTAGATGCTTTAGCATCTAAATTTGGATGCCCCCTTAGAGGTTTGCAGGGAGTCTAGATTTAGATACTTTAGCGTCTAAATCTAGACACCCCCTTTGATAGCGGTGTGCCGGCGTGTCTAGTTTAGAAGCCCCGTTTGTTAGCGGTGTGCCGTGGTGTCCAGTGTGAAACTACAAGTACCACAATGGCCTGTCAGCGCTGGGCAGCGTGCGATGCTGCTGCCAGCGCTATGCTGATAACGTACATTACATCTAGAGCGGCACGCGCGCAGTAAACACAGAGTCTGGCAAGCTGCCAAGTTTCATGAGAGACTGTGCGCGCGGTGGCGCCGTGAAACTACACAAGTACTGGAAATACATAGGGCGGTATTCAATGAGGCTGATTCGTCAGGTTTTCATGGCGATTTTGTGCTGTAAGGCGAATTTTTGACTAAAACGGTGAATCACCCTATTCAATGACCAGATGGCAAATACATTTCAAGGTTTTTTTCGCCATGATTCACCGAGTAGCAATCGCTATCCTTTTATGGTGAAGTGGAATGTGAACTTTTAAAATAAAGTGTTTTGTTTTTTACAATTGGTGTCAAAAAATCAGGAATTGTATTCTGAGGAGGGGCATGCTATTTTTATTCATGTGCTGTAAGCACATGAATATATATTTAATTTAAAAAAAAATATATATATATTTTTTTACACAGACCAGCCAGCAGGGGGCCGGAGCCGAGCCGCTCATTAGATATTCATATATTCACTTCACCTGATCATTACATGCATGCATGATGCATGCATGATCGGGTGTAGTGAATATACCCGGTCCCCTGCTGGCACCCCCGGGGGGCAGCCTGTGCTGCCTGGCTCCCGGGGAGCCCACCTCCCCCCCACAAACATTCTGGGGCAGGCAGGGAGACTTCCATCTCCCTGCCTGCCGCCATCCTCGGGCTCCCTGCGGCATCGCCGCAGGAGTTAGAATTCGCCGGTCAGGGAGCCCCTGACTCGTTGAATACTGGAGCCGGCGAGGCTCCGGAACGCAGCAAGCAGTGGCGAATGTGCAGCGAATCCTAAACAGGATTCGCTGCACGTCGCCAGTATTCACATTGAATACTGCCCATAGTGATTCATAGTGCCCCCTGCCATACAGTAATACCAGGCCCAAACTGATTTGCCCAGATCTGGAATTCCTCAGAAAAAAGTGACCACATGCCTGGACTGAAAGTCCAGTGCTATTCCCAGCACCCCTGGTGTTCAGGGTTAATGGTGTAAAAAATATTGCTGATTGGCTGAGAGCTGTGTTTTTTTCTCGGATCTGTGCTTTAACCAAATAGACCTGTATGCACTCTACACAGACACTGTGTTCCTTATTCATGGTTCACCACACAGTAGTCCACAGTACCTGCGGCAGGGATCCAACTCTCTGCTGACCAGAAGAAAGAAACCTACTTCTGGCTGAGTCGCAGTTCAGCACCAGATTTACTGTGCGCACAGAGAAGCTGCGGCAGTATCTCATACACTTAGGTCATTTGATGCACGCTGAGGAGCTCTGTTTTGCGAGACCAGGACTGCAGTGACAGGCTCCTCTGCCGTTTTTGTCCTCCACAGGCCTCTGTGCTTGCTATGACAGGCACCAGTGGGCTGCCTGTCATGCAGGGCCACATGACAAAACAAACAAAAGGCACGCAGGGTAAATGTATGAAGCTTGGAGAAGTAGTATCTATCCCCATAAAGAATGTTATGTGCAAGGTGATAATGCACCAGACAATCAGCTCCAATGAGTAAATTGACATTTATGAGCAGATTGGCTGAAGCATTATCACCTTGCACATAACATTCTTTATGGGGATAGTTACCACTTCTCCAAACTTCATACATTTACTAGTCAGTATGCTGCCCACAGCCAGTTGGCCCAGCAGGTATCTTCCTAATGAAGTCGAAGCCCAATCCGCCCTTGCATTGTAGCAACGAGTGAGCGCCTTAGTAAAGAAGAGAAGGAAAGTGTGTTATACAGAGGGAAAGATGAAGTTTATTATAGAGATGTAGTGTAAGTTATACAGAGGGAGAGATGGATAGAGAAAGTTATACAGATAGAGATGTGGGTAAGGGAAGTTTCTATCACTGCGTCAAACCCAATATAATTGGGATACTGTCATTGGGTCACCAGCATGATGGTCGATAAGCATTAGGTCAACATGCATTTAGGTCAACATGGGTTAGGTTGACAGGGTCATTAGTTCAACTTGGGGTTGTTTACTTCTTTTTGAGCCAACATGTCCCGACAGGTGGTATGTCATGCCCTACCATGCATTATAAAATAATGTGCCCGATGGGGCGTGGTGCTACATTTCGGTGTCCATGTCGACATGACATGTGCCGACAGGCGGTATTTCACTACCATGGTGGGGTAGGTATATTACTGTCACAAGCCTTCACATACTCAGTTCTACCACCAGTTCCTTCACTCACATTTACATCATTTGAAGTTCACTCTATTGGGGTGTTTTCCCCTTTCTCTGCATGTTGCTGCTATCTATCGCCCACCTGTGCTTCCCAAACAGCAATTTCTTGAAGATTCTCTACCTGGCTCCCCCATTTCTTATCCTCTGGCATCTCCACTATCATCCTGGGTGACTTCAATATTGCTATTGACAGTCCACCATCTTTGCTTGCTTCCAAACTCTGCTTCCAAACTCCTCTCTCTAACCTCCTCTCTCTGCCTCTCCCAGTGGTCCTAAGACTCTACTCATGAGGAAGGCCACTGCCTTGACCTTGTTTTCACCAGGTGTGCTCAGTCTCTGATTTTACTTACACTCCCTTCCCTCTCTCTGATCACAATCTCATTACCCTCTCGCTCTCCTCATTACCCCAAGCTTACTGACACTGAAATCATGCAAGCCTACTCTATCCCACAGAAATACTAATGCGATTCATTTTCCACAATTTTCCACCTCCCTGCAACAACAGCTCTCACTGATTTCTACATTTACCTCTCCTGACTCTGCTGTTTCCCACCTCTACCAGACTCTTGAAACAGCCCTTGATGAAGTGGCTCCAGCTTCTCATTACACCCCACGTAGGCTTAGATACCAACCGTGGCACTCCAAAACAACAAGACAACTACGAAATCAGTCACGTAAAGTAGAACGCCAAGGGCGTGAATCTCATAATATGGCTGATTTCCTCACATATATGACTAACTACCACTCCTACTGCAATGCCTTGGACACTGCCAAACAAACATACTATCAATCTCTCATCTCTTCTCATGCCACCAACCCTAAGCGAATTTTTAACACCTTTAAGTCTCTTCTGTACCCTCCTCCCTCCTCCCCCACCGGCTACCATCAGTGCACAAGAACTTGCCTCCTACTTTAAGGACAAGTTTGATAACACCCAAAATGAAATGGTATGCTCTTCCTCAACCTCTAACCGCTTTTTTCCCCTGCTGAACCCTCTGGCACTTTCTCTTCATTTGAGCCCACAAATGATAAGGAAGTATCCGCACTCTTCTTATCCACCTAATCTACTACCTCTCCTCTTGATCCTTTACCTGCACAAGTCACTATAAATCTATCTCACTATAAATCTATTCCAACCTTAACTAAAATCTGCAATCTCTCTCTTGCTACAGGAACTTTTCCTTCTCTGCTCAAACATGCAGTGATTACTCCCATTCTGAAAAAAAAAACACAATTCTGACCCTCTCTCTCTAACTACCATCTTATCTCTCAGCTCCCATGCCTCTCCAAGCTACTGGAGAGACTTGTCTACTCTTGCCTCACACACTTTCTTAACTCTCACACCCTATTAGACCCACTTCAGTCAGGCTTTCGCTCTCAACACTCCACTGAGACAGCACTGACTAAAGTGGTGAATGATCTGGTAACTGGTAAGTCTAAAGGCCATTACTCACTACTTATTCTTCTTTATCTTTCTGCTGCGTTTGACACTGTGGATAACACTTTTTTCACTACACTTCCTTAATGATACAGCTCCTTCCTTAATGATACAGCCCTTTCCTGGTTCTCATCTTACCTATCTGATCACTCTTTCAGTGTTCGCTTCTCTGACTCTAAATCATCTTCACTACCTCTTTCAGTTGGAGTTCCGCAAGGCTCAGTCTTAGGTCCTCTGCTTTTCTCAATCTATACTTCCTCTCTTGGCAAACTAATCAGCTCTTTTGGATTTCAGTATCACTTAAATGCAGATGATACTCAAATCTATCTATCAACTCCAGAGTTGTCACCAGTGGTTTTGGGCCGAGTCTCTGAATGTCTCTCTGCCATATGATCTTTGATGTCTTCTTGCCAACTCAAACCCAATATTTCCAAAACGGAATTACTTATATTCCCACCAACAAAAAATAGTTACCATCTGGATATCTCCATAACTGTTGACAACTCGACAATCTCCCCTACCCCACAAGCTTGTTGCCTAGGGGTCATCCTCAACTCTGAACTGTCCTTCCCCACATTCAAACTGTCTCCAAATCATGTTACATGCATCTAAAAAACATATCCAAAATACGACCGTATCTCTCACAAGACACTACTAAATCTCTTATCCATGCACTCATTACTGTATATCCTGCATTGATTATTGCAATAGTCTCCTAACTGGTCTTCCCAAGAACAGACTCTCGCCACTGCAATCAATTTTAAATGCTGCTGGTAGGCTGATCTTCCTAGCAAGATGCTCATCATCTGCTGATCCGCTCTGCCAGTCCCTCCATTGGTTGCCTGTATCTTACCGTATTCAATATAAAACACTTATACTCGCATATAAAGCTATTAACTTTACTGCACCAGCATATATCTCTTTACTTATCACAAAATATGTCCTATCTCGACCACTACACTCTGCACAAGATCTGCGTCTCTCTTCTGCATGGATCACTAGCTCCAATCCACTATTACAGGACCAGGGCCGGTGCTAGGGGGTTCGGCGCCCTCCTGCAAACTATACATTTCGCCCACCCAAACTTTACAAAGGGAGGGGTGTGACCACACAATAGTACTCCCACTCCAAATTACACCACACAGTAGCACAATCTTATTCACCTAACACAGCACCAGTGCCATAACTAGGCATTTTGGTGCCATGTTTAAAAAAACAGAGAGAGTGCGAACCGAAGGTGCACAGAAAAATGTAGAAGCGTGGCTTCATGGGGAATTGGCGTGGTCACATAAAAGTACGAATAACACCATAATCCCCATAACACATTATGCTTCACACCTCAAAGCACATTACACATTATACCACACACAGTAATGCAGATTATTCGTTATGCCACACATCATGATGCCCCTTACACAATATGCAGCACACCATAATGCCCATTACACATTATGCCACACACCATAATTCCCCTTACACATTATGTCATGCACTATGATGCCCATATGACATGGACACACATTATGCTACACATAATGCCCTCAGTACTCCTGCATATGCCCACATTTGTAGCGTTGCTTATTCATAACGCCCACACCACTTGCAAAAAGTAGTTGCTCTGCTTATACATTATGCCTACACCAGTTGCCAACAGTAGTAGCACTGATAAACCATATGCCCACATCAGTTGCCGACATTAGTAGAGCTACCTTTACACATGCTCACACCAGTTGCCAACATTAGTAGCACTGTGTAACCATATGCCCACACCAGTTGCCAACAGTAGTAGCACTGCTAAACCATATGCCCACATCAGTTGCCGACATTAGTAGAGCTACCTATACACATGCTCACACCAGTTGCCAACATTAGTAGCACTGTGTAACCATATGCCCACACCAGTTGCCGACATTAGTAGTACTGCCTATACATATATGCTCACATCAGTTGGTGACATTAGTAGTGCTGCCTATGCATGTGCCCACACCAGTTGCCGCCATAAGTAGCACTGCCTATACAAGTGCCCACACCAGTTGCCGACATTAGTAGCACTGTGTAACCATAAACCAACACCAGTTGACGACATAAGTAGCGCTGCCTATACATGTGGCCAAACCAGTTGCCTATATTAGTAGCGCTGCCTATACACGTGCCTACACCAGTTTCCGACATTAGTAGTGCTGCCTATACAAGTTCCCACACCAGTTGCCTACATTAGTAGCGCTGCCTAAACACGTGCCCACACCAGTTTCCAACATTAGAAGCGCTGCCTATACAAGTGCCCACACCAGTTGCCAACATTAGTAGCGCTGCCTATACAAGTGCCCACACCAGTTGCCAACATAAGTAGCGCTGCCTTTACAAGTGCCAACACCAGTTGCCGACATTAGTAGCGCTGTCCACACACATGCTCACACCAGTTGCTGACATTAGTAGCACTGCCTAAACACATGCTCACACCAGTGCTGACATTAATACACTCACACTTTACACTCGTGGCAGTTCATCCTCTCCTGTTTACTTGTATCTTCAGTCAGTCTTGCTCCCTTGTAGCCCCTTCTGGTCAGAGTAGCCATTCCCCCTTCACCCAAGTGCCTCCTTTTGGTCCCTGACGATGACCAGATGATTAGGAGCCGGGAGGGAGCACTGTGCTGTTATGCAGTGTTACAGGCGCAGCAGCCGGCAGCTACCGAGGACAGCAGAGTATGTACAGCAGGGAGAGCGCCTCTTCTGCGCCGGGTGGTGGCAGAATAAAATAGTGTGCCGAGCGCAGAGAGGCACCATGCCTGAAGCATGGCGCTTGGACGCGGTGGTACATTTCAGTGTCCATGTCGACACAATATGTGCTGACAGACGGTGTTTCATGCCCTACCATTCACTAGGGCGTGGTGGGAGAATAAAATAGCGAGCCATGTGAGGGGACGCGGTGCTAAATTTTAGTGTTCATGTTGACTGTGTTGTCATTCCGGCAAGAAGAAGAAAAAAAAAACATGTTGACCTTACCCATGTCGACCTTATGACCCTGTCGACCTAAAGTCATGTTGACATTCCAGCATGTTGACCTATATGAAAATAAATATAGATAAACTATATTAATAAGGCGCTTGGTATGGGTGTGCTTGTCCAGAAGCAGCAATCCAGTAAAAAGGAGGAGTCACCTCCAATACAGTATACACAAGAAAAAAAGGGGGACGGTTGGATGCGCTAATAAACACTTATAACATTATAATTGTATGGAAAGAAAACCTGGTCTGGTGTGAGAAAGGGGAATATACAATTTAATATGTAAAACAGTAAAAAAACAGTAAATACACAATATTAAAATTCAATTTGGACAGGAGGTTAATAGTCACCCATTTTGATGTTCTTATGCCAGTCCTTGAAAGGAAACCCCAAAGGGTACTTTTTGTATGGTAGTCCAAGGAACACGAGATTTGTAATCCAATTAGTTGGTAATCTTAGGAAGAGTGGGGATATTCTGGTGCTTCCACAAAGAATTGCCGGGTCTTTAGGAGGTGGCGTACCTCCAAGAAATTCTGTGTGCCACGGATGGTGGTGGTATGACCAGTCCACTTTGTTCTCCCAATAGAGCTTGTAGTGAACCACTTAGGAGTGGGGTTCCTTGGATGAATCAAGTGTATAGATGAAACAGACACTGGCAAGGGTTTTTACTGGCAAGGGTTAGGTTAACCATAGGTCCTTTTGAGGTAATCACCAACGCGTTTCGCTGGCTACAGCAGCTTTTTCAAGGCCTCTCTCTCACTTTCTAAACTCTCACCCTATTACATTTGGCCCAATGAGTCCAAAAAGTCCTAGGAAGCTTTGGCCTTTAAGGGGGACCTTTTATTTGGTTCCCAGTGAAAAGCCATAATCAAACAGGCTACAGGTGGGAAAAGTACCTTTCTACCCACACCAGCCACTAAGCAAAACTCCTTTCGCTCGGCCTTTCGTCCCTTCTCTAGAGGAGGTGCATCCTTTAAGGGTCAATCCTACAGAGGAAAGTTTCAGGTTGGAAAGGGAAAGGCCCCAAAATCCCGCTTTGGTGCTTTCAATAAGAAACAAGGCGCCAAAGGTGAGTAGAAACCCTCAGCATGACAACCAGGAGGCTCCCCTATCTGTCCTCAGAGTGGGGGGGTCGCATCCTGCAGTACCGGGACACTTGGACTTTATTGGAACAGGATCCTTGGGTCCTGGACGTAGTTTCTCATGGTTTACTGGATAAACTTGAGAGGTTTAATCACCAAGAAGGTTCTTACCTACACCATTGCCCAAAGAGACACGTCTCAGAAGGGCCCTTTTGGGGGCGGCACAGTCTCTTCAAGAAAAAGGAGTGGTGGTCCCGGTTTTGTGGGAGGAGAGAAAGAAGGGGTCTTTTCTTAGTACCCAAGCCAGAAGGAGCATTCAGACCAATTCTAAATCTGAAGTAATTAAATCTACACTTATGGGTGGATCATTTCAAAATGGAGTCCTTGAGGTCGGTTATGCTGAGCCTGGACCAAGGGGAGTTTCTAGTGTCAATGGATATTCAGGATGCATATTTACACGTCCCTATTTGTGCGGAGCATCAGTCTTTGCTGCGTTTCGCAATAGGAGACTTACACTTCCAGTTTCAGGCTTTACCCTTTGGGCTGGCGACGGCCCCGAGGGTGTTTACAAAGATCATGTCAGTAATGACAGCCGCTCTCAGATTAAAAGGAATAGTGGCAATTTCTTATTTGGGCGATCTTTTGTTCAAAGCAGAGTCCGCAAAAAAATTACAACAGGACCTGACAAAGGTTATTCAATTTTTACAGAGTCACGGCTGGGTACTGAACTTTCAGAAGTCTCACCTGGGCCCTTCTCAGAGAATTCAGTTCCTGGGAGTCATATTAGACACACACTCGAGTGTTCCTTCCGGAACAGGGACCTTCATCTGGTTGAGACAATACTGGAATTACCAGATCCGTCAGTTTGGAAATGCTTGAAGTTGCTAGGCAAGATGGTGGCGACATTCGAGACACTTCAATACGCCAGGTTCCATTCTCGAGTCTTTCAGTTGAACATATTGGCTTGTTGGTCGGGAAATCCAAAGACCATGAAGACAGAGAAAGTGAAGTTGACATCAGAAATGAGGTCTTCGTTGAAGTGGTGGACGGAGGTGGACTCTCTCCAGTGGGGCTGGTCGGTTCAGATGTGTGATTGGCTGGTGGTTACCACCGATGCCAGTCTCAGGGTCTGGGGAGCTGTAGTGCTGGATTTGAGACTTCAAGGCCTGTGGTCCAGAGAAGAATCAGCTCTCCCGATTAAATGTTTTGGAACTTCGGGCAGTCTGGAAGACACTGTCCCAGGCGGAATACAGGATAAAGGGTTTGCCTATCCGAATCCAGTCGGACAATGCCACGGCGGTGGCATACTTGAAATATCAAGGGGGCACATGCAGCAGGATGGCAATGCTGGAGGTGTTGCAGATATTGCTATGGGCAGAAAGGAATGTTCCGGCTTTGTCAGCAGTGTTCATTCCGGGAGTACAGATTGTGGAAACAGATTTCCCGAGCAGAGAGGAGCTTCTGGAAGGGGAATGGGCGTAGCATACACAGGTGTTCCATGAAAATCAAGTACCCAGATTATTTTCCAGGACCAGGGACCCACTGGCTGCAGCAGTGGATGCTATGATGGTACCTTGGAAAGGACAGCTGGCATCTTTCCCCCTTTCCCTATGATTGCCTGGGTGCTGAAGAAGGTCAAATCCCAGAGGATTTGTGTCATAATAATATCACCGGATTGGCCAAGGAGATCTTGGTACTCCAGCATTCGGAGATTGTCAATAGAGTCGTGGTGTCTACCTCTGCGGACAGATCTACTAAGACCAGGTCCGTTCTTTCATCAGGACAAAGCTCGGCTAACTTTGACGGTCTGGCTATTGAAACTGCCATTTTAAAGAACAAAGGGTTCTCAGAGGCCGTGATAAATACCATGATTAAGGCAAGGAAGCCGGTGTCTTCGGCAAACTACAGATGGAGCCGGCCTTAACTTTGCAGGGCTTGCATTTCTATCGCCAGCCCCATCAGCGGCCGGCTTCCGCCAGGGGCGCACGCGAGAAGCTCGCGCGCCCCGTGGCAACGGACCTTGTCTCGGGTCCCTGCCTCCCCCGGTGCCCCTCGCTGCCCCGCCGTCCCCCCTAACCCTGCCCATCTCCCTGAAGCGGAGACAGCCAGGGACCCGCATCACCACCGTCGAGAGACTGGGACGCGCGTGTGTGTGAGACGCATCCCAGTCTCTCTCGCCGGCGCTCACCAGCGCAAGGGGTCTGGTGAGCGCTGGCCAAAGATGAAACATGCTCCATCTGTATTAGAGAGTTTGGAAAACATACATTCGATGGTGTGAGCGTCAAAAGGTTCACACTGCTAGATTCAATTGAATTTTTACAGGATGGTTTTGAGCCTTCAATGAACCTGAAGGTTCAGGTTTCGGCTTTATCTATTTTCTTTCAGAAAAGAGTGGCGATAATTCCTGAGGTACAGACTTTTCTACAGCGGGTCACTAGGTGAAAACCTCCTTTTCAAACAACCTGTTGCACCATGGGATTTGTCTTTGGTGCTGGCAGTTCTTCAGAAACCTCCGTTTGAACCGTTAAGGTTGGCTGACCTAAAATTTCTTACTTGGAAATTAACCTTTATGTTAGCTATTTCCTCAGCTAAGCGGGTTTCAGAGTTCGGAGCATTATCTTGTAAGCCTCCATTCCTGATTTTTCATGCTGATAGGGCTGTGCTACAAACAGTTCCAACGTTTTTGCCTAAAGTGGTTTCTGCTTTTCATTTAAACCAGGATATTGTTCTTCCAGTGTTTAGCCCCCCCGGAGGGGACCAGGAAGAGGGACAAATTAAAGAATTTGGATGTTGTTATCGCTTTGCGCATTTATGTGGACAGAGTTAAGGAACAAAACAGATTCCTTTGTGTGTTGTATGAGGTACACAAAAAAAGGCTAGCCTGCTTCAAAGCAGACTATTGCTAGGTGGCTGAGATCAGTGATTGCCTTGGCATATACAAAATTTGGTAGGCCAGTGCCTTCCAGGATAAACGCTCATACCACCAGGTCGGTCACTGCTTCTTGGGTGGTGCGCCATGGGGCTATGGCTGAGCAAGTATGCAGGGCTGCCACTTGGTCATCTGTTCACACTTTCACCAAATTCTACAGGTTCCATGAGTTTGCATCATTTGCGCGAGCAGTGATGAGAACTGCAAACCTGAGCGTACCCTCCCAAAGGTCCGGCTCTTGAATGTCCCAATGTGAGCTGTGTCACCAGGACAATTGAAAGAGAAAAAGGGATTTTTGTAAGAACTTACCATTAGAATCCCTTTCTCTGATATTGTCCTGGTGACACAGCGATCTCTCCCTTACGCTCAGTAAGTATTGCCGTTTTCATGATATATCATGTTGTAATGGTTATGTTAATTGATTGTACAAAAAAGGGGGGAAGGACTAGCAATCGCACAGGAAGTTAAATCTAATCGACAACTGACCCCTCAATGAATATAGTATTGTAAATTCACGTATCTGGCTGAGGGTGTGCTACCACGGGACATCAGTTTATACTAGACATTAAGGACAGAAAGATATGCCACTATGTGGTGCACCAAAGAAGAGTTCTTGTTAAAATGTAACCTTTATTATAATTGGTTAAAAATAGCGAATTAAAAGGACACAAAACATGAAAACACACATAAACGTTTTTTTAAAAAGGATATAAATTATCCTTGCAACGTGGGACCCCACACTCCTTGTATATGTTTATTACTGTAATCGGATTGTATGATCAGTCTAGTATTTTGTTTAAGTTAACCAAGTATTCATAAGTATACGGCGGTGTGGTGAGCTGATGGGACTTCACATGAGTCACCTTGTTCCCTTTCACATAAAAGGTGAATCTTGCGGGTACTGGTGCAGAGACAGGTAGGAGTAGTATCCTGCACATGACAGTAAGAGAGTCAAATGTAGTAAAAAAAACAACTAAAAAAAAAACTGTGTATTTGGTGACATACAACAATTACAACGTTGGAGGTGCCTCGTTAGTGTGAATATATAGATAGTAGGTTTCACCACTATGGATAGCGTATGCACCAGAGATTGCTGTGCTTTGGTGGCAGCAGTCTTTGTGCAAAATATTCACACGTTATACGGCATTCCGACACTGCCGCTCACCCCCGAGTGTCCCGGGGCACGGTGCGCTCAGTAATGACACACCGTCCCACAGATGCAGGACAAGGAGGCAGCGGTCTTGCGCTCACGGCTTACAGGGTGCACAACACAGCCAACGGGCTGCGAGTTAAACGCACCGCTCGGTATTGGTAAACTTAAACTAAACATATCAAAATCAATACATTTCAATAGGGGTGGGGGAGTGGGGGTAGCCCACGAAGTGTACGGTCGGCGTACGCTTCGCTAATGAGCTTCGTCAGGACAAAGCTCTTATCTGTGGGACGGCGTGTCATTACTGAGCGCACCGTGCCCCGGGACACTCGGGGGTGAGCGGCAGTGTCGGAACGCCATATAACGTGTGAATATTTTGCACAGAGAGCTGCTGCCACCAAAGCACAGCAATCTCTGGTGCATACGCTATCCATAGTGGTGAAACCTACTATCTATATATTCACACTAACGATGCGCCACCTAATGCACCCTCAGTGAGTCTAATCCACTGTTCTATTACCAGGGCTGCACCAGTACCCGCTAGATTCACCTTTTATGTGAAAGGGAACAAGGTGACTCATGTGAAGTCCCATCAGCTCACCACACCGCCGTATACTTAGATTACTTGTTTAACTTAAACAAAATACTAGACTGATCATAAAATCCGATTACAGTAATAAACATATACAAGGAGTGTGGGGTCCCACGTTGCAAGGATAATTTATATCCTTTTTTTTAAAACGTTTATGTGTGTTTTCATGTTTTGTGTCCTTTTATTTCGCTATTTTTAACCAATTATAATGAAGGTTACATTTTAACAAGAACTCTTCTTTGGTGCACCACATAGTGGCATATCTTTCTGTCCTTAATGTCTGTTAATTGATTGTGCATGTAATATGTTCAGGCGTTGTACTGAGTGAATGTATTCCAGTGAGCTTTGGAAGTTGAACTGAGGATGATGGAATGCAGAGGGAGGAGCCTACCTCTCAAAGCTTTTAGCATAGGTGCATGGCTCCTTCAGACCCTTCTACATCCCAATGTGAGCTGTGTCACTAGGACAATATCGGAGTAAGGGATTCCAATGGTAGGTTCTTACAAAATTCCCTTTTTTCAGTGCTTCACAAATGTTCATTTTGTGTTACTTTGTGCACTCAATACTATATGCATATTACTTGAATGTATATGTGCTTGTAAACCAACTCCTCAGGGAGGTTAAGGCTGTACTGGTCCCCTCAGTATCTCTGAGTACTCACCCACAGGCTTAAAGCTATAAACACAGTGTTAAATGCTCACACATAGTTTCTATACACTTCACACTGATTTATATCTGTATTTCACTGTGTATTCTGTGTGTTTGTGGGAAGGTTACAGTCTCCAGCATGGTGAGAAAGATAACCTGTGATCTGCAGCACAACGTTTGTGCCTGGATCCACTTCACAATTTACTTTTGAGAAAAGCATGTCCCCACAACTCAGTCTGAGTAGCGTGCTACATAGAACAACCACAACAACAGGTTAATGGGACACTGCAGTCAGACTCCCAGGAGCCTGCATGGGCCTCTGGTATTAAAACATTGTTGCAAACTGTGTCCTCACAGCTGGCTGCAAATACTGTGAAGACCAAGCAGGTGCTGCAGGATTTATCAGTCCTGTCAGCAAGGGTGGTTAACATTACTTCCGCCCCGGGCAAATCACGCAAGCGCGCCTCTGCCGCTATGTTGCCTGACTCTGATACAGATTCACAGGACAACGGTGAGGATGAGGAGCCATTACAGGACTCTCACTCTTCCCTGCGTGGCCCAGGATCTCTCATCATAAAAGAGAGGTGTTGGATCCCCCTTCTGGTACAGAAGAGGGGGACACAAACTTTTTCTGTTTGTTTACAGAGAAAGCATAGTTTGCTTTCCTGGGAAGGCTGTCTTAGAGGACACGATTAAGGAAGCCTGGAATCAGCCGGAAAAGTGTTTTCTGTTTTCCAAAAGGTTTAATCCGCCTTTCCCTTTGACCCAGTCGGTAGGAAAGTGTGGGAGGAGCCACCAGTAATGGATACTTCGATATCCAGGTTGTCCAGAAAGGTGAAGCTCCCTATCCCAGGGTCTGCCTCGCTAAAGGATAGCTCTGATGAAAAGCTGGATAACACCTTGTACGCCAATACACGGCAAGTGGCGTGTCTCAGAAGCCAGTCCTCGCCAGCTGCTGGATGGCAAAGCAATACACTGCTAAAGTGCTGCGTGATGCTCAAAAAGAGCTGGGAGCCATTAACGCCCACACCTTTGCCATGGCGGGGTTGGGATGCACCTGTGGTTACGCCAGTGGGTAGCAGACGCTGACTCCAAGAATAGCGTAAGAAAACCTTCCCTTTAAATGGGAGAAGCTGTTCGGCAGTGAGTTAAATTACCTAATTTTCAGGACAACAGCAGGAAAATCCACATTTCTGCCAGCAATGTCCATGCAGATCAGACGCCCTTTCTCTGGGTAGTCATATCAGCCATGTCAGCCTTTTTGGCCTTCCAGGCCTAAGCAGTGGACAAGAGATGCTTCCTCTGCTGTCGGAGGTGGCCGGGGTATGTTCAGAAAGGCTGCAGCCCCAGTGTCACAGGACCGTGCTCCTGGTACATCCACCTCGAAGCCGTCCGAATGACTCGGGGGTCCCTTCATGAGTGCGAAGTGGGGGTTCAGCTGGCGCATTTCGGTAACTAGTGGGATTCCTCTCGCCTAGATTCTTAGGTGAGGGGTCTTAGTTCCAATGGCTACAGGCTAGAGTTTGGAGGACCTCCCCCTTACAGGTTCTTCCAGTCAGGCTTACCAGCAGCTGCGGAAGATCAGGTAATTTTGCGTCAAGCAATTCACAGACTGGAAAAATCACTGGTCATTGTACCAGTCCCAGTGGAGGAACAGGGCTGGGGTTATTAATCCAACCTGTTCATAGTACCAAAACCGGATGGTTTGGTACGACCCATACTAAATTTAAAAAAACTCAAACCTTTCCTAAAGGTGTACAAGTTCAGAATAGAATCTCTGAGGGCGGTCATAGCAAGCCTGGAGGAGGGAGAATTCCTCACATCATTGGATGTGAAGGATGCCTATCTTTTCTACTAGAAAGGAATCTAGGACGCGAGAGCACAAGTTAAGATTAGATGAAAAAAAGATTTTGTTCATCTGGAAGAAAAAATTTCTTTACAGTCAGAGCAGTCAAACTTTGGAACTCTCTTCCTGGAAAATTGGTGTCGGCAGACACTATAAATATGTTTAAAATAAGGTTGGATAAACATTTATTGGTTAAAAACATCCATGGGTACGAATAAGTAACATAATCTGTCTTAAAAAATATCAGAACATACTATACAACAAGGGATAAGCTACAGTACTATAAACATAGGTTGAGCTAGATGGACGCAAGTCTTTATTCAGCCTCACCTACTATGTAACTATGTAAGCAGGACGGAGATTCGGGATCCAGGAATTGATCCTCCTAATAACGGACGGAAGTCTGTTAGGATTGGGAGCGGTGACTCAGGGGAGGTCCTTTCACGGCTGTTGGACATTGTAGGAGTTAACACATCAATGTCCTAGAATTAAGAGCCGTGTACTATGCGATACTATAGGCTCAAACGCTCATTGAAGATTGGGTGATTCAAGTACAATCCGACAATGCGACAATAGTGGCGTATGTCAAGAAATTGCCAGGGAGGAACAAAAAGCAGGTCATACATGAGGGAGGCTTCCAAGGTTCTATTGTGGGCAGAGATGCTGCGGTGGACGTGATTTTTAATTGTCAGGGAAAAGGCTAAAAAAAGCCCTGAAATTGCGTCGGTCGCGTCCATCGCATACCTTAAGTTAAGGTATGCGATCACCTGCGACGGGCGCCGTGCTAGGAAATAAGTACCGAAAATTTGTATTTTTCCCTCAATTCTGTAACTCGCAAACTCACATTGATCAAGTTGTATATTTTCCATAGGAAAATATCTACTGTAGATGCAAGATTTAAACTCTCTATCCCCCTCCCCCTGTCCAGGGGACACAAAGGCGTGGACTGAAGCCCGTGGCTATCCCTGGGCAGTGGGTGCTGAGATTATAGCAATACACTTACAGTTTTGAAATAATATTGTCTATTACAAGAGGATTACAAACCCCCCCCCCCCCCCCCCCCCGTCATGGCAGTTGTTGGAAAACCACAAGTACCAGCATGCAGAGCATTAATGGTCCCCCTGTAATAAAACATGAGCAGGACCCATTCACCACAAACAATATGGGTGAGATTTAATAGGATGAGAGATTCAGAAAGTGAGAGATGTGGTAAGAAATCTCCATTTTTTTTAAGGCGCCAATCATTCACACTTCAAATCAAACTGGTCTTGCAGTGTGATTGCTCCTTTAAAAAATCTCTCACTTTCTGAATCTCTCATCCTATTAAATTTCACCCTACAACTTTATCACACTTCACACTCACACTTGCCTACAGCCCCTGACACCACTCACATCTCCTTGTAGCATCCATGATACCTGTAAAAAAAAAAAAAATCCATACGCCCCTCTCACGAATGTAGATCAGGTCATCTTCATTCCATGTAGTCATCCAAGCATTTAAAAAAAAAAAACCACTGCGCCATGCACATACCTCCCAACTGTCACGATTACAGCGGGACAGTCCCGATTTTCGGGTCCTGTCCCGCTGTCCCACCCGCGGCAGGCATTGTCCCGCTGTGGGGGGTGGCAGTTGGGAGACCCCCCAATCTAATAGAATAGACGCTATGCGCACAGCGTCTATTCTCGTATGAAAATGAGGTTGCGGCTAATTAGCATAAGCCGCACCCTCATTTGCATACGTCCGCCCCCTTTTTGGGCGCTCGCGCAGCGAGTGTCCCTATTTCATCAGCACAGAAGTTGGGAGGTATGCATGCAGGACTGAGGAGCAGTATGTGTGTCCACATGCAAATCCTGCACGCATTTGCGTACTCTGTCATTATAAGACAAGCCAACCGATTTGGGGCCATTTCAGAAGAAACTGCCCCCTGACTGGCTGTGAGTGGGCAGACTGTCAAGTATTTTCACACTGGGTATGTTTTGAGATGCTGTTGGGATGTTCTGAAGTGCTTGGAGGTACAAGGGCTGCTGTGAGATGTATTTTTCCCAACATCTGGCGCTATGGGCAGTGTTGGACTAGGGCATAAAGGCCCCACTGGGGAATGATGTTATAAGGGCCCACTTTAGGGTTGTGGCCAGCCTCCAGACGTGGGGTGGCCAGCTTCCACAGACGTTTGGCAAACCTTTGGAGTAAATAGTATAGTAAATACTGCTTGTGCATGCATGATAATGTACCACATTAGTGACAGCAATCCACTGTAGAAGATTGTGACCCCATATTGTCAGGGTCCAAAATATGGATATTGAATAATACATAAAAATATGTGTATGGTGTATTTTGGAGGTGTATAAATATTGAAAACATTACTGTTTACAGTGTTATAATATCTACCAAACATTAGACAAGATACATGACCTCTGTTGTTAGGATTTTGTACACTCCGTTACTGTACATGGTTATGCTGTTATTATGAACTTCTTTCATGGCTTGATTATTAATTATCCCTCATGAGGGAGCAAAATATAACCAGAACTTTTCACAGAAAATGTTGTGAAATAGTTGGTACTTGTTGGAAAATGCATGTGGAACAAACCCCCTCCATTATAATGAGGTGGTATTGCCCTTGGTAAAAGGACTGTCCCATTCTCCCTACAGTTGGGGGAGAGACTTTGGATTGAACTTATTGTACCCCAGGTAAATAGTTAAATAAAGTTGTGGTACATTCAAACTGAATGTATAAAAGGGGGAGCAGGAGAGAGTGAGGGGGGAATTCTTCTGATGATTGAGGAGAGTAGAAGTATGCAGCTCTGCAGATAGGAGAATGGACCTGTGAGGGAGAAAAGACAATTACCAGAGGCTCCATGTGATGGCAGCTTCTACAGCTGACCAGACGCTGACAGGTGACATCTGGGAGGAGATTGGGCGGAGACCTAAAAATTTAGAACGGGGATTGGTGAGTGCTATCAAAACCCCTGCATCACCCATAGCTACACAGGGAAAGAAGTGTGGACTGACAGATGATATATGACACCTCTCTGCAACTGCCTTACAGCAAGGGAAAGAGTGCTACTACTCTAAAGGCCCCCATACACTAGGGCGACTTGTCCTTAGGACAAGTCGCCCCCGACTTCCCCCTGAGCTTCCCCGGCTGCTCCCCGGGGGAGCTTGATTAGATTGGCACTTGATGTGCCATTTATTACATGTGATAAATCGTCTCGATTTATCACTTGTAAAAAACCCGGGGAGCAGGGGGGGGGGTACAGAGCAGGGGGGGCTGGGGACGCTGCGGGGGACACAGGCGGCATAGAGCCGGGCAGAGGGAGCCAGGAGCTGTCAGTGCTAGAAAAAAAAGCCTATACAATGAATGGGCAGCCTGTGATTGGCTGAGCGCTCTCTCAGCCAATTGCTGACTGGCTGAGAGAGCGCTCAGCCAATCACAGGCCGCCCATTCATTGTATGGGCTTTTTTTTTTTAATTCAGTACTGACAGCTCCCGGCCCCCCCTGCCCGGCTCTATGCCGCCTGCTCCCTTCACCGCCGCGCCGCCCCACTAGGTCCCAAGTCGGGTGGTCGGACGTGCAGCAGGTCCGACCAACCGACGCAGATCCGTATTGATCCATTGTATTTGTGTATAAAGAGAGCAGCTAATTATATCTCAGCAGCAGAGAAATTGGGAATGACAGACTAAAGGGTTAATCTGTATACAGGGAAAATTTGAGAAAGTACAGAAGTCCTATTTGTAAGGAGCACAAAGTGATAAGATATAGAGATAAAGGATACCACTGTGGGTTGTTATACAGAAAGACTACACTACAGATGATCTTGGGGAAAACCTTTCCAGAGACTGCGGATAAATTACACCAGGAATAAAAAAGATGTATTTAATAATAGACAGCTGCATACAGTAGATCTTTGGGAACCTAACAGTGCAGTATTACTAGCAGGAAACAAAAATGTATCCATAGTGCATTATTAACGTTTTCACTTCAAACAGCTGACTGACACTTTTTGGACTGGAAAAGTGTCTGACATTGTTATTACACTAGTATCAGCTGATAGTGTTTCATTAACAGAACATAATTCTCTCTAGCCTCTAAGAGAATATACGGGTATGGGTGAAAACCGGACCAGGACAAAACCCCCGGACCGCCGGACCGGACATCAAACTCTGCATTTTGTAGCTTGTAGCCTCCGGTCTGGGGGGTGTCCTGTCCGGGGGTGTCCTGTCTGGGGGGGCTGCCTGTCACACCTGTCACCAGGTAGAGGAGGAGGGGTAGAATAAAGCCTCCTTGTATGGTCCGGGCATGTAGCAAAAACCGGACCACACGTGGAGGCTGTAATCTCCCCTCCCCCCGGACAAGACACCCCCCGGACCGGACCCTACAAGCTCCGGACTTCAGATTTTGATGTCCTGTCCGGCGGTCCGGAGTGTAGTCCGGGTCCGGTTTTTACATAGTCCCAGAATATACTCCTTTCTGTATACAGCAGCAACAGTTCATTCAAACCAATACAGTAGAACTATATAACATTGAATACAAGTGTGGATTGCTTAATAACACAAATTCCATTCAGGAAAGTACAGCCTGTTAGGAAAGAACAGATCCTCCATAGCGGGAACTAATTTCTTCAATCCTTCAGTACATATCTTGGTATTAATTCACTTGCATGTGACGTATAATATGTTTATTTGTTTCAGCCGACTAAAGGTGCCCACACACTAGAAAGATCTGCGATCATAAGATGTGCGCATAAATTAGCCTTCAAATCTTTTGCCTGTCCTGGACAAAATATTTCAGGCAAGCGCACATTTTTCCAAAGATTTTTCTTAAGATCCCGTGTGCGTTCCTATGGATCTTTTGTTAAATCTTCTGATCTTTCATGCAGCACGTAAGATCAGAAGATTTAGCAAAAGATCCATGGGAGCGCGCATCGGACCGAAATCGTCCGATTTTCGTCCGATTATCGGTAAACATCTGATGATATATCGGCCGATTTATCGAAAATCGGCCAAAAAATCATTCTAATGTGTGGGCACCTTAAGGTAGGCTTGTATAATCTTTTTACTTGAAGAAGGCATCCCAGAAATGTTACTGAACACGACTACACGTCTTAAGTTCCAGTCAAATAAAATTGGTTGTGATGATTTATGCAATTTCACCTATTTTTGTTGTGTCAAATAATATTATAGTTATGCAAATAACTTGTTAACTTTATTGGTTACTGGATATTTGGATATTTCCCCAAGCTCGCCCTCATAAAAATATATACATATCTATATAACCTATCTTTATACCACCAAAGCTTGGGGTGGAGGCACATAAACTCGCTTATACATACTCAGTGCTGAAGACAGCGTTACAAGATACATTATACTGCATAGAGCTATGGGAGATGAAATTACACAGGGCGGGGGGGGGGGGGGGGGGGGTGGTGGTGTCACACAGACACACACATTTCTATACTTACCCTACTGCAGAACACCAGACTTTTATAGGAAAAGCCCTGTGCCGTGGGGTTTTTCAAATCTTGACCAGGAAATTGAATTCCTCCCATAGGATTGATTTTAATAGGTCTCTTCCTGTGTGGACCATGGGCCTGATTCAGACCTGTTCGCTAGGCTACAAATGTTCTCAGCCTAGCGGACAGGTAATCGACACCCCATGCACTTTGTTCTATGTAATAACTGGATTTGTGATTGAGGCGTCAAGGTTAAACTTTTGGACACACTGCCCTAGTTTGTATAAAGCTTCAGATATGTCTGCGTAGTGGATGACATATCTGAAGATCCAATTCTCTTTAGATTTCCCTTGAACTCTCCCAGAAATCTGTTCTGACCCTGGGCTAATTTTCACTATATTCACTTCAGATACATTTGATCAGATCTATCTGATGCAGACACATTGCATCAGATTGATCTGATGCACCCATGCTACATCAGATGTATCTGATGCAATATTTAAATATAAAAGGCTAGTAGGCTGGGCTACTATTTCCATTAAGAAATATACCACCAACCCCCTGCGGTGCTGATTCCGGGAGCCCTGGCAAAGAGCATGTACCCCCCCATGGTGGGCAAGAAACCCCTGGCAAGGAGCATGTAACCCCAGGCAATGGGCAGGAAACCTATGGCAAGGAGCATGAAACACCTTGCAAGGAGCATGTAACCCTAGGTAATGAGCAAGAAACCTCTGTCAAGGCGCATAAAACACTTGGCAAGTGTAAGCAGCACTGCAGGGGGCATGATTCATTTAAGAAACACCCCAATCTGTGTGAGAGGAAGCAGGACCCCGGGCGGCCGCTGACGGGAGCATGACCCTGGGCGGCCGCAGACAAGAGCAGTACCTGGGAGGAATGCAGGACCCAGGGTGGGCATGGACAGTCACCGAGCAAACATCCACCCACCAGTGCGGGCGTGGGGCGGCGGCGGGTAGTTGCGCCCATGGGAATGCCCAGCATTTCATGGGTGTTCCCATGAAAACGCTGGGCGTTCCCATTCTTATGAGCATTCCCATGCCAGTGTGGCCATGACGAGAGGGGGAGCTGACATCACCGGATTTCAGCTGTATACTCTGTTCCTGTGGAAGGTGTACACGTATCTAAGGTTACTATTGAATTATGTGGGTGTCACCCCATAGGCTGCGAATTGATGTCTTGCCAAAACATCCATGCACAGCCGTGCGGGCATCCCGGTGTGCGAGGGGGGTGATCGGTCTGGCCGGCTTTTAATCCACACGCAATGCTGCGAAATTCGCAGCATTGATTGTAGACCAGAATAACCCCCTCAGTCCATTAGGGTTTGTTCCCTTTGAATACTGTATGACTACCTTTAAGCCTTAGGGCCTAATTCAGACTTTACGCTGCTGAGTGGATTAGGAGCATCTGGCCATCAGGTAAACAATGCCCTGCTATAGTGAAATCTCCTTGCGAATTAATGTGCACGCTGTGTATGGCTAGCTTAGAATTTGCTGCCGAGCAAAAGTGAGCACTCACCATTGAATGCTTTTTCGGCTGGACGTCACTCATTCCAAGCTAGGAGTAGCCAGAGACTTATTTTGCTGCTGCAATGAATAAAGGCATATCTGGTCTGGAGTTGACATCACATTCCCTCCCCTATGACGCTTGGGCATTTTTTGGTCATGTGTAGTGTATTTCTTAACATTCCCACTTAACGGCCAGTTACAAATCCCATATTCCTACTTCCTGCCAATAACCTTAGCGAATAATAGCCAGCGAATATACCGTATTTGCCGGCGTATAAGACGACTTGGCGTATAAGACGACCCCCAACATTTCCACTCAAAATCTAGAGTTTGTTATATAGACTACCCCCTCTTCCACACACCTTCCACACTCCAAGTCACCAGCAGCAGTACCAGTATGCTGGTATGCTGAGTGATGGGTTTTGCTGGGGCAGGACTGCCCCAGCAAACCCACCACATAAAGCTGTAAGCCCCCCTCACTTCCCTGCAGTGCTGCCGCTGTCCCCCCTGCCTAAGAACCAAGGGTTACACTTTTATACATGTCATACACTCTCTTTGGGCCCCCCCCCCCCTTCTTATGCATACCGTGATACTTCAAATGTCTTTTTAGAGACATGTCAGTGCCGCCGCTGTCGTCCTTGCCTAAGCCCCAAGGTTTACACCTTTATACATGTCATACACTCTCCTCGGCGCCCCCCCCCCCCCTTCTTATGCATACCTTGATACTTGAAATGTCAGTACTTATGTATTATCTGGACTCCCATGTTAAATGCACCCCATTTTTTCATACCCCTACTATCCAACTATGCATGGAGTTGATTTTATATAGTGTGGCGAGCGCAGCGAGCCACCGTGCCCGAAGCGAGCCCCGCGAGGGGACGCGGTCTCATAAGAAAAACGGGAGTCCAGATATTACATAAGTTCCGAAATGTCTTTTTAGAGACATGTCAGTGCCGCCGCTGTCCTCCTTGCCTGAGCACTTCCGATTCCCCCCCGAGCCTACCGCCGACGTCACTGCAGAATGTGACCGGCGGTTAGGCAAGGACGACAGCGGCGGCACTGACATGTCTCTAAAATGACATTTCAAGTATCAAGGTATGCATAAGACGGGGGGGGGGGGGCAGAGGAGAGTGTATGACTTGAATAAAGGTGTAAACCTTGGGGCTATATGTACTGACCACGAAGCTATATGTACAAGATGACCCCCCACTTGGAGGCATGTTTTCCAGGGGGAAAAAGTCGTCTTATACGGTAAAATACGGTAAAAGTAGCAGTATTCCTTCACTAGCAGGCATCGTGCATGCATATTGCAACCAATAAGCATGTGCAGTGTATCAATAATCGCCCGCTGTACAAATTCACACAGCAGCGACCAAGACTTCATAACTATGGGTAGCTATGGCCCTTTGAGCTAGTGAGTATGGAATTGTAAGGGACAAAATAATGGTTACCATCAAATATGTGTTTATGAAATTGAAATACCCACCATGTCTAGCAGTCAGAAGAAGCCTAACCCTAACCATCCCATCATACTTATGATCAGGATGCTGGCAATAGGGATTCTGGCATCAGTATTTGGACTGTTGGTATTGCGACCTCCATTATGCAAAACGGATCCTGGATGCTGGACAATGATTATTGCCTAAGTATAATTAAATCAGTCTCAACAAAATAAATATGCTTCCTCAACAACACAAAGGGCCTTATTCTGGTTCACTCTTAGAGGCAAATTCTTTCTCAAATGGACAAAACCATGTTCACTGCAGGTGGGGTAGATGTTACTTGTGCAACTAGAATTAGATTCGGTGGGGTTTTTCTTCAAAGTGAGATCTATATTGCAGTGTAGAAATAAAGCAGTCAGTATTTTCCCTGCACAGAAACAAAATAACTCACCCAAATCTAAATCTCTCTGCACATGTTACATTTGCCCCCCCCCCCTGCACTGCACATGGTTTTGTCCATTTGAGAAAGAATTTGCCTCTGAGAGTGAACCAGAATAAGGCCCAAAGTTTTCAGCATGTGATAAGTGATCTAGGAATAGTTAATGCCAAATCATAGCACCAGTATTAACTTGTGCTTTTAAGTGCCCATGACATGAAAACCAATGAAAGACATGCTATACCAACCAGACGTTTTATTTATTTTCAATGATTAAAAATATAAGTTCCCAAAGAGAGAAAAAATTATGTTGTTTGCAGTATATATTCTGTTTTTTTTAACATCTATAGTTTAGAATGCCAAACAAGTAATACAAGTATTACAAAATATTGTATTTGGCATTAATGTAAGAGTTAAGAATTGTAGAATAAAGAATACATTTTGGAGGATACATTAATGTCATGAATGTAGTTGCAAAAATGTATTTCAACTGTAAACCTAATTTATATATTTTGAGATTATTGAGTAATATATTACTCAATATTCTCAAAATATATAAAATAGGTTTATAGTTTCATATATGAATTCATATATTTTTTTCTTTTCTTTTATCTTTTTATTTTGTTAATAGAGTGTTGCACCTTATTTTAACCTGTAAATACAACTGTGTTAATTTGACTGTAGAAAATATGTGGTCAAAACTAGATTAGAAATGTTCAAAAGTATAGAATATTTTGTACACATCTGTTTGGCAATAAAACAGGCCAGGCTAGTATTTCAATTGCACTTTTGTTTTACCTGTACCATTCAATGTAATGGATATTTTTCATTGTATTGGTAAAGTATGTTCCTAGTACAGCATATGAATAGAGTTTAGATGTTTATTTTGTTTTGTCTTTGTTTTCAGGTTTACCAATATAATGGTATCTTCAAGCTAATCAACCTTTTGCAGAGCTCCAATCAGAATGTGCAGCAGGCTGCAGCTGGTGCTCTAAGAAATCTGGTATTTAGAAATAACCCAAATAAAATTGAGACAAGCCGGCATGGAGGTGTTCGAGAGGCAGTCAATCTTTTGAGGAGGACACCCAGTCAGGAAGCCCAGAAACAACTAACAGGTCAGCAATTTGTAATAAATTAATTTTTTAATAAATCGTGGGGGCTTTTTATGGTTAGAAAGCACATATACATATACTGTACATGTGCAATAATGCTGCAATACAGTGATCTAAAATCTAAAGCCCCATACACACTAGCCGATTTCTCTTTCAATGGTCCTGGTGACACAGCTTCACATTGGGATGTAGGAGGGTCCGCAGGAGCCAGGCACCTATCCTAAAGCTTTTGGAGGGTAGGCTCCTCCCCTACTGCATCCCAGACTCCTCAGTTCGTGTTAGGTGCCCACTGGAGTGGGTGCTATTCTAAAGGGCTGCCGGCGCAGCCGAAGGAGTAGAGTTAGTTAGGGTTTTTATTATTTTATTAACTTTTACACTAGCTAGGTAGGCACAGTGTGAGGATTCTCATTAGTGAATCTTTGCACTGCTAGCGCAGCAGGAGCTGACAGAAGCGCGTCCTGTCAGCTCGCTGTCCACAGAGGAGACGCTGTCGGGCCTCCCTGTGCAGCACTTACAGCTTCTTTTAAGAAGCTGCCTGGGCTCCGGAGCGCTCTGAAACCGGCTTCACGCTAGGTGGGGATCATGGGGGACAGGCGCTCCGTGATGGCGGCGGCCATTTTCTGCGGAGCTTACACACTGAGCTCCTGATATGAGAGGACAGCAGTGTTGTTACAGGCATGTTCCGAGTGGTCCCCAGCTGAGGGGGAGATACTGGAACTAGGAGATCCTACAATGGGAGCGGCTGTCTGGGGGTAGTTGGCGCCAAAAGTCACAGACCCCGCAGCAGCAGGGACTTGGTCCCTTCCCTCACTCTGTTTTGGCGCCATTCAGAACGCTTGCAGCGGAGCTGAGCTGGCTTACAGATCCTGACAGAGTGATTGGATTTCCTGGGCATCGGTTTCCCCATTCTGAAGACTACAGAAAGCTAAGTGAACTGAGTATATTGGTTCTGTATATAATGTCTGTACATTTAATGCTGTGACTGTGTTAATTGAGAACATCATGTCTGAGCAACAGTCTGTGGTTTTGGGGGAGGGAGCCTTTAATGCATTGAGCGCTTACAGTGGTTGTACACTGAAATTTGTCCCTGAGCAGATAAAGGGGGCTTATGTATTTATTGCGCTGCTGTGAAACCCATGGGGAGTGAACCCCAGAGGGTAGTGCTATCGGAGCTTGCGTGGGCTAAGTCCCTGGGCAGGTCTGAAAATGCTTTGGTGCATTGCTGGACAGGCAGAGTGATGGCTGGTAACTTCCCTAGACCATTGCAATTCTCTCAGCAGTCCTCTAGCTCTTTGCCTCGGACCCAGACAGATCCTGTCTTATTACAGGTCATGCAGGATACTGCTATGGGAATCAGCAGGTTTAAATTACTTGTTGGACAAGTTTTATGGTTATTCTGTGGGGACCCATAAAAGGTCTTATTCAGTGCCATTATTAGCTGCTGATGAGGAAGGAGAGTACACAGACCTCAGCCTCAGGGGGTGGAGGATTTAATTATGCTGTTAAACAGGCATTGAATTTGTCTGTGAAGTAAAATACTCCTGCAAAGGTTGTTTTTAAGAGACAGCGTGAGGAAAATGATATCTCCCTGCAGACGAGGGTTTACAAGATTTATTGGAAAACCCCTGATAAAAGGCTTTAGATGCCTAAAAGATGTTTAAGCCTGTATCCCATGCCTGAGGATCATGCAGACCTCTGGGAGAAAGTTCCAGTGGTAGATGCTTCTGTGGCATGCTTGTCAAAAGCCACTGCGCTACCAGTGCAGGGGGGAACAGCCTTCAAGCAAGGCAATGGTTAAAAGGGTGGACTACACTCCGCCCTCTGATTGCTTCAGTCTGGGTCTCTAAGGCCAGGAATGGTGGGTCAGTGACCTGTGCTCTAGTTGACATACTGTTCCTTGTGTGTTGTTACTTGTGGAGAAGCCTAAAGCTGCTGCAGAGTATGTGTTGAGGCTGAGCAGGAAGCTCTCAAAATGGCTGCCAGAGTTTCCTCAGTGTCTGTCAATGCCAGGAGAGTGCTCTGGCTTATAGCTTGGAAGGCAGATAACGAGTCTAAGAATAGAGGCATTAGCTTTTAAAGGAAAGCTGTTTTTTGGTTCAGAACTGGAAGAGATTATTAAGCAGTCATTATTCAGTGTAAAAATAAAGCAGTCAGTATTTTCCCTGCACAGAAACAAAATAACTCACCCAAATCTAATTCTCTCTGCACATTTTACATCTGCTCCCCTGCGGTGCACATGGTTTTGTCCATCTAAGAAGGATTTTGTCAGAAAGAGTGAACTAGAATAAGGCCCTTAGTGTGTCTAATACCCCACTTTCCCTTTCCCACATACCAATGTATTTTTGATTGTGTTGTTGTATCGGTGCAGGCACGGGTCCCGCTAACATACGGAGACCATGAATGTAGATCGTGGTGCCTGAACCACGCACAAGCTGCCTCTGTTCACCCATGTGAATTGTGCATACCGGCACATCTGTTCAAGGTGACACAGCGCACAGCACTTACCAGCGGTTGCTGTGGAAAGAGGGAGCGCTGAAGTGGAATCGATCCTCCACTCGGTGCAGTTCACCCGCTTGAACCAGAACTGTGCACACCAGCACATCTGTGTTCAGGGTGACGCATTGCGCACGGCACTTACTAGCCGTCCCTGTAGAAACAGGGAGCGCTGAAGTGGAACCGATCCTCCACTCGGCGCAACTCTAATCTGACAGCTTCAATATACTGACTGCAGATCTCTTTGATTTGAATTGTGGTTCATAAGACATTACCGTGTATATTTGCAATCTAAGCTATTAATTCTGCTTATACAGTGTGACATACAACCAAGGGTATTATCCCGTAATTATAAGATTGCCTGTCACCCAGACCTGTTACACATTTCAGCAGCACCGCTAAGCCCCTGATAAGTTTAAAAGGGATCAATAGAAAGTGGGGTCCACTAAGGGCCTTATTCTGGTTGGTGCGGTCAGATCCGAATATGCGGACAGGATAATAGTCCGGTGCCAGGTACATATAAGGAACATATAAGGAACATGAGAGCACTTACCCCCTCTTGTACGCATATGAGCTGCGCATCACCGATGAGTTCCCCTCACCTCACCCGCACACATCACACATAGCCGCCTACTTCGGCACCACGACTGTACACGCAGAGACAGCCATATCACAGCATTAGGAAGCGAACAGGGTACCCCCGGCTGCAGTGATTGGCTGTTCAGCTAGGGAATCCCGATGACGCTTCTTCAGAGCCGCGCCCCCTATCTCCCGCTGTCACTCACTGTAGCTGACTTCACGGCAACGTCAGTGGAGGTCTGGCTGGCCTCTCTTTCATGGCACAATTACAATGTATTTAATCTGCTCTGACCTGTAATGCTTCACCTCTGATGAAAACTGCTTCCATGCAGTTGAAACGGCTGTCAGGTGAACAGCTGTCTTTTGTGCAATATTGCTTGTACAATAAACCACGTTTTCTTTCACTACACATCCGTGTGCTGGTTCCTATCCTTTCCTGCAAGAGGGGGTAAGTGCTCATATATATATATATATATATATATATATATATATATATATATATATATATATATATATATATATAAGAAGGAGCTGGAGACCGGCACACTCACTTGCACAAACGCTGTATTCTGCTTGGCTGGGTGCCCCCACTGTAGTATTCAAATAGACAGTTGTTTGGAGGTGCGGCACTCCCCGCAAATTAACAGGACATGAAGCTGTTTTGAAAGGCAACGTTTCAATGTCTTTATTACGACATTTTCATTAGGCTAACTTGACAAATGACTGTAACATACCTTTATTCACCTCCGTGCGCTCAGGACAGCGTGACTCCCCGCCTCCCACTCAGTGGGCGCTTAGGAATGACGCCATCCCGCAAATGTAACGTGCAACCATCACCATGGGAACACTGAACAACAAGACAGATACAGACAATACATTACGATCATATGCAGGCTAGTGCAGGAATACTTGCTATAATTGCTGAACTGTCAGCAGGAGCCGTGTCAATTATGCACAGTTCATTAATGCGTATATTAGGACTACAGATGCCACTGAGAGTCATAATTACATAAACAGGGAAAAGAGCAAAGGTATAAACATCAACAGAGGAATAGCAATATATGAAAAAATATATATAAAAAGCATACATATAAATCAAAACAAATGTAAACATGAGGACATGCTCAGTTAATGCTTTCTGGAAAGGCAGCTAATGCCCAAGTGCTCGTTTAAGCCCTTAGGTGCCAAGGTGTCTAGGCGGTGAATCCACCTAGTTTCACACTTAAGTAATAGTAACCCCCGGTTACCACCCCTGAGATTAAAGGGCACATGGTCAATCATTCGATACCTGAGTGAAGGTAGCGAATGTTTGTATGCGACGAAGTGCTTTGGAACGGGTAAATCACATTTGCCTCCTGCGAGAGCTTGTCTAATGGTCGACCTATGTGTGGTAATGCGCTCCTTAAAGGTTCTTTCTGTCTTGCCTATGTATGATAGGCCACAGGGGCAAATTAATTGATAAACCACGTATTTTGATTCGCAGCTTAAGGTATGATGAATCAAGAATTTGGTACCCTGCTGGGGATGATAAAAAACGTTACCAGGGATCATACACGTACAAACCGTGCATGTGCAACGGATGCACCCCCTGGGTGCTGCTTTAATGGGCTGATTAAACTTAGTTATGTCAGTTTTCACCAACAGGTCGCGTAGGTTAGGGGCACGCTAGTAACATGCTAGTAACCTTGTGTTGGGAATGTTAATTTCCTTATCGCTCTGAACGATAGGCCAAAGTTTTTTGGAAGTTTTGTTGACTATGGGGCTGGCTGAAGAGTATGTGGTCACCCATGGGATAATCTGAGATGGTTCTTTGGTGACTTTAGGGGCCAATAACTGCTCTCTAGTAATATTAGATGCCCTTTTACGGGCTGCTAACAGGTCTTTCCATTTGTAACCCCGCACCAAAAATCTTTGGAGTAATGCATCAATTTGTGATTCTGTCTCAACCGGATCAGACACTATCCGTTTAATGCGGATTATCTGTGAATATGGCAGGCCCCGAATGAGGCTGGTAGGATGTGCACTATTGCCATGTAAAAGGTTGTTTCTGTCTGTCTCTTTTTGAAAGAGACTGGTCTCAATGTGGCCATTATTTAATTTTAAAGATACGTCAAGAAAATTGATGTTGAATTGATCACATGTAACGGTCAATTTGACAGGACTTTCACTCAAATTATGCAAATCGATATGTTGTTTAAAATCGATGATAGGACCAGACCACACAATCAGTAAGTCATCGATAAAGCGACGATATAGCAAAATTCTGGCATTCAAATGTGGAACGTCAAAAAACAATTCCTGCTCGACGGCGAACATATAAATGTTGGCATACGCCGGAGCTGCGTTTGAGCCCATCGAACAGCCGTTCGTTTGAAGCCAGAATTTGCCATTGTGCACAAAATAATTTTTAGTAAGTACAAACTGTAACAAAGCAACTAAGAAATCAATGGGAGGACCAATATAATCATTTTGTGCCGCCAAAAACAATTCAACAGCCTTAATGCCTGCCTGGTGGGGAATGATAGTATACAGGCTTTTTACATCAAGAGTTATTAGCCATATTTCACCCTCAAGGACAGGTAAGTCACGTAAGATTTGTAATAATGTGGAAGTGTCCAGAAGGTAACGGGGATGTTGAATAATGTATGGTTGCAAGATTGCATCGATAAATACAGATGCGAGTTGTGACAATGAGTGGCGGGCTGCGATAATTGGCCGGCCAGGGGGGTTAACCAGGGATTTGTGAATTTTGGGAATACTGTAAATTACAGGGACCATGGAACTCGATGCGCCCTTTCTACTGCGAATTGGCCCGAGAAAGAGGAGGGACTATAGTTATCCTTTAGTAGCTGTTCTACAAATTTCGTCGTCTCCTTCCCTTCTTCTCTCTCGGGCAGTCCCACCAATCTTATATTATTACGGCGCAGCCTTCCTTCCACATCTGACAATTTGATATTAATGTCCCGGATCTGCCCAGCCATTGTTTCCACAGATTTTAGCAACTTGTTATTAGAGTCTTCTAGGTTGGAGACCCTATTTTCAGCCTCTTTCATTCTCTCTTTCACAGTTTTAACGTCTTGTTTAATTTGTGCTATATCTACCTGCACATCATTGATTTTATCCAGCAGTCGATTCTCGCTGCTGCTGATGGCATCGAGTATCTGCTGTAGAGTTATGTCTGGGGTAGCAACGGGGGTGGCGACAGGGTTTGACCCTTTGGCTGGGGTGGTTTGTGGGGTAGTAATAGACGTCTGTGATGAGTTACCTGTCTGGGATCTCGCGTATTTTTCCAGACGTGCTGCCGCAGCAGTATTACCTGTTTTGCCCATGCTGGACAGAGCACAGTACAGGATCTCACAACGGCACTTTGCCCTCTGCCTGATAATACAGGACTTTCACCTTATCTACCCTTGTGCCGGAACAATATGAAACAATACAGAGTCAAAATGCTACTGGCAGTCCTATTGGCTCCTGCCCTATGTTCAGGATAAACAGTCAAGCATATACTGCCTCTATTAAGGGAGCCACCCGCTCCTTTCCAGGCTCTATGCCACTGGTTTCAATTTTCTTATGCCCCAGCCAACCACAGGCAGGAAAAAAAAAAACAATTCAGTATTTGCTGTGTCCTTAGCTACACCGCTTTCCTCTTTTTTCTCTTTATTTGGCCAAAAAGAGAGAGAGGAAGAGTAAAAAAAAGGCAAAAAGTACACTTTTCCCCCGTTGCACCCAACCAGAGCACCTTACTTGTTGTAGCCTGTTTTACCAGGTATGTCGGCTTGACCTCCAATGCTGGGTGCTGCAGTTTTTGTAGATAGTCTGGGAAGTTTGGTGTGGACACTGCTCTCACGCAGCTCCCTTTTCACAAAGGCCTGCGCTCCGACTGACCCCTCTGTATATCGCCCGCCACTGGACTCCTTGCCGCCAGGAGCTCCACCTCGTACCCTTATTTTTAAAATGCTCAACTATCAAGATCGCGACACAATTCTACGCCTTTCACGATTGAAGGGTCCATTGGACTTTAATGGTACAAAACTGGCAGTGTTTCCAGATTTCTCAATGGAGGTGCAGAAGAGTAGATCGAAATTTGCAGAAATTAAAAAACGATTGAGGTCCTTGGACTTAAAATACTCTATGCAGTTTCCTGCAAAATTAAGGGTTATATCTGAGGATGTAACAAAATTCTTCCACACACCAAATGAGGCTGGAGAATGGCTGGACAGTAAATTCCCAGCAAGACGCCAATTAGTAACCTGAGTTAGCAAAAACAAAAGCGTGTGCTATACTGCTGGTTGTATGGGAATGTATATTTGTTATGATAAGTTTTTCTGCATCCCATAAAGGGGGAAGGGGGGGGGGGAGGGGAGAAAGGAAATGGATATGTAGATGGTCTATGTACAGGCAGTTGGTGAAATAAGGTGTAAGAACACTGTAATAACATTGTAGAGATGTAGCTTCCTTGGGGTTATAAAAGGTAAAATAAGAAATAAGCCGGGGGGGGGGGGGGGACTATTACTGCCTTAAAGGTATAAGTGGTTACAGGGGAGTTTGCCTAAAAAAAAAGAGTGGGGATAGAATAGGCTAATTTAGCTTGTAAAGGGTACGGGGGGGTGGAGAAATAAAATATGCCTAGGGGGGGGGGGGGGGGCAGGTATACAGGGTGGGAGGAGGGGGGTTATGTGAAGGGTTGTGTAATTGTGTAATTTTGTTGGACAAGGACACCGAGGCACCAGAAGTGTACACGTATACTGTCGGCCGTGGAGGGGGCATAGGAAGTATGGATCTGCCTAAAAAATGAATAGATGGTTCGGTTGTTAACCTGGAATACAAGGGGACTGAATGATAAGATAAAACGGTCATTAGCTCTGCGATATGTTAGGAAAAATGACCCGGATATCGTGTGCCTAACGGAAACGCATCTGATAGGGGGTAGACTTTTGGCCCTTAAAAAGGCCTGGGTGGGCCAGGCTTTCCATGCTCCCTTTACATCATCAGCACGTGGCATTTCAATACTTATCAAAAAATCATTAGCATTTATGTACACCAGATTTAAATATGATCCCGGAGGTAGATTTATTTGTTTAGACTGTGTTGTTAATAATTTGCATATACTTTTGCTTGCGGTGTATATCCCACCCCCGTTTTCTTTTGATGTACTAGTAAAGATAGCAGATTTTGTGGCACAAACCCCAGACACCCCAGTGGTGTGTCTGGGTGATTTTAACAATGTATTAGACCCAAAATTGGACAGATGGAATAAAAGCACATTAGGGACCAGTAGGGACAGTAGTTCTAGGAATTTTGGTAATTTCGTGGAGGATATGGGTTGGGTTGACCCATGGAGGGAAAGAAATCCAAACGTAATACAATATTCTTGTTTCTCCGCATCACATATAGCCTTCTCAAGAATTGATCTGGTATTGACTTCCAGGGCTATATTACCAATTGTTTTGGATGTTGGGTACCAGACCAGGGGAATCTCTGACCACTCTCCCCTGATGATTGAGCTAAAAGAAACCACCGATAGAGGTTGTCAGTTTTGGAAGTGTGATGCCACCTGGCTAAATAACCCCGAAGTAACAACGGGGCTTATAGATCAATGGGATGAATACTGGGCAAATAATAGGGGGACAGCATCGGAGAATATAACCTGGGATGCGTTTAAAGCATATTTGAGAGGTACGTTTAAAAAGAAAATAGGTGCAGTTAAAAGATTGAGCCGTCAAAAAATAATGGAATTAGAGAGGAGTTGTAGTGAAATGGAGGGTAAATTTCTGGCAGATGGCACTATAGAGTCAAGGGAAAACTGGGAAACAGCCAGGGAACGGTGGTTGGATTACTTAAGTACATCTAATATAAAAAGCATGAAGTATAACACACAAAAATTATATAACAATTCAGATAGGTCTGGGAAATATCTGGCCTTTTTGGCTAATGTGGATAAACCCTTAAATATAATACATAAAATAAAAGATGCAACTGGGTTAATACAGTATAAAACACCAGAAATAGGAGGGGCATTTAGGGATTACTTTTGTAAGCTATATGAGGCCAGATCACCATATCTACAACTGCAAATTCGGGAATATGTTGAGAAAATTGGGTTACCCTCCCTAGAGGAGGTAGACAGTCAGACTATGGAAGGCCCGCTAGAACTTGACGAGATAATCAGTGCCATTAGAGAACTACCAAATGGAAAAGCACCGGGATTGGATGGCATCCCGATGGACGTATATAAAAAGTATGTTGAATTCTTTGCCCCATTGTTGCTTGAACTCTTTACGTCCTGTTTTGAGACCGGGGTATGTCCTCAGACAATGATGGAGGCAAGAATCATTCTGCTTCCTAAACAAGGGAAGGACCAGGAGGATATGGAAGCATATAGACCAATATCCTTGTTGCCCTCAGAGGCCAAGATTTTGGCGAAACTGTTGGCAAAAAGGCTGAGTGGAAATATTGACAGGATTATCCACTCGGATCAAACCGGCTTCATGCCAGGGAAATCTACTTCTACAAATATAAGAAAAGTATTTAGACACCTACAAGTTGCCAATAACAACACGGATGATGCAGCTATAATGTCATTAGACGCGATAAAGGCATTCGACGCAGTCGAATGGTCATATTTGTGGGAGGTGTTGAGGGCCTTCGGTTTCGGGCCAAATTTTGTGAGATGGGTCCGGCTTTTGTATTCTAGTCCAAAGGCTAGAGTGTCGGTGAATGGGTGGACGTCCTCTGCCTTCTCCCTCTCAAGGGGGACAAGGCAGGGATGTCCACTGTCACCAAGCCTGTTCGCATTGGCAGTGGAGCCGTTGGCATGTGCCATGAGGAGGCATCCAGGTATAGTGGGCTTTGGAGCAGGGCCAGTAAATGACACAGTGGCTCTATACGCCGATGATCTACTGATATTTCTGCAGAATTATAGCCGCTCTGCCTCCAGGGTCCTACAGATGATCACAACTCATGGCGGATACTCGGGGTTTGAAATAAATATTCAGAAGTCTTGTATATTGGCAACAAAAAAGCAGCTTAACAATAGAACTCAGGAAACACTGTCAATTAAATGGACAGAGGCATTTAAATATCTCGGAATATGGATTACCAGAGACCCCTTTGAATTTTCCAATTTAAATATACAACCATTGATGGACTTTGTTGTTAGTAAGTTTAAAACATGGAGTAAACTCCCACTTTCAATGTCTGGTCGAGTAAACCTAATCAAAATGATCGTCCTACCAAAGTTTCTGTACGTCATGCAGCAATTTCCAGTGTATCTGCCATTGGCCATCTTCAATAAATTAAACAGCCTAATAACATCCTTTTTATGGAATAATAAGAGGGCAAAAATTAAGCTCGAAACACTGATGAGAAAGAAGGGGGAAGGTGGCTTATCCCTCCCCAATTTTAGATTATATTATTTGGCTGGTCAACTGGCACATATACGGGAGTGGGTGGTAGAGGACACAGGGAGTAACCTGGTCAGGACATTGATGGCACAAGGAAGTGAAAACAGCAGTCCAATACAATATTTGTTAAAGGGGACAGCCTCTAAACAAGATGCACCGCTGGTGGTTCAGGCGGTCAAAGTCTGGCGAGAGGTCGGTAAAATTGTTAAATATAATGATATAGATATAGAACATCCCCTAGCGGATTATAAAAGGTTTAGAGAACTTAGTAAACTACAACCTGATGTAATTTGGGGAACATATGGGATTAGTACTATGAGTTAACTATTCAATGCAGAGGGGCTGAAATCATATGCACAGTTGGTAGATGAATTCTCACTCTCCCGCTCCTTTTTTAGATACTTACAAATTAGAAATGCTCTGGAGACCCAATTTAAAAACGAAAAGCCAATATTCTCAACTTCCCCGATTAAAAAAGCCTTAAGGGAAGGAGGTAAAAATAAACAGGTGTCGAGGCTATACAATCAGATGGTAGAAGCTACCTATGAGGATAGGCTGCAGGAACTGAGCGTTAAATGGGCAGATGATGTAGGTATAATAACAGAAACAGAATGGAAGATGGCTTTAAAGATGGTATCAATAGCAACAAGCTCAATAAAGGTGCAGCAAGTACAACTATTTATTCTCCACAGGAGCTATATGTCCACGCTAAGATTGGCGAAAATAAAGGGTAACACCTCATTATTATGTCCAAAATGCCAGAGTGAAATTGGAACGCTATGGCACTTAATGTGGGACTGTATAGTCATTAAAGCTTTCTGGAATAGAGTGATTCAAATAATGAGGAATACAGGGATACCAGAGACGGCATTAGGTCCAAAAAGCTGTATACTTGGAATATGTACGGATGCTAACTTAAATAGATATGATAAACTATACGTAATAAATTTATGTGCTTTGGCAAAATTACTCATAGCAAGGAGGTGGATGGCAAAAGAAGGACCAGACTACGCAGCCTGGATAAATTTGGTTAATTTCACGGTGGGTCAAGAAAAATATTTGTATTTATGTAGAAATAATATAGGAACACATATAAAGATATGGCACAGATGGTACACATCCGGTCATATGCCCATAACGGTGGCCATAGATTAATAAGAGATCACTAGGCACAGAACATGTAATAAAACCACTCGTAAAATTCAGAAGACATAGTAAGAATATAGCAAGAATTCTATTGAACACCATAATAATGTATTTTATAAAATTAACTTATGTAGACACTAACGGTTATATGTTTATAATTCTGGTCACAGACTAATAAGTATGTATTTAGCACAAAACACTAAATAAAACTACACGAAAACAATTGTAGATAAAGAAATAGAATATTAAGAACTTCATTAAACACTATAATTAGCACTGTATAAAAATATAAAGTCATAATAAATAATATTAAAAAAAAAAAAAAAAAAATATTGGGGGGGCTGCACATAACAAAGAAAGGTAATTTGGTCGGTTGTTGGTAGCCGTGAGTGCCGAAAATAAATTAAAAGCTGCGTGGAAATATACGTACATATTCTGGAATGTATAAACATGCCAGGTCATCTCTAAGGGGGTAGTGACTTAACAGACAAATTTTAGACTATAGTAAGGAACTCAGGGGGAGTAAAATGCTATACAACGAAAAAGTTAAGATATAGGAGTAGAAATGTATGGGCAGAAGGATATAGAAGGTATAAATAGATACCTTCCCAATGCTTAAAGTCCATGGCTAGTATAAAACAACTGTTGTTGATGGTGCCTCGATGTCCAAAAGAGCAAAATGTCCAAATTAATGTATTGTTTGTAATGTTTGTATTGTAATGTATAGGAGTGTCACATGTAAAGAATTGTCTGTAAAGTACCATATGTAATGTGGAACGCAAATATACTCTGATAGCGCAAACAAATACAGAATACAGTAAGAGGTTTGCGGAACAGCTATAATAAGAGCAGATAAACAATGCAATGAGACGTTATGTGTAAGTAATGTATATGTGTAATTTTTCAAATAAAATAAATTCAAATTTAAAAAAAAAAAATTACAGGGACCATGGGGAACTTGGGGACAAGAGCATCGCAGAGAGGTTGATCAATTTGTTTAGACGATACCGCTGTTTGTAGCAGGCTTTGTAATTGCTTCTGATACACTGGAGTAGGATCTCTAGGCAGTAATTGGTACGTGAGCTGGTCTGATAGTTGTGAGTCCAGTTCGGCCTTATATTTCACAAAGTCCATCACAACAAGGGCTCCCCCTTTATCTGCTGGACGGAAGATTAAATCATGGTTATCAGCCAACTTTTTCAGTGTCAGACGTTCGGCTGCTGTGAGGTTAGAATGTTGAATGGGCTTTGCTGAGAGTTCTGTATCAACCTGTGAGCCCAATAGACGCATATAGGTTTTAATAGATGGGTTCGTTGATTGAGGGTCAAAGTTTGAGGGAGGTAACAACTGGCGAAGCTGGGGAGGAATCATATCGACCGTCGTGTCGGCACTTTTGGGATTTTTAGTGAAGTACTCTTTTAATTTGAGTTGACGGTACAAGACATGTTGTTCAGACTGCCAGGTAAGCAGGTCCATTCTAACAGAAGGTACGAAAGATAAGCCTTTTGTAAGGATTTGGTGTTCATCATTAGTTAGCGTATAAGATGAGAGATTCACCACTAGGCTCTTGTCGGTATCGGAGGTTTCTTTCCGACAGCCCTGCCTCTGCCACTGCCGCCCTCGTCGGGTGTACCGGCGCCGCCTTCGGTATTCCTCATGCGGGTGGTAACCCCTAAAGGGCCCGTGGGTTGTCTTCTGCCTCTGCCGCGTCCACGGCGTTGCTCAGGTTCTGCATCGCTGTTAGAGGAGAAGTTATCAGAGGATTTATCTGTGGTAACATACCCTCTATATTTATTTTGTCGAAAGAATGGCGTAACTCCATATTAATATAATTGGCTGTGAGATTTTCATAGGATACAGATGAGGCTGTGGACAAACACAGTCCACAACTCCATGGAGCTCTGAATCAGGCCTATCATTGTTTTACTGTAGTGTGATTGATTTATTTTATTCATTTTTACAATGTTACTTGATTTGAAAAGTCAATAAATAGAAGTTTTAAAATCTAAAATTCTGATGGCTTGCATATGGTGTAATTTTATTTATTTTTTGTTTACAGGTTTGCTCTGGAATTTATCCTCTACAGACCAGCTTAAGGAGGAACTTGTTAAGGAAGCTCTTCCTGTCTTGAACGAATGTGTAGTGATTCCATTTTCTGGTTGGACAGATAATTCGATATCTGGTCAGAAGAGTGCATTAGATCCTGAAATCTTCTTCAATGCAACTGGATGTTTAAGGTGACATATGTTTGTTTTATTTCAAATGGTTATTCATTTATTACTAACTAGCTGGAGTACCCAGCATTGCCTGAGAGTTTATGAATGTTTGTTTACAATAATCAATTTAAATATTAAATTAAATGTTATATAAATAACATTAGTTGTTCCTTAATTTACATGGAAGAGCAGCACATTATGCATCTCCTGATATACTCTGTGCTGCTGGGAGACCCTGCTACTGCCACTTTATAATTCTCAGTGTGTGGGTTTGTGCTATCTCCATTCCATCCTCACATCATGTCACTGTCCCTGTTACATGCAGCCCTGTCACCACTGACATATGCTGTCTGCTGAAATACTCTGTGCTGCTGCCTCGTCCCTAGGGACATGTTTCCCCCACAATGTTTGTTCACAGATTGTATGTTATATGGGTACCAAGTTTGGTGTAAATTACTGCAGTCATTCCGGAATTATGCTTGAACATACATACAGTATGAGTGTACAGCAAAAAATGTGGTTTTTAATTAATAAAAAATTAACCGTTATAAATTTTGATTTGTAATTTTTTTTTCGTTGCCTCGGCCGTGTTTTAATATGCTAGTATTTAACATTTAACAATCTTTCCTTGTAAACTGTGGATATGTTTAGAAAGACAGAAGGACAGACACATTTTCGCTTTTATATATTAGATAGATAGATAGATAGATAGATAGATAGATAGATAGATAGATAGATAGATAGATAGATAGATGCAACCCTGCAATTTGCTCATTCCAGAGATTATTATTTTAGATGCTTCGGCTGTGTTTTAATACTCTTGTATGTAAAAATGTCACAATCTTGGCTTGGAAACTGGATTTATATAGAAAGACAGAAGGACAAATTTTCACTTATATATAGTAGATATACAGTGAATAATAGATTAAAAATAAATATTTAGTGAAATTATTTGCAACCAAATTCTCCTTTTCTATGAAATGTGATCATGACTATTGTCACTTAACCTTTTCAGGAACCTTAGCTCTGCAGATGTTGGACGCCAGGCCATGCGCAACTCCCCAGGGCTAGTGGACTCTCTTATGCATTATATCCAGCAATGTGTTGCCAATAATTGTCCTGATGACAAGGTAATGTTAGAATATGGTTTTGCTGGTTGAAGTAGGAAATATATGCTTATTCTTTGGTGTTATAGATTTTGTTTTTGCCATAAACTGTTCTTTCTTAACCCCTTACCGACGCAGCATGTTTTTGCCTTCCTGACAGAGCCCTTTTTTTCAAATCTGACATGTATCACTTAAGTGGGGATAACTTTTTTTTGCTTTTACTTATCCCAGTGATTTTGAGATTGTTTTCTCGTGACACATTGTACTTTAAATTAGTGGTAAATTTTGGTCGATACAGTTTTTTTTTTTTTGGTGAAAAATACCAAAATGTCGTAAAAAAATTGAACATTTTGCTATTTGCAAAATGTAAAATTTTCTGCTTGTGAGACAAATAATCATACCACTCAAAATAGTTAATAACTAACATAGACCATATCTAAACTTTATTATTACATCATTATTTCAACTTTCTTTTATTTTTTTTGGACACTAGGGGGCAGCAGAGTCTAAATTTTACACATCACACAGTAAACGCTGCTTTTGGCTGTTCACGTTTGAACAGCCAATCGCAGCGATCGCCCATGGCGGGGGGCATCGCTGCCCCCCCTGGGCAATGAGGGAAGATGTCTGCTGTCAGGGACAGCAGACATCGTCCCTCTGTCACCGCGTCTCTAGACGCGGTGACACTTTGAAGTCATGACGTACATTTACGTCATGTGTCGGGAAGTACATCCCGACCATGACGTAAATGTACGTCAAATGTCGGGAAGGGGTTAATAATCAGTGTTTATTTACTAAGATGGGAGTTCTATTTCTGATGGGATGTTGCAATTGGCAAACAATCAGATTCTATATATATATATTCTAAATAAGTAGTATATTCTGATTGGTTGCCCATAGCAACATAACATCTCATCTAAAACAGAACCCATTTTTAGTAAATAAACCCTGTTTACTCCACTCCTTTCACTTAAATATTATACAACTTTGCACAATCTTTACTGTGCTAAAACTTTCATTACACGTACTGCATAGGTTAAAAATAGCCTTCAAATGCAAAATGTAGAACATATATTCAGGACATAATCATATAATTCTGTTCAGTATGGACAATACAATATAATCCCACAAACAAAACGTTTAATGTTACCTTTTTTGCTCTATATTTCTCTTTAATTTACTAATCTTATGGGGCATGCACACAGGCCAATTGTAGCCCTATTTCTAAGCAATCTGACTAGATTGCTTGGAAATTAAGCACAGATCGCCATTGTTCTCACTAAAGAACACTGGCTGTCCCAGATCTATAAGCACATATCGCTAATGTATCGCATATGTGCCAGCAGAGTGTGCTGACCAAGCTTTGCTACACTACATCGCTCAGGACGGAGGCTCCGTCGCCCTGTGTTTATGCTGCAATACTGTTTCGTTTTCAGCATAATAACATAATGGGTGAGATTTAATAGGATGAGAGATTCATAAAATGAGAGATTTGGCAAAAAATCTCCAGTTTTTTTAAAGCGGCAATCATTTACACTGCAAAATCAAACTGATTTTGCAGTGTAAATGATTGCCGCTTTAAAAAAACTGGAGATTTCTTCCCAAATCTCTCACTTTCTGAATATCTCATCCTATTAAATCTCACCCCATAACTTTATATTCTCATTGATATTCCATTATATGTAACAACCTTATGTAGTTATCAAGGTCTTGCAAGATATTGCATATAAGGGGTTTCACTCAAGGTATAGTTAGTATAGCAAGGTATCCGTATTAGTAATAGCAATGGATTGTATTATTACTTAATCAGTAGCACAACTAGGTTAGTATGGGTAAATAGTGATTAGATCGAATGTTGTACAATAGCATTAAAAATATATTTAAAAAAAATACTTTTTTTTTTTTATTCATCAGTGGTTTGAATGTCAATGTTTGTGTCTAAGCATGTGCAGGACCGCACTTTGCTGCTCCATATAGAAACATTTGGATAAAAGCTGGTGATGTTTATATAGCCTCCAGGAACTCTTCTGAACATGCATATCTGCTCAAAAGAGTATATTCGTAGTCAACATCGGTTGTGCCCCCCCATGGGTGAAGGGAGGGAATGTGGGGGATTTGAGATTACAATGTGGTTGGAGCATTTGTTCTTGTTATCAAATTATGGAGTAAGATGGGAATTCTATAGAAGATGGGGTGTTGTTTTGGGCAACCAATCAGATTCCATCAATTATCTTCTAAAATGTGCTAAATAAATAAGTAGATTCTGATTGGTTGCTCATAGCAACATCATATCTTTAATAGAACTTCCATCTTAGTAAATAAACCCCTACATGTCAGTGTGAAGTGTCTGCTTTTATTTTGTGTTTTGTTTTAAATAATAACATCCTTACCTGTCCAATATGAAGTGTATGTAAGATCCTACACACACAACTGGTTTCCTACATAGGAAACAGAATCATTGTGTTGTATTAATATATTTATTGATAAATAATTGTATGTCAGTAATTTACTACAATGTCTGCAAATAATTAGATTTAATTCTCACATAAATGTATTTCGTTTATAGTCGGTGGAAAACTGTGCCTGTATCCTGCACAATCTATCTTACCATTTGGACTCAGAAGTGCCAAATAAATACGCCCAATTGAATGAACAAATGTTGCGCAATCAACAGACAGACAAGACCTCTACAGGCTGCTTCAGCAACAAGAGTGACAAGTTGCAGGTGAATATTGGATTTTCAAAAAATGCCATACCTGGAAACCATCCTCAGTCTAGTTATTTTCAGTGGATTGCTTTTTGTATATACATATTTGTTTATCTTTGTTCTTGATATGACTTTTCCTGTGCATGGTCGCTTAGACATCAGATGAGCCCAAATAATTTCGATGAGGTGTGGTCATATGTAGATTTGGGCCATTACCACACTACATACAATTCCCTTTGAGGCACCAAACAGAGGACTTAGCTTCAAAAGTGATAAAATGGAGAGTGATAAACAACAAACCAATCAGCTTCTGCCTGATATTTTTAAAGCACAGTCTATGACATGGCATGGCTTTTGAAGCTTAGTGCATCTGGCCCAGAGGCTGTTGCTCCACCTTTCACGCAGACTTGGCCCTGCACCAGGTCCCTCAATCAGGCCTGGGTAATTTGTACCTGCCCCACACCCCTCTTATCGCCGCTGATGGTGATTTTGTATTGGAGGTGTTCTATTTCTATTGGGCAAGTAGTTAGAATTAAATGAAATAAATAATGTTTACTGTGTGTAGTTGATATGGGTGTTCATCAAGAGGTCTACAGTAGACAGGTCAACACCAAAATAGGTAGACATGCACTACGTTGACATTGACAAAATTAGACAAATGCAAAAGGTCAACATACCGTGTCTCTTTTTTTGTGTGTCAGAATCGACACCTAATTAGTGTAGCGTGTACTGGGACAAAGAGTTCAAGTCGGAGGGATGCCCGAGAGAATGCCTTATATTTTATTTAAAAGGTAAAATATATTTTCTTGCTCCATCACACCTGCTCCAGCTATAGCAGGTGGCTAAGCAGATACCTCACAAGTTACACTGCAAGGTGAAAAATGAGAGGTAGATGCTTTTTTCTCATGTCTTTCTTGCAGTATAGTAACATTTAGAAGTGCCTGTGCCAATAAACACCCACTATGACCTTCTAGTAATCAGCTGGAGAATTTTTGTAGGGATCCTATGCATATCAGTTCTTAATTTTATGAAGGCTTATTTTCATCCTCCAGCATAAACGGAGGGAGTTCCAATAATACGTTTTTCATTACTCAGGTATATTAATTGGTTGGTAAATAATTTTTAGATTTTAGATTTCATTATAAAGTTTAAATTGTTTACTAATCAGGGTTGCCGACCCTCCCAGAATTTGAGGGAGTCTCCCGAAAATCGGGTCCCCCCTCCCGGCCCCCGGAAGGGTGGGCAACCCTCCCAGAATCAGGGGGACACCCACTGAGTCGTCCCCCCCCCCCCCCCCCCCCCCGTTCACGGCATTTAAATGCCGCAATCCGCGGGTTTCAGAGGAGGGGGTGGAGCTAAAATGGCACAATCGTGTCATTTTAGCCCCCTCCATGGAGATCAGTTATTTCGGCTATTTGCCGTAATGGGGGCGGGGCTTAATGGCGTCACCGTTAAGCCCCACCCCCAAACTCGTAATGAAAGATTCCTCTCCGGGCTTCTCCCGGAGAGGATTTTGTGCAAGTCGGCAACCCTGACTAATATTTTGTCTGAATACTGCAATTTTAAATATATTTATTGACTATTAAAATATGTGATGGCCATTAAATTATTGGTTTAGCAAGTAGTTTGATATACAAATAATGATTAGATAGGATCATTTCATTCAAGCTAAAAAGTGTTCATTGCTGTCATTAGTGTCTTATATTGTTTTTTTTCTGCAGAATAATAATTTTGAGTTACCACTTCCAGAAGAGGATGCTAACCCCAAAGGATCTACAGTTCTGTCTCACTCTAGTGCTATAAAAACGTATCTGTCTCTTCTGGGACAGAGCAAGAAAGACTCTACCCTGGAGGCATGTGCTGGAGCTCTCCAAAATCTTACTGCTAGCAAGGGGCCGGTGAGTTTCAACTACTCAATAAAGCATAAATAACTTTATATTGTAATTTAGGGATTGAAAAACAATATGCTGACATTTTTTTCTTGTTTATATCAGTCTGTAGTTTTTTGGGGCTGCCTCACTCAGGGCCTTATTCTGGTCGGTGCGGTCGGATGCGTATATGCGGACAGGACCGAGCGTCCTGAGCCCCGCCTTCCGTACGGACCGCTCACTGCGTCCGAATGCGGTAAGCCGCTGACCGCACGGAGCACGAGTACACACGAGAAGTGTGTACACCTCCTCCATGTCTGGGAACCTCCCCCATCATTCGATGGTCGCAGACCATCGAATGCAGGACCGAGTGGTCAGGCAGCACCGAGTGCTCCAGACCACTCGGGCATTTCTCTGTGCAAAAGCAGGGATATGGGCGGGCAGCTGACATCCGGCTATGTCATATGTCCGCCCCCCACACGTGCGTCACGGCCGCATTACCATCCGTACGCCCAGCGTTTTCATGGGAACGCCTATGAAACTCTGGGCGTACACATATGGTAATGAGCCAAAACAGCCCTTCACGCCCCTCTCCTCCCCCTGTTCGGAGTGTAGAAAATTCATGCGGTATTTGGACGTGGCTGCCGTTCGCACATTCGCAGATATGCCTCTGCACATGCGCAAACACCAAACATCGGCGGACCGACCGTACGCGGACAGAACTGCACCGACCAGGCCCTCAGTAACTTGATAAAATAATATATTAAAGTACATTATACAGTGCATTATAATCAATCTTGAAGCATAAATAATAAAAAAACATATCTTCAATAAAAAAGTTTATTTAAAAAAAAAAAAACCATATAGGATACAAAATAATGCTAGACAATATGTGCAATGGAAGAAAATGAAAATATAGATAGAATATGGTAAGTAAGTTGTAATCAAAGCAAATATTTATTTTAAATGGAGCAGTTTTGAGACCAGCTTATGTGATACCCATGTGGGCCTCAATACTCTATACTTTTTGCAATGATTCAGCAAAATATTTCATAAGTATAGTGTGACCAGAGAGACAATTTTTGAAATGAGAATATTATGGAGATCCATATCCCTGGTCTCTGGTATATAATACAAATAAATTTTGTTAAGTTTGTGGCCCATATTCTAATAAACAGTATTCATTGCAAAGTATATTGCGTAAACAATATTCAAAGACTATTTCCTAGTGCAGACATGGCCAAACTATGGCTCTCCAGCTGTTGTGAAACTACAAGTCCCATCATGCCTTGTCATAGTTTTGCTATTAGGGAATGCTAAAACTATTGTAAGGCATGCTAGGATGTGTAGTTTCACAACAGCTGGAGGGCCATAGTTTGGCCATGCCTGGCCTATTGACTAGTGTAATTGGGTATGAATTGCACACTCACTGGTGACTATGGTTAGACCAAATATCTTGTGGTCTGTAGATTGTATGGTTTGTATTCCCAAGAATGATATTGCATGGAGAATGTATATAAACAAGGAAATTTATTGGTTAATAAAGCTGATCATGTGTAGCCTGCAAGACATCGGACCAGTGGTGCAAGTAGAATTTTTTTCTTGGTGGTACTGATAGCCTCCACCAAAAATGGGCGTGGTTTTGTGTCATGAGGGGGCGTGGTCACACAAAGCTAGAGGAGTGACTAAATGACAATAGTAGCATGGAATCAGAAGACAGGGAATGAAAAACAGATAATGACTGGGGGTGGGTTGGCTCTTGCTTGGGGGAGAGCCGGGCAGATTGTGCTTACAATTGTGGAGCCTGCTCTTCATGCTGTCGGCGCCGCTGCTGCCTGTCAGTGTGACAGGCTAAATCAGCAGTAGCCGGTAGCTGCATACAACACCAATTATAATGCTGGGTGGGCGGGCTGCGGATGCATTATATTTAGACTTAAAATAAAAATAGAATTGACAGTGGCTCAGGGGGTAAGTGGTACTGCGTACCTGCAACATATTTCTTACAGGTACTCCGTACCACGCCGTACCCCCTTACTTGCAACACTGCATCGGACAGAAATGGATTAAGGAAAGTGACGGACATAACATCCAACACAACAGGACAGACATACAGGATTAAACACAAAATTACATGTCACACTAAGGGGGTTGTGTACATTATTTCATGCCCATGTGGCAAACAATATGTCTGAAGGAAAATAAGACCACTGAGAATCAGGATGTACGAGCACATCAGAAATATTAAAATAGGCTTAGAACAACACAGCTTATCACAGCATTTTAAGGAAGTACACAACAGGGACGCAACAGGAATGACATTTACAGCAATAGCACAAGTTCAACAAAACTGGAGAGGGGGGGGACTATACCAAAAAAATCAACAGGGAGGAGCTCAAGTGGATATATACGCTACAAACCATGCAACCCAAAGGACATAATATTGACTTCAATATCAGTGACATCATATAATTTGAATAAATACACTACAGGAATGTTAGTGGCAAGCCCACACCTTTATTAGCTGAAATTAAGAGAGATTTCTGATATCACCATCAAAACATCAGCACTCCAACTTTACTCCCCCCTCCCCAGAGAGACTACAACTTTATCCCTGTATGTAGACCTTATCCATACCAACTACACACTGAAACTCCAAGGTATGGACCACTGACAGGGCAGATAGACACATCACTGCGATACCATATAGTGCAGGGGTTCCCAAACTTTTTAAAATCACGGCACCCTAGAGCTCAGAATTTTTTTCATGGCACCCCTAGTCCAAAAGTTGCTTATTCTGTAAATTGATTTGTATGGCATATATGGGTTCATTTATGGGCGAGGGACAGGATTAGCTTCTGTTTGTCCACATATTTTATTATTGGTAGCCCACCAGTTTTTGTCTTTTACAATGACCATAAATAATTTCAATTGCCTCTAGACCACTAATCCAAGGCAACCCTGCAGGTGTCCTGAGGCACCCCAGGGACCCTAGGCACACAGTTTGGGAACCACTGATATAGTGGATGACGACAGGATCCATGTCGACAGAAGGTCACTTGCACCATATACATTTAAAAACCCAGTACTGCAACTGACATGCAGATACAAGATCACCTGCACGCATAGATTAATGACACACCACCTGGGAACACCCACTGACATATGCATCAGCGAATCAGTCGCTGACTTAGGAACCCGCCCATCACAGGTTTCAACATCCAATCAGAGGGAACCGGGAGGGCTTTAAATACAGAGAGAGACAGAAGCATATCAATCCTTGAAAAAGGCACTAAGTGCCGAAACGCGTTGGTCTACACCACCCAGACATCAACACAAAGTCTCCTCACCCCAGTCAGTGTAGCACACTGTCAGGTCTGTGACGTACATTGCCGCGCCGGGTACATCACCGGGCACCCGGAAGCACTGGGTAAGAGAGTCACAGGCAGTGAGTAAAAAGTAGAGAGTGATAGCAGCAGTAAGTGATGCCAGGTGAAGGGTGACAACTGTGGGAGCTATATAGGAGGGCATTAGTGTGGTAAACTGCTATACAGTGTATTGTGTGTGAAGCATGCTATAGTGAATTTGTTTACAGTGATGAACAATTCCCAGCAGCCTCTGCTATAGTGAAGCATGCTATAGTGAATTTGTTTACAGTGATGGACAATTCCCAGCAGCCTCTGCAACTGTTTAAGGGGTCAGAAGTTGGTCACATGACCTGTGTCAGAAGGAGGTTAAGCAGTTTAGCAGTGCATTCTGTGAGGAGAAGTCCAGGTAGAAAGAGTGTGGCAGAAAGAGGGAGCATGGAGGATGGGGGTATGTGGAGACAGCTCATCAGTTGCTGGGATTCCCTCTCAAGTTATTGCTGTGACCTGTCAGACTGTAAATGATAAAAGGAGAGGTGTGGTGAGTCCAGACCCAAAATACATGCATACCTGTACCAGCCCAGGAAAGGGGTTTTCTCATATTTACCTACACAGCTGTATACTGTTTAAAGACATTTTACCTCAGAAAAGGACATTTTACCTCAGAAAGGCTGTAATACGCTCTTCTCTCGCCTAGATGTATATATTGAAATAAATATTATCTCAGGAAGGTTAAAAGAAGCTAATAACCTAAGGCAGGGGTAACACAGAGACTGTGTTTACCTCAGATGATAACTGTACAACAGGCAGACATTTATTTGATTCCTCATCAGGAGGAGAAAATAAGAATCTTTTCCTGACTAATATTATTTGATGGAGAAATAGTGACTGTAACAAGCAATAAGGTGTGAAGACTTTATACAGTGAGTTACACTTTTAAGCAAAGGATATGAAGAAAAGTGTGTTGTTACAAAGGGGGTTATTCTAGTTCACTCTTTCTGACAAAATCCTTCTTGGATGGACAAAACCATGTGCACTGCAGGGGGGCAGATGTAAAATGTGCAGAGAGAGTTAGATTTGGGTGAGTTATTTTGTTTCTGTGCAGGGTAAATACTGGCTGCTTTATTTTTACACTGCAATATAGATCTCACTTTGAAGTAAAACTCAACCCAAATCTAATTATATCTGCACAAGTAACATCTGCCCCCCTGCAATGGTTTTGTCCATCTAAGAAGGATTTTGTCAGAAAGAGTGAACTAGAATAACCCCCAAAGTGAGAACGCCACCAATCATTACCTGATTTACTTTCACTTGTGGATTACAAATAAGTCGACTGTCAGGATGCTCAGTGCGGGACTCCAATCTACAAAACAAAAATAGCCGCTTTGGTTATAAGTGACTACCTAATACAGGCTTTCCCAACCACGGTCCTCAAGGCACACCAACAGTGCAGGTTTTGTAGATATCCAGGCTTGAGCACAGGTGACTTAATTAGTACCTGAGTGATTCTGATTAATCCATCTGTGCTGAAGCCTGGATATCACTAAAACCTGCACTGTTGGTGTGCCTTGATGACCGTGGTTGGGAAAGCCTGTCCTAATAGAAAGAGACTAAGGCCAGTATTCAATGCCTCTGATTCGCCATTTTTTTCAGCGAATCTGGCAATTCGCCTGTTTTCTGGCGAATTTTCTCACAGAAAAAACAATTCGCCCTATTCAATGGACACAATTCGCTGCAAATGAAGAGCGAATGTCTGGTGATTCGCCGTTTGTGATTCACTGCGATTCGCCGGTGGTTTTCAATGGGGTTTTCAGTGGAATTCGCTGAGAGTGTATTTAGTGCTGAAGTGGAGAACTGCTTTCTCCAGTGATTTTCGCCAGGATTCTCCATTTTACATTTGTCATCTTTTTAAGGGGAACTGGAATGTGATCTTTGAAAATAAAGCGTTTTTTATTTTTATTTTGGTCTCAAAAAATCAGATTTTTTTTTTCTGTGAAGGGGCATGCTATTTTTATTCATGTGCTTGCAGCACATGAATATATAAAAAAATTATTATTTTTTTTTTAACAATACAGGTTGAGTATCCCGTATCCAAAATGCTCGGGACCAGGAGAATTTTGGATAACGGATTATTCCGTATTTCGGAATATTTTAATATTTCAATGATGTATTTTGAAGTATCTTGCATTTATGCTGTATAAACACATAATATACACACAAATATATTTTATTACCACATAAAATACACACAAACATATTTTAATTGTTCAAAAAACAAGGTTTCAAAACGTGAAACAAAATGTGTGTACTATCTCAGCACTGAATTTGAATGCCAAGCAATCATTGTCTTGCACATATATAGTGCCAGTTACATATCATGTCCCCAGTGATGCTGTTACATATGTCCCCAGTGAGTTTTTAGCACAAAAAAAATTTTTTTTCACTTTCTGGAATGTCCGTATTTCGGAATAATTCGGATAACGGATATTCGGATACGGGATACTCGACCTGTATATATATATTTTTTTACACATTCACCAGCAGGGGGCCGATCCGGGAGCCGCTCATTAATATTCATATATTCACTGTACACTGGTCTCGATCATTACATATGCACGATCGGGACCAGTGTGTAGCAGCTCCCTAACACAGCCCCCTGCCAGCTCGGGGGGGGGGGGGGGCGCTCCCTGTGTCCCCGACAGCCCTCCTTCACCTCCACAGTGTCCGGCGCAGGCAGGGAGGCTTCCATCTCCCTGCCCGCAGCCTTCCTCCGGCTCCCTGCGGCATTCGCCGGGGGGGGGGGTAAAATTTGCCACCAGGGGCAGCAAGCCCCTGAGGCGTTGAATAGGGGGTGAGGGAGGGCTGGCAGCGAATGCTGCAGCCCTCCGGAACCTGGCGATTGTGCAGCGAATCCAAAACAGGATTCGCTGCACAAGGGGAATTAAAGTATTGAATACCTGTGTAAGTAATAGTTTACAGCTGTAGCAGGTATATTATTGTGCAATAATACAGTAGTATTTTAGCATATAATACTGATAATATTGTCATTTTGATGTCATGTGAAAATGTAGATCTATGTTGAATATACTGTATATAAATATCTTGTTTGGTATTAGATAAGTTACAAGTTTGCAAGTAAATTCAGATTTGTTACAGGCAGCCTGAAGAAAGAAACTCTCTTTTGGAGGAGTTGTTTCATTCCAGTTCCTGTAAAATAAAACACGAAATGTAGTGATCCATTTATTCACACAATGTTTTGTGTGTGATGAATTGAATTATATGATTGTTATGCAAATAAATTGTTAAACTTTTATATTGAACAACTGAATTCTATGAGTTATATACACACTGTGCGGAGAAAAGGTACCTGTAAAGAAAGTATACTTACCTACTGAACCTAGTGTACCACATTAGACTGTAGGGCGCATTAGGAATTGGGGGGCTGGACTGGGTGCAAAGTGGTGCAGAGAGATAGGAGTGTTAGGGAGGAAAACATTAGGCTGGAAAATGGAGAACACTGTGACTGGACTGACGGGGGGGTTCTAGGTTGGGGGCAGTTAGATGGATTCAGCAATTGAATGTAAAATGAAGAGTTGGGACACTGGGATGAGGAAGGAGTGAGACAATGGACTGGAGAAGGAGTAGACATTGGAGATACAGTGCATATAGGAGCATTGACCTGCTGCTTTTTTGATTTTTGCCTGACCCCGCACTATTGTTGCTGCCACGTGCTTATATAGCAACCTACAGAGCAGCACCTAAACTCTTAGCATTAGACAAAGACAGCAACCATCAGTGACTGGCTGTGGCTGTTAGGATTGGAGGCAGGGCCTCTCTTGCTCAGTTTCTAGTGAACATGTGAAGAGAGAGATTCAGAGAGCTGTGGACAGCCAGATATCTGCGTAACTTAATGGCATGAGGCCGACTTAGTGGATGGCGCCATTCTATATTGATGACATTGTTTATGATGGCTCTGAGTGCTGGGGAGCAGCAGGCTCTGCAGGCATCACAATTCCAGTAGCAGCTGTATCTCCTGCCACCTATGTACAAAGTGAGTGACTGGTACCTTTTGTGGGGGTAATGGGGGGAGTGGTTATTTAAACATGTGCTTTTGTCTCCAGAACTCTGCCATTAAGTAGTGAGTTTGAACTAGGCCTCAGAATATAGCTGCCTCCCCTTTTTCTGCTGTTGGCCGAACACTGTGAAGGAGAGTGACCTATTTTATTTTTGTTTTCAGATGTCCAATGGCATGAGTCAGATCATTGGCCTAAAAGAAAATGGACTTCCTCAAATAACACGTTTGCTTCAATCTGGAAACTCTGATGTGGTAAAAACAGGAACTTCGCTTCTCAGCAATATGTCCCGTCATCCGTCTCTTCACAGGAGCATGGGTAAGATGTCTTGTATCTATTTTATTTTGTCTCAATATCTCATTTTTTCTTGCATATTACCTTTCATCTTAACCATTTAATTTTGACTATAGGTACACAGGTACTCCCTGATGTTTCTCGCCTCTTGTCACAAACCTCTGGAAATGCAACAAACTCAGAAGACATCCTGTCCTCAGCCTGCTATACCATGAGAAACCTTGTAATGGCCCAGCCTCAACTAGCAAAGCAGAGTCTTTCTAGCAACCTACTGGGGAACTTGGTCAATATGTGCAAATCTGGGTATGTTTTTCTTAACATCATCTTTTTCTTGAATGGTTGAAGTTTTTTGAGCTAGACAGTGAAAAAACTGCATCTGGAAAGTATTCATAGCTCAATACAATTACCTATCTGTGGTAATGCACACGTGTGATATATTTAGACACACGATGCAGACCACAGATGGGAAAATCAGGCGCTCAATAACCTACAGTTAGTGATATTCCTTATATAAAAGAAATTAATAATAAATTTATAACAGTTTGCTGCTCCTGTATCACTCAAGATTTTAAAAGAAAGGAGCGCATTTGTCATAAAAATCAATACATTTATTAATAATAAAATATACATTTCTAAAGAGAAATGAAATTTAATCACAAGACATATGTAGGCCTCTTATGCACATACACAAATGATTATTATCAGCAGTAAATTGCAACCCTCTCGGTAGGACACAAATAGGATTTAGACTTTCCAATTTTGCTAATTAATTAACCCTTTCTCTATTAGGGTAGAGAGCCTCCTCTGTCTGTGGTCTGGAGGTTTTTAAATATATGCGAAGGGCTCCAGTTTAAAGTGCAACGAACGCAGAGAGTCCATATGAATCAAAAGAGCAGCTGTGCTCAATATTGGTGTTAATTCCCAGACTCCAGAGCAACAGATAATTGCTGTTAGTGTTAATCTCCGTATCTACAGAGAAAATGTTGGGCTATTTCATCGGCACCTAAAACCAACAGTCATTGATGTAAATAATGTGCTCACCAGTATAGTATGGTAACCTCTGTCTCAAGAGAGCCACCTCCGAACTCCGGGACCACTTGCAAACCACACTGCGGCAGCTTTTGTGTGCGCATAAAAGTACTAAAAATAAGCTCTATATTAAAATCTATGGTAAAATCTCAAAGTGTATTTTCGATGTGCCTTCCATCCCATTCCTTGGATATATTATTTCTGGATCTGAGCTCAAAATGGAACCCAAGAAACTAGAAGCCTTAAATGAATGGTCACAACCTACAGTATGTTATCATTGTCATCCTTGCTGGCGGGTCGCCAGAACGTACGCGCTGGCGACCCGCCAGCAGCCACGCCAGCGAGGAGACTGAGACGCGCGTGCGTCTCGCGCGCACGCGCGTCTCAGTCTCCGTCGCTAGCGCGACGGAAACCCTGTCCGTCTCCGCCTCAGGGAGACGGACAGGGTTAGGGGGGGGGTGCGGGCAGGCGGCGGGGACCCCGGGTTAACGCCGGCAAGCCGGCGGGGACCCGGGGAACGGATGGAAGCGCCATCGGAAGGGGACGCGCGCGCACGAGGGGGATGGCGGCTGGCGACGCCAGCGCCATCCCCTGCAAAGATGGGACCTGACCCATCTGTACAACTCTTTTTTTTTTTTTTTTTTTTTTGAGAAAAATATTTATTGTTTTTTTCACAAAAATTTACAAATTAGGAAAGAGTACAATTAGTTGACAATGGAAATAAAAATATATTTAAGTAATATTCCTAAATAACAAATATATTAAGTTTAATTTCAGATACAGAGATAAATATTAAGTATAATTTATAGATTACTACAACCTACAACTCTTAAAGCTGTACAGCGGATTATTGGTTTTGCCAATTACTATAGAACGTGTATTAAAGGGTTTTCAACGCTCATTCCACCAATTACTGCTGTGACTCGGAAAGGTGCCAACCCGAAAGTCTGGCCTCCTAAAGCAACCTCAGCTTTTCAACTTCTTGAATAAGCCTTCATTCTTTTACAGCCAGCCCCAGGAAAAACATTTCTTGCTGAAAGAAGATGCCTCCGGTGTTGGAGCCGTGTTGTCTCAAACTTTGGAGGATGGCAAACAGCTCCCATGCAGCTTCTATTCTCATAAATTCCTTCCTCTATAGAGGAATTATTACATCGGAGACCAAGAGTTGCTTGCAATTAAATTGGCTCGGGAAGAATGGCATTATTTATTGGAAGGATTTCAATTCTCAGTAACTATTTTTATGGATCATAAGAGAGCTTACAGTATCTCCAGACCACTCAGTTTATGAAGTCTCATCAGGCTCATTGGTCCTTATTTTTCTCAATGTTTGATTTCAAGAATTTTATCATCCAGGTCCTCAGAACGTTAAGGCGGATGCTATTTCATGTTCTACGGAAGAAGATCCTTGTTCCTGTGAAACTTGTTCTATTATTGATCCTGTAGTCTTTGCTGTCACTCAAACATTTTCCAGGATCTCAAATTGTTTCTTCATTTGTATGTATCATCCTCGCAAGACAATTGGATCAATCTCCTACCTTGAGCCAAATTCATCCATAATTACCATTATCACACAGCGACTGGGTATTCACCTTTTTATTTTATCTATGGGCAACATCCTCGGCCTCCTGTTTTAAAGAATCTGACGTCCTTAGAGGTTCCTGCTGCTTCGGCTATGCTGAAGCATATTTTCCAAGTGTGGAGGAATGTCCATCTTTCTTTAGTAAAAGTGTTTCAACATTATTATTATCAACATAAGTTTTATGCTGACCACAACCGACGCATCACTCAACTTTTAAAACCTGGTGATAAAGTATGGCTTTCTTCCTGCAATCTGCACCTGCGTGTGCTCTCAATTAAATTTGCTCCTCAATTTATTGGTCCATTTCCTGTGAAGCAAGTAATTAACCCCTTCCCGACATATGACGTACATGTACGTCATATGACGGTTGCGGGGGAATCAAGCCAGCTCACGGAGTGAGCTGGCTTGAAAGAGAGCAGGTAATGGCTGTATATTACAGCCAGGTACAGTACCTGCTCTCACGGCCACGAGCGGCGAGTTCGCCGATCGTGGCCGTTTAACCCTTTAAGCACCGCGGGCAAAGCGCCCGCAGTGCTTAAATAGCTGATCGGAGGGGGGGCGCCCCCCACCGGCGCCGATCGGGGCCCCCCGCGGCGAGATCGGAGGGTGCCGATCGGTTGCCATGGCAGCCAGGGGTCTAATGTAGACCCCTGTGCTGGCCATGTCAGCATTCCTATTACATCCTGCCTGAGGCAGGATGTAATAGGAAGTGCTGAAAATCACTATGTTCAGCCATAGAGCTCTATGGCTGAACCTAGTACAGGCGATCGCGCCCCCTAGTGGTCAAGTACACTAGGGGGCCTTGTAGTAAAAGTAAAAAAAAAAAAAAAAAAATTAAAAAATAAAAAAAAAATAAAAAAATATTAAAAGTTCAAATCACCCCCCTTTCCCCATTTCACAAATAAAAATAAATAAAAAATAAAAAAATAAACATATTTGGTATCGCCGCATTCCTAAAAGTCCGATCTATTAAAATATAACATTAGTTATCTTGCACGGTTAAAGGCGTAAACGGAAAAAAATTCCCAACGCAAAAACTACGTTTTTTGGTCGCATCGCCTACCCAAAAAAAAGTAACTAAAAGAGATCAAAAAGTCGCACATAACCCATAATGGTATTAATTAAAAAGTACACTTCAGCCCGCAAAAAATGAGCCCTCACCCAGGTCCGTAGGTGGAAAAATAAAAAAGTTATAAGCTGCAGAACATGGCGACGCAAATTAGAAAAACCGTAAAATTTTCTATTTTTTTTTTAGTGGTAAAACGTAACGAAAACTATATAAGTTTGGTATCACCGGAATCGTAACGACCCATAGAATAAAGATAACCCATCATTTTAAACGAACTATGAACTCCAAAAAAAACGTAACCAGCGCAAAATTGTGGAATTGCGTTTTTTTTTTCTTTTTACCCCACATTGAATTATTTCCTGATTCCCCAGAATATTATACGGTATAGTAAATGGTACCATTAAAAAGTACAACTTGTCCCGCAAAAAAAAAGCCCTCATGTGTCTATATAGCCGGAAAATTAAAAAAGTTACGCTTATTTGAACGCGAGGAGGAAAAAAAATAAAAAGTTAACAAAAAACGCCCCGTCGGGAAGGGGTTAATCTATTTAAGAATTCCCAATGCTTTTCATATTTCTCTATTGAGACCCATAATGGAGTGGCATTTGAAGTGGACAAGATTGTGGATGCCCACCAGAGGTATGGTTGCATCCAGTACCTTATCGATTGGAAGGGCTACGGCCCAGAGGAAAGAAGCTGGGTAGACTCAGCTGGCATTCATGCACCCCGCCTGATTGCACCTTTCCACAAAGCTTTCCAAGCCTGATGGATGCCCACCCTCAAAGGGGGAGGGTACCTTCAGGAATCATAGTACTCAAGGTAATCCCACTGTCCGTGAAAGTCACTTACCGACCCGCTGGTATGCTCTGCCCCGCAGAGTGGCTGCTGGAGCAGTTTGCAAGATGTCCCTGTGTCTGTTCCCCACGTGGTGGCATGTTGCCCAGCGTTGTTTACAAACCATACTGGACATGGGTGCCACCGTGACACCTCCAATCAGCTGACCATTACTCTCACCTATCCAATAGTCCCAGTGAGCCAAGGTGTGATCACATAACACAGGTAGAACCAGGTGAACTCTCTTCCTGGTTCTGCTCTAAATACTGCTGCAGCCAGCAGCCGATTATCAGGCACTCAGGGGGATATAAACCAATCTCTCAGAGTCTTCGAGTGCCCTGAAAATTGTTAATTCCTGAGAGTTCTCCCAAGGCGCCAGGCTGCTTCCAGTTACCAGCTACTTGGACTCTGCTGCTGCTGTTCCTGGTTACTCTTCTGCTGCCAGATTGGCTCCTACAGTTTTCTATCTCCTGCTTCCATCTGCTAGTCTCTGTGCTCAGTCCAGTCCGATAACCTGTGCCATCGGTACCCAGTCCGATAACCTGTGCCATCGGTACCTAGTCCGTTTACCTGTGCCATCGGTACCCAGTCCATAAACCTGTGCCATCGGTACCCAGTCCGTTAACCTGTGCCATCGGTACCCAGTCCATTTACCTGTGCCATCGGTACCCAGTCCGTTTACCTGTGCTTTTTGGCACCCACTCTGACAACCTCTGGCATCGGTACACCCCGATACTTATTGCCATCGGTACACAGTCCGTTACTCACACTATCCTAAGTACATCAAGTCCGAATAGGGAGACCCTGGTAGGGGGCAGCAACCTGCCTGTCAGCTGCAGCCAAGTCCATAGTCCCATGAGGGGCTTCCTGGTGAACACCTCCGATGGGTTTAGACTCTGCCTGTGCCATCCTTGTCTGTTTCCTCACCAATATATGCACTTTCATACATTTAGCCCAATGTCACCTGTTTTCAAGCAAAAAATACATGGGATCTGGGATATGTTTCCAGACCTATGTGTTGTTGCTCTGAGGGCTGCTTATCAGGGATTATGCTTGACATGCATAATCCTAGGTAAGTGCATTGGAGCTAATAGGATTGTCCTTGGCAATCCAATAGTAACCGAAAATTACCACTGATGACTGGATATCCCCAATAGTCTTTTATAGAATTACATATTAATTTCCTCCAAAAAGTTCTGACTTAATTTTTATTATAGAGTAGTATTATATAGGCTACCCAATAAGAAGCCTAACCTCCTTCCCCAAGTATTTTCTCATATTTTTGCATTCCTCTTTGCAAAAAAATGAAACACATTTCACATTAAGAGCAGTTCTGCTTGTCTTGGCATTATTTAATGTTACAGTGTGTATTATAGCTGTACTAATTATAAACTTATTTTGTTGAATGAGGATAAGTATTTACACAAATATAAGAATACATTACTCTTACAGAGCTTCACCCAAAGCTGCAGAGGCTGCTCGTCTTTTCCTGACTGACATGTGGTCTCAGAAAGAGTTACAAGGAATACTGAAACAGGTGAAGTGTATAAATGAGACAATCTATTTATTATTAGCTATTGTGGTTTGTATTTTGACAGTGTAAAATGTGCGCAATATTAGGGCCAATTTTTCTTCTAAAAATACTCATCATTTACACTTTATTAAACTGTTATATGTGCCACTTTGGTGTGATTTGGTATTTTATATTGGCGAAAATGCATCTAATATCCACTTTTTATCTAATTGGAGTGTTCAAAGGATTACAGCAGAATGTAAAATGTATTTACTAGGATGAAAGTGCTATGCTGGCCTCAATAAAATGGACATTTTCCCTACTCAAATGCACATTTAAATAACTTCTTCCCAAGAAACAAAATATTGGTTTTTACATTCGGGTACATTCCCCTGCTGCATTAGAATCTACAGTATCTTGAGTTTTGCAGACAGCACATCTTGATTTATAAGTACATGTACAGTACTTCCCTGTAAAACCTGTGCAGATACACAGCACAGTAAGTTCATATGGCACATTAGGTATGATTCATTTTTTGCTTCGTTTATTTTTTCTGACTTGAACAAAATGCATACAGTATGTCCATCTCAGACAGTCTGAAATAACTGTTCACTGGTTTCTGCTAGACCATGAAAGCAAATGTATATTTCCATTGAGATGGTATTCTTTCTGTTTTTACCATTTTATTTTATAGCCCTATTTGCAACATCATTCTTTCTCCTCGAAAGCAATCATCTCATTATAAATACTGTACTATTATTTTCCAAAACAGCAAGGTCTTGACAAAAGCCTTATGGGATCTCTAGCAAGTTCGGCTGTCCGAAGTACAGTATCGCGGGTTTTCTGAGATCAGTCAGCGAAAAGACTTCTATATATATCTTAAGGTAACAGAACATTTTTATTTTAGTTTTGATATATATATATATATATATATATATATATATATATATATATATATATATATATATATATATATATATATATATATATCCAGATTCAGTACTTGGATCTTCATGAGTACACCTAATCCTATTTTTGCTGATCCATGGATCTTAGGGGTGACAGTACCCTCATTGAAGCAGAGTGTTTACGGGAAATCTTTGGTCCTATTTAAAAATCAAATAATTTGATGTTCAGCGACATATCTATTTTTGTACAGTCCATACTTTGGAAACACAGTTCTTGCTATTTTCTTTCAATTTGAGATACTCCAAGAAGTGCAATTTTGCCTTTCAAAATGAAACATCACTTTCAATGCCCCTGATGAAGTCACCTAGATGACGAAATGCTTTAGGCCTGCCACTTTACTGGATTGATCTGAACTCTCTATGAAGTCATTTATTCTGTACATTGACTGTTTTATTATGTTGCATCCCTTGTGTGTGGGATAGTCTTATAGGTAAATTCAACTTTATCACGGGCATACGTGCAGACTTTTTCTCTCTCTGCTGTAACATCCACATGCTTTTGAACTCTACTGGGTAAATTTGCAACCAAGTGCAGAACATTGCATCCCTTGTGTGTGGGATTGTCTTATAGGTAAAAGCAAACAAATATCTGATCTGTGTAAATCACAACAGTACCTTGCCTATGTGTAGTGAGGTAATTTCTTTTTTATTCTAAATGAGATATAGTATCCTGGAATGCCAGAACGGTTTGTGTAAGCCACTTTTATTGCTCTGTATTGCAGGGGTGGGGACTGAGGGAGTAGATTCCAATGATTGGAAATTGGGAACCTTGCATTGTTAGAGTATTTTAGTTCTCATTGCATATGGCTGTGGCCGGATAGGCTGTGGCCATAGTTTAGCTGTGGCCCTGTATTGAAGTGGGCCATTTTAAAGTGGGAAAACTGAGTCATAACTACAGGCGTTATACCTGCGTTACACCGAAGGAAAACTGAAGGCAAACTACTACAAACAAACAATAACACCCATGGATTGCATTGATACCTCAAGAGTATGTAATTCATCTCCAATATGCTCTCCTTATTTCTGTGTTATGCAAACTCTTGTATGATTTGAAAAGTTCTGATGTAATGAATTGATTGTAATTGTTATTACTTGTTTGGGGAAGCTGTTCAGTGAATCATAGTTTAGTGTTGCATGCTACCTGATGTCTACTCAAACACAGTGCAATATATCTCCTTTGACCATTTGGCCATTAGTGTTCAGGTGTAGCCTGACCTGAACAGACTCACTATATCCTTAGAATTAGTGACCTGCAGCTGTGTTGTAATTGATGAAGTGATATCTGAACAGTAAAAAAGAAAAAAAGACATTGAACAACATCATCAAACAGGTAATTTCAACTTTAGACTTGAATTTTGTACTGTCTGAACATTGCTAGGAATAACAGATGCACAGGCAAAGGATACCATTTATTTAGGAAGGACAGAATGGGAAGATTCGGAGGAGGGGTAGCAATGTATGTAAAGAAAAGCATAAATGCTACTTTAATACAAAACATTGAAGAAAAAACTGAGGCCCTTTGGGTGACCATAGAAATGGGGGAGAAGGACATTATTCGTACTAGGGTCATCTATAGGCCACCAGGCCAGGGGCAGGATTTGGACAGGAGCCCATTGCTTGATGGCTTTGAATGACTTTGAAGGGAGAAGTCATAATCATGGGAGACTTTAATCTACCTTATGTGAATTGGGAGGAGTCTTCTGCAAGATCATCTACAAGTGTCAAATTTCTAAATTCCCTACAGGGAGCATCTCTCAAACAATTGGTGAGGGAGCCTACTCGCAAAGACTCAATATTAGATTTAATACTCACAAATGGTGACAGGATATCGGACATATTCAGTATGTGGGTGAGAACCTGGGATCATCAAGCAGTATGAATTCGTATCAAGGCAGGGTCCAACTCCAGTCACACAAAAACTAAGGTGTTGGATTTTAGGAAGGCTGACTTTGCAAAAATGGGGAGATATTTAAGCGATTCATTTGCGGACTGGAGGAACTTGAAAGGAGTGCAGGAGAGGTGAAAAAAATTAAAAAGTGCAATACTAAAGGCAATGAACCTTTGTATCAAATGGGTTAAGAAAAGTACCAGGAAGAGGAAGCCAGTGTGGTTTACTAAAGAGGTATCAACTAGTGTAAAAGCAAAAAAAGATGGCCTTTAGGACATACAAGCAGACTCAAAATAATAATGACAAAGAAGTGTATCTTGCCAGACGCAAGGAGGCTAAGAAAGTGATCAGGCGTGCCAAGGCACAAGCTGAGGAGAAAATGTCTCAGTCAGTAGATAAAGGAAACAAAACTTTTTTTAAGTATAAACAAGTGAAAGAAGAAAATCAAATGGAGGAATAAGACTTGGACAGACACTAAGAATTTGGTGGAGGGAGACAAGGCAATTGCAGATCATCTAAATAATTATTTTTGCTCCGTATTCACTATAGAAGGAGAAGGGAAGGTACCACAGTTAAGTTGCAAGGACATTCATAAAAATAAGGTAAATGGAAGTACAGTACATTTACTAGGGAGAAATTCCTAACAACTTTCAAGACTGAAAGTGGATAAGTCAATGGGGCCAGATGGAGTGCATCCAAGGATACTAAAAGAACTTAAAGATGTGTTGGTAGCGCCATTAACAGATTTATTCAACCAGTCACTAGATACAGGTGCAGTTCTAGAGGACTGGAGAAGAGCAAATGTAGTTCCACTGCACAAAAGCGGAATCAAAGAAGAAGCAAGTAACTACAGACCAGTGAGCCTTACATCAGCAGTAGGGAAATTAATGGAAACACTATTAAAAGAAAGAATAGTGGAATATCTTAAATTTAAACAATTTACAGGAACCAAAACAGCATGGTTTTACTGCAGGGAGATCATGCCAAACAAGTCTTATTGACTTTTTTGACTCTGTGACCAAAATACTAGATGAAGGGCCCTGAAAATACTAGAATAAGGCCCTGTAGATGTGGTATATCTAGACTTTAGTAAGGCATTTGACACTGTCACACATCGCAGGCTGCTAAATAAACTTGAAAGTGTGGGATTGGATTTTATAATCCAATCCCACACTTTCAAGTTTATTTAGCAGCCTGCGATGTGTGACAGTGTCAAATGCCTTACTAAAGTCTAGAAATGTTGCATCTACAGCCCCCCCCTAATCTAGTATTTTGATCACGGAGTCAAAAAAGTCAATAAGACTTGTTTGGCATGATCTCCCTGCAGTAAAACCATGCTGTTTTGGTTCCTGTAAGTTGTTTAAATTTAAGATATTCCACTATCAAATGGGTAAGAACCTGGTTGCAGGATAGGAAACAGACAGTTGTAGTAAATGGAGTGCATTCTATGGAGGGACAGGTTACCAGTGGAGTACCCCCAGGGATCTGTACTTTGACCAGTGCACTTTAATATCTTTGGCCCTTATTCTGGTTGGTGCGGTAATATCCGCGTGCGTTCGTGCCGTTTTGTGTCTGCGCATGTGCAGAGGCGTCTCTGTGCATGTGCAAGCGGAATGCACGGCCAAATTCCGCATGAAATGTGTACACAACGAACAGGGGGTGGAGAGGGGCTCCCATGAAAACGGTGGGCGTACGTATGGTAATGCGGCCGTGATGCACGTGTAGGGGGGCGGACATATGACATTGCCGGATGTCAGCTGCCCGCCCAGATCCCTGCATTTGCACGGAGAAATGCCCGTGTGGTCTGAGGTTGCGGGAGCTGGCGGACCACTCGTCCTGCATTCGATGTTCTGCGACCATCGAATGATGGGGGAGGTTCCAAGAGATGGAGGAGGTGTATCTGTAAGAAATTCACTCGTGCTCCGTGCGGTCGGCGGATTACCGCATTCGGACTAGGTGAGCGATCCGTACGAAAGGCGGGGTTTAGGACGCACGGTCCTGGCCGCATATTCGGCTCCGGCCGCACCGACCAGAATAAGGCCCTTTGTTAGTAACATTGTAAATGGTATTGAAGGGAAAGTATGTCTTTTTGCAGATGACACAAAAATATGCAACAGAGTAGACACACCAGGAGGGGTAAATCAAATGACTGATGATCTAAGTAAACTTGAGAATTGGTCAAGAGCATGGCAACTACAGTTTAATGCTAAAAATGCAAAATTATGCACTTGGGACTCAAAAACCCAAAGGCTCAATATAGTATCAAGGGTACTATAATGGAAACTACTGTACTGAGGAGGAAAGAGATCTAGGAGTCACTATTTCAAGTGACTTAAAGGCAGGAAAGCAATGTAGCAAAGCAATGAGGAAGGCTAATCAGATGCTTGGTTGCATAGGGAGAGGAATCAGTGGCAGCAAAAAAGATGTAATAATGCCACTTTATAGGTCATTGGTACGGCCTCATCTGGAATACTGTGTCCAGTTCTGGAGACCATATCTTCAGAAGGATATAAATACATTGGAGAGTGTACAAAGAAGGGCAACTAAAATGGTGCATGGCCTACATCACAAAACTTACCTGGATAGACTAAAAGATCTTAACATGTATAGTTTGGAGCAGAGAAGGGAAAGGGGGGACATGATAGAAATCTTCAAATATATCAAGGGTTTTAACATAGTATAGGAGGGAAATTTTCTTCAAAGAAAAATAAGTAATAGAACATGAGGACATGCACTGAAACTGGAGGGAGGTAGGTTCAAGGGAAATGTTAGAAAAAATTACTTCACAGAAAGGGTAATAGCCTCCCATCAGATAAGTGGAATAGCCTCCCATCATAGGTGGTAGAGGCTAAGACAGTAGAACAATTTAAACATGCTTGGGATAGGCATATGAATATCTTTACAAAGAAATAAGTATAAAAAAAGGGTTACGATTACCTGAAGGGTAAAAAAAGGGGCAGACTAGATGGGCCAATTGGTTCTTATCTGCCGTTAAATTCTATGTTTCTATGTATGTTGCATAGCCCTTTGAGGCTTTTTTATTAAATACTCGGATTTTAAAATTGTGTACTTTTTTATAGCACACTCTGATTCTTTCTGTATCTCTACTCTATATATATATATATATATAGATAGATAGATAGATAGATAGATAGATAGATAGATAGAGAGAGAGAGTATATGCAGTCTGTTCTTGTAACCAGCGGAGTATAACATGTATATACATTTTTTGGTTCCAGATTCTCTTTTATTAATCACTGTACAGAATCCGTCCTTGTGCTGTGCAGTCTGAAGAAATTTTGGGAGAAGAGTACAGTTTTAAGAAGATAAACAAGATATTTAAGAAATTGCACATCTTTTGCTTTTTAGAATTCTTTATTTTTTTAAATATGGGATATGAGTTATGGGATATGAGTTACAGCTTGGGACTCTCTTTGCAAAATCCTTAAACAAGTATAGATTGAGGGTAATTAGCAATATCCATAGTATTTTACAGCAAATGCTTTACAATGTAATTCAGCCAATAGTGTTAGAAAGTATATGTAAATACTGAATCTTTTTTTTCCCACTTTTCAATTTATTGTATATTTGTGACATTGGGGTAAGCCTTACAGATTTATGCCTTAAAGTGAAACTATTGTAGAAAAATGTATACCTTATCCAAAAACATGCCATAATATGTACTGCCACATCTGAAAAGGTCAGCGACTTTTCTTAAATTTTTAGGTACTCTTTACTTAGAACGGCGCCCACGATTTTGATCGTGGGCATCTCGGGCATTGAATGCACTAAAAAATCGGGTGCGATCAACCGACGAGATGCCCGCGATTTCCCATAGGGAACAATGTTAAATGTCTCAATTGACCCAATTTTCCTGTTCAATGCCTCAATTGACCCGATTTTTCCATAGGAAACAATGTTAAATGGGCCACAGAGGCCAAATAGGCACCCTGAAGTGTATAATGGCCACCCGAATTGTTAACGCCACCCCACGATCAACGTCAACCCGAAGCGTGGCGAGCGCAGCGGTACGCGTCCTACGACCTTTTCATACCCCCACTATCCACGTCGGCGTGGAGTTGAGAATAGAAAGTGTGGCGAGCGCAGCGAGCCACTGAGCCCGAAGCGTGGCGAGCGCAGCGAGCCCCGCGAGGGTACGCGGACAGCTGTGAAGCCCGCGAGGGGACGCGGATACCTGTGAAGGTATCCGCGTCCCCTCGCGGGGCTCGCTGCGCTCGCCACGCTTCGGGCTCGGTGGCTCGCTGCGCTCGCCACACTTTCTATTCTCAACTCCACGCCGACGTGGATAGTGGGGGTATGAAAAGGTCGTAGGACGCGTACCGCCGCCCCTCGCGGGCGCGCTGCGCTCGCCACGCTTCGGGTTGACGTTGATCGTGGGGTGGCGTTAACAATTCGGGTGGCCATTATTCACTTCAGGGTGCCTATTTGGCCTCTGTGGCCCATTTAACATTGTTTCCTATGGAAAAATTGGGTCAATTGAGGCATTGAACAGGAAAATCGGGTCAATTGAGACATTTAACATTGTTCCCTATGGGAAATCTCGGGCATCTCGTCGGTCGCATCGCACCCGATTTTTTAGTGCATTCAATGCCCGAGATGGCCATGATGGGCGCCCTTCTAAGTAAAGAGTACCAATTTTTATTAATCGAGCCTGCAAAATATTCACTAGCAAACAATACAGCCAATTTCAGTTTTTGATCTGAGTTATTTGCAAGTCAAAAACACAATGTAGTTGTACTGTAGAGAGCAAAGGTCAATTTGCATGTGCTTTACGTGCCTAAGTTCTTTTTAAAATTCAGCAAAGGTCCCTGTTTTTTCCCAGACAGAAACACAGAGGTTCATAGGGATTAATGAAATAGGTTTCTAAATATGGGAAAGACATTCCATTGATAATGTGGGCTTGTCCCAATACTGTAAGTGCTTCTTGCAAAGATGGCAAAGATTTTGTTTTGTGGGGCTACAGTAGATAATCCAAAGAACGGCAAAGTGTGCGCAGTGTGTATTTATGCAGGATTTGCCATTAAGCACATAAAGCACTGTTGCAAAATAGATTTTAAATCACCAAGAGGTGAATTTAATCAGGCATTTGGTGCTACTGTATACCTATTATAAATTATGAGGACAGTTTTTTACTTAATCTAGATAAAGTGCAATAATTTGGCACTTGAAATGAAGATTGGATGTTTGCATACTTGTTATTGTCATTTATCATATAAGATATATATATGGGACCATATCAAATAAAATAATAATTCTCGTACTTTAAAATTACATGTCGGGTATCTTTAAAAAAAATGATCTATAAATATCCCTGCCTATTTTGATGCATTTTTTGTATAATGTAATGATTTTTTACGTGTTGTGCTGCATACAATACAATGTGTCACACATACATGTAGCATCCCTGCGTGTTAAACCACCCTTCTAGTCTATCATTTTAATGAAACACAGTGGCATATGTCTTATTCACATTACTATGCTAATAAGACACACAAGCAGACCTGTTTGATTAAAATGATATTCAGTATTGTGATTTCTTCTTTTGGTACTCTTTACTTAGTACGGCGCCCGTCGCGGGCATCGCGGGTACATTTATGTATGGCCGCGACGCGACCGACGCGATGCCCGCGATTTCCCATTGAAATCAATGTAAAACATGAAAATCGTGTCGGTCGCGTCGCGGCCGGCCATAAACGTACCCGCGATGCCCGCGACGCGATGCTCCCGATTTCCCATAGGAAGCAATGTTAAAAGCCGCGATGGACCCGATTTTAGTGTTAAATGCCTCAATCCACCCGATTTGGCCATAGGAATCAATGTTAAATGGGCTACAGAGCCCATTAACCCTTAAATGTCCCCCCAAATTTTTAACGCCACCCCACGATCCACGCCAACCCGAAGCGTGGCGAGCGCAGCGAGCCCGCGAGGGGCGGCGGTACGCGTCCTCCGACCTTTTCATGCCCTACTATCCACGTCGGCGTGGTGTGAGAATAGAATAGTGTGGCGAGCGCAGCGAGCCACCGAGCCCGAAGCGTGGCGAGCGCAGCGAGCCCCGCGAGGGGACGCGGATACCTTCACAGTTATACGCGTCCCCTCGCGGGCTTCACAGGTGTCCGTGGCGACCCGGACACCTGTGAAGCCCGCGAGGGGACGCGTCTACCTGTGAAGGTATCCGCTGCGCTCGCCACGCTTCGGGCTCGGTGGCTCGCTGCGCTCGCCACACTATTCTATTCTCACACCACGCCGACGTGGATAGTAGGGCATGAAAAGGTCGGAGGACGCGTACCGCCGCCCCTCGCGGGCTCGCTGCGCTCGCCACGCTTCGGGTTGGCGTGGATCGTGGGGTGGCGTCAAAAATTGGGGGGGACATTTAAGGGTTAATTGGGCCTAATTCAGGGTTAATATGGCCAAATCGGGTCAATTGAGCCATTTAACAGTGAAATCGCGGTCAATCAGCTTTTTTAACATTGTTCCCTATGGGAAAATCGCGGTGATCGCGGTCATCGCGGGCATCGCGACCATCCAATTTTACCCGCGATGACCGCGATCACCGCGATTTTTACCCGCGATGACCACGATTTTGATCGTTGGCGCCCTTCTAGGTAAAGAGTACCCTTCTTTTTTATAATTTGTAATAAATTTCCAAAAATCTCCCAAAACATTTTTTTACATCATGGTGTATTGTGTGTACAATTTTTAAGGGAAAATAATGAATTTATTACATTTTGGAACAAGGCTGTAATATAACAAAATGTGGAAAGCTGAATACTTTATGGATGCACTGTATGAGGGGCTAGATAAATACGTAAAATCTGAATGGTTGCTATTGGCAACATCTCTCACTTCTACAAAATCACACTTTAATAAATTTACCCATAAAGGTCTATTTTACATCTATCTTATCTATTCTGTCTAAAATATTTACTGTCTATACTCCGCTAGAGTGTATTAAGTGTACATATGTGTTAACTGTATGGAAGCTCTCATTCTATTAGTTAATTTCGGACATCATCGGCAACTTGATATGGCATAGAGACTTTGCTTGCAAAACAGACCCTTAAGGTACATACACTTATACACTTATCTGATTTTGGCTGCTCAGGAGAGCTCACATGCGATTTATCCAATGTAAAATTCCCAGGGAGCGGCAGGAGAGAAAATAATTACCTGGGCAGTGTGGGGTTCGGGCTGCGTGAAGCATCTGGGGGCTGTGAGTGCAGCAGCAGAGTGGACAGTCCGGGAAGTGCTGAGTGAGCGGCTGAGAGAAAGTCGCTCCGTCTCTGCACCCTCAGCCCCCAGGCACTTCACGCTGCCCGGACCCCATGCTGCTCAGTTTTTGTTTTTTTCTCTCCTGCCCCGCTGCTCCCTGGGAATTTTACATGGATAAATTGCATGTGATTTATCCCATGTAAAAAATAGCACTTCAAGTGCCAAATCGTAGTGAGCTCTCCCGGGGTCCTTTAAACTGGGTACACACATAAAGATTTATCTGTCCAATCTGTCTGGTGGGAACAAAAATCTGGTAATGTAATGTGGATATGAGAATCAAATTTTGTTGCAAAACACTGGAAACCAGAAAATGGTACTCAAGCAAATTGGATTATCCATTTAATTTAACAAATTTATCCAAATACTATTTTTTTGTCCATTTTCCAGCATTCAGGAGCAAATGGTTGATATACAGTATGCTCCCATACATTACCAGATTTTTGTTACCACAAGATAGATTGTTGGTGTGTACCAAGCTTTAGATATAACTTCTACCCTGCCAAACAAATACAAATAAATTAGCTAACATATATTTGGTGAACTCTCTCAAAAGCAACACAACACATTAGGACATCCTGTGCACTGTATCTGAATAGTCATACCAATGACTCTATAAGGAACTGTAGATAAACATGATGATGCTAATAAAGCAACAGAAACAGTCTATATAATTCACCAGTGAAAATGTAGAAACATGAAAGAACTATTAAACAGTCCAACCACACAGAGATTACTAGTTCTGATATAAAATAATGATCTCAGTAAATTTCCTAAAAGGGTTCACAGGCCTATACATTTTTACACCAATTCATGTGACAGAGAAGCGACACAGAACAATGTTCAGAAAATACAAGACTCATACACTAAGGGTGTTCAACATTGGGAATTCCATACTACTACATACATACTAGTAGTATTAAGACTAAACTTGACAATATACTTTATCAATACTGATCACGGTGTATAAGGGATGTGATGTTATATTGTACTGTATGTAAATTAGCTTGAAGCTGTCGCATTCATCAGAGTGAAATGTTATTAGCTAAATAAAGTAGATTTTACATATATCAGTTATAAAGTTACAACTTTGATTAAATATACAGTCTGGTCCATATATATTGAGACATCGACACAATTCTCATATTTTGGGCTCTATAGACCCCCACAATGGAGTTGAAATGAAACTGCTTTAATTTGAGGGTATTTACATCCAAAGCAGGTCAACGGTGTGGGAATTACAACGGTTTCTATATGTACCTCACACTTTTTTAAGGGTCAAAAAGTAATGGGACAATCGACTCAAAAGCTATTTCATGGACATTTGTGGTCTATTCCCTTGTTATTTCATCATCAATTAAGTAGATAAAAGGTCTGGAGTTGATTCCAGGTGTAATTGACTGCAAAGGAATTGCTACAAAATATTAAAAAGTGAACGTTTGATTTAGGACGGTTTAGTTTGTCCCATTACTTTTGGACCCTTAAAAAGTGGGAGTCACATATAGAAACCGTTGTTATTCCTACACCGTTTACCTGATTTGGACGTATATACACTAAAATTAAAGCTGAAAGTCTGCAGCTAAAGCAGATATTGCTTGTTTAATTTCAAATCCATTGTGGTGGAGTATAGAGCCCAAAATATGAGAGTTTTGTCGATGTCCCAATATTTATGAACCTGACTGTAGCTTGACCTAACTTCACTTGAGTCTTTCTCACTATTGGCCTTATTCTGATTGACTCACAAGGCTGCAAAATTCACAGCCTTGCAAGTACATCAAACGCCGCCCTCCACACGCAGTGCCGGATGCCCCCCCTCGCCCGTAGTACCCCCCACACGTCTGCGAATGGATGATTTACATAATCATCCATTCGTAGGCGGGGAGAAATCATTGTATGGTGACCTATATAGTCACTCTAAACTGCGGGCACCCTGTGCAAGGATAGGGCGGGCAGCTGACATCCGGTGATGTCAGCTGCCCACTCCCCGTATGTCCGTCACAGCTTCATTAGCCTGGGAACACCAAGCATTCTCATGGGAACGCCCATGGAATGCTGGATGTTCCCATATGCTAATGGGGCTGCACGCACCCTGTGTCTGCACATGCGCAGAAACGCACATGCGCATGCCCAGACACAAAACACCGTTCCCATGCATGTACTCTTTATAATGTACTCTTTATATAATCACATCATACATTCATATATTGAATAATGTCTGAGTTATTAGTTGGCAAACTCCAGTGTCTTTTTGCACTTTGCTGTACCTGCATCATTCTGTGTAAATGCTGAATAAAAATATACAATTTTGATTACATTCCAGTATGTGACTATTTTTTGTATTTATCTAACTGTGGGCCAGATGCATCAAGCTTCTAAATGTGATAAATAACCAGCAAGTCAGCTCCTACCTATCATTTTTCAAACCCAGCCTGTAACATGGCAGTTGGGAGCTGATTGGCTGGCTGTTTATCACTCTCCATTTCATCACTTTTTGAAGCTTGATACTGTACAGGTGTCCCTGTACTTTTCTGTAAAATTTAAAATTCCCATTTGTGGTTAAAGCGAGATTTTTATATTATGCAGCTATATGGACTATTATGATTCTTGACTAAGTACACCAGGTTTGGGATGTCACCTTTTTTTAGTTTATTAATAACAATGGCAGTATCCATATAACTGTTGGCAAGTTTAATGATTCAATTACCATGATCTTCAGGAGATAGCTATTGATCCATTATAATTACATTTACCACATTCAAATCTGGATTGCAATTAAAGCATTGTTCAACTAATCCAATCTTAACCACCTTTAGAAAGGCAACATTGACAAAAGTAAACATATATACCATGTAGTACAATGCTTGTATCCACCAGCTGCTCAGAGCCAGGTAGCAGCACAGGGTCTGTATCATCCAACATCCGAGGCAGGATGCACATGTATCCATACCAACGGCTGTACTCGTTATTTCTCCATATCTATTTAGAGTACCTCACACCCCTTACATTGTAAACTTGCATTTTTTATTATTATTTAAGTATATTTTATTGAAGTTTTCAGATTATAAAACAGACAAACAAAAACAAAATATCATATGCATTTCCAGTAATTACATTAAAAATAGCAGAGTCTATTAGAAGACTGATAAGTAGGTACGAATACATAGAGGGAGGTAAGCCCCAGCAAAAAGGCACAAGGTTGGTTAACATACAGTACTATCAATCATTCATTTGTGTTTAGGCAGGTGGATCAAGAGAAAATCTAGTTCTTCCAGAGACCCCAAATCTTATTGTATTTCCCAGGACAGTTACATTTGGCAAACCTAAAACGTTCATGTGATAGTGTTGTATTAACCAGTGCTACCCAAGCCACATGAGAGGGTGCGTCACCACCCATCCAAGTGCGAGCTATGGAAATCCATTTATTTATATATGCAAAGTATACGTAATGTATGCAAGCTGAATTTGCTGCTACAGCGCCAGCACGTCAATAAGCAAATGTCCAGAAATATGATCAATTAATATAATTTATGAAAACAAACGAATGAAAATTGCATCAATGATTATACAATATGATAAGACAGTTATTACAATGATTACGTTTATAATACCAACATCCTTAATACAGTTAAGCTCAGTGTTGTTATATGTGTGTATGTGTGTACAGGGCTGGAGGCGTGGCTATACAGCAACATGAATGAATCTGATTGTCGGCCATCTTGTGGCCAGTTCACACTAGAGGCAGCATGGCGTCCACCATTTTGGGGTAGACAATGTTGAGCACATGTCGGCCATTTGTATAATAAGCTGACAATAGATCATGGCCTAACCTCCTGGTTGCATGAAGAAACCATATCAAGCCTGACTCTCCATACTACGCTCTTCTACCGCACATTGTAACATAATATCTTACACTGACTTACGCTACGTTATTCACCAGCAACTTCCATTCCACTAAACTGGCTTTACATTCAATCATCCAAGTCCACAACATTACACTGAATTACCACTAACCGGCATCATGCAATACTCACAATCCAGCATATAACTCTCACGCTTCAACAACCATATCAAGCCCACAACACAGGCCACCTTAACATTGAGCCACAATGCAGTCCCTGACTGATGCACCCAACTGGCAACATACACTCCGGGCCCTGCCCACACCAAAACCAATCACATGGCTAGGGAGGCCGCCACAAACAACAGTACATATATATATATATATATATATATATATAATATATATATAAATATAGACATTGTAAGGGCTCTGCACACATTAAATTAACTGATAATAATAGTGGAGATCTAGTTCATGAATTGATCAATGCATTTAAGCCTGCAGCCCCCGTCAAGGGACCCCACCTTTCTGCAGGTCCTAGCACTATCGCTCAATATGGCTACAATACACATACAGTAGCTATCACATCAATGTTTGAATCTAGGCATGCTATCTGTCTAAAGCTCACAGCAGACTGTGCTTTTATAGGTGAGCAGTTACCAACACACCTGTCACTAATCATCTAGGGAACTGGTTAACAAGCTATGCATTATGGGTTAAAACATGGTGCATGAGAGAATGTGACCACAATAAGACTAATTAAAAAAATTAATCTTATAAACAATATATACACTAAACATCAGCACTCACCTTTCCTAGTTTTGGGGTGCCCTATGGCTTGTGACCACATTGTTTAAACAGACATTGTAAGGGCTCTGCACACATTAAATTAACTGATAATAAATAGTGGAGATTTGGTTCATGAATTGATCAATGCATTTAAGCCTGCAGCCCCCGTCAAGGGACCCCACCTTTCTGCAGGTCCTAGCACTATCGCTCAATATGGCTACAATACACATAGCTATCACATCATTGTTTGAATCTAGGCATGCTATCTGGTCTAAAGCTCACAGCAGACCAGGGGCGGATTGGCCATGTAAGTCACCGGGAAGTTTCCCGGGAGGCCGGACAAAGGTGAGGCCGAAAATAGACATGGCTCCACCCACTCGCGGGTGGAGCCATGGGCTGGGACCACTAGCATAGGACCAGCACTATGTACTTGCAGGGGCTATTTCCTCCCTCCTTCCCCTCTCCCCGAGTCTCAGCAGGAGCATGATGTCAGGTTACGTTACACAGCCCCCCAAGGATAGCGGAGCCTGCTCCTGGCCTCCTCCTGCAGCCAGACACTGTTTGTTTAGTGTTGTTGTGGTTTAAAGGGGCGTGGCCACGGGGGTCCGCGATTAGGCCACGCCCCCCACTTTATTTGGTTAGGGACGGCTAGTCTCAGACTCTGAGTGCAGCAGCAGCCAGCCTGGTCCTTCCTATTGCTGGCTCCTGGCCTCCTGCGGTCTCTGGAGCAAAAGGTAATGCTTGTTTTGGTACTAGGAGGTCAGAAAGTGGTGTGTGTGTGTGTGTGTGTGTGTGTGTGATATGGTGGGAGGAAACAGGCTATGCATGTGTATTTGTGCAAGGACTGAGGGGAACCATCTGTGTGTATTGTGTAGGGATTAAGGGGGACAGGCTATTTGTGTGTACTTGTGTAGGGACTGAGGGGATCAAGGTGTGTGTGTATGTGTGTGAAGTGACATAGCAATGAGCGTGCAGAGACCGCAATGGCTCTTCCCACCCCCCCACCCCAGTGAACTGTTGCGCAGTTCCACCTTTAAGGGGATACTGCAACCACATATTTCATGAGCCTGGACAGCAGCATTTTATTTTGGGGCCAACACCAAGCGAATCGTCCTGATTGGCTTTGGGTCTGTGGGGGTAGGTGGCTCACTGTTGCTCTGGGAGATTTGTTTCCTAGCTCCAGCACCCCTTTGGTGCTTGTCACCTTCAAGGTCAGCCTGCACCTTCTCTCTGCCACTCAGATTGCCCAGTTCCATCAGTAACAGACAGCAGCTTTAGCAACTCATTACTGACCTCTCCCAGGCTAGGACCAGCGGCATCAAAACCTGCACCACACTCCCTCCATGAGTGTCCGCTCCCCCCAGCTGGCCGCGTCCGCAGCTGGGCACCATCCACTGAATGGTGGCAGCGCACACAGCAAATTACGGCTTTAATATCCCCGTAGTTGAACTCAGCTTCTCCTCCTTAGAGTGCATTACAGGGCATTACTGTGTCTGGCATAATGTATTCAAGGGCATTACGATGTGTCGCATAATGTATCACAGGCATTATGATGTGTCGCATAATGTATCACGGGCATTACAATGTGTGACATAATGTGACACGGGCATTATAATGTGTGACATAATGTGACAGGGGCATCAACTTAGCTAGGGCCTGCTCTGCTCCCTCCTCGGGCACCTCCTCCTCTGATGCGTCTGCAGCCAGGTGAGGTGACCAGTCTCCACGGCTCCTCTGAAGGCCGTAGACGCCGATGGTGTGGTCACACACTCAGCTGCTACCCTGTCATTCGCCCGTGCGTGCCCCTGTTATTTCCAGCATTTTACTGCAGTGTAAAGAAAGGTCCCGCAGCATCGTTAGTTATACTGCGGGCTGTAAATAAGCAGGAGCTTTGCAGCTGTAGCAGACACTCCCCCGCTTTCTCTATTGCCGGGACTCGATTGATGTCACTGACTGCCCCGGCTTCCAGGAACAGCAGCGGGAGAAGGTCTGCGGCTGCCGGTACCTACTATGGAAGAGATGGCAGGGGCGTACAGCTGTCCTGCTGTTGCCGTGGCTGTATCAGAGGTCAGCGGCTATTTCAAATGTCCCGCTGGTTCGCGAGCCAATTGAAATTGGCGGCAACCTATCAGGCAGTGGTGGCTCCTAAATTGGCTGCTGGACTGTGTGCTCGCAAGCCTGCGCGACATTTGAAATAGCCCCTGACCTGAGCCGCTGGGTTGCCCACCGCTCCCATTAAACCACTCTGTCCAGCTGTAATGGGGACAGCAAGTGCACTGCTCTGCCCAGGGTGCACTCGCTGAAAGGATGTAATCCCCCATGGCAACCAGCATTTAACTACGCCTGGCATCAAGCATGTATTCCCCATCCCCAGTGGCAATGAGCATTTCACCGCCCCTGGCAACAAGCATGTAATAGCCTGTAGCAACGAGCATTTAACTCCGCCTGACATCAAGTCATTCCTCGAGGCAAAGAGCATGTACCGCCTGACAACCAGCATGTAGGTAAGCACCAATTATGTGGCATAATATGCAATATGAATTCCGGTGTGTGGTGTAATGGGCATTACGGCATGTGGTAATTGCAATAGGCATTATAGCGTGTGGCATAATTATGGGGCATTACCATGTGTGGTCTAATGTGTAATGGGCACTATGGTGTCAGAGTGTGGCATGTGAGAGTGTGAGGGACCTACCTATGGGTAAGTATAGTAAGATAGGTAAGTATCAGTATGAAAGGGCTTTGGATGTATTAAAGTTGTATTTTTCATGTGTCAGTGTGTGTGTTTATTTTACTATTTTTAATACTGTAGAACTACAAGTGCCAGCGGGCCCTTTAATGCCCCGCATGCTCGGACTTGTGGTTCTCCAAGTCCCAGCATGCGGGGGAAGCTTGCTGGGACTCATAGTTCCACAGTATCAAACAATAGTTTATTCTATTTTTCAGCCCGGTGACCACAGCTCAGGGTCACCGGGGACAGCAGCAGTCTTCAGCTTGGTCTGGTAAGTCCTGGAGGGGGGGAACCCCTTTATTGGGGGGGTCCCCACTCCCCCAGGACCCCTGGCTAGGCTGACTGGTCGGTAGGGTTAATGCTTTGGCCGGGGGGACTTGTATAAAAAGTCTTCCCCCGGCTGTGGCATTACCCTGCTGGCTGGTTGGGCCTGGGGCTGGTTCTTAAAATATGGGGGGATCCCTAGTATTTTGGGATTGGAGCCTGGGGCCAATTGTAAAAAATCGGGGAACCCCTAGTTGCCGGGTTTCCTGATTTTTTATTACCAGCCCCAGCTCTTTCAGCCTGGTGCTGGTTACGGCTGTGGGGGGGACCCCACGCCGTTTTTTTTTTTCTTTTTTCTATTATTATTTTTTTACACACTGCAGCCTGCACGGATCTGACTGATCTGTGCAGGCTGCCTATTCGAATTCGTATTAGCGGCCGTATATACGGACGCTAATATGATTGGATACGCCATTGGAGGATTACAAAGCAGTCGTATTTGACTGCTTTGTAAATTATCCTCCGGAACACAAATTTGCATACGGCTGAAACAGTCGTATTCATTCGTATTAAGAAAGCGAAATTTCATATTCATATTCTTAGTAAATTTCCCCCTATGTATGTGTGTGTATATGCATGTATGTATGTATGTATGTATGTATGTATGTATGTATGTATGTATGGATAGATAGATAGATAGATAGATAGATAGATAGATAGATAGATAGATAGATAGATAGATAGATAGATAGATAGATAGATAGATAGATAGATAGAGAAATATATACATACATACCATTATGGAGCATTTATGGTCTAGGTCCTTGCTATAGTGGTATATCCACTTCTTAATTATTCACTTTTTATTTTATGTATTTTTATACCATGTTCATGTTATTGATGTAATTCATCAGCATTTATAACTATTGCTAAAATAAATATATTGTGTTTCCCTTTCATCAAACCAAGTGCCACTTCTTTGTTTGTTATTTCCTTGGGTTGTGTAGGACTGACAATCCTACTTTTAAGTGGCTGCTATTGACAAAGTACCCCTGGCAGCGCTTGCTTACGTTACCTTGGTAACACCCCCTTCTATACATACATACAAACATACATACACACACACACACACACACACACACACACACACACACACACACAGAGGTGAGCCAGCCACGGTACACGTCCTACTGTTCTGAACAAATATAATGAAGTCCATCATGGCTTCAATCCAGTGCGAATAACGAAACAAAAGACTGCGCTGTACCAGCAATGTTTCAGCACTTTATTGTGCTTTTGTCAAGCATAATACATGAAAAGTGTACAGGCCAACCTACTGTATATATGCAGATTGTTTGAGTGCAGCAGGGACAGCAACTACAGGTGTCAGCTGTCCCTTGACAAGGGCTGGGCTGTCAGCGACTTGCGTACATGTGCAAGGGTCTTGGGCGCACCTCATGTGGCATTATGTGTGTAAGCAGCACCACAAGTGGCATTGTGTGTGTAAGCGGCCCTGCAGGAGGCATTATGCGTGTAAGCATAACCTCACAGGGCATTATGCGTGTTAGCAGCACTAAAATTCCATGGGGGGGGGGGGGAGCAATATGTATAATTACGCTACTGAGGGAACGCTGGTCCCACCAGGAGAAGATGCATCTTTTGCCATGGAACCCCTGGCATAATATGTAATGGGCATTAAAGTGTGTGGTATACCATGTACTTGCCATTATGGTGTTTGGTATAATGTGTAATGGGCATTACATGTAATGGGCATTACGGTGTATGGTATAATGTGTAATTGGCATTACGGTGTGTGTTGTAATGGGCATTACGTTGTGTGGCACAATTTGTAATGGCAATTACGGTTTGTGGTATAATGTGTAATGGGCATTACGTTGTGTGGCATAATATGTAATGGGCATTACCCTGGCATAATGTGTATTGGGCACGCCTTTTTCCAGGCTAGGATACACCCCTTGTAATTAGGCTCCACCCATTGTTGATTTGGTGCCGCCCACATGAGGCCACTTCCAGATATTTTCCAGGGCCACTTTTAGTCCCCAATCCGCCCCTGCAGCAGACTGTGCTTTTATAGGTGAGCAGTTACCAACACACCTGTCACTAATCATCTAGGGAACTGGTTAACAAGCTATGCATTATGGGTTAAAACATGGTGCATTAGAGAAAGAAAACTGAGGGCTGATTAAGCTAGTGGTGCCATAAACTGCTGAAGGAATCCGAGATGCCTGCACTTTAAGCTGTGTGTTGTTAAGGGGGCTATGATGCTGCAGCAATAGCCAATTAGGGAGCAGGGGAGGAGTTCCTGCAGTTAGGAATAGCCAGAGGGTCAGGTGATCTGCCTCTCTGGCCCGAATTTCCTGGCTGCAAGGTGTGTTCAGAACCCTACTACTTTAATTCTGCTTAACTTCCTTTAAATTCCTCATAATCCTCACATCTTCTCTTTCTTTATCTATCTCTCTCCTATCTCTCTCCTTTTTCCGGGGGTTCTGACAGCCTTTCTGTCACAGCAGTGTGCACCTCCGCAGGACGGCCTAGTTATGCCGCTCCCATGTAGAACGCGTAACCCACCCGCCCGTTACCTGCAGCAGGGTTCCCCCTCTGATCCTGCCCCGGCTGGCGGCGAGCCGGCTGGGCGGGGAGGCAGAGCGGCGACGAGGCCGGGTGCGCGGCGGGGCGCGAGGGGGACCGCGTCGTCGGCTGATGACGCGGTCACCCGCGGCACTAGGCCGCGACCGCGCAGGGATGGTAGTGCGCCCGCCGGGGATAGCGGAGGCTCCCCCGGCGGCGGCGTGGGTCCCAGGAGGGGTGCCAGATCGAGGGGGAATGCCGCAAGGGTCGCGCTAGGCGCTGCCACTGTACAGCAAGATGGCTGCCGGGCTCCGGCGGCGAGTAGTGGCTCACAGGCACAGAGCGCACGCACCTCGCCATCCTCCAGGAGGCTAGCTGGGAGGTGTCTCCTGCCCCCACAGGGTTAGCACAGGTAGGGGCTACAGCTCCTTTACCATCAACCCCACGGCGCCTGCCAGCGGGGCCCCCCATAACTCCCTTACAGAGAGCTAGGAGAAGGTGGCTGAGCAGGGCCCGCCTGTTGCCACAGCGCGTTAGGACCTCCCAAGATGAGGAGTCCCACATGGCGGCTCCAGCCCCTCCCCCTGCGCAGACGTCCTCCCCGGCTGTCGACATGTCTATTGTGCGACAGCTAGTGGCTATGCTGACACCGCTGGCGGGTCAGCAGTCGACACCGAACACTGGGACAGGGCCTGGGTCCCAGCCCCCCGCTGTCCTTTTTGCTGGTGCTCTTGCTAGCGGAGGGCCTGCTTCTCATGTGCTGGCTGCCCTTGGCCTTCCACCCGCGGCAGCGGGTTCCACTCCTTCCGTGGTCACGGGCCTAGCAGTGACACCGCAACGGCTGGCGGGTGTCGAAGCGGCAGGGCCGGTGGAGGTGGCCGGTCCTTCGGGGTCCGCAGGAGCTGTTCCAGGTGGGTCCTCCAGCGCACACACAAGAAGCGCAGGCATAGACGTTCCCGTACCTCCTCTTCCTCGGGGTCTGAATCGGTGACATCCGGAGAGGAGGGGGGGCATAGGTCCAGACACAGGCGCCGCCGTTCTGGGAGATGCCGCAGGTGATCCCAGTCCTCTAGTGGCGACTCGGGCTTGTCCTAGGGGACAAGTAGTACATTGCGAAAACACTGCAGTACTGAGAGGACTGCGGCGTAGCGTCAGGGACCGGATCAGGGATGGCAGATAAGTTAGCTTTTTTACCATGACTGCTCAGGATGAGAAAGATTATCGCGCAGCGAAGTGCAAGGGGGGCATAGGCGAGGCTGCATATTGCACGTACCAGAGGTGGCAGGTAGGGCTATTCATGTTTGTTGCATGTTATCTTGAAACCAGGCTCCAGGAGCATATGAATGTGATAAGGTACATTCATATGATGCACGCCATGTACATGGATGACAGCGAGAGCGTCTGGCGGGCCTATGATGAGCAATTCCGACGAAAGCAGTCGGGTTGCGAGATCATGGCTCTCAGGGCCAAGGATGTCGAGGTATGGATGGGTAAGAAGCCGTCGGCTTCGACCGCCACGACTTCTGCATCTGCGGCTCCGGCGGTCCCATCGTCCTTTCAAGGCCCATCGTCCTTTCGCGGGGGCGCTGGTGGAGGGCAGGCAAGGATTCCGTCTCCCCATTTATGGGGAGGTGGCGTCCGGGTGTCCGAGAAACCTGAAATCTGCCATCGATATGCCCCATGTAGTACTAGAAAAGGTGTCAAAGGAAGTGAGCCTGGGTAGGATGGTGGGCCCATTTCCTGAACCTCCGGTTCAGGATTTGGTCCTGTCCCCGGTGGGGGTGGTGCCCAAGAAAGAACAGGGCAAGTTCCGTCTGATACAACACCTATCCCACCCTCCGGGGTTGTCCGTGAATGACGCAATTCCGGAGGAATTGTGTCATGTACGTTACCAATCCTTCAAAGAGGCATTAGCGATAGTGCACGGCTTTGGGAAGCGGGCACTGCTGGGTAAGGTTGACTTGGAGTCGGCATTTAGATTGCTCCCCCTGCACCCCGAATCCTTTAGGTTCATGGGGTTTAAGCTGCCTTCGGGGTTTTATGTAGACCGTTGCTTGCCCATAGGCTGTTCCATGTCCTGCGCTTACTTCGAATGCTTTAGCAGCTTCCTGCATTGGTGCGTCACAGAGAGCTCGGGCGAGTCAGGGGTCGCCCATTAAATGGCCGACTTCCTGTGCGTTGGCCCGGCTGATTCCCCGCGCTGCGGGGCTCTCCTGAACGCAATGCAACAGCTGTTTGGCTACTTCGGAGTCCCCATCACGGCAGACAAGACAGAGGGGCCGACTATGTGCCTGTCTTTCTTAGGAATTCAGATTGACATGCAGGCCGGGTGCTGCAGGTTGCCCTCCGATAAGCTTGCACGCCTACGGGGGGCGATCTCCCAGTCCCTGGCCTCTGGCAAGCTCAGGGTGCGCCAGCTGCAGTCCCTCCTGGGACTGTTCCACTTGCCGGGTTATCCCCATGGGCCAGGTTTTCTGCCGAAAACTGAAAATCGCCATGTCCGGCCCTAATAGACCCCAGTTCTTTGTACGCCTGAACGCGGAGCTCAGAAGAGACCTTAGAGTATGGGAGGTTTTCCTAAGCGATTTCAATGGGGTGTTGTTGTGGCCTAGCCCTGCAAGTAACAGTAGGGAATTGCAGCTATACACCGATGCCGCGGGGGGTATTGGTTTCGACGCATTCCTGCATGGATCCTGGTGCGCTGCGACCTGGCCGGATGAATGGGCGGAGGAGGGGCTCACAAGGAACATGCTACTGCTTGAACTGTTCCCAATAGTGGTGGCCTTAGAACTTTGGGGCAACCGCTTGCGCGATGCCTGCATCACCTTCTGGTGTGATAACCTGGGGGGGGTGCAGGCCATCAATAAGCAGAACTCGTCTTCACTGCCGGTGGTGCGTTTGTTGGCCCGCCTTGTGTTAAAATGTCTGCAGATTAACATGCATTTTGTTGCCAGGCACATGCCAGGGGTGGACAACTCGATTGCCGATGCCCTGTCCAGACGTGACTGGGCTAGGTTTTGGTCCCTGGCGCCAGGGGCCGACTTGATTGGTGAGCTCTGTCCTCCTTATGTTAGGCAGGTCATCAGGCAGGCATGGAGGAACTAGCCATGCGGGCTATTGCTCCTAGGACGCTGCGTTCTTACCAAGCTGGCTGGCTGGAATGGGAACAATTCAGACTGTCCGCATCCCAAGCAGGTAAGGCCCCGAGTGATGACATGAAGGCATTTGTGTGGAGTTTGTACTCTGGGGGGCAGTCCGTGTCGGCCGTGAGACGGCTGTTGGCCGGTGTGTCGTTCTTCTCATCGCTGTATGGGAGATCAGACCCCGGCCGGTCTTTTTTGGTGTCTAGAGCCTTGAGGGGCTGGCGCCGCGCTTACCCTGTAGCTCCGGATAGCAGACGGCCCATTGACGTGTCCCTGCTGCCTCCTTTATTGGGGGCAGTGAGGGATATATGTCATTCCGATTATGAGGTCCAACTGTTTCGCCTGGCATACGCTATGGCTTTCCACGGAGGGTTGGCGAGCTGGTAGCCCCGTCGAGGCAGCGGCCTTCGCCTCTGTTGATAGAGGACGTGTTAATTCAGGTCGACTTGGTTTGGTGCCGGGTCCGGCGTTCCAAGACGGACCAGGCTGGGAGAGGTCAATGGCTGTCATTGCAGCCGTGCCCAGTGGAAGGGATCTGCCCAGTGGCGATGGCAAGCGCCTACGCCCTGTTGCGGCCCGACTGCCCTGGGGCATGGTTAATGCACTTGGACGGTTCTTCATTGACCAAATACCAGTTCTGCCATGTTTTGGGAGGTGCCCTGGTCTCGCTTGGCCTTGATCCGAAGGAGTTTGGAACACACTCTTTTCGGATTGGGGCGGCCACATCTGCCGCTGCTGGGGGTCAATCCGACGCAGAGATACAGTCTCTGGGTCGATGGCGTTCGGCAGCATTCCGCAGATACATTCGGCCTGGTCTAGCTGTCCAACTGCCTGACAGTAGCCGACTGGACGCATAAGTACTCGTCTCACTTTAGCGGGAGTCTTGAGGTGGTCCACTTTCCCCCCGGGGCACAATTCAGCTGAATTACAATTTGACATGGCGTCATAGATAGTTTACTCCGGGGGTTTTCTGTGCAGTGTGCCTCAAGGTCTGGTCGGCTACGGTTTCTTTCTCTTCTCTCCCTCTCCACTGAGTTTGAATTGTTGAGAGCGGTGAGATGTTGATGGCATGCGTCCTAACCTGTTTACATCTTGCAGGTCGCAGAGACGTCAAGACGGTGTGGGTGATGGGACACTCGTTTGTCCACTGGGCGTCAAAAGCGTGTGAAAGTTTGAATGGGGGTATGCGTGCAAAAGCTCGAATGGTTCTATGGTTGGGAGTGCGAGGCATGCTTTGGGGAGCGTTGCAGGGCCTATTGCTACGGTCAGTGTGGGACTTTGGAGTCCCTGAGGTGCTAATTTTGCACCTGGGCGGCAACGATCTTGGCCGATGCACTGCCTTGGAGCTGAGGTCAATTATTATCAGAGACCTGCATATTATAGCCCAGACGCTCCCTTGCTGCCGCCTGGTCTGGTCCTCAATGATTCCCAGGCGGGTCTGGAGGACCGCCAGGTCAGGGCCCCGCTTGGATGGCGCACGGAGAAAGGTCAATGCTGCGATACCTGTTGGCGAATAGCGGTGGTGTCATCAGGCATGACTCCATCGTCTATAAGCGGGGTTCCCTGTATAGGCCGGACGGTGTCCATCTAAGTCCCGAAGGAATGGCAATATTCCTGGACGACCTGTTTAGAGGTTTTTAGTTGAAGTTCTGGTTGTTAGTTAAGAAGTGCTGAGCGTTAGGGTGGCGGTGCTGCAGCCTAATGCTTGGCTTGTGGCGGTAAAGAACGGTCCTTGTTCAAATGGTGATATGAGGATAGTGGGGTGCGCTCTCCCGTCAATGATACGCTACTAGCCCATGCCCCTTGGACAGGGGATGGGCTGCACCATCCGCACGGGTGGGTTGCGTGGGAGAGTTGAACACCAACGTTGTGTGAATGGTGTGATGTCATCTTACCCTTCTTTTCTCTATGACCGTTCTTTAGGGCCGCCACCCTCTTTTATAAGATCAATATATATAAATAGTTGTCAATAATAAATTTGACATTCATATTGAAACGCCAGCACTTGTGTCTGTCTCTTTATTTTAGTGTTAAGTTAGGATTACCGATGGCATGTTTATGTGGTCACATTCTCTCATGCACCATGTTTTAACCCATAATGCATAGCTTGTTAACCAGTTCCCTAGATGATTAGTGACAGGTGTGTTGGTAACTGCTCACCTATAAAAGCACTGTTACACACCGCCGTCCGGGATCTGCGGCACCCGGACGGACGGCAGCTGCGGCACGGAGGCTGGAGGCGGGGGGCGTTGCTAGGCAGCGTCCCAAGCCTTGCTCTAAGGACGGGCGTCGGGGCGTTGCCTAGCAACGTCCCCAAACTTCCGCCCGGCAGACAGGGAACACGCGCGCGCCTGAGTGACGTCAGGCGGCGCGATATTCTGATAAATAGCCGGCGTCTGCTGGGCACAGACGCCGGTTATACAGGTTGCTTCCCCAGAAGCATACATTTACCCGGTCCCTGGAGCTGTTTTACCAGCTCTATTCTTACAGTCTGCTCTGCTCTCCTGGTTCCCTGCTGCCCAGCTAGCTCCTGTGGATTTCCTGACCTGAGCTAGTGCCTGCGTCTGATCCACATTTCTCGATCTGCTTGTGGGTCACGTAAGTGCTCTGTAGGAGCCCGGTGTTTTCTATCTTTTTGCTATTCTGTTGCCCGCCGTGGCCTTCCCCCGCCGTGGGGCCCGTCTTTATTCTATGGTGTTATTCTCTCAGCTGTTCTCTCAGTTGTTCTTTCTATTCAGTGATTCTCTGTCGCCCTAGCTCCCGTCAGGCAGGGGTGTACCCCTCTTTATCTGCACCCGGCTTTGGGGAATCACTTGTCTTGAGCTTTAGACCAGATAGCATGCCTAGATTCAAACATTGATGTGATAGCTATGTGTATTGTAGCCATATTGAGCGATAGTGCTAGGACCTGCAGAAAGGTGCCATGGATTTCTACAGACTCCGGACACCATCGCCGACATGGACAGCGACTATGACATGGAGCCAGAAGACGACACAGGACCAGGGCTACCTACGGGATGAAGATAGGTAAGTATCAGTATGTAAGGGATTTGGATGTATTAAAGTTTTATTTTAAGTGTGTGTCAGTGTGTTTACTATTGTGTTTTACTATTTTTAATACTGTGGAACTACAAGACCCAGCGGGCCCTTTTATGCCCCGCAGGCTGGGACTTGTGGTTCTCCAAGTCCCAGCTTGCGGGGGAGGCTTGCTAGGACTCATAGTGCCCCAGTATTAGACAATAGATTATTCTTTTTTTTTTACACCACTATCAGCCCGGTGACCACAGCCCAGGGTCACCGGGGACAGCACCAGGCTTCAGCCTGGTCAGGTAAGTCCTGGAGGGGGGGGACCCCTTCATTGGGGGGGTCCCCACTCCCCCAGGGCCCCTGGCCAGGCTGACCGGTCAGGGGGTTAATGTTTTGGCCCCGGGACCTTATATCATGTGTCCCCCGGCTGTGACATTACCCTGCTGGCTGGTTTGGCCTGGGGCTGGTTCTTAAAATACGGGGGACCCCTAGTCATTTTGTCCCCCGTATTTTGGGAACCAGCCCCGGACCTGGACCCTTGGGCTGGTTGTTAAAAATCGGGGAACCCCTATTTGTCGGGTTCACTGATTTTTAATTACCGGCCCCGGCTCTTTCAGCCTGGTGCTGGTTACAGCTGTGGGGGGGACCCCACGCCGTTTTTTTTTTATATTTATCTATTTTTTCTATTTTTTTACACTATAGCCTGCACGGATCTGACTGATCCGTGCAGGCTTAAAGCAAATACGACAGGGAAAGCAAGGTGTATTTTCCTATCGTATTTGCGTGGGTGTTTTACACCACTTAGCAGCTGTATTATCAGTACGGCTGCTTAGTAAATCAGAAACCACCATTCTTTTGAATGGTGATTTCTGTCGTATTCTATCGATGGTGTAGACATTCGTATTTGTGAATACAAATACGAATGTTCCATCTTTAGGAATACGAATTGTTGTATTTTCGGGATTGTAAATCCCGAAAATACAAATGTGTAAAAAATAGGTGTATTTCTGCCTACGAATACACCTATTTTTTACGAATCCATTTTGGTAAATTTCCCCCTTTATCCGCCATTTTATCTAGATATTCTCACTGGATATTACACAAAGCTTTCACACACTCAACCTAAGGTATAAACAGCTAAAAAGCCAATCCAGACACCCTTCACTTCAAGGCCCTAAACACATGGCTGTACACCCACATGCTGGGATCATTCATACTCACGCATAGTATAACACAGACCTTCAACTACCTGCCATTCCTTTCCTACACAATAAGCAACACTGTAGGCCCAAACTTGAGCACATGTGAATACAGAAATCCAGGCCTCATTCTGAACACTTGGTAATTGCCACAAACATGCTATGATCAATCTATCAGTAAAATGTATCATTCCAAATACCAAGATACCTGTAGATCAATAATCTACGAACTGCTGTTGCATGTAACTATTGTGAAACTGTATTATGGGAAACAGTTACAATCCATGGCACAGGTCTTGTTGGGATCAAATAAATATGCCTCAGGCCAAGCACATGGCATAGAGGAAAGATAGGCCTCAGCCTATGGACTCACAATCCTGTATAATACAGGATTGTATCTCAATCTAGCAAGTAAAGAATGTCCTCTCTTAACAGATCAAAACAATTACACTTCCGTTAACAACTTCCTTGGTCATAACAGGGATCTTTCTCTAACACAGTAAAACTCCATTATTTCAGAACTTATCTCTCAATAAGTTACTACACAATCTCCTATGTAAAGCCATATCCTAGAAATCCTGGTACACAATTCAATTTAAAATATAGCACATATTCTCAGCCTGGCCTCTCCAGCCCCATCCTTGTCCATTTAAGGTTCCAACAGCAACTAACTGTGTGTGTGTATTTTTCCTTCCATTGAAACTATCTAGTTGGAGGGGGATCCATTGTCTTCTTCCAGGCCATCCATTCACATTGTACCAATAGCCTGCAGACACACCCCTTGTTACTGTACTTCTCTGAATGGTCAGAGGGTTCCTTTTGAAAATGTTAATGGCCTCATCTCTTCTGCTTGTTTCTGAGATTACTCTAATAAAATCTTATAAGTTGTATAAACTGTGTGTGCAATGTGGGGTGAAATTCTAATAACTATCATCTGATAGCTAATATGATTCCAATCAGTTTAAGACTAAACATGACTGTTATGAGAATAATATTTATCTCAGACGTGACGGGCAGGATTGAACGTCCCTTAAGATCTTAATTATGGAAATTGTATGCAGAAGGGAAATATGGACTTTGACAGAGCTATACACACACACGAGCCTAAGTGAGAAGATTATTAACATACACCATAATATGTGCAAGTCAAGAGATCTCTAGATCCAAAACGAAAACAAATATATGCAGGTTCAGAAGAGGGATTTGTATTCCTGCACTACAAATATTATTCACTACCGCCTTCCAGAACAAAGATACTCTAGGCCAAAGCCACAGCAGATGCCAAAAGCCAGCAGCACAATCCTGGTGAAAATGCCACAATAAAAAGGGATTTTTGTAAGAACTTACCGTTTGAATCCCTTTCTCTGATATGGTCCTGGTGACACAGCTCAACATTGGGATGTAGGAGGGTCCGTAGGAGCCAGGAACCTATCCTAAAGCTTTTGGAGGGTAGGCTCCTCCCTCTGCATCCCAGACTCTTCAGTTCAATCTTGCAAAGCCACTGGAATACATTAACTCAGTACAAACGCCTGCACATATTATATGCACAATTTCAAAATTTAACTTTTCAACCATACAGTATATAACATGAAACATCATGAACACTGTCTATAACATGACGCGAACTCATGGAACCTATAGAATTTGGCAAAAGTGTGAACAGATGACCAAGTGGCGACCCTGCAAACCTACTCAGCTGTGGCCCCATGTCGAACCGCCCAAGAGGTGGCAACCGACCTGGTGGTATACGCGTTGATCCTGGCCGGAACAGGCCTACCATCCTTAGTATACGCAAAGGCAATGACAGAACACAACCACCTAGCAATGGTCTGCTTAGATGCAGGCCAACCAACCTTGTGCACATCATACAAGACTAGCAAAGTATCAGTCTTCCTGACACCTTTCACCCTGTCCACATAAATGCGCAAGGCGCGCACAACGTCCAAATTCCTCAATTTGTCCCTTTTCCTAGAACCCTCTGGGGATTGAAACACAGGCATAACTATCTCTTGATTCAAATGAAAAGCAGAGACTACTTTTGGCAAAAATCGGGGTACTGTTCGAAGAACAGCCCTGTCATCATGAAAAATAAGAAAGGGAGACTTGCAGGACAATGCTCCCAACTCCGATACTCTCTTTGCAGAGGCAAGAGCCAACAAAAAGACAAGTTTCCATGTAAGAAACTTAAGGTCAGCCGACCTTAATGGCTCAAAAGGCGCCCTTTGGAGACACTCCAGTACCAGTGATAAATCCCATGGAGCCACTGGTTGCTTGTAGGGAGGTTTCAATCTGGAAACCCCTTGCAGGAAAGTCTGCACCTCCGGTAGCATCGCTATCCTCTTCTGGAAATAGATAGACAGGGCCGAGATCTGTACCTTGAGTGACTAAAGGCTTAGACCAGACGAGAAACCATCCTGCAAAAACTCAAGTAACTTTGAAAGACGAAATCGAGATGTATGCGACTTCTGCCTTTCACACCACCTAATATAGGTCTTCCAGACCATATAATAGTTAGCCAAAGACACCGACTTCCTAGCCTTTACCATGGTGTTTACCACAGCCTCTGAGAAACCCTTGTTATTTAAGATGGCGGTCTCAATAGCCAAGCCGTCAAATTTAGCCGAGCTAAATCCAGGTGGAAGAACGGCCCTTGGCTTAACAGATCTGACCTCTGAGGTAGACACCTCGAGTCCACAGACAATCTCTGAACCCTCGAGTACCAGGACCTCCTTGGCCAATCTGGAGCTATTAGAATCACCGGGATTCCTTGGGATTGGATTATTTTCAGAACTCTCGCCAGCATTGGAAACGGCGGGAAAACATAAAGCAGATTCCCCTCCCAGGGGATAGTCATTGCATCCACTGCTTCGGCCAATGGATCTCTTGTCCTGGCATAAAACCTGGGTACTTGATGATTGAACCTGGATGCCATAAGGTCCACATCCGGAGTTCCCCACTTCACTGCAATCTGGTGAAATATCTGTGAGTTCAGACTCCATTCCCCTTCGAGCAGTTTCTCCCTGCTCAGGAAATCGGCCTCGACATAAATATCGCTGATAATGCTGGAACCTTCTGCTCCAGGAAACTTCTCACATGGCCAGTCTGCTGTGTGTGCCTCCCTGATGATTCAGGTACGCCACAGCCCTGGCATTGTCCGTCTGAATCCGCAATGGGAGACCCTGCAATCTTTCTCCTGCCAGGGATATCACCTTCCATACAGCCCGCAGTTCCAGGATATTGATCGGCAGGGCTGACTCCTCCGAGGTCCACAAGCCCTGAAGCCGTAGGTCCAAAACAACTGCCCCCCAGCCCCTGAGACTGGCGTCGGTAGTGACTACCAGCCAGTCCCAGGACTGCAGAGACCGACCCCACTGAAGGGAATCCAACCACCATCCACCATTCCAGGGAAGACCGGGTTTCTGGAGATAGCACTATGCGCTCTGACTTCATGGTCTGAGTATTTCCTGACCAGGATGTCAGAATGTTCCACTGGAATACTCGAGAGTGGAACCTGGCAAACTGTAGCGTCTCAAAAGTTGCCACCATTTTCCCCAGGAGCTTGAGACACCTCCAAACCGATGGACTCTGAGACCCCAGGATCTCCTGAACCAAGATGGATATGTCCCTGGCCTTTGTCTCTGGTAGAAATACCCGATGTAGATGGGTATCCAGGACAACCCCCAGGAACTGGATTCTCTGTGACGGCACAAGCTGACTTTTGTAAATTTAAAAGCCAACCGTGAACTTGCAAAAACCTGATGGCTTCTTCCAAGTGTTTCTGCAAGATCTCCGCCGACTCTGCTTTGAACAGCAGGTCGTCCAGACATGGAATGACAGTGATTCCCCTCAGTCGGAGAGCAGCCGCCATCACCGACATAATTTTGGTGAATACCCTTGGTGCTGTGGCCAGTCCAAAGGGCAACGCCTGGAATTGAAAATGCAGGTCTCCTAGAGCAAACCTCAGGAGAACCTGATGTTCCGGGTGGATAGGAACATGAAGATATGCGTCCTGGACATCCATGGACACCAAAAATTCTCCCTGGTCCAGGTTTAACAGCACAGACCGCAGAGATTCCATCTTGAAATGGTCTACCCACAGATGGAGATTCAAAGACTTTAAATTTAAGATCTAAATCTAAGACTTTAAGATCGGTCTGAAGGAACCGTCTGGCTAGGGCACCAAAAACAGAGTGGAATAAAAGCCTTTCTTCCATTCCGCTCGAGGGACCGGGATCACCACTCCTTTTTCTAACAGGGATTGAGCCGCCCCCAAAAGAGCAGAACGGAGCCGAGACTCCTTTGGCAGTGGTGTGGGCAGAAATCTTCTCGGAGGAAGACCTTTTAAGGGAATCCTGTATCCCTGGGATACAATGTCCAACACCCAAGGATCCCGGTTTAACAACGCCCAAGCGTCCCTGAACCATCGCAGACGCCCCCCCCCCCCCCCCACCTTGACCACCGCTGGGAGACTCTCCAAGTAGTCATGCTGAGGGCTTTTCCTCACCTTTGGTGCTCGGTTTCTTGTGGAAAGAACCAAATTTTGACTTTGGGGCCTTGCCCCTAGAGGACTGGAATGGTCTAAAAGCAGAAAATCTTGAGGCCTGTTGTGCTACAGGAGCTGGCAGGAAAGTACTTTTGCCTCCCATGGCCTGCTTAATAATCTCTTCCAGCTCGGAACCAAACAACAACTTTCCCCTTAAAAGCCAACGCCTCTAAGGCCTTTTTTGATTCGTTATCCGCCTCCCAGGCTTTAAGCCAAAGCACTCTCCTGGCACTGACGAACACCGTGGATACTCTGGAAGCCATTTTAAGTGCTTCCTCCTCAGCCTCAAGCACATACTCCGCAGCTGCTTTCAACTTTTCAGCTAGCAGTAACACACCTGGGTCAGCATGCAAAATAGTACACAAGTTGCTGGCCCAAACAATCATGGCCTTAGAGACCCAGGCTGATGCTATAAGAGGGTGTAAGGTGAAACCCACTCCTTCAAAAATTGCCTTGAGGTTACCTTCAAGCTTCTTGTCTACGGGGTCCTTAAAGGCTGCACCCCCCTGGACAGGTAGCACAGTGGCTTTAGAAAGCCATGCCACAGAAGCATCCACCACCGGAACTTTTTCCCAGAGGTCCGCATGAGCCTCAGGCATGGGGTATAGACTTAAATATCTCTTAGGCATCTGAAGCCTTTTATCGGGCGTTTTCCAAGCCCCTTCCAACAAATCCTGTAAACCTTCATCAGCAGGGAAGGTAACAGTTTCCTTACGCTGCCGTTTAAATACTCCTTTTACAGGAGTCTTATCCTCCACAGACAAATTCAAAGCCTGTTTAACAGCAGTAATCAAATCCTCCACCCCTGCGGCCGAGGAATCCTCAGTCATCACCCTGATCCCAGGGGATGTCTGTGCACTCTCTCTCCTCTCCAGATTCAACAGCAAGCAAAGGCACTGAATAAGACCTTTTAGGGGTCTCCACAGTATCACTTTCAAATCTGTCTAGAAAATCATTAAATCCACTGATCCCTTTAGCAGTATCCTGCATACCTGTAAGAAACCAGGATCTGCGTGGGTCAGAGGCAAGGAGCCAGAGGACTGCTGAGATGATGACATATGTCTAGGGGAAGATACCAACACATCACTCTGCCTGTCCAGCAATTACACTAAGGCATTTACAGACCTGCCCAGGGCACTGGCCCACGCAGGCTCCGATTGCTCTACCCTCTGGGGTTCACTGCCCATGGGTCTCACACCAGCGCAAGTAATACACAAGCCCCCCTTGGCCATCTGTTCAGGGGCAAATTTTAGTGTACAAACACTACAAGCGCACAATGCATTAAGGGCTCCCTCCCCCAAAGCCACAGACTGCTACTCAGACATGATGCAAAAAGTAACACAGTCACAGTGCACAATGTACAGGCGTTATATACAGAGCCAATGCACAACAGTCACTTATCTGTCTGAAGCTTTCAGGAGTGGGGAAAATGATGCCCAGGAAATCCAAACACTCTGCCAGAATCTGTCAGCCAGTTCAGCTCCACTGCAAGCATCTTCCGAATGGCGCCAAACAGAGTGAGGGAAGAGACCAAGTCCCTGCTGCTGCGGGGTCTGTGGCTTTTGGCGCCAACCACCCCCAGACAGCCGCACCCATTGCAGGATCTCCAAGTTCCAGTGTCTCCCCCTCTGCTGGGGACCACTTGGAACATGCCTGTAACACACTGCTGTCCTCTCACACAGGAGCTCAGTGTGTAAGCTCCGCAGAAAATGGCCGCCGCCATCACGGAACGCCTTTCCCCCATGACTCCCACCTAGCATGAAGCCGGTTTCACAGCGCTCCGGAGCCCAGGCAGCTTCTTAAGAGAAGCTGTAAGCGCCGCACAGAGAGACCAGACAGTGTCTCCCCTGTGCGCAGTGAGCTGACAGGACGCGCTTCTGTCAGCTCCTGCTGCGCTGTCAGTGTGAGGATTCAATGAGAATCCTCACACTGTGCCTACCTAGCTAGTGTAAAAGTTAATAAAATAAAAAACTCCTAACTAACTGTAATCCTTCGGCTGCTCCTGCAGCCCTTTAGAATAGCATCTACTCCATTGGGCACCTAACACGAACTGAAGAGTCTGGGATGCAGAGGGAGGAGCCTACCCTACATAGGCTTTAGGATAGGTGCCTGGCTCTCACGGACCCTCCTACATCCCAATGTTTAGCTGTGTCACCAGGACCATTGAAAGAGAAAATTTGGCATTGAAATGTTGTATCTAACCAGCCTCAAGTTTCAAATTAATGATCTGTGGAGTGCCGCACCAACCGATGTTCAATATATAGATATGTGTGTGTATGTATATGTATATTATAAGGGCACGGTCGTGCCCTTATATTAAGGCTGAATGGATCAAACTGAATTTTCCCATAAAGAACTTTTGAGATGGGGCATGGTGTTTGAGGGGCTACACCTCAAAAGTGACTGGACGTACTGATCTGAAATTTGGCATGGACGCGTAGAATCGTCAACCGGTGCTGCATGCCAAATTTCATGCCAAATGAGCAATTTAAACTTCCAACTGTCAGTTTTTTCTGCCACTTCAGAAGTGACTATTTGACACCGTTTGTAATGATACTCTATGAGGGGATTTTTGGGAAGGCATAACTCAGGGTAGAGTAAGAATTAAGAGTCGGGTTTTTTTTATTTGACAGGTATTGTCCCAGTGTAGTGCCTTTTGGGGTTAAGATTTCCATGATAGTTACAGTTTTTTTTTAAATTTAGTGAAATGCCCGATTACAAAGATAGGGCTTTTTAACTTCTTGTCCCTGCGCAGTGGCCACCAGCAGGGGGAGTACAGAAGAGGCTTCACTCTGATGTACCAAGATGGCCGACGCCTGCTCGCAAACTGAAATTCTTTTGTGTAAGTGTAATTAGTGGTGTTTATGTTATACATGGGGGTGGGGGGCGCTGTGTGATTTTTTTATACTGACACTGTTCTAATGACTGAGATTAGTAAGGTCAGTGCTGTGCCAGAGGTAAGGGTGTAAGCTGAGTGACGTCAGCTAATTTATTCACTGCACTGACAGCACTGCCGGGAAATTCAAAATAGGGATGGCCATCGTTGCCTTTGCCATCGATGGCAAAAGTGCAACTGACCATCGATAGTGTATAAATATTCAATGGACAGCCATCAATGTTTTTATATATTGATGGTCATCCATTTTCTTTGATTGATTGGCCTGTAAGCCAATCAAAATGCGGGGGTGGGGCTTCGCGGGTGCCTGGGCGGAGCTATTCTCAGTGTCCTGACACCTTGGGGAAAAAGCAAAAATGAAACTATTCGTTTAAGCTTGACATCGATGGTGGGAAACCATCTGGTTCTCCCCCATCAATGGCAAACCTATTCGAAATCGGCCATAAACCATCGATGGTCGATGGCCATCCCTAATTCAAAACTGAAAGTGCTTTTTGTTGGGAAGTGCAAATGTTCTCAGTGCTTGGCTGCCGGGTGGCTGTCTCGCGGTGTAGCAGGCAATATATGCTGGGGGTGCTGGCCAGGTGACTGTCCCACTGTGCAGCAGATGTGTGTTATTGGTTTTTAGGGGTGGGTCGAATTGAGGAGAAGTGCTGGCAGTAGCCGCTCTGCCCAGCAATAGCATTAACACTGCTATCGGCGCTATGGAGCCGGCAGCAGCATCAGGGGGAATCACTTCCACATCAATACTATCTGCAACTGAACTCAGCATATGGCACTGGGAGCCGCCGGGAGAAGGTGTCAGCCACTGGGTGCAGTAAACCCCTTCCCCCTTGTATTTTGTGATAATAATTATACATTTGCTAGTTGTGGGGCAGGTTGGGTCAGTGTGGAATATCCCCCCAGAATAGATCAGTACACTCAGGGCACAGTGCTGCCCCCACACTGTCCCCTCCTACACATACTGCCCTCACACTGCCCCCCCTCAACATACTGCCCCCACCACATACTGCCCCCACACTGCACCCTTGCAAATACTGTCCCCACACTGTTCCCCCTGCACATTCTGCCCCCACACTGTTCCCTGCTGCACATACTGCCCCCACACCGTTCCCCCTGCACATTCTGTCCCCACACTGTTCCCTGCTGCACATACTGCCCCCACACTTCCCCCCTGCACATACTGCCCCCACACTGTTCCCCTTGCACATACTCTTTGGCAGAGTGGAAGACCTTGAAAGGAGTGCAGGATAAGTGGGAAAAATTAAAAAGTGCAATTCTAAAAGCAACAGAACTTTGTGTCAAAAGAGTTAGGAAAAACACAAGAAAAAGAAAGCCATTGTGGTTTGCAAAAGAATTAAATGAGACATGACACATTTTATAACATTCAAAACTGTTTTTATTTTTTAAGCTTTTTTAGTGACCTGCTATGGTCAACCTTTTCTGGGGGAAGATCATTGACAGATAAAGAAGGAGAATAGATGCCTCATGGGAGAAATGCTATTACAACAAGGCAAATCGGAATGAGGCGTACAACAAATGATGATTACTGTAGAACACTGGGAAAAATGATGCAAACATGCACTGGGTACAGAACAAAATGCCAATATGCAGAACAGTCAATAGTGAAGGCGCATAACGAGTACGGACATCACAAAGTTCAGGACTCCCGTACTGCAACCTTCACTAACCGAAATTATGGTATATGAGCAATAAAGTTCATCGTGGAGCAAACAAATCAAAGAGTGGAACAAGGACATTGCTGCATGTAAAAAAAATTTAGTCAGAATCAAGCCAAATTATAATTTATTCATAATCACGCTCTTCACCTGGGTGGGGACTTTGTGTACTCAACAGAGCACTGGAAATAGTCCCAGGCAAAGACGAAGGGTCTGTGGCTGGTGGCATAGGGGGCATACATACAAGGGGGAGGTGGAGTATAACCCGACGCACTGTATGTAGGGTAGTGATGGGTGTAGTTGGGCGTTGGGGGCACTTGCCTTACGCTCGTGGCAGATGGCTCTATGGTGCACTCAGCAGAGACTTTTCTCTGTTGCGCGCATCATAGTGCAATATACCAACCGCTTCACATGCACGACCTGGTCTGGATCCATGGTCCGCATCTCCGTGGCAAGGTTGTTGGCAAAAGTTTGGAATATGTCAGGGGGATTTGATAATGCCTCCGCCGCATACCTGCAACAATGATCTTGGACATTGGGAGTAGTGCTGGTTGGCTGCCTCCTTCTGCGCCTCCTCGGGAGAGCTGGTGCAGTGCTCTCCGTCGTGGGAGTGACCGCCTCTGCAACCAACACAGACTCCTGCTCCGTCTCAGGGGGAACTTCCTAGAAAGATAAAAAAGGGGCAAATGGTAATAACATGACATTTTACAGTCAGTTACATGCAAGACATGTCACAGCAAATACTTACTACGTCCGCACTCTCCATTGCACTGGACGAAGAGGCATCCTCCGTATCAGTTCCCCCTGTTCCACTCCTTAATCTCTGCTCCAAGATGAACTTCATCCGCTCATAATACCATAATTTCGGTACGTAAAGGTCAGCAGTATCGGCTCCTGAACTTTGTGACTGCAGTACTCGATTGAACTTCTTCACCATGACTGTCCGCATATTGGTCATCTTCATCTGAACCCAGGCAATGTTTGCGTCACTTTCCCGTGTTCTACAGTAAATCACCATTCGACGATATGCCTCATTCCTCTTCGCCTGTAATAGTCCTTGTTTTTTTTCTCCCAGAGGCATCTATTCTCCCTGTACATATCAATGACCTTCCCCCATAAGTGGTTGTCCAATTGTTTTGGCATTTCTGAAAAAAAGAAAACACAAACAAAACCATCTATGAATAATTGATGGCTATACGGTACTTGTGTAGTATCACGACTCCCACAATGGGCATTGTACGAAAAAATAACATCACATCGTATGCAATTGCATGCAATCTGATGTGATGCGATACCATTTTTCACAGAAATCATTGACGTGTTAAAATCATGTTAAATGCACCACAAATGCCATTTTTCACAGTGTACCACCCCCACTATCCACACGCACCCGAAGCGTGGCGAGCGCAGCGAGCCCCGGGAGGGGCGGCGGTACGCGTCCTCCGACCTTTTCATACCCCCACTATCCACGTCGGCGTGGAGTTGAGAATATAAAGTGTGGCGAGCGCAGCGAGCCACCGAGCCCAAAGCGTGGCGAGGGGACGCGGATACCTGTGAAGCCTGTGAGGGGACGCGGATACCTGTGAAGCCCACGGGGGGACGCGGATACCTGTGAAGCCCGTGAGGGGACGCGGATACCTGTGAAGGGCTCGGTGGCTCGCTGTGCTCGCCACACTTTATATTCTCAACTCCACGCCGACGTGGATAGTGGGGGTATGAAAAGGTCGGAGGACGCGTACCGCTGCGCTCGCCACGCTTCGGGTGCGCGTGGATAGTGGGGGTGGTACACTGTGAAAAATGGCATTTGGGGTGCAATTAACATGTTTGCTCCTTATTTCAATGCATTTGGAAGCATTTCTGATCAAAATGGCATGCCATTGCATTGCAGCGCATTGCATGCCATCGCATGGCATGTGATGCCATGGCATGCGTTTTTTTCTCAGAAAAGCATAAAAAACAAGTAAATTTGCAAAACAATTTAAGTAGGATTTACCTTATATTTAAATAGCACAGCAGGCTAAATGGACCTCAGATTTTGGAAAAACCTTTTAACAGCAACTGCAATACAAAAATAAAAAAAACTCAAAAAATTACATGCTACTATTCACAGGCTTCACAGGTATCCGCGTCCCCTCGCCACGCTTCGGGCTCGGTGGCTTGCTGCGCTCGCCACACTTTATATTCTCAACTCCACGCCGGCGTGGATAATGGGGTATGAAAAGGTCGGAGGGCGAGTACCGCCGCCCCTCGCGGGGCTCGCTGCGCTCTCCACGCTTCGGGTGCGCGTGGATAGTGGGGGTGGATTAATATGTCCACTATCCACGTGCACCCGAAGCATGGCGAGCGCAGTGGTACGCGTCCTCCGACCTTTTCATACCCCCACTATCCACGTCGGCGTGGAGTTGAGAATATAAAGTGTGGCGAGTGCAGCGAGCCACCGAGCCCGAAGCGTGGCGAGCGGACGCGGATACCTTCACAGGTATCCGCGTCCCCTCGCGGGCTTCACAGGTATCCGCGCCCCCTCGCGGGGCTCGCTGCGCACGCCATGCTTCGGGCTCGGTGGCTTGCTGCGCTCGCCACACTTTATATTCTCAACTCCACGCCGATGTGGATAGTGGGGGTATGAAAAGGTCGGAGGACGCGTACCGCTGCGCTCGCCACGCTTCGGGTGTGCGTGGATAGTGGGGGTGGTACACAAGGGAAGGGGGTCATTTGACACATTAGGGTGGTTATTTGGGGGTCTGGGGGCCATTTGACATTGTACCCTATGTAAATTTATGGTCCATTGGATTGATCTGGTTGATTGGAAGAGAATTTAAAATTGACACTGTAAATTAACATTGAAACGGTGGTTGCTATGTGTAAAAATGCATAGCAACATATGTCACCAACTGACTATGTTGGTGACATATGTTGTTATGCGGTTTTACACATAGCAACCACTGTTTCAATGTTAAATTACAGTGTATAATGCTGGTTGCTATGTGCAAGAGTGCATAGCAACTAGGGTGACCAACTCATCCCTTTAATCTGGGACACATATTAATTACACAGGTTCTGTGGCAGTTTAAAACCAGGTGAAATGGTGCCTTGAGGTGTGGCAGTTTAAAACCAGGTGAAAGCCAGCCACAGAACCTGTGTAATTAATATGTGTCCCGGATTAAAGGGATGAGTTGGTCACCCTAATAGCAACACTTGTCACAAACGTAATATATACAGGTGACATATGTTGCTATGCGCTATTTGACATAGCAACCAGTGTTATACACTGTAATTTTCACTTAGGGCCTTATTTTGGTTCATTCTTTCTGACAAAATCCTTCTTAGATGGACAAAACCATGTGCACTGCAGGGGGGGCAGATGTGTAAAAATGCATAGCAACATATGTCACCAACTGACTATGTTGGTGACATATGTTGCTATGCGGTTTTACACATAGCAACCACTGTTTCAATGTTAAATTACAGTGTATAATGCTGGTTGCTATGTGCAAGAGTGCATAGCAACTAGGGTGACCAACTCATCCCTTTAATCCGGGACACATATTAATTACACAGGTTCTGTGGCAGTTTAAAACCAGGTGAAATGGTGCCTTGAGGTGTGGCAGTTTAAAACCAGGTGAAAGCCAGCCACAGAACCTGTGTAATTAATATGTGTCCCGGATTAAAGGGATGAGTTGGTCACCCTAATAGCAACACTTGTCACAAACGTAATATATACAGGTGACATATGTTGCTATGCGCTATTTGACATAGCAACCAGTGTTATACACTGTAATTTTCACTTAGGGCCTTATTTTGGTTCATTCTTTCTGACAAAATCCTTCTTAGATGGACAAAACCATGTGCACTGCAGGGGGGGCAGATGTAACATGTGCAGAGAGAATTAGATTTGGGTGAGTAATTTTGTTTCTGTGCAGGGAAAACACTGACTGCTTTATTTTTACACTGCAATATAGATCTCACTTTGAAGTAAAACCCCACCCAAATCTAATTCTCTCTGCACAGGTTACATCTGCCCCACCTGCAGTGCACATGGTTTTGCCCATCTAAGAAGGATTTTGTCAGAAAGAATGAACCAAAATAAGGCCCTTAGTAACAGTGGTTGCTATGTGCAATACCATACCCTCCAACTGTACCGATTCTGCCGGTACAGTACCGCTTTTTAGCGGTCTGTACCGGCAAAAATCAAAGTGTACCGATGTACCGATTTTTTGATAGCCGGCTCCTGACTCTGGGAGTTGTAGTTTTAGAGTTCTGTTCTATTTGCTGCTCTTCCGGCAGCATTAGTTGAGAGGGGGGAGTGGCTGGGCAGGAAGACTTCATCTCCCAAGGTGCCCTGCAGAGACACGGTCTCCCCCTGCTCACACAGTCTGTCACACGCGTCATTTGGTGCTTGCTGCTGCTGGCCGTGTAGCAGAGGCACCAGAAGGGAGGCCCTGGCCGAGTGAGCCAGGCTGAAGTAGAGGCCGCTGCCATAAGTGCCAGGAAGCAGGGGAGGGACTGACAGCTTCCCCAGTCTGCTCGCCCGCCTCACACACAGGAGTCAGGACGGAGCAGCAGCTGTGAGGTAACACACACAGTGTCTGGCAATCATTGTGGGCTTCCCTGTATCATACCCTCCAACATTTGAGGAGTAAAAATCGGTACAACTGCAGACAAGGGGCGTGGCCATGAGTAAAGGGCGCGTGGCCACGACCCCTAAACTAAAAAAAAAAAAAAAACACTGCATCATGCACTTACTTAGGCTCCGGGTCACCAGGGGTCCCACTCAGTAGTCCACTCCAGATAGATCCCCCCTCATGCGCGCCCCGGCTCCTGCTGCTACACCTGACTGCGCACTCAGTCACTGACGCCCGCCTCTGCCTCACTGCCCTGAGTCTGTGCATGCGCAGACAGTGAGGCAGGGCAGTACTTGTCTCACATTCGTCCCCTGAGCGCCAGACTGTGCGCAGGGTGCGGCGCTGGTGCGGCAGTGACGTCATGACGTCATGCAATGCCCGCCGGCGCCACAAGGGACCCTTGGGAACGGGACCAGGGAGGGGAGAGCCGGGCAGCTTCAAAAAATCGGTACAAAATTATTTTGCCGGTACAGTATGGTTAAATAACGGTACTGTACCGGCAAAATCGGTACAGTTGGAGGGTATGCTGTATCTGATGCATTGCTCACAGATCTGTCCTAGTAATGCCTCCACAGGCTGAGCCCCGGCACACATGCATTGCCTGATCAGTGGCAATGTCCACAGTCCCCAGCCACACAAGGAGTGTCCCCAAAACATCCTCCCCCCTGCATACACCTGCTGCTGCAATGGTGCATATGACAGCCACCTGGGAGCCACCAGCATCCATGCTGCCTTCAGGAAGGCAGATCACAGACATACATACATGCAAGCACACATCTGTGCATGTAGTATGGTATCTGTGTGAGCCTGCAGTGATCTGTCAGAGCTCCTGTCCCTCCCAACATGTGCAGAGCTGCCAATCCTAAGGGCTCTTTGCAGGGTGGGGGTCCTCTTAAAAAAAAAAAAAAGGCACAGCACACATTCGGAAAGGGGGTGTGACCACGCCCACTTCAGCTTTGACCCCACCCACTTTAACCCGTGACCACACCCCTTTCCCGAATGTGTACCGATTTCTGCCCTTCAAATGTTGGAGGGTATGCAATACCATATAGCAACATATGCCACTCACTGATAATATGGTGACATATATTGCTATGTGCTAGTGCACATAGCAAGCAGCGTTATATACTGATTTTAGACATAGTAACATTGATTCCCCCACCCTATCCCTGGCCATCTCCCCTACTCCTCTGGCCCACTCTCCCTGCCCCTGGGCCCCCCTCCTACCCCTCTTCCCCACTACCCCTGAGCCCCTCTCCTACCCCCCCCTCCCCCCCTTCCCCCCACGACCACTCCTCCACTGTTGATGCAAACCCCATCTATTTGTAAGTTGTGAAGTGAACTTACTATTAAGCAGGGGCAGGGAGGCTTATCTCTTCCGCGCAGATGACTGTGTGAAAATCGCTGCTGGGACACTTCCTGTTTTCCCTTCATGCACTTTTTCAGTTTGAGTGACATAAGTGCATGAAATCGCGGTCATCACGGGCATCGCACGCATTGTGGTGTACATTATACAGCTCAATGCGCGCGATCACCGCGATTTTAATGTTAACTTCAGTAAAATGTTTGTGGAATACTATTGCTGTGATCCTCTGTCACACATAAGCAGTGTGAGAGGTGAGAGCACATGAAATTATATATATTTATAAGGACACAATACCTGTATGGCTCATACATAATGATAGCTTAACATTTATTGTGATAACAGGGAATGATATTAGTTTTTTGGGGGAAGGCTAGGAAATGGGCCTAATTCAGGTGGGTATGCAAATGCACTCATACATGCAAAATCACTCAACTGACACAGTAAAGACAACATTTGTTAAAATATATCAATTAATTTACTTGAAAATGAAGCATAAAATGCAACGAACAGTTTAAAAAGTATTATGCGAGGGGCGTGGCCTGGCCAGGAGTGAAGGAAGCCACACATCTTCTGGTGCTCCCACAAAGTGCAGCTTCTACACTCCCAAAACCCACTTTGCAGCCTCCCAAATACCACACATCCCACCTGCACACCCCACTGACCTCATCCAGTGCCTGGGGGTGTAGCTGCAAAGCCGGGGGACTGATATATCCATCCCTGCAGGTTGCGGCCTACCACCAGCACGAAGCCGGGGCCTCAATTTCTGCTGCAGCCCAGAGAGGGGGCGCTCGTTCCCGGACCGCCAGACGCCCGTTTTAAGCACCCCAGACGGGATACCTGCAGCTGGCAAGACAGCCCAGACCCTCAGGTGAGCTTGCCCCTCATAGAGGGACTTGCCCAGAGGTTTTATTTAGCCCTGGCACACTGCCAAAACCGGATCACACAGGACGCGGCGGCCATCTTGGTTGTGGCACTCCATAAAAGCAAGTGCACAAACGTTATCCAGAGACTGTTTTCAAGCTGCTGCCCATATAACACCAATTATTAACACATCCCTAGCCTGTCCCCTGTTAACACCTGGAGAGGAGTGGGGGAGGTCTCTGAGGTGCAGGCTGAGGCACGCAGAGAGCAGGCAGCCACAACATAAGGGGAGACACTAGGGGTGACATTCTATGCTATGCGAGTATCGTTATTTTGCGGTAATTAGACCACAAAATGGCGATATCGCATTTTCCCACTAAATCGTTGATTTAATGGGATGCGCATAGGGGCTGAAATTGCATATTTTGTGCGTAAAGGTCTGGTGAATAAAAATGCGAGATTAATTCGCATTTTTATCGCATCCAGATGTTTGCGCACAGAAAAGTATACAAGTCGCTTATTTAATGCTATGCGCATTTGCACATCGCATTATTTAAGTGACTAATTATCGCACTTAATTCAGACCTGGGTCTGTTAGGCGAATTAGGCAGAACCCTGCACAGATCGCAATGTTCCGTGCAGGGTTCTGCTGTAAAAAATAAAACAAATGGTTAAATTAAAAAAAAAAACGAGCGCGGGGTCCCCCGCCCGAGTGTAACCAGCCCCGGGCTCACTGAGCCGGTGCTGGTAACATAAAATCAGGGTCCCCGACAAATAGGGGTCCCCTTGATTTTATGAAACCAGCACCAGACTCAAGGTCCGGCGCTGGTTCCCAAAATACGGGGGACAAAGTGACTAGGGGTCCCCCGTATTTTAAGAACCAGCACCGGACACAACCAGCCAGCAGGCTAATGCCACAGCCGGGGGGAGACTTTTTATACAAGTCCCCCCGGCCAAAGCATTAACCCCCTGGCTGGTCAGCATGGGCAGGGGTCCTGGGGAAGTGGGGACCCCCCCAATGAAGGGGTACCCCCCCTCCAGGACTTACCAGCCCATGCTGATAGTCCGGGGCTGTCCTCCATGCCCCTGGGCTGTGGGCATGGAGCTGATGCTTTGTGTAAAAAAAAGAATGTCAACTATTGTTTTACACTGGCGAACTATCAGTCCCAGCAAGCCTACCCCGCATGCTGGGACTTGGGGAACCCCAAGTCCCAGCATGTGGGGCATTAAAGTGCCCGCTGGCACTTGTAGTTCTGCAGTGTAAAAAATAGTGCACAAAATCACACTGACACCCTGAAAAATAAAACTTTAATACACACAAAACACACTGATACTTACCTACCTTGAGCCCGTAGGTCGGTCCCTGGATCCTGGATTCGTCCTCCGGGGCTCCAGGGCAGAAGAGTCCGGTTCCGGGGCCTTGGTCCTGGGGTTCCGGGGCTCCTGGCATGAAGAATCCGGGGTCCGGGATCCGTGGTAGTCCAGAGGGGTACCTAAGGAGGAAAATCCTACTCACCTGCTCCCCGGCGGCGACCTCCGCTGACAGCGCTGCTCCCGACTGGTACCCGGCTTCAAGGAGTTGGTCCAGCGCATCCAGAGCAGAGATGTTACTCCGTCGGCGTCTATATTCAGAATGATTTCTGGCCAATCAGGAGCCGACTTTCTCGGCTCCTGATTGGCCGAGAAATCATTCTGTTCAGAGACGTCGAGGGAGCAACATCTCAGCGCCGGACCAACTCCTTGAAGCCGGGTACCAGTCGGGAGCAGCGCTGTCAGCGGAGGTCGCCGCCGGGGAGCAGGTGAGTAGGATTTTCCTCCTTAGGTACCCCTCTGGACTACCACGGATCCCGGATTCTTCACGCCAGGAGCCCCGGAACCCCAGGACCAGCCCCGGAACCAGGACCAAGGCCTCGGAACCGGACTCTTCTGCCCTGGAGCCCCGGAGGACGAATCCAGGATCCAGGGACCGACCTACGGGCTCAAGGTAGGTAAGTATCAGTGTGTTTTGTGTGTATTAAAGTTTTATTTTTCAGGGTGTCAGTGTGATTTTGTGCACTATTTTTTACACTGCAGAACTACAAGTGCCAGCGGGCACTTTAATGCCCCGCATGCTGGGACTTGTGGTTCCCCAAGTCCCAGCATGCGGGGTAGGCTTGCTGGGACTGATAGTTCGTCAGTGTAAAACAATAGTTGACATTCTTTTTTTTACACAAAGCATCAGCTCCATGCCCACAGCCCAGGGGCATGGAGGACAGCCCCGGACTATCAGCATGGGCTGGTAAGTCCTGGAGGGGGGGGGACCCCTTCATTGGGGGGGTCCCCACTTCCCCAGGACCCCTGCCCATGCTGACCAGCCAGGGGGTTAATGCTTTGGCCGGGGGGACTTGTATAAAAAGTCTCCCCCCGGCTGTGGCATTAGCCTGCTGGCTGGTTGTGTCCGGTGCTGGTTCTTAAAATACGGGGGACCCCTAGTCACTTTGTCCCCCGTATTTTAGGAACCAGCGCCGGACCTTGAGTCTGGTGCTGGTTTCATAAAATCAAGGGGACCCCTATTTGTCGGGGACCCTGATTTTATGTTACCAGCACCGGCTCAGTGAGCCCGGGGCTGGTTACACTCGGGCGGGGGACCCCGCGCTCGGTTCTTTTTTTTACACCTTGCGCTGTCCTGCAAATGTGCGATTTTCACACATGAAAATCGCACATTTTCAGGACTAAAACCAGCGCACCACATCGCCGCAAATCGCCCCTATTCGCACTTTTCAGCCTCCAATGCGCATCACATTAAATATGCGCATTTAGGCTGAAAAATGCGATTTCTAAATAGGCGATTTGCGGCGATACAGGGTGCGAATTAAACATGCGCATTTAGCGCAGAGCATAGAATGTCACCCTAGGTGTCCAGAAATATTCCCTCTACCTGTGTTGTGGGCACAAGGCTGCTGGAAACGCTCACATTCACCATTAGAGGTGTAATACCCACCCCAACTCTGCAATACCCTGGAAGTGTTCTGACCCTCTAACATACAAATACCCCCTGATCCACACCTAGAAACATATCAGGTGCAAAGCAAATCAGCAAATAAGCATGAACCCACCAACTTTCTATAATTATACTGCTCTGCTATTGCTCAGGGATAACACCTCTCCTTATACAAGAGCGCCACCTGGTGCTTCATTCCTAATTTGGCACCTTTCATCTTAAAACACTAACTACAATGCCTGTGATGTAATCGCTAAGGTGACCCCCTTCCAGAAATGAGATGATGAGACGCTGCTGAGTCCTATGCACGCGTAGGCCTCTTTCGCCCTGGGGGATATGACCGACGGTCATACATGAGGTAAAACACACGCAAAGCCTGACCTACTGCTTCACTACCTGAACTCTGTATATAACGTTAGCTCCTCTAGGGCTAAAAATCACATGGGTAAACGGGGGAGAAGCCTCTCAAAGGTAAAAACCCCTAAAGGCCCAAGCTCCACCCCTCAGCCTGACCTGCGCCACTTCCTGAGATCTCCTGAGCCTCAAACGACTCCACTAGACGATACCCCGCGTCCATCTACCTTCTCACCTCCGTGCTCCTCCTCACAGGAAGCAAACACTGAAATGGCTTCCGACGGAGCTCCCGACCTTCCCGCAATAATGCTACTCCTTAAATCGTTACCAACGAAACAGGAGCTACTATCAAAAAAAGACTTTGAGCTACTTGAGATACGCCTCCAAGAAACAGTTCGCAAAGAGGTAGCGGAGCTCAAAACAGATATATCTGTGCTATCAAACAGACTAACTCTTGTGGAAGAAAGCAAGGACACGCTGTCTGAAGAACTACATGCCCTAAGAGATACAGTACGGCTCCAAGCCACGGGGATATTAACATTACAACAACAACTGGATGAAATGGACAACAGAGGGCGCAGAAACAACTTGAGAGTCCGAGGTCTACCAGAAGACATCCCAACCCAGAGCTTGACTGATGTTTTGACCAAGATCTTTAATGAAATCCTGGAAGGCGACCCGAGCTCCAGTATTACATTTGACAGAGCACACAGAGCATTGAAACCTAGGGGAGACCCCTTGGCTAAACCCAGAGACGTGATATGCAGACTTCACTACTATTCTCAGAAAGAGGAAATACTGCGTAAACTCCGCAATTTAGATGAAGTGGACTTTAACGGTAACAAGATCCAAATATTTCAAGATCTATCGTGGCGCACCCTACAGCTCCGCCGCCTTCTTAGACCTCTAACAGAAGCTTTGCGCTCAAAGGATAGGAAGTACAAATGGTTGTTCCCGTTTGGTCTACAATCAACCCATAACGGCAAATCTGCAATATTCCGGGACCGCCCTGATTTAGACAACTTTTGTACAGTGCTAGAAATCTCCGCTCCAGACCTACCCAACTGGGATGAAACCTATTTGATCCCTCCACCTCCTAGATCTGATCCCACCGAGAGGGGCTTCCAACCGACCCGCAGCTCCAGACGTCAGCAGAGGAGGAGACCCCAAAACGAAACACAAGAAGTTACTTGACTTTCATTATAACCAGGTTTAATTTTTTCTTCTTACTCTTGTTATGTTTGCTTGAATAAGCTGGTGATTCATCCCAATCACCTAGTAAACTTAGGTACTAGTGCACCATATTGTTAAAAGGGACATCGATCGGGATCAGTTGGTTATGGTTCTGATACGTGTTCATAGTAACCCTTTACTGTTATAGTCTAGGTTAAAGTTACCAAGATACTAATTGAGGTGAGGACTGTTTAATCACCTTTTCTACAGAGTTCAGATAAGTCATTCTCTCCACTGGTTGGATGAACGATATACGATAGTGTTTCCAATCTCAAAACCGGTCAGAATGCTAGCTTAATCAACCATTTTATAGTCTTTGTTCAATGCCTTCACTGTCCTTCTATCTCAGATAAGATATTAGTATGTCCCTCTTACACCGAGGTTTGAACAATAGACTCCTAATGTTTTTTTTTGTATAGGTGTGGTGGTTGGCACTATTCCCCCAGTGCCCCAATACCGCAAGCAACTTTCCTAAGCATGCGGAGACGCTTACTTGCCCTCCCCATGCGTCTTAGGAGCGGTATTTTCCCAGATGTGTTTTTTACTACTTTGTTACTCACTTTCTATTCTTCTGCCTTTCTGTTTTCCTCCTCTTACTCTACCTCCCCTTTCTGTCCTTCCTCTTACTCCACCACGCCACCTTATTCCCGGGAACCACTCTTGCAACCACCACTACTTGTCACGCTGTGCCTAAATCATTATCTAGAGCTCTGGATCACAGCTGAGAACTCCTCTGACCCTCTATGTGATGAATCCAACTCTTAAAATTATATCTATCAACGCTAAGGGTTTGAATGTTCCAGAAAAAAGATCCAGACTCCTAAGAGAGCTCAGAACGGACAAAGCAGACATTGCCTTTATCCAGGAAACCCACTTCCAGGAGGGCAGAGCACCAACTTTACACAATCGAGACAATACTGACTCATATTACAGCAACAACAGACTGGGTAGGACACTAGGAGTGGCAATACTTTTTCATCGTAAACTTTCCCCATCTAATGTGGAAACCCATGTTTTAGCTGAGGGACGGGGCTTATTAATTAAATGTAAAATATCCAATCAAACCTTTACATTTGTAAACTTATATGCTCCAAATTCTAATCAACATTCCTTTATCGACAACATGCTCAACCAGATATATGCCCTGAAGGCGGGTGTTATGATTATCGGGGGGGACCTAAATTGGCTAATGCACCCATCACTAGATTCATCCTCTTCCCACTCGACCCGGCCAGACAAATGGCACCGCAAAGTGTGCCGGTCCTTACATGAACACCAACTAGTTGACACTTGGAGGTTACGTCATCCAACGGATCGCGACTACACCTTCTACTCACATCCTCATGACACCTACACTAGGATAGACTACCTCTTAATAGATCATCAGCACCTACATATGTTGGTTGATGTGGAAATCGGACATATTACATGGTCAGACCATGCCCCCGTCTCCCTTACCCTTAAGTTTTCTCAAAACCAGCCTACTTTTCGCACATGGCGACTAAATGAACTTCTTCTTCAAGACTCCTATTGCACTGACCAATTAAAACAATGTATTGTTGAATATATCAAACTTAACGACACTCCTGACACCTCAGCGGTTACATTGTGGGAAGCACACAAATGTGTCATTAGAGGGAAACTAATCCAACTCGGCACATATGTTAAAAAACAAAAAGAGGAACAAAAAAAAAGGTTGTTGCAAACAATTCATAATCTAGAAACCAAACATAAGTCCTCCTTATCGCATGAAGTACTCCAAAAACTTACTGAAACTAGACACGCCCTTAACAAACTCATGTCAGATAAGATCAAAATGGACTACACTAAATGCAGAAGCCGCTTTTTCCAGTGGGGCAACAAGCCTAGTAAAATGCTGGCAAAAGCACTGAGGGCGCAAAGGGCCTCCATGCATATACAAGAGGTTGTAGATGACAGTGGACAGAAATGCCACTTGACATCTGACATTGCGAAGGCTTTCCAGACCTATTACTCCAAACTCTATAACCTGATGGATGGCTCTCCTGATGCCTCCTGTCAAATAACCGACGATACACTCCTGACCTACCTTAGGAACTCGGCCTTCCCAAAGATCTCAGAGGCTGAGGCGAACCACCTAGACAGGCCTTTCACTCAAGAGGAACTGAATGAAGCGATTAAGCGTACGCCATCAGGTAAAAGTCCAGGGCCGGATGGCCTCCCGATCACATACTACAAAACTTTTAGTGAGTCCTTGCTGCCCATTATGCTCCGAGCTTTTAATGCGATAACAGATACAATGTCTTTCTCAGCCCAGTCACTAGAAGCCTATATCACCGTAATACCCAAAGAAGATAAAGATCCTTCCCTCTGCCCCAGCTACAGACCCATCTCCCTTCTAAATGTTGACCTAAAACTATACGCTAAATTAATTTCTAACAGACTAAAGCTACTGTTACCTGACCTAATCCATACTGACCAGGTGGGCTTTGTGTTGGGTCGAGAAGCTCGTGACAACACCACCAAGATGTTAAACCTAATCCATCAATCAACCCAGTCCTCTGCCCATACAATGCTACTATCCACCGACGCCGAAAAGGCATTTGATCGAGTGAACTGGAAATTTATGAAATGCCTACTCGAACACATAGGATTAAAGCCCACTTCCCTACATAGGATAATGGCACTCTACAGTAATCCCACTGCCAGAATTAGGGTCAATGGAAGCTTATCAGACCCAGTGATTATTTCAAATGGAACACGTCAAGGCTGCCCATTATCCCCTTTGATTTTCGTTCTATGCATGGAGGCCCTAGCGAAATCCATACGTGCAAACCCTAACATTGCAGTTTTGCGGATAGCGGATAAGGAATACAAATTAGCATTATTTGCCGACGACCTCTTAGCAGTTATTACCAACCCAAGGGTCTCCCTACCAAACCTAATGAAGGAGTTCAAAGTCTTTGGAGACTTATCCTATTTTAAAATCAATTACAGCAAATCGACTGCTCTTAACCTCACCATCCCCTCAGACACACAAACTCATCTGCAGCAGATGTTCCCGTTTAGATGGAACCCCACATACATCAAATATCTAGGGGTTCTCCTTCCGAAACATCTTGCATCGACATACTCTCTAAACCTCAACCCGACAATTACTAAACTCCGACACGACCTTTCCTCATGGTCTTCCAAAGGCATATCTTGGTTGGGGAGGATCAATATAATAAAAATGAATGTGTTACCCCGTATCCTCTATCTACTACAGGCACTGCCGGTCCAAATCCCTAGGGGATGGTTCGTAGAACTTCACCGGATGGTCCGAAATTTTGTATGGAGTGGTAGATCTCCCCGATTCAGACAGGACTACTTATATAGAAGGAAACATTTGGGGGGCTTCCAACTCCCCCATTTTGAAACTTACTATGTAGCCATTCTGCTAAACAGAATTTACGAATGGGCCAACCCTAAAACAACAAGACAATGGGTGGCCATAGAAAACTCATTTTATAGGACTCCCCTGGGGACTGTGCCATGGCTGCCTCGCATACCCAAGATCACACACCCGACTATAGGCCCAACCCTTGAAATATGGAAACGAAACAGAGGTAAGAAATACATTTCATCAGTATACTCCCCTATGACACCACTGTTTGATAACCCAAAGTTCTTACCAAGAGACTCCAAAATAGCTTTCAAGTCATGGTATGAGGCAGGCATCTCGAGAATAGGCCAACTATACAATTCTTCGGGTGTGTTGCCATTCCCAGAGGTTCAATCCAAATGGCTCCTCCCCAATAAGGAAATTTGGAGATACCTCCAAGTCAAACACTTCCTCCAGTCTAAGGAAATGAAGGAGGCAGGTTCTAGAGACCTAACGCCCTTTGAACAACTAGTTTGTTCACAGAACATGTCATCGCATATTACAGCACACATATACAAATACTTAATTGAAAATCAATTTTCCACCCTACCAAAATTTACCACAGACTGGGAGAATGACCTGAACCTGACAATTAGCGGGTCACAGTGGACTTCCATTTTTGAGAGGTCATGGAGCAGCTCCACTAACACACTCACTTTAGAAACCCACTTCAAAGTTATTTCCCGTTGGTACCGCTGCCCATCCGTGCTTTCCAAGATGTTTCCGGGGGTCTCGGCAACTTGTTGGAGATGTGGTTCTGATCTTGGCTCCCCAGTACACATTTGGTGGACATGCCCGACATTACGACCCTTCTGGAACAATGTGATCGAGATCACAAAAGAAATACTGGGTCCAGAGATTCCAGACAGTCCAGAATTCTGGCTACTCAACCTACACCCCTCCCCCCTATCAAAATATAAAAAATCTGTACTGAAATATCTCAATAGCGCAGCGAAGGCAGTCATACCAGTCCATTGGAGATCCACCTCCCCTCCATCCCTCTTAAACTGGTTCCATAGAATAGAGCTTTACAGATCGATGGATGACATTATAATGTCCTCCCCAGACAAATTCCAAACATATTCCATGATCTGGCTCCCATGGCTAGAATTCTGTGAGACAGACAAATACAAAAGTATTGTTAACAAGCCTCAACCCCCATCTTGAGCCCAAGCACACAAATAGGAAACAGCGCAATCCCTGCCAGACGCTTTAGCTGGTTCCCACACCCAACTTCTTCCCCTTCCCCTTGTTCTCTCTTTCTTTCTTTCCCCCCTTCTCCTTCCTTCATAATATATTACTGAGACATATTTTCTGTTAAAACTGCACACAGCAAGTTCATGCTTAAAATGTTTATTGGGAATTATATTCAAATGTAATGCTCTCCCTCATGTCACATTCCTGATTTATACTTGACTATAATACTTTCTTTTTTTGTGACAGATAAGATTGTTTAAGTATGAGCCTTTCAAAAAAGAAAAGAAAATGTTCCCACTGTTGTAACCTTTCATTTGTATTCTAACTCAAATAAAAATTTAACATGCAAAAAAAAAAAAAAAGTATTATGCAAGAAATGCAACAAACATTCTGAAAATTATTAACCATGAAATGCAACAACCATTTTTTAAAACTAAATGTTTTCAAAGTCCAGGAAATTCTAAATGTCTTTCTCCAACAAAGTCAATGCATATAGTATCCTTTGAAATGGATTGTCCATCCCAAGGCTTTTCCTCCACATAAATTCTTGGAGGTAACTCTCCAACAAGTGCCTGGCAGTCCCCCGGTGGCGTTTATTGTGCCATTTTGCGGCCCCCCACATGCGTTCGATGTTTTGTGTGTGGACCCCTGTTGTGGGGTCCACAAAATTGTATCTGTGGTTGACCTTGGCGTGATGGAATCCTGCCGCCTGTAGCTGTTCAGTATTATAGGCCCTCCAACAATCGGTATAAATGGTAGAGCCAGGTTTCACATGCTCAATGATGGCGGCCAATAAAGTGGGGGCATCCCAGGTGGCCACTTTTGTGGCAAAGCACTGCCCGGTTTCCCGGCAGATGCCCCCAAACACCCACTGTTGGGGTAGCATGCGGCCGACATTTGCCTGCCTTCTCACAAACAGAGTCTCATCGACTTCAACTATCTTGTCGGGCCCACCGATGCGCCGCTGGGGCTGTGCCATTAAGTCCATAAGACACGCCTCCCGCATGTATTTATTGTACAATACAGTTGTTTTTGTGGAGATACCAAGATGTCGCTGACAATAATCACCTGTCGTCATCTCTGCCCAGGTAAAAATGAAGTGCACGATGGTGACAAACGGCAACCGGCATCCAGGGATAAACAGTCCCGCCCGCAGACTTATTTTCTGGCGGCAGACTCTGGCGTGGCAGCGCCACATCCCCTCCTTCTGGCTCAGCTTCATTTCATGTCCGTTGCCACAAGTTGCTTCCTTTGGCAAAAGGTGATGCTGCTGCAGAAATGTAATAGCCTCCGCCTCCGTCTGGGGCAAGGAGAACATATTCACTGCAGATGCCATCCCAGGAACCAGGAATACAGGACACAGGAATAAGGACTCAGGAACCAGGAATACAGGACACAGGAATAAGGAGAGGGGAATCAGGAATAATCAGCAGCTCAGTAACTCTCCAATAATCAGTAATCCGCAAAAAACACTCTCTCTGAAATCACAGCTCTTATCTCCAACAAAACTACCCACAAAAGAAAACTCTGAGAAGCTGTCACAGGGGGTCGGTCTCAGACAGGGGGATGTACTATGTAATGTTATGAAAACTGTCATGTAAACATGAGTTACTATGCAGAATTAGAGTTCATAGAGCAATTACAGATGATACTATGCAGAATAAGGGTCATTCCACCTATTACAGATGTTACTATGCAGAATAAGGGTCATTCCACCTATTACAGATGTGAGTGTGAGCAGGAAATCGCGGAGATCGCATCAATCGCATGCATTGGGTGCATAACATAACGCACTCTGACTCAATCACCGCGATTTTCAATGAGCACGATGAAAAAGTAGTAGAATCGCGGGCATCGCGGCCATGGTACCTCACAAACACCTGCGATGCCTGCGATTTCAATGGGCACGATAAAAAAGTAGTATAATCGCGGGCATCTGGTACCTCACAAACACCTGCGATGGGCGTGATGCTTGCGATTTGCGGAACGATGGGCGCGATTAACATCGCGGGCGCCGTTCTAGGTAAATAGTACCAAGCTTTTATTTTTATCAAGAATATTTAGATACTTATTGAAAAAATTAAAATGCAATGTGTTTTTATCTACAATTTAAAAAAAATTCCTATGAGAAAGTGAAAAGAAAAGGGTACTAATATAATTATTCATCAGTATTAACAAATTATTGTTACAGGTTTTCTATAAAATTATTTATTTTTATTTAAATTCAACGTTTGCCCATATTCATGCTTAACCACTTCAGTGGTATTCACGTAAAATTTCCGGGCTGAGCAGTAATGCTGAAGTCGGCAAACCCAGAAGTTCTTTGCACTAATCTCCTGACTGAGGACCTTATTCTAGTTGGTGCGGTCCGTTCTGAATTCTTTCGGAGCTGACCGAACGCCACGCTGTGCGGACATTGTAAGAACAAACGCCCACAGATCGTCCGCATTCGGTCGGACAGACTCTCTAAGAAGAGGGTGTGTTTTCGGACTACATCCAAACTGTGCGTGTGCGGTGGGAACACAAAGATTCTGCACAGTCTTACAGCGTCCGAACGGACGGGAAGCTGCCCGTACGGACGGGAAGCTGCCCGTATGCACCGATGCGGTGTATTTACGCAAACCTCACTACTCTAATCGGAACTCATACATCTGCCACATGACACACTTATGCAATTAGGCAACCTCATAAAAAATGGATTGTTTTTAATTGTAAGCAATTATTTCCTAATTGATACTTAAACACATTACTACCACTTTAGATTAACCTTTACATCATGTGAAGTGGTATTACTTCATTGTTGCCCCTTTACCTATGTTTTATGTATGCATATTATATAATAATTGCACGTCAAATGCAATATTCTACAATGTGCTAATTATTAGTAACACATACTAAAGCTCACTTACCTACAGTTATAATCACAGTGTGTGTATTATGTATGTTGCCTAATGTTATTTGAACTACAATTATATTACATTTGTGGGTACTTGTGTATTTTGGCGGCGCCCATCGCATCGCATACCATAAGGCATGTGATGGTATGCGATATCGCGCGATACTGTACAATTGCATACAATTTAAAAATTGTATGCCATTGTATATGGCATATAATGCCATACAATGCGATGCGATGCGATGCGATTAAAGATTGTATAAGCACCCTAATGGGTGCTTACAATGTTAAATGCACCCCCACGCCACCCCCACGCCACCCCCCCACTATAAACGTGAACCCAAAGCGAGCCTGCGAGGGGCGGCGGTACGCGTCCTCTGACCTTTTCATACCCCCACTATCCACGTCGGCGTGGAGTTGAGAATAGAAAGTGTGGCGAGCGCAGCGAGCCACCGAGCCCGAAGCGTGGCGAGTGCAGCGAGCCCCGCGAGGGGACACGGATACCTTCACAGGTATCCGCGTCCCCTCACGGGCTTCACGGGTGTCCGCGTCCCCTCGTGGGGCACGCTGCGCTCGCCACGCTTCGGGCTCGGTGGCTCGCTGCGCTCGCCACACTTTCTATTCTCAACTCCACGCCGACGTGGATAGTGGGGGTATGAAAAGGTCGGAGGACGCGTACCGCCACCCCTCGCGGGCTCGCTGTGCTCGCCACGCTTCGGGTTCACGTTTATAGTGGGGGGGTGGCGTGGGGGTGCATTTAACATTGTAAGCACCCATTAGGGTGCTTAAAAGCACCCTTTAGAGTGCTTATACAATCTTTCATCGCACAGGGGGTAAAAATCGGGTCGCATCGCATGCCATCGGTTGCATGGCATGCGATGCGATGCGATTAACGCATCGCGCGATGAAGATCGGGGGCGCCGCCAAAATACACAAGTACCCATTTGTGTCTTGCAAGGATGTGCACACTACAATAACACACATCTATATACAGTATCTACCTTTTGCAAGTGATAAATATGGGCCTTATTCTGGTTGATGCGTAATTTTCCGAATTCTTTCGGATGGCGTTTTTTAGCCGTCTGCGCATGCGTGAGCAACGCTATGCGCATGTGCCACGCAAGGTCTCCGTACTCGTTCTCACTAATACCGTACAGAAATGTGCACCGCATTCACTCTGGAAATATGGGTGTATTATGGGCGTCATTTGGAAGTACACAGGGGCGTAGTTTCAAAGTGGGCTAAAATGGGCGTTAACATGGGCATACACGAGGGAGTGCACTAATTCTGGTAGGCGTGCATTCGGACAGCACACCGAATGCAAACGAACCAAAAGGCAAGAAATATGCGGTGTCCATAAGCAAGTATTTCTTTGCGGACACCACTCGGTCATGCACTAGGCATTCGGATCGCCCAATCAGTACGCCCGCACCTCAACCAATGTCACCTGAACACAATACAATCCACTCCTCTACTCATTACTCTGTCACACGTAGCCGCGACGGAGCGCGGCGGGTACAGTACTCACCCGTCCGCGCCCGCCGCCGGCTAGCGTGTGCAGGTCCCAGGCTGCGGCGTGCAAGTAGGGGCAGCTCCAGGTAGGGATGGCAGCAGGGGAGGCCGGCGTCGCCATCTTGGTTGAGGGCAGGAGACAGATTGGCCCAGAGTGGAGGTTCCCTCCTCTTCCTGCGCTGTCAGCCAATGGCAGCCGCCCCCTGGGGATATAGGGGATCTGCCTAGGCTGTTCAGTGTCAGTGCAATGAGTCTTTGGAGTCATTCACAACTCCTAGCTGTTTCCTGGATCCTGGCTCTTTCTCTCCTGACTCTGGTGCCTTGCTCCCTGCATCTTTCTACAAGGAAGTTTTCTCCTGACACCAATGCTGCAAGTCCTACCTAGTGCTTGTTCCTGCTTGTGTCCCAGAATTACCCTGCTCAGCTTTCCGCTGTCCTTCTTCATTCAACTTATTCATTCCATCATCTTTCAGTCATCCGGATCCATTTCTTCTATCATCAAATCAACCTCTTTCCGGATCTTCCTCTATGTACTCTGGCTCATCAAGTATACGTTTCCAGATTTACCTGCCCGTTATTAGTATTGTGCTGGACTCTATTTAAGTTATCCAACTGTCACTTAAAGAAGTATTTGAGTGAAGTTTATCATTTATGAAATCCGTTATTAAACCGGCACGTTTCAATCCTACTCCTCCTGGTCCGTCTCCAGTTCCTGTGCACCACACGACTCCATCCAGCCCTTTAGCCGTGACAGTTTGCACTGACCCGATGGAATCGGGTGAAGCACAGGCCTCCATGACGGATGTTCTTCAAGGCATCATGGCTCGCTTGGAACAAGTAGAGGCTACCCAGCGTCAAGTGGCTCAATTCCTCCAGACCTTGTCACCACCTCAGGCGGCTCCCTCAGTTTCGGCAGCACCTACCTCCGGAGCTTCGGCCTCTGCTGCTTCTCCGGGGCCAGCTGCTCCTCACCATCTGCAGCTGTCAACCCCCAGTAAATATGACGGGTCCCCAAGGGGGTGTCGAGGATTCCTGAATCAATGTGACGTCCATTTTACCCTCCAGCCTTCCAATTTCCCCTCTCCCAAGACTCGGGTGGCTTACATCGTGTCCCTACTGGCGGGCCCAGCCCTGGAGTGGGTGTCCCCCCTCTGGGAGCGTGCGGATCCCATCCTCAACAACTATGAAGAATTTGTGGCTTCCTTCCGTCGCATCTTCGACGAGCCTGGCAGAGTGTCCTCCGCAGCCACGGAGATCCTAAGAATTCGTCAGGGCAGTCGCCCAGTGGGACAATATGTTGTGCAATTTCAAACCCTGGCTTCCGAACTCAGATGGAACGAAGAGGCTCTCGTCTCTGCCTTCTGGAACGGCCTAGCCGGCCGCATCAAGGACGAGTTAGCAACTCGCGATTCTCCTTCCACCCTGGCTGAACTCATTTCATTATGTAACAAGGTCGATCTGCGACTCCAAGAACGCCAACTTGAGAGGAATCGCTCTGATCGCCTTCGCCCTCGATTCCCTTCCAATGTCGCACCCGCTTCCAGACCAACCCCGCCTCCTGCGGTGTCAACAGATGAGCCCATGCAAATCAACCGCTCTCGTCTTTCTCTCGAAGAGAAGTCCCGAAGACGGCGAGAGAATCTGTGCATGTACTGTGGCTCCTCAGCTCACCTGTTGGCTTCCTGCCCGCTGCGGCCGGGAAACGACCGCTCCTAATCTCCACGAGGGAGGTCCGATTAGGAGTCTTGCTTCCATCTCCCTCTTCTTCTGATTCCACCATTCCGGTTACCCTTGTGTGTCCCCAAGGGAGAAAAAGAGTTCAGGCCCTATTGGACTCTGGGGCAGCGGGAAATTTCCTTTCGTCTTCTTTTGTCACCCAACATGCCCTGCCGGTGCAACCCCTGGATCATTCGCTGGTCCTCACTGCAGTGGATGGGAGTCGAATTCGTAGTGGACAAATCACCCATCAGACCACCCCGGTGACACTGCTCATAGGAGCTCTACATCAAGAGACCCTCGAATTCTTCATTCTTCCACAGTCCTCACATCCAATGGTCCTGGGCCTTCCCTGGCTCTCTAAACATAACCCACACATCGATTGGACCAATATGGAGGTCAAGGCCTGGGGAACAGATTGCCAGTCTACCTGCATTCCTCAGATCCTTCCGGTCTACCAGACCCATCCACAACATGAGGATAACTGTCCTTCATCCTCTTCAGCTCCACCCTTGTCTATACCCGCACCATACCGTTCATTTACAGATGTCTTCAGTAAAGGAGGTGCCGACACCCTGCCTCCTCACCGTCCTTGGGACTGCCCGATAGAACTGGTGGCCGGGAAATTCCCTCCTCGTGGCCGCATCTATCCTCTGTCGCTACCCGAGACTGAGGCCATGTCCTCGTACATTCAAGAGAACTTAAACAAAGGTTTCATTCGACCATCTACTTCTCCGGCCGGGGCCGGGTTTTTCTTTGTGAAAAAGAAGGATGGCGGTCTTCGGCCATGTATCGACTATAGGGGCCTGAACGACATCACCATTAAAAACCGCTATCCCTTACCCCTTATCGCAGAACTATTCGACAAGATCAGAGGGGCGGCAATCTTTACTAAATTGGACCTGCGAGGGGCCTACAATTTGATCCGGATCCGTCCAGGTGACGAGTGGAAGACGGCTTTTAATACGCGCGACGGTCACTATGAATACCTGGTGATGCCCTTCGGCCTTTGTAACGCCCCCGCCGTCTTCCAACAGTTTGTAAATGATATCTTTCGGGACTTGCTGTACCACTCCATCGTAGTCTATCTAGACGATATACTCATCTTCTCTCCAAATCTTCAACTTCACAGACAGACAGTGTCCGAAGTCCTACGACGTCTTCGCCAAAATCAACTGTTCTGTAAGTTGGAGAAGTGCGTTTTTGAGGTCACGTCCATTCCATTCTTGGGTCACATTCTCTCCGCCACTGGGATAGAGATGGACCCAGAGAAGGTGAGAGCCATCCAAGACTGGGCAGCCCCCACAACGCTCAAAGGAATTCAGAGATTCCTAGGGTTCTCAAACTATTACCGGCGATTTATCCGGAACTTCTCTACTATCGCTGCTCCCCTCACTGCTCTCACTTGCAAAGGAGCTGATCCAAGCCGATGGTCGCCCGAAGCATCCTCTGCCTTCCAGCAGTTAAAAAGAGCATTCGTGACGGCACCAATCCTCCTCCAACCAGACCTCGACAGGCCCTTCATTCTCGAGGTGGACGCATCCTCGGAAGGGATCGGGGCCATCTTGTCACAAAAAGGTGAGGATCAAGAATTACACCCTTGTGCCTTTCTCTCCAAAAAATTCCTTCCGGCAGAGAGGAATTACCCCATCGGGGAACAGGAGTTGCTTGCAGTCAAGGCTGCGTTAGAGGAGTGGCGATACCTTCTGGAGGGGGCACGGCATAAGATCACCGTGTATTCAGACCACAAAAATCTGTCCTTTCTTAAACAGGCTCAGTGCCTTACTGCCCGCCAAGCCCGTTGGGCGATGTTTTTTGAACGCTTTGATTTCCAAATTAAATTCCGACCTGGAACCACGAATACTAAGGCGGACGCTCTATCCCGCTCCTTTGAGACGACTTCTGACCTAGAGACACCTCCTCGTCCAATCCTCGATCCGGTGGTCTTCGCCCAAGTAACCATACAGCCATCTCCTCCTCCAGGTAAAACGTTTGTTCCCCCCGAACTCCGCAAGAAAATATTGACATGGGCACATTCTTCCCGCTTCGCAGGGCACGCAGGAGCACAAAAGACCTTGATGTTCCTGTCACGTTCTTATTGGTGGCCAACCATCCGCCACGACGTAACCAACTTCGTCGCCTCTTGTGTGAGATGTGCTCAGCATAAGGTGCCCAGAACAACTCCCGCTGGTCCTCTCCGCCCTCTAACCATTCCCACAGAACCATGGACCCATCTGTCAATGGACTTCATTTGTGAACTACCTCCCTCAAAAGGTCATACTGCAATCTGGGTAGTGGTTGACCGATTCTCTAAAATGGTCCATTTTTTCCCACTAAAAGGTCTCCCCTCTGCTCCAGTACTGGCCCAGCTGTTCATCTCAACCATTTTTAAACTCCACGGACTGCCCAAAGAGATTGTATCCGACCGCGGAGTACAGTTCGTTGCAAAGTTCTGGAGAGCTCTCTGTGCCGCGGTACAGGTCAAACTCAAATTTTCCACTGCCTTTCACCCCCAGACCAACGGCCAGACAGAACGGGTGAATCAAGACTTGGAGGCCTTTATCCGACTGTTTGTCTCGTCTTCCCAAGATGACTGGGTGGATCTTCTCCCGTGGGCAGAATATATGCATAACAACTCCTATCACTCTTCCTCCGGAACCACTCCCTTCTTTACAGTATTCGGCAAACATCCACGGTCTCCGGATTTCTCAGAATTATCCTCTTCCGAAGTTCCTGCAGCAACCACTTCATTACAACGCTTTGCTAAAATCTGGTCAGAAGTCCACACCGCTCTTCTTAAATCTTCCGCCCGATACAAGAGGATGGCAGACAGAAAAAGAAGGGCAGCGCCCCGATTGAAAGTCGGAGACCGGGTATGGCTGTCTACCCACCATATACGCCTCCGTCTGCCCTCTATGAAGCTGGCTCCTCGGTTCATTGGGCCATACCCTATCATCCAAGTCATTAATCCGGTCGCTTATAGACTTCAACTTCCTCCTTCCCTAAGGATTTCGAATTCCTTCCATGTGTCCCTCCTCAAGCCTTTAAGGTTGAACTCTTATCAAAATAGGATTCCCAAACCGCCCAAGATTAACTCCGAGAGTGGGGCTGAATTCGAGGTAAGACGCATTATAGACTCTCGCTGCCGCAAATCTCGTACCCAGTATCTGGTGGAATGGGTTGGGTTTGGTCCCGAAGAGAACTCTTGGGTGGATTCCATTGATCTTCACGCTCCGAAGCTGATAAAGCAATTTCTTCAGAGAAATCCTCACAAGGCCCATAGGCGCCCTGGGGTCACCCTGAAAAGGGGGGGTACTGTCACACGTAGCCGCGACGGAGCGCGGCGGGTACAGTACTCACCCGTCCGCGCCCGCCGCCGGCTAGCGTGTGCAGGTCCCAGGCTGCGGCGTGCAAGTAGGGGCAGCTCCAGGTAGGGATGGCAGCAGGGGAGGCCGGCGTCGCCATCTTGGTTGAGGGCAGGAGACAGATTGGCCCAGAGTGGAGGTTCCCTCCTCTTCCTGCGCTGTCAGCCAATGGCAGCCGCCCCCTGGGGATATAGGGGATCTGCCTAGGCTGTTCAGTGTCAGTGCAATGAGTCTTTGGAGTCATTCACAACTCCTAGCTGTTTCCTGGATCCTGGCTCTTTCTCTCCTGACTCTGGTGCCTTGCTCCCTGCATCTTTCTACAAGGAAGTTTTCTCCTGACACCAATGCTGCAAGTCCTACCTAGTGCTTGTTCCTGCTTGTGTCCCAGAATTACCCTGCTCAGCTTTCCGCTGTCCTTCTTCATTCAACTTATTCATTCCATCATCTTTCAGTCATCCGGATCCATTTCTTCTATCATCAAATCAACCTCTTTCCGGATCTTCCTCTATGTACTCTGGCTCATCAAGTATACGTTTCCAGATTTACCTGCCCGTTATTAGTATTGTGCTGGACTCTATTTAAGTTATCCAACTGTCACTTAAAGAAGTATTTGAGTGAAGTTTATCATTTATGAAATCCGTTATTAAACCGGCACGTTTCAATCCTACTCCTCCTGGTCCGTCTCCAGTTCCTGTGCACCACACGACTCCATCCAGCCCTTTAGCCGTGACATACTCATTAATTACACTCTTTTCATTGCTTCAATTGGAAACCTTGCAGCTTAAATGGTCCATTACAAAACACACAAATATTTGCTGAAAGCACGGCTGCATTTGTAAAACACATTTACACTGCAAGCAATGGACAGAACTTGCTATCACTAATATAAATATACATGTCACTTTAACATTTACCAATAACACCACACATTTGGGGAGCAAACGAAAAATTTATTAGACTAAGGTCAAACATAAAATTGTAAGAGCATGTTGTTTGGCACATGCCACAAATTAAAGGTACCATACCAGGAATTTTGCAAATTAAAAAAAAAAGAACAAATGTATTAGTTACATACATAGCCACAGCAGAATCATTAGGAACACATCAGGTGGCTTCACAAGAAAAGTATAGCACCAACACTTCAAGTACAGCAGACAGTAATGGTAGCCAAAAGAGGCCAACAGGGGAACCAAACACAACATTCGAACCGAGGTCAAATGTGGGTACCCTGTGCAGGGGATTGGTTTGCACACAGGAGGCTGACACACACACAGCAAAATGAAAGATTTGGGAAGACATAAGGGTGGAGATTAATGTGGACACAAGTTCATTTCCGGCCCTTTTTGGCCTTGGTAGGGCCCTGGCCACGTGCAGCAGCTCCTCGCCCACGGCCAGGTTGGGATGGTGGGGCAGGTGGGGCAGATGATGGTGAAGGGGTGGATGGTCTGCGCCTTCTGCCAGCAGGGAGTGCTGGTGGTGGAAAAGCACCAGAGACGGCTGCTAATAGGGCCCTATTGGTGGTAACTAGGTCTTGAAGGAGGTCATTTAGCCTGCGGGATTGATCTGCCAGCACCTGCAGGCTGGCAGCTACGGACTGCTGGGTGCTGACAAGACCCATCACGACCGCCTCCGTCCTACGCAGCCGCTCTGATGCTACCTCTCCCTGCTGGTGAATCTGGCCAAGCATCTGCACCCACCTGTCCACATCCTTTGTGGCCGTTGGCTGCTGCTGCTGCACATGGCTGGCAGTGGTGGCAGGTGGCACTGACTCCTCCACCTCCTCAAGACTTGCACGACCAAACGGCGGGGATGCTGGTGAAATAGAAACTTACAATTACAACACATTCCTTGAAAATTAGTACAAACTACTTATGCCATGCAAACCAATTACCTTCTAAATAAGCAGCAAATACTTCCACTGGGGCCTCGCTATCCATGTTGCTCACCCCCCGGATCTCCTCAATGGCTATGCAGCCCACAGCCGCCTCCTCCAGGGGGGTGAGCTCGAGTTTTCTTGGCATGGGGCCAGCCCCAGAGGTTAGGCTGTGGTCCCGCCGTTTGGTCAGCTTCTTCTTGAGGTTGGTTTTGAAGTCGTGCCACCTGCAAGCAAAGTTCACATATTATTACATGTCACCCCTGCATTGTAATCTGCTACAGATTTCAACGTGTGCTTCATTGTACATAACTTACATTATGTTAAACTATAAAACCAACACTTAGAACACACATTCACACTCACCCTACAATAAATATAGAATAAGTGACATGCCAATCATGGCCCTTATTCTGGTCTGTGCGGCCGGAGCCGCATACGTTGCTCCGGCCGCACAAACCAATCCCCGCCTACAAGACGGATCGCCACGGCCGTCCGTACGCGGACGGCTGGCGATCCGCATGAAAATGGTGGGGCGTACGCCTCCACCATGGTGGGAGCTGCCCCCTGCATTCGATGGTCGACGACCATCGAAGGCAGGGCCGCACGCTCCACCCGCTCACGCAAGCTTAGACCACACGGACAATCGTCCGTGTGAAAGCTTGTATGGGGGTGGAGAGCTGACATCCGGCGATGTCAGCTTTCCGCCCCCATCACTGGCGTCATAGCCTCATTACCATGCATACGCCCCATGTTTGCATGGGAACGCCCATGAAACGCGGGGCGTATGCATAGGGAAATGAGGGTATTAAGCCCCTCACGCCCCTATACGCCCCCTTTGCGGCGTAAAAAATTTTTGTGCGGCGATTTCCCCTGCACATGCGCAGAGTGACCTCTGCGCATGTGCAGAGCGAAAACATCGGCGGTACGGCCGCACGCGGGCCGTACCGCACAGATCTGAATAAGGGCCCATGTCTGTTGGTCCTAGCAACGTGACCAGCCATTTACCAACTCCATCTAACATATAATACAAACATTACTGGTTTACTTCCGCTCAAATGTAACACACTTTAACTTGCCTCTTCTTCACTTGCTCCGTCTCACGCACTTGTGGAGCTACCACATTAATCTCCTTGGTTATGTCCTCCCAAATCTTCCATCTCCTTGTGTGTGTCAGCTTCTCCTGTGGACACTCGATCCAATCCCTTGCACGGGGTACCAGTATGGCAAGCTCCTGCGGTTCGAATGCCATGTTCCTTGTGTCTGGATCCTCTGTTGGGCTCTTTTGGCCATGACCACGGCCACGGCCACCTGTCGCTGTACCTGAATTGCTGGCCAGGCTACTATCTTGGGAAGCCACCTGCTGTGTTCCCAATGATTCTGCTGAGGCAGAAGATGGGCCAGCTGCTGATTGGCCATTTGTGCTTTGGCCTGATGTTGATGGCCCAGCTGCCTGCTCTCCTCCCAATGCCTGTTGTCTGTTGAGGGGCAAAAAGGAGGTGCTGGAGTCCAGGCGAGCCATGAGTTCCTGGTACTCTTGGTCTCCCTCAGAATGAGAACCTGCCATGTTTGCAACACCATTTTGTTTTTCTAGCACACCTTTATATACTATTTATGTCATTGGCATACATCAGCCCCACCCTGCGTTCTTTGCGGCAGCGTACACCGTGCTGTTTGTGCGGTGCATAGGCCACGCCCATAGTAGCGGAAATTCTACTGAACAAAACCTGGCGTACCTTCAAAGTATAATATATATATATATAATATACCTACTACTTTAGAAAAACATAAATGCTATCTGTGAATGTTTATTTGTACTGTGCTATTGTTTTGAATGTACAACAAATGTAAGTAACCCATTCCATTTTTAAATCCAGCCCACAAGTCAGGCAATAGTCATCACTGATGTCATGCACAACACATGTGTTAGGCCTATAAATAGTGGCTTGATGCTAGGTTCATTTGTCTCCAGATCTGTATTGTGGCCAGGTCTAAGGTAAGATTTTCCATGGTCATTGTGGAGATACATTAACAATGTAAGGGTAATAATTTTTGCAACATTTTTTAACATATCACACACTTTTTTTCCAGCAAAGGCTTGTTAGCATTAATGAATCATGTCACCTGGGCACCATTTAACACACAGGTGTTAAACCTGTGGGCCTCCATATATTGGTGAACTACATGTCCCATCAATAGCTGAAATGTGTCCCATGCTGTTACAGTTCACAATGGGCCTTATTCATGTTACAACATGCACTTGCACAACATAACAATACGCACACTTTGATGTCCCATGCATTACCACCTAACATATTTGTTACAATTTTTCCTTCATGTGTCTGACTACATGATTTCATGAACAATTGTTATTACATATAATACTTAATTAGTGTTTAGGTGTTAAATGTAAGAAACATATTTGTGATTAAATAGTTGTGTGAGGTTATATTATTTTTACATAATTGTAGATCATTATGGATATTCGGGACTTGAGTGGGCGGCCGTCTATTGTACGTATGGATTCATATGTTTCTACTTGAATTTTTGGTGGAGCATTCTTTGCAGAGGTGTTCCTTTTCATTTGATCATTTCATTGTAGGTTGCAGGTTGCAGAAGCGATGATGGATTTTTCCACCCCCTCGCCGCCAAAGGAGGCCAGGACGTGCAAGAATCTTTCGCACACGTGTGACACTCTTTGGGATGCCCGATGATGAGGTACTTACTAGGTACCGGTTGCCCCCACATGTCATTCTAGATATACTCTCTTTAATTGAGAGTGATCTAGAACCTTGTCATGGGGTCACGACGGCAATTCCGCCTCACACACAGCTGCTGGCGGTGTTGCATTTCTGCGCCTCAGGATCTTTCCAACAAGTAGTGGCAGTACTTGCTGGAATATCCCAGCCTGCTTTCAGCAGAATCCTGAGGCGTGTGACGTCAGCCATGTTTAGGCGCAAGGGGCACTTCATGGCCATGTCTTTTGCCCAAGAGACCCTTCACAGAAGCCAGCAGGCATTCCATCAAATTGCTGGCTTTCCTAATGTGATAGGGGCTGTGGATGGCACCCATGTACCATTTGTGCCTCCATCATGAAGTGAGAAGATCTATAGGAACCGAAAATTGTTCCACTCACTCAACGTGATGGTGGTATGTGGCCCATCCATGGAAATTGTCGCCTTCAACTCGAAGTTTCCCGGAAGTGCCCATGACTCTCATGTTATCCGACAAACAGGGATTTGGCTGAGACTCCAAGAGCTTGAAGGCCGTGATGCATGGGTTCTGGGTGACTCCGGTTATCCATGTACGCCCTGGCTGCTTACACCGTACAGCTCCCCAACACTGGGCCCACAGGAGGCATTCAATAGGGTGCATGTTGCCACCAGGCAAGTGGTGGAGCGCTCAATTGGCCTGTTAAAGGGTCGATTAGAGTGCTCCACCGGACTGGTGGTGACTTACAGTATGCGCCTGAAATGGTGTCGAGGATTGTGTGCATTCTTTCACAACATAGCTGTGCTGCGTGAGATACCCTTTGATGAGTGGGAGGTTCCATCTGAGCCGCAAGATGCACCCATGCGCCCATCCCGCTCCCCGGAAAGCCGAAGGGGATACCAGCTGAGGGACTCTGTTGCCCAAAGATTCTTCAGGTACATTTTTGAATGTTGCACAGACCAACCCAATTTGAGATCAATTACACCCATGAAGGTGGAAAATTATGTTATTTTTGTGTCCTAGAAATTAACAATTAGGCACCATGGCCTCTTAATGGCAAAATCAATTGCACTACGTATCATGTTTGAGGTGTATTGCTTTTAGTCCAATATTGCAGGTCACAATTATACCTTGTGCATAGATTTTGAAATGTTTTTTTTTTTTTTATGTTTTATGCATTAATAATAATCAGGTTGACATTTTACATTGTGATACATAAATTCAATCCAAAGTACCTACAGCATGATAAATCATACATACACAAAATTACATAGGCTTCAGTTTCCCAAATGAAAATAAATACTATGATGGTGACATACACACAGTGGTTTACACTATACAATATGTTACTTATAACATTGTCAATGTATGTTTCAAAAGCACTCCAACACTTGAGCCTCACTCAGACTTGTCATGGCTTACCACTCACCAATGTACTAGAAAGCTACATCCACTATAACTTTTCAAATTTTTGCATACATATAATCCATCAAATCGCTGCTCAATGGTTTACTGCAGCATATGCATATATATATATATATATATATATATATATATATATATATATATAGAGAGAGAGAGAGAGAGAGAGAGAGAGAGAGAGAGAGAGAGAGAGAGAGAGAGAGAGGAATATGTCACACATTATAGACATACCACATGATAGACATACCAAATGAAAAGCCTGGGTTTGTCCCTCTACCCCTTACTCTGTAGGAGACCTCACAGTCATAGTGCTCCCTCTGAATCCAAACCCACCCATGACTAAGCTGCTGCTGCTGTTGTCCATGGACCTGAGAAGCATGTAATGAGCTCCACAAATCAGAGCTCAGCAAAAACATCTCAGCCTCAGTTCTCTGCTGCAACGTGTCATGGGACTTACTCAACTCCCAGTACTGCACAGTACACTTGTGCAATCACGGTGGCTTGGCAGCCGATGTTCTGCTCCATTAATCATTGTCACATTGCCAGATACTGTAGGTGAAGCTGCAGCACTAACCCACTCCCATGCAATTAATTATAAATTAAAAAACAACCTACATTTTAAAGGGTCAAAAATACATGCCAACCACAGGGGGGGCCCTAGCTAGAGGGGGGCCCAGGGGCACTGACCACTTGTGACTCCATTATAATCCAGCCCTGGCCATACTCCATTTATGCCATAGTAGTTCTTGTATTGATGTAAAAATCAACAATAAACACTAATCACCTACACGAGGCTACAAATTGTACGCTTGCAGCAGGGCCCTTTAACCCCCAAGTCTGTCTGTTGTTACCCACTTTGTTTTATTACTGTTTACTATTGTAAAGCACAATTAAATCAGCTGTGCTACATAACAAACTGTACCTAAATAAGTAAATAATGAGGCATTATGTATACGTACCACTTTCTGTCACCTCGATACCCATTTCTCCCTACAGGTTGGTGGGTGGTGGGTAGTTTGGTGGGGGTAGGTTTCCCTCATTATACCCAGTGTAGCTGGGTGGAGAAGGGAGGGAGAATGAGGAGGTTGGGGAGTGGGTAGGGGGAGGGGAGTGGGTTGGGGTAGGGTCATGGGTAGGGGGAGGGGAGTGGGTTGGGGTAGGGTCGCGGGTAGGGGAAGGTGAGTGGGAGTGGGCCGCCTCCTCACGGTCCGCCTCCTCACGGGCCTGTCTAGCTCATTCCCGTGCTGTGAAAAAAAGGAACAAAATGGATGAGTGTCAATTAAGGGTCATTATTGTATGAATCCCAATCAAGAATCATATACAATTACATATTATATCCACATGACTGAATGTCAAAGAGGAAGTAGCAAACATAGAGTGTATGCCATTTTAAACTCCTTAACAGCCATTTTACTTCATTTACTTAAATAAGTTAATTAAATCATTCACTGGTAAATATGAATTTTTGGCGTAAAAACTCACATCTAGCTATCTGGTGCCTTAAACGCTGGAGAAGGTCGGGCTATCGCCTCCGGAGGTCCGACCATCGCCTCTCCGGCTGGGCGACGGTCCTCCGCACCTGGGTGCGTGCGAATATTCTGCGCCGGGCAGCAACATACGCCCGGCGCTTATCTCTATTTGAGATGAAGGGCCCCGCACGGCCCAGCCTGCTCTCCATGACGGAGACCAGGGCCCTGAGCTCCACAGGTGAAAATGGGGCTGCTTTCCCATAGGCCGCCATCTTAGCAACGGCGCATTACAAGCAATCATGTCCTGTAATTGGTTGTTAAGAGTGTTATTTGGTATTAACTTTATTGAACATTTTTACATGAACAGTGTGTATGCACCACAACAATCGGCGAAAACATTGCCATAGCTTGGCATCGCATAGCTGGCCTTCGCATTACTTACTGTATGTATTTATGTATATGCGTACATTGAGTAAAATACACACATACACATATGTGCAGTTCTCCAGCCTACACCATTATATTGGACACATTATAGACCTCAGCTGGCTGCCTGCCTGCCTGCCTACCTCTTACTTCAAATATTTAAATATATATATATATATATATATATATATATGACAGATTTGGAATGGGTGCGCAGGCACCTGTGCTGGATAAACTCTGTAGTCAATTTCTCAGTCTTTTTAAACTGCACTTGTCCCTCCAATGGACCGTCGCTCCTTTCCTCACTCTCGATTCCCACGAGAGAAACACAAATCTACAAGCAAAATAGAGGAGAAGGGCGCCTAATGGTGCAATACGGTTCCCCGGCTACACACCGTATAAATATATAGTTTCTGCCCCATACCCCGCCAAATTTAATGTATGTACTCTGTTTATATGACATGACCAGTGAAGAAGGGAAATATTAAAAACTCCCCACTCTGTAATTAAATATTTGCATATGCAAACTCCCACCCGCCCTGAGACTTGCGGGTTAGATTTAAGGAGATGACAGCGTCCGTCAGGCCACCCCACTGACGAAGTCTCTGACGAAACGCGTAGGGGCGTGGCCTGACTGACGCAATTGTTTGTGGAAGCGGAGGAGGGAGCTGCGATCCCGAGAGCCATGCCGTGTGGTGAATCCGTTCCTGCACACATCCAGTGTGTAGCCGGGGAACCGTGAGTGCACCGAGAGGGTCTCTCTCTCCAACCGCAGTTGTAGCTGATTGCCAGTGTGGATACTATTTTATGCCAGGTGGTTTTTAAGTCCACCGCTGACGAATGTTCTGGTACGCTTAATGTACTTTGAAATCTTTTAATATTTTATTCAAATAAACCAAATGATATTGCACCATTAGGCGCCCTTCTCCTCTATTTTGCTTATATATATATATATATATATATATATATATATATATATATATATATATATATATATATATATATATATGTCAAACCAAATAATATTTGCATAAATAAAACCATCACCAACACATACAAAACAGACAGGGTGAAAGAAGTAGGAAAAACAATATACTCACCAAACATGGATGAAAACATCAGCTAAAATAGTGGTAAAAAATAAACAGTTTAACATATCTCTACAAGGTATAAATGTAAACTCCCATATTGGTGTCAAACCAATACACTTCAAACATTAAAAATAGTGCAATAGCATTTTGCATTAATAGGCCATGGTGCCTAATGTTTCCTTCATAAACCACAATAATTACATATTTGTCATTTTTGATGGCTTTAATTTGTCAAAATATTGGATGGTCTGTGCAACATTCAAAAATGTACCTGAAGAAATGTCTGACCACAGAGTCCCGCAGCTGGTATCCCCTGAGGTTTTCCGGGGTGCGGAATGGGCGCAGGGGAGCCTCTTGCGGATCAGATGTTACCTCCCACTCATCGCAAGGGACATTACGCGTCACAGCTATGTTATGGAAGAAACAATATAATCCCACAATCCTCGACTCCATTTCAGGCGCGTACTGCAAGTCACCACCAGTGCGGTGGAGCACTTGAAATTGACCCTTTAACAGGCCAATTGAGCGCTCCACCACTTGCCTGGTGGCAACATGTGCCCTATTGAATGCATCCTGTGGGCCCGGTGTTGGGGAGCCTGTACGGCGGTAACCTGAGTCACCCAGAACCCACGCATCACGGCCTTCAAGCTCTTGGAGTCTATGCCAAATCCCAGTTTGTCGGATAACATGAGAGTCATGGGCACTTCCGGGAAACTTCGAGTTGAAAGCGAGAATTTCCATGGATGGTCCACATGTTCCAAATGGAACATTTTTCGGTTCCTATAGATCTACTCACTGCCTGATGGAGGCACGAATGGTACATGGGTGCCATCCACAGCTCCTATCACATTAGGGAAGCCAGCAATTTGATGGAATGCCTTCTGGCTTCTGTGAAGGTTCTCTTGTGCAAAAGACATGGCCATGAAGTGCCCCTTGCGCCTAAACATGGCTGACATCACACGCCTCAGGATTCTGCTCAAAGCAGGCTGGGATATTCCAGCAAGTACTGCCACTACTTGCTGGAATGAACCTGAGGCAGAGAAATGCAACACCGCCAACAGCTGATTGTGAGGCGGAATTGCCGTCGTGAGCCGATGAAGAGGTTCTAGATTACTCTTGAATAAAGAGAGTATTTCTAGAATGACATGTGGGGGTAACCGGTACCTAGTAAGTAGGGATGGGACATCGAAAGAAAACATTGATCAAATGATGTTTTTCAACATTGGTTGCAAAACATCATTTAGACCTAAACATTGGTACTGTGAACCCGATGTTAACCGATGTTTCGATATTTTTTTAAATAAATTGGTTACCAAAGCATATAATACACTAATAAGCTTCTGAAATGATAAATAATCCCTCTATTAAGTTTATCTTGTTGGAGGCTTACAGTTATACACACAATGGATATATGATTCATGTTTTGTGGTAAATCAAATTTGTTACTGAAGGAAAAAAACATGAAGCATTAACTATCAAAACTTTATTGCAACAACTCACAATCTGCTATTTTTACCTAGATTTTTAACTGTAGCAACAGGCTAATAACTTATGTTGATCATAGAAAATAACAAAAAAACTGTACACACAGTGCAACATAGAACATACTCTATAGAACAATCACATAGGCCCTTATTCTGCTTGGTGCGGCCGGAGCCGCATATGCCCACCGAATCCCCACCTTCCATACGGATCGCCACGGCCGTCCGTACGCGGACATGTGGCGGTCCGCATGAAAATGGCGGGGGATACGCCTCCACCATCTTGGAGCAGCCCCCTGCATTCGATGGTCGCCGACCATCGAAGGCAGGGCCGCACGCTCCACCAGCTCCCGCACCCATAGACCTCACGGACACTTGTCCGTGTTAAAGCATGTATGGGGGCGGGCAGCTGACATCCGGCGATGTCAGATGCCCGCCCCCAACACATGCGTCACAGCCTCATTACCATGCGTACGCCCCGCGTTTGCATGGGAACGCCCATGAAACGCGGGGCGTATGCATAGGGAAATGAGGCTAAGTAGCCCCTCACGCCCCTATCCACCCCCTTTGCGGCGGTAAAAAAAAATGTGCGGCGATTTCGCCTGCACATGCGCAGAGTGCCCTCTGCACATGCGCAGAGCGAAAACATCGGCGGAACGGCCGCAAGCGCCCGTTACCGCTTAGATCAGAATAAGGGCCATAGTACATTGAAAAAAACTCTTTGTAGCAAAATAGGAATCTACTATTGAGGTACATAAATTATGGGCCTCACAATACAGCAGGGTTGCCGACCCTCCCGAAATTTCCGGGAGTCTCCCGAAAATCGGGGCTTACTCCCGGCCCCCCGGAAGGGTGGGCAACCCTCCCGGATTCAGGGGGGACCCCCGCTGTCCCCCGGATCGCGGCATTAAAATGCCGCAATCCTCGGGTCTCAGAGGAGGGGGCGGAGCTAAATGACACAATCGCGTCATTTTAGCCCCGCCCCCTCCACCGAGATCACTGAATTCGCTGGTTTGCCAGCATGGGGGCGGGGCTTAGTGATGTCACGCTTAAGCCCCGCCCCCTGAGCGGCTACTGAATGTCTCCTCTCCGGGCTTCTCCCGGAGAGGAGAATGAGAAAGTCGGCAACCCTGCAATACAGGTGGATAAATCAAAATGAAAACTGGGAGGGGAAAAACAGAAATTGGGGAAGAGGAGACTCCAGTCCAGCATACTTTCAAACTGGCCCCCAAATTTTCCCAAAAGCTGCAGAGCCAGCCATCATAGCAACCAGTGAGTCACTAACAGCACCAGTTGCAGTGAGGCAGGGGTGGGGCTGTCCTGTGTGCTGCTGCTGAATGGCTGGCCAGACTGTCTTTCACTGTCAGCTACCAACCACAGCAGCAGCACACAGCCACACACAGTAGCGCACGCAGGGGGGGTTTCCGAGTACCCAGAAACCCCTCTTTCCAAGAGTACAAGAATTTTTAAAATCGGACCTTGGGAACCGGAGATATCTGACTTCAAAGCAGTGGTCCCCATCCAAGCCTGTTAATTGCAATTCCCAGTCAAATATTTCAGGTTATGTCTGACTTAGAGTTTTGCTAACAGTATATTCCAAAAGCTGGGACTCTCCCTCTTTGAAGGACACTAGAAGCTTGTCTCTACTGTTCCCAGAACCAGAGATATCAGCCTTCCAGCAGCTGGTTACTGCTCCATCTCCACACACCTGGTATGTAGTTTTATATACACGTTGGCAGATTGCTCTGCCTCCTGAACTCTGATCCCCTAGTCCCCAATACCAGTTGGTAAGTGGGATTCTCTAGTTTTTAATTCCATTAAAATCTAAGAAATCTATTTCCAGGAACTGGAGATATCTGCAGTCAAGCAAGTTGCCCTCCCACCAGAAAATTAGGAATAATAAGCCCACTCCACTATACACCCCTCCTTTGCGTATTAAACATCCTCTACCTCCCTGGAAGTTATGTATCAGGGCCCCTTCATTCAGCCCAATGCCCCCTTCTCCCACAATCTGTGCAGTAAAGGGGTAATTAGCAGAGCCGAATTTCCCATTAGGCACTTGAGGCACATGCCTAGGGGCGGCACATGTTTGGGGGCGGCACTTGGATGCCTGTGATATTACAGCCCAAAATGTACCAATAACTGCAAAATATCCACTGTACTGTACTATATTACATCTTAAATAGAGTGTAAATGGATGGGACATGCAGATACTGCCCCTGTAAACTGTCCTACGTAGTAAATATGTATTCATAATAAAAGAACATGTCAGTTATTGGCTTTTTTATAAATCAGGTGGTGGTGGTGGGGGGGGGGGGTGCGAACATTATTGTTGTGCCTAGGGGCGCCCTCATCCCTAAATCCACCCCTGGTAATTAGTGGAAATTACTGATCCAGGCCCTACATGCTGAGCGGTGGATATAATACCCCCCCAGTGACGGAACTACCTAGGGTGCAGGGAGTGCTGCTGCTATGGGGCCCGGTGGCTGGGGGGGGCCCATGGACAGCAAGCACTCCCATGCCTTTCCCTGCACTGGCACTGAGCTGGGGGAGACCCAGCGGGGAACAGCACTTGCCTTCTGTCTCCCCGCCCCAGCGCGTGTGAGGGGGAGAAGTAGCTGCATGCACCTCCTGTGTCCTCCTGTCTCTGGCTCTCTGCCCACCCAGCGCATGTGAGCGGGAGAGAGACCTGGCAGGGGAACTGTAGCACTTGCCGGGACCCGACACCCCCAAGTAGACCAAGCAGGGAAGCAGCAGCTGCCTTTGCTTCCTGCGTCCTAGCTCCGCACACCCGGCACCTCCTGTCTTCCCCCCTCTCTCTGTATTACGCAGCGTGTGTGAGCCTGGGGGAGACCAAGCAGAGAGCAGAGGCTGCCTGCGCCTCATGGTCTTGTCCCCACCCTCGCTCCCAGCGCATTGTGAGCAAGAGAGAGACCCAGCGCAGGGGGAACAGAACTTACTGGCGTCACTCCTCCCCCCCTCCTCCAGCGGGAGATCCAGCATGCCTTCACCCTGGTGTATGAGAGGCAATCCCAGTAAGGCCTGGATCGATTTTATGAAGGTGAATACATGCTTGGTAAGTGGTGATGTCCTGTCCCTAGTGTGCTGTGCTTTTTCCTAATGTCCCCTCCTATGTCTATTGTCCTGTCCTATCCCTATTGTCATTCCAATTGTCCTGTACTGTCCCTATTGTTCTTTGCTTATGAATAATGTCCTGTCCTGTCTTTATTGTCCTGTCCCTATTGTTCTGTCCCTATTGACCCCTCCCTATTGTCCTGAGCTTATGTCTAATGTCCTGTGCTTATACCTAATATACCTTCTACTGTATCATACCCATCCCCCTTTGCAATTATGTCCTCCACCCCCCGTCTCCACCACCGCCCTCATTTTAGTGAAGTGCTGGGGGGCCCTTTCAAAATTTTGCTATGGGGCCCACAAAGGTGAGGTTACGCCCCTGATACCACCCGCGGGACATCAAAGCATATACTGGGTCACCTAAGTGTCCATCTCCGTGCTTTGCTCCGCCCCTCTGGAAACCCCCTTCTGAAAATCCTGCGTTTGCCCCTGACACACACACATATGAAAGCCCAGTCAGCAGTGATACTGTCATGTTTGTTAATGTTTTTTTTATCAGTCTCTTAAGTTTTTAATGAATATAAATCAAGGAGAGAGTGAGCTGGCTGCAAAGCATTGAAAGCAGCACACATTGACACACAAAAGAAAAAACATTGGAAGATTGAGAAAAACATCGGGGGGAGAAATCTTGCGATGGTAATGAAACACACTAGAGATCTGGATTCAAATGTACCTAGCATCAAGCCAGTATTTATAGGCCTATCACATGTGATTTGGATGCAATCAGTGATTAGTATTGCATGAGTTGTGGACTGGATTTAAATCTGAAATGGGTACAGTCAGTGCTTAAAGTGGTCCTGGTGAGGTGGTGGAACTCTCTTCCCCGCCATCTCTCCCCCCCCCCCCCCCCCCCCGGCGCCCCCCTGCGAGCTCAAAATGTATGACCTATCTCACATAGACATGGAAACAATAATGCGGGCCACATAACGCCACCCTTAATGCAAATTATGCCCCAAAGTGCAAAAGAATCTAACAGGCCAAACAATGTGAAAGTGTGCGCCGTAGGCGCGCCACAAAATTTTAGGGCATGGCTTTGTGGGACAGGGGATATGCACACCGTAATGCCCATTATACATTATGTCACACAACATATTCCCCCACAATATGCCACACACGGTAATGACCCTTCCATATTATGCCACATACAGTAAGTGCTGCTTACCTACATGCTCATTGCTAGGGTTTTCTTGCTCAGTGCCAGTGGTAACATGCTACTGTACTCATAGATTGCGCACACAGCATGCCAGCAGCAGCCCCCTTTATCATGCTTGCTGCCTGTCAGAGCCTGACACACACTGTGCAGCAGACACCATGAAGGTGACAGGCTGCGGTGGCCCTACTTATGAAGTATTGTAGTGGCCTGGTGGGCAGATGGCACCCTGCCCCTGGCCCAGCCCGCCATTGCTGCTGTGTCTGTCTGTCAATGGTCCCTAAATAACGCTGCACGTCCCTGCACCTACATCACGCCGCACTCCCCTGCCCCTAAATCAAGATGCACGTCCCTGTCACCACATCACGCTGCACGTCTACAGTCTCTATATCATGCCAACTACATAACGCCACACATCTCCAACCACATACATCATACCACACATACCCATCCCCTAAATCACACCGCATAACCCCACATCACACTGCAAGGTTCCGTTCCCTACATTATGCCACAAGTTATGTACCCTACATCACACCCCAATATGACATAATTTGCAGAATGAGAACACAGTACACAACATTGGCACATGTGAAAAAGTGACACAATCATAAAACCAATAATATAATGGCTGGCACAGGGCCCCTCACCTTCATCCTCTTCAGGTAGGAGGTCTGCACATAGCTTGTTTCCCTGCTGCAGCTGCTGGACATCCACCAGTGCAGGTTACACTGCTCATGGTCATTCTAGAACAGATGCCGCTGCTTCCCTAGCTCCCACAGAAGCTCCGCACTGCTCTCCACTCAGCTGTTGGCAAGTAAGGATCTCAGCCCGGGCAGCTACTTCTGCAGTCCCAGAAAGTGCTCTTTCTCTGCTGATGTGGTCTGCAGTGACCGGACACTGGGAGTGGAGCTTTGAGCCGGCTGTGCATTACTAGGCGTCATGGTCCAGGTGACTGCTCTGCAGAAAGGTCAGCCCATGCATACCTGCCAATCCTCGACACCCCTGCCAGCAACACAAGGTAAACAAGACAGCCGGGTAGAGTGCTGGAAAACCCGGCTGTCTCAGAGCACGTCGTCCATCCCTCCGTGTGAGTTGCAGCTATTTGAAATGACGCGCAGCCCGGCTGCCAATCAGGCAGTCGCAAGCTGGCACGTCATTTCGAATAGCCGCCCGCAGACGGATGGACGACGTGCTCTGAGACAGCCGGGTTTTCCAGCACTCTACCCGGCTGTCTTGTTTAGCAATGCAGGCAGGGAGAAGCAGAGGGGGCAAGGTGAGCGGATGGAGGCGGAACCGTTCCGCCTCCAAAATGGAACTGACGGAACGCAGTTCCGCCCCGTTCCGCCTCACTTTAACCCCTGGGTACAGTACAAATCACCATCCACATATTGCATGTATGCCTGTGAAAAGATGTAGCTGTTCATTGCTGAAAAATTCAGGCTATGTGTAGAAAATCATACTTGGAATGGACGCCTGGTTTTGTAAAGTATTTTTCTCGCTGGTTTGGGCGTGGTGTTTGCGTTGCACAAACACCACGGTGTACGCAGGATTACGGTACGCTGCCGCACGATACGTAGCAGCACAGAACGCAAAGTGGGGGTGAAGTACGCCTATTAGATAAATGGGTATATATACTGTAGGTGTGCAAGTAGAACTAGATTGTGCTGCAAACATGTCTGGGACAGAATCAGACGGAGCTCATGAGCATCAGCTCCTCTTAGCTCGGCTGGACTCCATCACCTCCAATGTGCACCTGAGCACAAATCAGACATTGGGAGGTGAACAGGCTGCAGGGCCATGTTCTGCAGGGCCATCTTCTGCAGGGCCATCTTCTGCTGGGCCACCTTCGACCTCAGCAGAATCATTGGGGACACAGCAGGTGGCTTCACAAGAGAGTAGCCAGGCCAGCACTTCGAGTACAGCAACTGGTAGCCGTGGCCATGGGCGTGGCCAGAAGAGGCCAACAGAGGAACAAACCACCAAGAACAAGGCATTCCAACCGGAGGAACTTCAAATACTGGTACCCCGTGCACGGGAATTGATAGAGTTGACACACATGAGGTTGACACCCACAATGAGATGGAAGATTTGGGAGGACATAACTGCGGTTGCTCCACAAGTTCATGAGGCAGAGTGTGTAAAGAAAAGGCAAGTTCAAGTGTGTAAAATTAGAGTTCAACAATACCAGTAATGTGTTTATAAGAAGGTAGATGCAATTGGTAAATGGCAGCTCACATTGCTAGGAGCAACAGACATGATTGCCATGTCACTTATTCAATATATATTAGACGGTGACTGTCAGGGGCGGATCCAGGATAAAATGACAGGGGGGGCACCATGATAAAAGAGGGTTTAGGTGGGGGAGGGGGCGGTGTTAGTGGTGCCAGTGTACATGCTAAGAGAGCGGCAGAGAGAGGGTGGGAATGGGATTAAAAATAGGCCCTGGCATTTAAAGTACGCAGGCCCACCATGGTGACAAAAGTGAAGGATGTAGTTTTGCGCGCGCCTAAGGCGCGCTCCGGAAAATGTGGTGTGGCCACTCAACAGGGGGCATGTCCTTGAATGTAGTGTACAACACCATATACAACTTCTACACATTATGCAACAAAATACTAGACCCCATAATACTTGCCCCTTACACATGATGCCAAATGGAATGAGCCAAAATTCACATAATGCCACACAGATTGAGCCAAAATTCAAATAATGCCACATGGATTGAGCCAAAATTCACATAATGCCACACGGATTGAGCCAAAATTCACATAATGCCACACGGATTGAGCCAAAATTCACATAATGCCACACGGATTTAGACAAAATTCACATAATGCCACACGGATTGTGACAAAATTCACATAATGCCACACGGATTGAGCCAAAATTCACATAATGCCACACGGATTGAGACAAAATTCACAATACGTTTCATAAAAAGGAACATTGTCCACCAAAGGCACGCATTAAACATTTACACCATAATGTCCATTACACGTTAAGTTACACGCCATTATATCCATTATGTATTATGTCAAACACCATAATGCCTATTAAAAATTATGCTACATAAGTGCTGCTTATCTACATGCTCATTGCCAAGGGTTCCATGCTCATTGCCAGAGGTTCCATGCTCATTGCCATGTGGGATTACATGCTCATTGCCAAGGGGAATACATGCTCGCGGTAATTGGGGGACAGCCGCCAGGCAGAAGTGATAGCCACTGACAGTGGCAGAGCCTGGCTGTATTCAGAGCACTGCAGGTCCAGGCTATTAGAAATAATACCCATTTCACACCATAAAATGCATTCCCAGGTTGGCCCCTTTTACACCAGCCTAGTCCCTGCATTTTCTTGTGTGAGCGGGAGAGAAAACCACCCCTCCCCCCCTTTAACCAGTTATCTTATTTAACCGGCTATATCTTCGGAACCAACTGATCCATTTACATGAGACAAGTATCATATTGAAGAACTTTTGAGCTTTGAATGATTTTGGTCCAGTGAAACTGGAACGTTTGGTTCCAGAGTAATCTGCCCTCAAAGAACATGAACAGCCATGAAATTACATTTCAAAAATAAAAAATTTAGTTTACACGTAATATCTCTGGAAACGATTGACCGATATGGACCAGCCTGGTATCATATTGAAGGCCCAGCGATTTGGAATTGAATGAGATCAACCACAAGCTTATGTGATGCCAGGGGGGGAACTGGCAGCCGTCGGAACCGGGTGGGGGTCGGAATTGACGGGTCCCATATTATCCTATGGGAAAAAACGTTACAGCTTTGCCAGGCGATATCTCTGGTTCCCGGGGGGCTAGAGACACGGGGCTGGGCTCGTTGGAAAGCCCTGGTCCTCAGCTACAAAATGAACTGACAGGGGGGCACGTGCCCGGGTGCCCCCCCCCTGAATCCGCCACTGGTGACTGTGAATGTATGTTCAAGGTGATTATTTTAAACTTTAACCTAATGTAAGTTGAAGCAGACTTAAAAATCTGTAGCAGATAATAATGCATGCTGATACAAACTTCAGGTGTGAGATGTAATAATATTTAAATTTTGGTTGCAGGTGGCATGACTTCAAAAGCAACCTCAAGAAGAAAATGACCGCATGTTGGGAACACAGCCACACCACTGGGGCTGGCCCCATGTCAGGCCAACTGAAGCTCACCCCCCTGGAGGAGTTGGCAACTGATTGTATTGCAATTGAGGAGGTCCGGGGGTGAGCAACATGGACAGTGAGGAGGCGGAGGAGACAGTGCCACCTGCCACCAGTGGCAGCCATGTGCAGCAGCAGCCAACAGCCACACAGGATGCGGACAGTTGGTTGCAGCTGCTTAACAGCATTCACCAGCAAGGAGAGTCAGCAGCAGAGCGGCTGATTAGGGCCGAGGAGGTCATGCAGGCTATTGTCGGCACCCAGCAGGCAATAGCTGGCAGCCAGCAGGTCATGGCTGATCAAGCCGTTCCCCAAATTGACTTCCTCCTCCGCCATAATGACCTTGTGGCGGAGCTAATTTCCACCAATAGGGCACTATTATCAGCCATTTCTGGTGCTTTCGCAACACCAGCACTCCCTGCTGGCGAAAGGGGAACACCATCCCCCCCCTTCCACAGCAGCTGCTCCACCCGACCCACCATCACAACGTGGCCGTACACGAAGAGCTGCTGCATGTGGCCAGGCCCCTACCAGGGCCAAACGGCCACGCTAGTGAGGTGGCATCCGCATTAATCTCCGCCCTTATGTCATACCAAATATTTCATTTTTCTGTGTGTGTCAGCGTCATCTGTGCAACCCAATCCCGTGCAAATGGTACCCACATTTGTGGTGCCTTCGGTTGGAATGTTTTGGTTAGGTCCCCTGTTGCCCTCTTTCTGCTACCATTACTGGCTGCTGTTCTCGAAGTGTTGATCCTATACTTTTCTTGTGAAGCCACCTGATGTGTTCCTAATGATTCTGCTGTGTCTATGTATGAAATGTCTAAAATTTTGTACCTTTTTTATATTATTTTCCTTTATTATTATGTTCTCTTTATTTTTTGGCATGTGCTTATGAAGACCGCATATTTCATGAGTGTTGGTTCGTTTGCAGTCGGGGTCGTGTCCGAATGTACGCCTACCGCAGTTCGTGCACTTCCTCGTGTACGCCCAGATTTACGCCCAGTTTTGCCCACTTTGAAACCACGCCCTTGTGTAGGGCCAAATGACGCCCATATTTCCTGAGTCAATTTGGTGCACATTTCTGGACGGTATTAGTGAGAACGAGTACGGAGACAATGCGTGGCACATGCGCATTGAGTTGCCTACGCATGCGCAGACGGCTAAAAAGCGCCCTCCGAAAGAATTCGGAACGGAACGCACCAACCAGAATAAGGCCCCGAGTTTGTTGTCAGGAGACCTCATAAATGAGCTTATTGTGCCATCTTGTGGCTTTCAGCAATATTGCTCAGTGTGCACCATTATATAGCTGAAAGTATCAGTATGAAGTAGCTAAATGTAACATTACCACAGCCAGCAGTATGTGAAATACAAAGTATCCAGCTGAATAATGGCCAGAAGAAAGAAAGAAAGCAAATAAGCAGAATGGCAGAAGAAGTAAATTAAATGTATGCTGAGGAAATTTTTACTTTTATGGAAGATGAATCTGTAGGCAGAGCCAGATTAAGGTCTAAATGGGCCTGGAGCTGAAAATGATCAAGGGCCTATTATGCGCAATAATAGGGGTTGTGGCCAGCACCTAATAATGTGGATGGCGTGACCAGTGTTCTGGTTGGGTGGTCTGCTCATGGGTGTGTCTCTATTTGTGTGAATACTTTCAACTAATTATATATGCCTGGAAAAGGCAGGGGGCTGGCATAGGAAAAATGCAGGGAGATATATTGGCGGGTGCACTCCAAAGGTGCACCTGCAGGATCCCGGTGTCCTAAAATACCTGCGGGGTGAGGCGGCACTGCAGTCATAAAAAAAAAATACTGAAAGCCGAAACTTGGTAGACAAGATTTCAGCATCTTTTATGTGGTCACCTAAGTTTACCACACCATACAGATGGGGCCGGTTTTATCTTTGCTGGCGAACCGCCAGCAGCATGCTGCTGGCGATCCGCCAGCAAAACGGCGCTCCATCTGACTGAGACGCGCATGCGTCCCCAACGCACACGCGTCTCAGTATCCGGGCGGCGAGGCGGACGCAATACTGTCCGCCTCCCGCTCGATAGTGCTGGGGGGGACCCGAGGAGGCTGCGGGGGGGTGCGGACGCCCGGTGTGGGCACCGGGCGACCGAGGGCAGCACCGTCGGTAGGGGACGCGCGCGCACCTCATGCGCGCGCCTCCCCTTCCGGCATACAGATAGCGGCGGGGCAGGGGATGGCGACGCCATCGCCATCACCTGCAAAGATGAATGCCGCAACTGAAGGGGTTAAAGGCTTCAGAATTAATGCTTTATTTGGTACTTGTTTCCTAGCACGGCACCTGTTGGGTCCCATCGCATACCCTAATTTAAGGTATGCGATGGGACCCGACCGACCTGATTTAGGGCTTTTAAAGACCTTTCCTTACAATTTTAAAATCGGTCGCATCGCATGCCATTATAATGGCATGCGATGCGACCGATGCGATGGACCCGATTTTAAATTGTATTCAATGTTAAATGCCCACCCAGACTTTATAAAATCGATCGCATCACATGCCATTATAATGGTATGCGATGCGACTGATTTTATAAGGTCTCGATGGGCATTTAACATTGCACGGCGGTACGCATCCTCTGACCTTTTCATACCCCCACTATCCATGTCGGCGTGGAGTTGATTTTATATAGCCCGAAGCGTGGCGAGTTTGGTCGCATGTGATGCGACCGATTTTTCCGACCCGATGTCATACACTTCAAATCGGTGGCGCTGTGCTAGGAAACAAGTACCCTTTATTTAATATAGTAATTATATTGATTTAATAAGAACAATAATGGTAATGCCGCCATCTGGGACCCCCAGCACCCGAACGGTCGGCGGATGTCAGACGCCACAGGAGCACTGGGGACGTTGCCGGGCAACGTCCCAAGCCTCTCTCTGATGCCGGGCGTCGGGATGTTGCTCGGCAACGTCCCCGAACTTCCGCCTGGAGGGCTCCGGCGCGTGCCTGACGTCACTTAGGCGGCGCCATTTTCAAATAAGAAGATGCTGGGCACAGGGAAGACCTACTGTACGAAGTTCCGTCGCTGGTCAAATGACTGCGGATGGAACGACCCTGCATTGCGGAGCCAGTTCCGCTCTCGCTTGTCTGATGACATCAAGGACAGCCTTATTCAGTACCCCGCACCCAACTCCCTAGATAAGTTGATGGAATTGTCCATCAAAATTGACCGTCGTCTCCGTGAGCGGAGATCTGAGCGGGGTTTGCCAATCCGGTCTCTTCCCTATGTTCCCATAGTACCGGAGGAAAGCGAGGAGCCAATGCAAGTTGGGGCGGCCCGCATCACGCCGGAGGAGAGAGCCCGCCGACTTGGGCCTTCCCCACCTCAAACTCCCCATGCCTGTTACCTTACGGGGTTTAGATGGGAGTATCCTTTCCAATGGGGCAATTTCTTTTCAGACTCCTCCTTTGCTGTTGACCATCAGATTATTTCATGTAGAGGAGATTTCGTTTCTTTTAACCTCATGTCCAGCCATCCCCACTGTGCTAGGTTATCCTTGGTTGAAGAAACACAACCCCATCATTGATTGGAGCTTTGGGGAGATTGCTCATTGGAATACTTACTGTAACGAGCACTGTCTTAACACCTCAGTCTTTTTAGCTTCCGTTTCCCTTTCTGGGATACCCTCTCCTTATCAGGACTTCGCAGATGTATTTTCGAAGGGCAAGGCGGACAGTCTGCCACCACATCGTTCATACGACTGTGCCATTCAGCTAATTCCTAATGCCCCCTTGCCCAACCGTAGGTTATACGCTTTGTCCATCCCAGAAACGAAAGCTATGGACCATTATATACAGGAGAGTCTTACGAAAGGGTTCATCTGGCCGTCCAAATCCCCTCTCAGTGCCGGATTCTTTTTTGTGGCTAAAAAAGATGGTTCTTTAAGGCCCTTTTTAGACTTCCGTGCCCTAAATAAAATCACGGTGAAAAACACCTATCCATTCCCTTTGATTATGGTACTTTTTGACCAATTGCGGTCCGCAACCATTTTTACTAAGATTGATCGTCGGGGTGCTTACAATCTAATTATGAACTAAGGAGGGTGATGAGTGGAAGATGCCCCACAGTACTCAAACAGGGCACTATGAGTACCTGGTTATGCCCTTTGGCCTCTCCAATGCTCCTGCCGTCTTTCAGGACCTTATTAACAATGTCCTTTGTGATTTTCTGGGCAAGTTTGTGGTCGTTTATTTAGACGACATTTTGATTTTTTCTTGAGATCTATATTTGCATAGAACTCAGGTTCGTCAAGTTCTGCAGAAATTGCGGAAGAATCAATTATTTGCTAAGCTTCAGAGATGCAAATTTGAGGTTACTCAAGTATCCTTTTTAGGGTACATAATTTCTTCTCAAGGGTTTCAAATGGACCCCAAGAAACTTCAAGCCATTGTGGATTGGGTTCGTCCGACCAACTTGAAGGTGATCCAGCGATTCCTTGGGTTCGCCAATTATTACAGGCGCTTTATCCATTCTTTCTCTTCCATCGTTGCGCCATTGTTGGCTTTAACCAAGAAAGGGGTCGATCCCTCCGCGTGGTCCCCTCAAGTTGAGCAGGTCTTCAGGACCCTGAAGCAGGCCTTCATTTCAGCCCTGGTCCTTAAGCATCCAGATCCAGATCTTCCCTTCGTTGTGGTGGTGGATGCCTCCGAAGTAGGAGCTGGGGCAGTTCTGGACTTCGCCCCGCCATGGGCTTAGGCCACCTCCTTCTCTGGAAGTTACCCCTGTATATTCTCCTGTTCCCCTTGCCCATCTTTCCAGTCCCTTGTTAGGCAGGACTCCCCTTCCAGCATTGTATTCTGTTTTGGGGACTCGCTGTGTTGTACCCCTTGTTTGGAGATTCCCTGTGTCTGTCTCTGGTGCAAGCGACTGGGTTGCATTCCCGTCATTGGCCAGGTGCCGGCAGATAGGGGCATTATTTAGTCAGGCCCGTTAGTTAGAACATCCTCTTGAGTTACCCCTGACAATCGCTCACCCTTTGTCCATCCATAAGACCTGGCTGCATTGGGGTTGGAGCGGGCCTAACTCGCTCCTTCGAATGCGGTGGCCGCAGGTGAAGCCTAGTTCCCACAGGGGTTTGTCATCTGCCCAGGGTACTCAATAGAGTCAGTGTAGGGTTAGCTGTGGCAGTCCTAACCAGCGGTCCCGGCTACGCGCTCTCGCCTGACCTCCAGCTACCTGCTTACTGTAGTTCCATCCAGCGTATAACAGGTAACCATAACAGGTAACATATTTTTAGTACTTACAGTAGGTCTAAACAGCAGGCACTTCTGAAAAAAAAAATAACGCCATGAAAATCTTGTTGTAAAACAATATCATGATGAAATACTAGAATTATTTAGGAAGAAACGTGTGTACAATACAGGTGCCTGAAATATTTATGGTGACCTCTTGCAGGTAACTGTCATGAAACCTTTCAGCAATTTTTGCAAAGCTCTTTTAATGTTATGGTTCCTCAGGCTGTATATAATTGAATTCATTAATGGAGTCACCATAATATACAACAATGATCTGTATTTATTTATGTGGGATGTGCTTTCATTGGAAGGAGTCATGTAAACAGTGATTAGTGTTCCATAATATATGCACACTGTGGTGAGGTGGGAGCTACTGTACATGTGGAGAAGGCTTATTTTCTTCGGTGATGGGTGGACATCGTGCGAATGGTGAAGAAGATGCTAATATAGGTCATAATGATGAATGCAAAGGGAAAAAATATCATGAAGATGGAAATGATAAAGTCTTGCAACATTAAAATGGAAGTATCTGATGTAGCTAATTCCATGATGGGTCCAATGTAATTCAGGCCACAAAATGTGAACTGGCACATCATAACTATTTCACTTGATAGTAAAACAGTGACTAGTAACCAAGACTCAATAACCAGCTGGAGGCAAACATCTGGACCCAGTATTGAAGAATAACGCAATGGCTAACAAATAGCCCAAAATCGATCATAGGACATCACAGCAATAAGAAAACACTGCACAAACCCAAATATAACTTTTAGGGTTGTTTCCTTTCACACATACAAAAATCGCGAGTTGATGTGCGTGCATGTGCAAAACCCTGGGATTTTCATGTATGTCTGAAAGGGGTATTATATTATATTATACTTGTATTATGGTTAGAACGTGAGTCTGATGTTGATCTGTTATAAGTACAAATCATAAAACAAATGACTGACAAGGACTAGTTATTAATACCCCTTTTGCACCACCGAAAAATCCGGGTCAGACCCGGACCTTCAGCGGTGTAAATGGGGTCAAGCCGTGTCCATTTACACGGGTCCTCTACCCAGGTCCTGACCTGGGTAGAACACGGTCAGAACCCGTGTAGGGCCCGGTGTATATAGTCCACTGCGCGTTGAGGCACCCGCAGCGGGTCCATGCATGGCGTGCAGCGCTGGGGAAGCTGTCCCCAGCTGCTGCGGGAGGAGAGGGGGGGGAGAGCTGTCAAGTTGCTGAGGGGGAGACGGAGCCGCGGACTCACCCCTGCAGCCGCAGGTCAGGACGTGGAGGCAGCGGGGTCCGGCAGTGCAGGCGGGCGGGATGATGATGCTGCTGGGGGGGTGATGCTTCTGCTAGGGGGGTGATGATGCTGGGGGTGATGATGTGCAGGGGGGTAATGTGGTGCTGCTGCTGCAGGCCATTTGTAATGACATCCACAAGTAAAGACAGGGCTGACCCAGGTCCAGTGTAAATGGTGCAGACCCTGGTCCGACCCAGGTCGAATTGCTGTGTAAATGGGGTATGAAACAACCGTGTTCAAAGACCAGGGTCCGACCAGGATTTTTGGTGTAAAAGGGGTATTACTAATCATGCAAAAGTTATATGCAATACATGTGAATTTAGTTATACTGTTTTTAACCTCTCTATACTCTGTCTAGCTCTTCAGCAAAATTAATGTATAATGTTGTGACTAAGCAGTGCCAGACATATTTACTAAGGACCTTATTCAGAGTTGATTGCAAGAGCAAATTCTTTCTCTAATAAGCAAAACCATGTTTGCCGCAGGTGGGGAAAATGTATCATGTGCAGACTGAGTTCGATTTGGATGGGTTATAATGTTTCTGTGCAGGGTAAATACTGGCTGCTTTATTTTTACGCTGCAGTTTAGATTTCAGTTTGAACACACCCCACCTAAATGTAACTCTCTCTGCACATGTTACATCTGCCCACCTGCAGTGCACATGATTTTGACCTTTAGAATTTGCTCTTGCGATCAGCACTGAATTAGGCCCTTATTGCACAACTATGACAATGAAAATGCGATGCATTTTTCTCTTTCGTCCATCCCGGTGACACAGCTAACCTTGGGATGTACGAGGATCCGCAGGAGCCAAGGCACCTATGCTGAAAGCTTTCCACTGGACGCAGGCTCCTCCCTTCTGCATCCCATCATGCTTCAGTTCGTTTTAGGTGCCCAGAGGAGTGGGTGCTATGCTGATCGGCTGCTGCAGCCGGCTTTTTTTCAGGATTTTTGACTAGATTAGCTAGGTTTTTTATTATTTTATTAACTTAGTGATTTACAGTAGTGCAGGTTTTTTTTTATTCCAGTGTGCTGCTTCGGACAAGAAGTGCTGCACACTGAGAGCACAGCAGAGGCTGACAGAAGTGCGTCCTGTCAGCGCTCTGTGTGCAGGGGTGGGCTGTCTGCTCTCACTGCACAGCGTTTAACCCCAGCTTTGCTGTAGTTTGCCTGGGCACTGGGAGCATCTGGAACCGTCTCTTTACTTAGAAGGGGCTCGTGGGGGAAGGACCTCCCGCGATGGCGGGTGCCATCTTGGAAGGGCTTATAGACTGAAATCCCACTAGGGAGGTGAAGTCTATTGGAGTCGTCCAGCAGCGCTGGACGACTCCAAGTGATCCCAGAGTGAAGGGGAGGCACTAGCAGGTGAGGAGAAACACTTGTGGGAGCGGCTAAAGGGGGAAAGGCGCCAATTCTGGTTTCCTACCCGGCTGAAGCAGGGATTGGTCCCTTCCTACTATGGGAGCGGGCACCATTTTCTCTCCATAGTGCGGAGCTGAAGCCTGGCTGTTTCTTCCAGAAGTACACAGGGTGCAGTTTCTCCTGAAAAGCGCTATCCCCGCTGACGCTGAGGTCACTGACAGCAAGCAGACAGTTAAGTACACTGTATACATTACTTGTGCTTTGCCTGACATTGTGCACCGTGGGTTATAATGACTGACACGGGTGATGATACTGCTGCTGTGGGGAGGGGGGGGAGCACGGGACATGTTATTGGCTGCAGTGTTTGCAGGGTTAAATTAACATGTGAACAGATGGACCAAGGGGACCTTTGCCCTGCTTGCGAATCTGTGCCCAGTGATGCGCATGCCCAGAGGTCTGAGCAACTTGAACCTGCGTGGGCTGCTGAGTTGGGGAGGTCTATGAATGCCTTGGCTGAGGCTCTTAATAGGCAGAAGGATAACTTTATCTCCTGGCCCTAGCTCTTCCTCCCAGACTTCTATGGGATCCATTGCTCCTTTGCAAGGGGACCCCATGTTGCTGCAGGTCATACAGGACACTGCGCAAGGGATCCATAAGATGAATTCACTTATGGAAAAGTTTGCAAAAACCCCTGAGAGTCCTTCCTCCAGACAGCCTACCGATACACCTCCTCTTTTATCCTTATATTCAGATGAAGATGGTGTTTGTGCAGATGACTTAGCTTGGGACCAAAGAGAAAAGGCTGACGCTTCTGTCCCAGGTACAGTATTGAGGATTTAATCCTGGCTGTAAAACAGGCATTAGACTTGTCTGAGGAGGGCAAAGCGCAGGCTCCTTGTGTTTTTAAGAGAATGCACAGAGAATCTGTAACCTTTCCTTCGGATTAAGGTATGGTCTCCTTGTTAGGGGAAGCTTGGCAAGTCCCTGATAAGAAGGTGACTGTCCAAGAGATTTGCAAATATGTATCCCATGCCTGAGGAGCATGTTAAATTGTGGGAGAAAGTCCCGTTGGTAGATGCACCGGTGGCTAGATTGTCAAAGGCTACAGCACTGCTAGTCCAGGGTGGTGCAGCCATTAAAGATCCAGTGGATAAGAAGGTAGAAGCATGTTTTAAAGCAGTTTTTGAGTAAGTGGGCTATACACTCCACCCCATTATTGCCTCAGCTTGGGTAGCAAAAGCTAGCAGAGTACATAACTGAGGTTGGGGAAGAAGGCGCAAAAATGGCGTCAAAGGTATCCGCCACATGTGTCTGCTAGGCGAGCCCTCTGGCTTAAGGCCTGGGATGCAGACAGCGAGTCAAAGAAAGCCCTTGAGACCTTGGCGTTCAAAGGGGAGTTGCTTTTTTGGCTCTGAACTAGGGGAGATGCTTTTTGGCTCTATCATAAACCAAGCCACAGGGGGAAAGAGTATGTTTCTTCCTACCACTGCAAAAGCTTCAGGCTCAAAGTTTGGACCTCAGTCCCTTGGGCCCTTTCAATTGTATCAAGAGGTTATAAGATAAATCTCTGGGGGGATCCTCCACGGAGATTTCTTCCAACCCCTTTACCAAGGGAAGCCACTTCACACACGGTCCTTTTGGGGGCGGCATTGGCTCTCAAGGAAAAAGGGGTTGTGGTCCCGGTTCCTCAGGAGGAACACAAGAAAGGTTTTTATTCAAGCCTACTTTTCACTCTTCCTTTTGATGGGGAGCATCCGGTAAAGGACAGGCGGGAAGAGGTAGATTCCCTGCCGGTAGAGGAAAAGTCTTCAAATCTAGATTTGGGGCCTTTGGTAAGAATCAAGTTTCAAAAGGAGAGGATAAATCCTCTGAATGATGGGGTGTAGGCTGCCCATTCTGGTCTCAGAGTGGGGGGTCGCCTCCTGCAGTTTTGGGACAGAAGGAACATTCCGACCTCAGTCCCTTGGGTCCTTTCAATTGTATCAAGAGGTTATAAGATAAATATCAGCGGGGATCCTCCATGGAGATTTCGTCCAACCCCTTTACCAAGGGAAGCCACTTCAAACACGGTCCTTTTGGGGGCGGCATTGGTTCTCAAGGAAAAAGGGGTTGTGGTCCCGGTTCGTCAGGAGGAACACAAGAAAGGTTTTTATTCAATTATTTTCTTGTTACACAAACAAGATGGGTCAGTCAGACCCATACTAAACTTAAAGTCTTTAAACCAGCACCTCTGGGTGGATCATTTCCGCATGGAGTCCCTGTGCTCAGTGCTTGGCAGCATAGAGCCAGGGGAATTTTTGGCATCCGTGGAAATTCAGGATGCATATCTGCATATACCCATATGCAGGGAACATCAGTCCTTACTTCGCTTTACGATAGGGGAGACTCATTTACAGTTCCAGGCCCTACCCTGGTGTAGCTAGAGCATCAAGGGTATTCACAAAGGTTATGGCGGTCATGGCTGCATCGCTCAGGCTGAGGGGGATTGTGATTATCCCCTTCTAAGACGATCTGCTATTCAAAGCAGAGTCAGAGGAAAACATTTGGAACATTTATCAGTGGTGACACAGTACTTGCAGGACATGGGATGGGTGCTCAATTTGTCCAAATCCCATTTAATTTCTGGGAGTAATCCTGGACACCCATTTACACCGGGTATTCCTACCGGAGTCCAAAGCACGGGACATCCGTCAGCTGGTACTACTTTTACTGCAGGCTTCAAGGCCTACAGTCTGGCAAGGGGATGAAGCTCCTCTGCAAGATGGTGGCGACTTTCGAGATGCTTCAGTTTGCCAGGTTTAATTTCAGAACGTTTCAATGGAACATCCTTTCCTGTTGGTCAGGAAAACCATGAAACAGGAAGGTTTGCTTCTCTCTCAGGAGACAAAGGAGTCCTTACTCTAGTGGATGGACAGCTGGGGCAGTCACTGCGCTCTTAGGACTGGGTGGTGATAACGACTGACGCCAGTGTCGGGTTGGGGGGGCGTTTGCCCTTCACCATCGGTTACAGGGTCTGTGGTCAAAACAGGAATCCAGACTTCCAATAAATATCTTGGAACTTCGAGCAGTCTGGAAGACTTTCCAACAGGCCGAGGATTGTCTGAAGGGCCTTCCAATCAGAATACAGTCGGAGAACGCCACAGCTGTGGCTTACCTGAATCATCAGGGCGGGACTTGCAGCGTGATGGCAATGCGGGAAGTCTTGCGGATCTTCACCTGGGCAGAAATCAACATTCCGGTTCGGTCTGCTGTATTCATTCCGGGGATCAGGAATGTGGAGGCGGATTTCCCCAGCAGGGAGGACCTGCTGGAGGGGGAATGGTCATTACATCCGGAGGTATTCCAGGAGATTGTGAGTCGCTGGGGGCTCCCAGAGGTGGATCTAATGGCATCCAGGAACAACCATCAGGTTCCGAAATTCTGTTCCAAGACCAGGGACCCAGACGTTTGTGCGGTGGATGCCATGACAGTTCCGTGGCATTTTCACCTGGTTTACATTTTTCCTCTGATCCCAATGATACCGTGGGTATTGAGAAGAGTGAAGTCTCAGCAAGTGCAGGCCATTCTGATTGCACCAGCCTGGCCCAAGAGGTCGTGGTATTCGGACATTCTGGTTATCAGTGGAATCTTGGTTTCTTCTTCTTCGTCAGGACCTTTTAATGCAAGGGCCTTTTCTGCACCTGGACCTAGCTCCGCTCAGTTTGCACCTGGACCTAGCTCAGTTTGACGGCCTGGCTTATGAGACCTCCTTATTAAAGAAGAAGGGTCTGTCTGATGCAGTTATCCAGACTATGCTTAGAGCTCGTAAGCCAGTCTCAGCTGCTAATTATCATTGAGTCTGGAAAATTTATATCAGGTGGTGTGAGCGTCAGAGAGTGCACACCTCCAGGTTCAAAGTGTCTAGATTGTTAGATTTCCTGCAGGATGGTTTCTCACCTGAGGTTCAAACCTTCTTGCAGGGGGTTTCCAGGTTAAAACCTCCATATAGGCAGCCGGTGGCGCCTTGGGATTTATCATTGGTTCTGTCAGTGTCACAGAATCCTCCCTTGGAACCGTTAAGGTCGGCTGAACTTAAATATGTTTCTTGGAAATTGACATTTTTGTTAGCCACTGCTTTGGCTAGACGTGTTTTGGAGTTGGGAGCTTTGTCCTGTAAATCTCCACATTTAATTTTTCATGAAGATAGGGCTGTGCTTCAAACAGTACCTAATTTTTTGCCAAAAGTGGTTTCTTCCTTTCATTTAAACCAGGAGATTGTGCTCCTGGTGTCCCCCCCCCCCCCCCCCCCCCAGAAGGGGCAAAAAAACTTACCGTTCGAACCCCTTTCTCTGAGTCCATCCCGGTGACACAGCGATCACTCCCTTACGCTCAGTAAGTCACACCGTTCATGTGTGTCATGTTATGGTAATATGATTGTGCATATAAGATGTCGGGCATTGTACTGAGTTGTATATCCTAGTGTGCTTTTTAAATTGAACTGAAGCATGATGGCATGCAGAGCCTGCGTCCAGTGGAAAGCTTTCAGCATAGGTGCCTTGGCTCCTGCGGACCCTCCTACATCCCAAGGTTAGCTGTGGCACCAGGATGGACTCAGAGAAAGGGGTTTGAACGGTAAGTTCTTACAAAAATCCCCTTATTACCTACTGTATATAATACTCTCAGCACAATGTGCATTCAGCAGATATTCCGGTAATACAAGATTCACAAGAGATGTGGAAATTTTCATATTCTTACTGTTTCCAGAAAATGTAGAACTCCCTTGTCTGATGTTTAATTGGTGTGTGGTCTATTGATGCAACTGGTGACAGTTCCCATGGGGAGACATCATTTTATAGGGAGGCAGAGGATAGTGCGACTCATAATTGTCCCCAGAGTGCATGAAATAGATGAGATGCTTATTATTCACCACACGTATTAATATCTAAAGAACTCATCAGTGTAATCTGTATATGTTATGTAAAAAAACATTATTACTCTAATATTTGTTAATTTGTATACGGATATCTCCATATTTTGAAATGTGTGTATACCATAATAAGATGTCTAGGGATGGGACCCTACTGTAAACACAGAATGCATTTATGTTTCATTTACACATTATACACATAGCTTTATTTATTTAAAAAAATGTTGTGCATTAAAAAAGTTTGTGTACACTGAACGCAGCAGCAAATTTTTGAGCAGTTGGGCAAAAATATGGGGGTCATTTAGACATGATCGTTGCTGTGCACAATTGTGCACAGCAACAATCAGGCACACTGACATGCGGGGGGATGCCCAGCACAGGGCTAGTCCGCCCTGCATGTCAGGAACTGCCCCCATTGCCAAGGTACAAAAAGCATCGCATAGCGGCAATGCTTTTGTACCTGATGAGTGACTCCCTGCAAGCAACGCAGCCCAGCGATCGCCTCTGCCCGATTGACAGGCAGAGGCACTCGGTTGGCGAGGGTGGGAGGGCCGGCGGCGTTAGACCGCCATTTAGGGGGCCTGGCCCAGGCAATGCAGGCTTGCCCGGGCCATTGGGGGGAGGGTCCCAACGGCTGTGTGTCATAACACGCAGTCACTGCGAGCCAGGGAGCAATGGGTAGCTCTCTGCCAGCACGCAGGAGCTACTCCTGCGTGCTGGCAGATAGCTACTCATCGCTCCCCGGCTCGCAGTGGCTGCGTGTGATGAAATGCAGCCGTTGGGACCCTCCCCCCCAACAGCCCGGGCAAGCCTGCATTGCCTGGGCCAGGCCCCCTAAATGGCGGTCTAACGCCACCGACCCTCCCACCCTCGCCCAGCGAGCGCCTCTGCCTGTCAATCATGCAGAGGCGCTCGCTGGGCTGCATTGCCCGGGCAACATAGGCATGTACACTACGGTGCATGCGCCATTCAGACCTAGTCGCCAGCTGTGCGAAAATGCACCGCAGTGACCAGGACTGAGTGACCCCCATGTGCACTGCAGGTGGTGCAGATGTAACATGTGCAGAGAGAGTTAGATTTTGGTGGGGTGTGTACAAACTGAAATCTAAATTGCAGTGTAACATGAAAGCAGACAGTATTTACCTTGCACAGAAACAAAATAACCCACCAAAATCTGCATACACTCTGCATATGTTATATCTGCCCCCCCCCCCCTGTAGTGCACATGGTTTTGCCTAACTGCTAACATATTTGCTGCTGCAATCAGGTCTGAATTACGCCCTTTATGAGCCCCATAGCAAAATTTTCAAAGGGCCCCTACCCAATGTTCACAGAAACTGTAAGAAGATTATTAACAGCCCATATGCCATTATTGTACTGTGTTAACGGTGGTTAGTACACGGAACTCCTCCGGTGATACAAAATACCATCCACTCACCCCTATTGGAGGACTGATTATTCTGGTGAGCATAAAATAACCCTTGATCCTCCAGCGGTATTCCATCCAACCGTAACCATCGCGAGGACACTAACCTGGATAACCTTGAAAGGATTGAACCCATCACTTGGTAACGTGCACTTACCTCTTTCCCACCAGTGATAACTTCACAATACCAATATCACACCTATCCATCAAGGCTTGGCTATTTGATTTTATCATTCATTCCAGTTTACGTTGTATTTCCCCCCTTTACCCATTTGTGTATTATTTTATTATTGTATTTCATGTCATATTATGCTACGTTATTGAGTAAAATTGTGATGTATTTCCAAACATCTGGCATGGTCACTCATTTATAGCGCTGCTCGACTCGCCTTTGGCTTGTCACCTTTTTTTCTCCTTTTTACTAGTGGGGAGTGACTACCCCCACACAGGGGCGGATCCAGGATAAAATGACAGGGGGGGGGGGGCACCATGATAAAAAAGGGTTTGGGTGGGGGAGGGGCGGTGTTAGTGGTGCTAGTGTACATGCTAAGAGAGTGGGAGGAGAGGGTGGGAATGGAATTAAAAATAGGCCCTGGCATTTAAAGTACGCAGGCCCACCATGGCGACAAAAGTGAAGGATGTAGTTGTGCGCGCCCCAAAGGCGCGCTCCAGAAAAGGGTGTGTGGCCACTCAACAGGGGGCGTGTCAACACCATATACAACTTCTACACATTATGCAACAAAATACTAGACCCCATTATACTTGCCCCTTACACATGATGCCAAATGGAATGAGCCAAAATTGACATAATGCCACATGGATTGAGCCAAAATTCAAATAATGCCACATGGATTGAGCCAAAATTTACATAATAACACACACGGATTGAGCCAAAATTTACATAATAACACACACGGATTGAGCCAAAATTCACATAATGCCAAATGGATTGTGTCAAAATTCAAATAATGCCACACGGAATGAGCCAAATGCATAAAATGCCATACGGATTGAGCCAAAATTCACATAATGCCACATGGATTGAGCCAAAATTCACATAATGCCACACGGATTGAGCCAAAATTCACATAATGCCACACAGATTGGGAAAAAATTCCCATAATGCCACACGGATTGAGCCAAAATTCCCATAATGCCACATGGATTGAGCCAAAATTCACATAATGCCGCATGGATTGAGCCAGAATTCACATAATGCCACACAGATTAAGCCAAAATTCACAATACACTTCATAAACAGGGACATTGTCCACCAAAGGCTCGCATTAAACATTTACACCATAATGTCCATTAAATGTTAAGTTACACGCCATTATGTCAATTATGTGTTATGCCAAACACCATAATGCCTATTAAAAATGATGCTACATAAGTGCTGCTTCTCTACATGCTCATTGCCAAGGGTTCCATGCTCATTGCCAGAGGTTCCATGCTCGTTGCGATGTGGGATTACATGCTCATTGCCAAGGGGGAATACATGCTCGTGGTGAATGGGGGACAGCCGCCGCCAGGCAGAAGTGATAGCCACTGACAGTGGCAGAGCCTGGCTGTATTCAGAGCACTGTAGGTCCCGGCTATTTGAAATAATACCCCTTTCACACCAGAAAATGCATTCCCAGGTTGGCCCCTTTTACATCAGCCTAGTCCCTGCATTTTCTGGTGTGAGGGGGAGAGAAAACCACCCCTCCCCCCTTTAACCAGTTATCTAATTTAACCGGCTATATCTTCGGAACCAACTGACCCATTTACATGAGACAAGTATTATATTGAAGAACTTTTGAGTGGGCTTTGAATGATTTTGGTCCAGTGAAACTGCAACGTTTGGTTCCAGAGTAATCTGTCCTCAAAGAACATGAACAGCCATGAAATTACATTTCAAAAATAAAAAAATCGGTTTACACGCAATATCTCTGGAACCTATTGACCGATTTGGACCAGCCTGGTATCATATTGAAGGCCCAGCGATTTGGAATTGAATGAAATCAACCAGAAGCTTCTGTGATGCCAGGGCGGGAACTGGCAGCCGTCGGAACTGGGTGGGGGTCGGAATTGACGGGTCCCATATTATCCTATGGGAAAAAAACGTTACAGGTTTGCCAGGCTATATCTCCGGTTCCCGAGGGGCTAGAGACAAGAGGCTGGGCTCGTTGGAAAGCCCTGGTCCTCAGCTACAAAATAAATGACAGGGGGGCACGTGCCCAGGTGCCCCCCCCCTGAATCCGCCACTGCCCCCACATATGAGCAGCAGCTTTCTTGGGAACACAGTCTCTGTCTAAGTGCCTGATTATTCCTAGTGAATATTCTTCTTGTTAGTACACGGAATCCTTGAAAGTTCACAAATTTGTTGTCACAGTTCGTTCCTGTCGCTTACCAGTCCAGGTGGTACGGCTGGATCTGGTCCAGGTGCGTGGTCTCTGGCACTTGAGCAGTCACCATTGTGCGTGGGTGATGGTGCCCGCTCTGACTGGTCACCTTGTGCTGCCGTGGAGTGCTCTGGTCTGGTTTCCAGCTCTGCTTCCTCGCCCTGGATAGCGGTGGCGGCGGAGCAGCACTTGCAGTGCTTCCAGCCGTCTGTGGGGACTTCTCTGACTCAGGGCATACTACCTCAGCCACAGTGTCTGCGCAAAGGCACCATCTTGTTGGAGTCCTCCAATGACAATCTGGACTAAAGTCAGCAGCCTATCAGAGACTCGCAAGGGGGATAAAAGACTTTTGTTTGAAACAAGCTGGCACCAGTGCTTCGCTTGTCACTCCTTAGGAAACACCAGTGTCCTGTGGTCTCCTGGCTACCTGTGCACTTCCAGCGTCTTGCTCAAAGTGCAATTAGTCCTGATCATCTGTGCACTTCCAGCGTCTTGCTCAAAGTGCAATCAGTCCTGATCATCTGTGCACCTCCAGTGTCTTGCTTCAAGGTGCAATCAGCTCTGCTCATCTGTGTATCTCCAGTCTGGGTGCAGCCTGCAAGTAACCTCCTGTGCACCTTCCGTTTGGGTACAACCTACTTCAACCACCAGTGTGCCTCCCTCTTTCATTATCTTTCCCGTGGCTAACTCCTGAGACTCATCCTTCACATCAGTGTCCGCAAGCTCCGAGCTCCACCCAGGTCCCGTATGAGAAGGACCTATATATGCCCTGCTATCCTTCAAGCTGCACCCGTTCCTGGTCGTCACCCGGGTCCACAGAATTCCCAGGTACTGACAGAAAGCACTGGCCCAATGGACTCGGCCTCAGGTCAGGAACCTTTGCAGGAATTAATTGGCTGCTTGCAAGCCCTCGAGGAGGGTCAGCGGCAAGTGGCTCAGGCCCTGCAGGGAATCTCCCAGCGTCAGGACACTCTTCAAGCATCATTGCCTCAAGCTTCACCGACTCCGCCTGTGATGGCTCAAGCGAGTAACCCTGTCCGACCTCCGGGTCCCCTATCCTGCATCTGCCAACCCAGACTAAATTTGATGGCACTCCTCGGGCCTGCAGGGGGTTTATCAACCAGTGCAAAGTACATTTCTCACTCCAGCCCATAAACTTTCCCACAGACTTAACCCGTGTTGCCTACATAGTCTCATTGCTGTCTGGATCAGCCCTGGATTGGGTGTCTCCCCTATGGGAACGGTCAGATCCTCTGCTTACCAACTATGCTAACTTCATTACTGACTTTCGGAAAATATTCGATGAACCAGGCAGGGTGACTTCAGCTGCCACTGAGATTCTGCGGTTATTCCAAGGTACCAGGTCTGTTGCTCAGTATGTTATCCATTTTCAGACTCTAGCTTCCGAATTATCCTGGAACGAGGAAGCCTTGGTGTCAACCTTCCTGGCGGGACTTTCTGATCGTCTCAAAGATGAGTTGGCAAAACCTGACCTTCCCAGTACCCTCACTGCCACTATTTCCCTCTGCAATAAGTTAGATCTCTACCGAGAGAGGCTAGTTGAAAAGTTCCGGCAAGAACGGAGTTGAACTTTAACCACGCCCAGATTGGATCCTCAGTTCCTTCCTCCGAATCTGAAGAGACCATGCAAGTTAATAGGGCCCACTTGTCCTGAAGAATGACAATGAAGGCAACGCCAAAACCTTTGTCTCTGCTGTGGGGAGCCTGGGCATCTTATTGCCTCTTGTCCACGCTGTCCGTTAAACCGCCGGTCCTAGCTGGTCCTGGAGAAGCCAGGCTAGGACAAGCAGATATTTATCTACTCAAGTCCAATTCTCTTTGTCTTTACAACTCTTGTTACCTCGGGGACCAGCTAAAGTACAAGTTCTTTTAGACTTTGGAGCAGCAGAAAATTTTAATTCAGTACAATTTGTTAATCAGCATCGTCTTGGAACAGTCTTATTGGATCAAGCCTATCGTCTTTTAGCTGTGGATGGCAGCTTCCTTCCTCAAGGGTCAGTTACCCATCATACTGTTCCACTCTCAGTTCAAGTTGGCCTGCTGCACCATGAGTTACTTCAATTCTTAGTGATTCCAAAAGCCAGTCAACCAATTGTTTTAGGATTTCCTTGGCTCCAGATACACCCTCCTCATCTGGATTGGGGAACCATGCAAATCCTATCCTGGGGTCCTAACTGTCATCAATCTGTTTTTGTCTTCAAAAAGTTGTGCCAATCCAGACTACAGCCACCTCTGAAGCTCTACTCTTACCATCTGCCTATCAAGCATTCTCAGACGTCTTTTGTGAAAAATCTGCAGATAAGCTACCTCCTCATCGCTGATGGGATTGCCCGATTGACTTGATTCCTGGAAAGACTCCTCCCAGAGGTAGGACATACCCTCTTTCTCTTCCAGAGACTGAAGCCATGGCATCATATATCAAGGAAAATCTTGAAAAGGGGTTTATCCGACCATCTTCCTCTCCAGCTGGGGCAGGGTTTTTTTTTTGTAAAAAAAGAAAGACGGTGGACTTAGACCCTGCATTAATTATAGAGTCTTAAATGACATTACCATTAAAAATCGGTACCCTCTTCCCCTAGTTACAGAATTATTTGACCGTATCAAAGGGGCTACAGTATTTTCCAAGCTAGACCTTAGGGGGGCCTATAATTTAATTCGTATTCATGCAGGTGAATACAAGTTCAAGGCAGTGTCCCTTCTGATGATAGATGAGTTGGTCCATTGGGAGAGGCGAAGAGAGGAGGTTATTTTGGAGTCATGAGCAGCAGATTTTGAACTATCAAAAGCAAAATTGAAATGACAAATGATGATAGTGTAGATGTCAGAGGATAGGAAGTGAGGGAGCCAGACAGATACATCTTCCAGAAATTGGTTGGGTTGCCCAGGTGGGCAATAGATAGCTGCATCATGTAGAGAGAAAAAGGAGAGTATATCCTGATTGATTTTACTTCAAATAATGTTAATGTGAGCCATGTTTCTGTTACAGCCAGTAGGTTGTTTTCCCAAGGGGTCCCGGCCTCAAATTCCTTGTGCATTGATAATTACATTAAATGCAGAACAGAAGTAAATTAAGTAAATTGGTGCTTATTGGCAGCACATCTATTTCTCTTTATAACGGAACATAGACCTGGGGTACTTCTACAAGCCTTCTATAGAGTGGAGAAAGCAAACAATCAGCTTTGTCACAGTTCTTCTGATTGGAGCTGGTGGTTCCGTACCGGGCTTAGGTAGAGGGACGGACTCTCTGGATACCCCGGAGCTGAAATGAGTCACAGATGCGAATAGGGAACATAGAGTGCTGAACTAGTGGTTCCTCCGAGCTGGAGACGAGCTAGCTGGATGAAGTTCTTTCACATGGAGCAACAACCTTAAAGAGAGACTTTGAAGAAATGGAGACTGGGCGAGAAGACTGAAGAACTGGAAGATGATTGAAGAACTGGACGAGATGAAAACGAGGACTTGACAGAGATGAGGACGAGGACTTGACAGAGATGAGGACGAGGACTTGACGGAGCTGCTGGACAGGACTGGAGAGGATGCCGGACCCACAACCTAGAATGGACCAATATCCACGGCTGGCAGCAGTAACAGAGACATCAGTGGTGAAACAGCATCAGTGGGAAGCAGCAATACAGGAGCAACACTAGAGAAGGACTTTAAACAGGAATACTGAGAACGAAGCATTATACTGGAACAAGGAGCTCAGAGAAGAAACGTGCAGACAGGTCTGCGACTTACTGTACGTTGCACTGGCATCAGACTGTCCTGCCGGCCTCCAAGATATACCCTGCCCCTTCCAGGGATTGTACAAACAGGAAAGAGAAAGTACTCTCTTAAAAACGTAACTTTTAATGTTTTTACAGTAAAGAATAAAATATACTCACAACACAAAGACTACAACAAGACAAATACAAACAAACAAATAAATGGTGTGGGTGGTGTTTAAATTATATCACATACTCACAGGTTATCTTCATATTCCACATTATTTTGGTCACCACTGGTTTGGGTAAATTTGGGTGACATATTCTTAGACTACTGACAATATGGATTTTCAATTTAGGTAATAGTTTTGTGAAGATTCTTAACTCTTATGCTGGGTATTACTCTAATCCTGTGCAATGTGCAACAGGGCAGGTGGATACCTCTACGTGGGGTGACTAAAATCAGTCAGTGTTGGCAAAAGAGCACAGTAGAAGATAACGGAATATCTCTCCCCGTGATTGACGCTGACAGGGGCTGGCTGGCAACTTTTAGCCTGGGGGGCAAGTCCAGAGCACTGGCCCATAAGTAACAGCGCATCATTAAATGGAGGTTTTTAGTTTAAAAAATATGTATTAACAAACAAAACATTAGGCCTGGAGTTGATTATAGCACCACAGGCTGCTCCCCCTGCATAGTAACAGGATAACACCACAGGCTGCGAATGGCAGAAATATTATATATTTGTAGATAATGAATGTCAGTAAAATGTTGGGCGTCAGAGCTGGCAGTGCCTAATTCTAATTATCAGTATGTAATGCTGTGCAGTTTGTAGATACTGTTAGTGTTGTGAATGAGTTGGTTGGTGTGTAAGAATGAAGTAGAAGCAGAATATCACAGTGCATTTGTAAAGACAGAAAACTGGGAAAACAATTGAGATGGGTTAATGGGAGTGGAAAAGTTGCAGGGCAATGGTAGATAAAATATATTGTTCTCCATTATCTACCATTTCCCTGCAACTCATTCACAACACTAACAGTATCTACAAACTGTACAGCACAACATTACATACTGATAATTAGAATTCCGCACTGGCAGTGCTGACGCCCAACATTTTACTTGTAATCAACCACAAGAGTTTTGGGACACCCTTAAGACAATAGCAGCTCCAAATACCCAACTGACCACCACCATAGGTCAGTGCAGTGTACCCACTTGTTAATGATTGTCATCTGTCCTGGGATTTGTCCGGGTGCTGCTGTGGCTCAGAATCCTGCCTTTCTGTCCTCCACCACAGTCCTCCGCCCAGGGATGCCATCAGAAATTGATGGGCCCGGGACTGGCATAATTGTTTGGGCCCCCATTCAACAGTGCCCTCAATTCATAATACCAAACACACACGCACAAACAAATATATAGAATAATCTTAAATATAGAGAACATAATGAAAAGTGCTAAAGGTGAGCAATGAAACAAAAATCTGTGTAGCCTTATACATCTTCAATTAAGATCAAATTAATTTTAAATGATATACACTGCCTGTTACATAAATGGTATATATGAAGCCTATTACATTAGGTATTCAATTAAACTGTATATGAATTATATATATATATATATATATATATATATATATATATATATATATATATGACAGCAGGTAGTGGACCAACGGCGCTGACAGGTGCAACTACTCCAGCCAATTTAGAAGAACTTGATAATCAGGTTGATTTAGCAAGTCAGCACTAAATCCAATTTTTAGGACTGCAGCCTCCTCCAAACTCCCTGGACTCTGGGAGTAAGCAATGGATCTGTCAAAAAAGAGGACAGGAGGGGCGCTCCATAGTGCATAAATGACAGTTTTATTAAAATGATCATAAAACCACTTTCAAAAAAAGACAAACAATTGCTTGTACCATAAAAAAGAACGCTGTGGGCTGGGTACCACAAGGCTTTTGTATATACAACATGACCCGGCAAACTCCTACCAGCCGTCCGGAGCACTATCGCCAACCAGGATCACCCACTGGGAACACCGATGGTGAGAACAGCGTGTCGTTGGAAGCCGTAGGAACAGAGGCGTGCAGGGGAGCCGGGTACACACACAGCAGACGTCACAGGCCTCACCCTTACTACGAAACTAGTTAGGGTGAGGCCTGTGACGTCTGCTGTGTGTGTACCCGGCTCCCCTGCACGCCTCTGTTCCTAAGGCTTCCAACGACACGCTGTTCTCACCATCGGTGTTCCCAGTGGGTGATACTGGTTGGCGATAGTGCTCCGGACGGCTGGTAGGAGTTTGCCGGGTCGTGTTGTATATACAAAAGCCTTGTGGTACCCAGCCCACAGCGTTCTTTTTTATGGTACAAGCAATTGTTTGTCTTTTTTTGAAAGTGGTTTTATGATCATTTTAATAAAACTGTCATTTATGCACTATGGAGCGCCCCTCCTGTCCTCTTTTTTGACATATATATATATATATATATATATATATATATACACATATATACATATATACACATACATACACACACATCCAGTGGGCCCGGCGCTCAGACCCCCCGTGGGGTAACTTGCTCAGGTGCCCTCAGTGCAAGTGAAATCACTTGAAAACGTACAATGCTGGAACAAACCGCGGCACTCTGAGAATTCCAAACTGTGCAAACCAAGTGAAACTTTTTAATTGTCTACATTTTTCGGGGATTCTTCCCCTTCTTCAGGACAACCAGAATACAAAAACAAACTGCAATAAATAACCACACCAAACTTACCCCACCCTCCGGCATTCCCGCGTCCCCGATGTCGCCTCCCCGTCTCTCCGGGCATCAACCGGAAGTGTTGCTGCACCAGGAAGTGTGCGCGCTGACCCCGGCGGTAACCAGGAGACTCTAACTCCCCTGGTACCTCCGGCCGCCGTCTCGCGTCACTCCACCTCTGTCCTCTGACTGCCGGGATACCCGTACACATCCGGGTGGTAACCATGGCGACCCGGCTGCCTCTGCAAAATATAAACAAACAAATCTAAATACTGACGCTAAAATGTGAACATTCATGGTATATATTAAAATACAAAACAGTTAATGTATTGTGATACAGTGATGAACACATAACATCAGATGCTCCCCATAAAAATGTTAAATATTAAAACACTAAGAGAAATGGTTCAATTCATAAACTTATACTGTGTGTGGGGAGCAAAGCAGTGCATCTTGTGATCGGAGAGAAGCCTTAAAGCTCCCCCTATTGCTATATCTCTAAAAGTGCTTAGTGCAAAACGATATTTAAAATGACACATCGAATGCTGGCTGAAACAGCCCTAACTAGAAAATACTCCTGAAAATCTGTGAGAAACTAATTTGCATAAAAAAGACCAGCATCAACCATGAACTGTGTCTCCACCCTCTAACAACAATGCTGGACACCTACTCTTAAGAAAACTGGTTAAAAACTATTGTTTTTCTCAAAAGAGCAGTCCTTGCTGCCAAAATAAAGCTGCACTTGCCACTTTCCCTACCTCCAGTGGCGTAAGTTTGCCCCATTCGCCCGGAGGCATGATAAATGTTGGTGACCCCCTACACACACAGCTTTCGCTCTGCTGCACACAGGACTCTCACTTAGACACACACACCTCTCACTCAGATGCACACACACACCTCTCACTCAGAGGCACAAACGCCTTTCACTCAGAGGCACACACACACACACACCTTTCACGCAGACACACACACACACAAATGCCGCTCACTCAGACACACACTACTTTCACACCTCTCAATCAGACGCACACACCTCTTTAACTCAGACACACACCTCGTGTAAATGTTGATGTGGTATATATACACCACAAGTTCACGAAAAATTACATTTGAAATGTTTACCCACTCATAAATAGCATACTGTGGCACAATGTATACTAGACACATATAATTTGCTATATTTCCTCCTGCGAGCTGAAAGAATAGGACGGACAGGGACGTCCCTATCTTACTGGGAACGATCCTCTTCTCCGCCGTATAGAATAATATACTGGATAAGCAGTGGATGTGGAAACACTTTCCCTTCACCAGAAAATCCTTAAATATCTAAAGAGGTACCATACGCCCCTTAAAGGGAATGGCGTCTCCTCTTCTCCGAGTTATAGAACTTCTTAACCCCTTCCTGACACAGCCAGTTTTTGCCTTCCTGACAGAGCCCTTTTTTTCAAATCTGACATGTATCACTTTATGTGGGGATAACTTTTTTTTGCTTTTACTTATCCCAGTGATTTTGAGATTGTTTTCTCGTGACACATTGTACTTCAAGTTAGTGGTAAATTTGGGTCGATACAGTCTGTGTTTTTTTGTGAAAAATACCAAAATGTCGTAAAAAAATGGAAAATTTAGCAATTTGCAAAATGTTAAATTTTCTGCTTGTGAGACAAATAATCATACCACTCAAAATAGTTAATAACTAACATAGACCATATGTCTACTTTATGTTTCCATCATTATTTCAACTTCCTTTTAATTTTTTTGGACACTAGGAGGCTTACAATATGAATAGCAAATTCTCAAATTTTCAAGAAAATTTCAAACACTGATTTTTTTAGGGACCAGTTCAGTTCTGATGTGACTTTGAGGGACTTGTATGTGAGACACCCCCATAAATGATGCCATTTCAAAAACTGCACCCCTCACAGTATTCAAAACAGCATTTTGGAAGTTTGTTAACCCTTTAGGTGTTTCACAGGAATTAAAACAAAGTGTAGGTGAAATTTCAAAATTTCATTTTTTTTGCAGATTTGCAAATTTAATACATTTTTCTAAGGAACACAGTAGATTTTACTAGAGAAATGTGACTAAAAATTGATTCCCCCAATTCTTTTGTTTTCATAAATATCCTATATGTGGCCCTAGTCTGCACGTTGACCAAACCACAGGCTTCATAATAGAAGGAGCACCTACTTGATTTTGGAGCCTCCTTTTTATGAGATTATTTTTTAGGCACCATGTAGGTTTCTAGGCACCATAAGATGCTAAAAGTTAGGAACCCCCCCACAAGTGACCCCATTTTGCAAACTACACCCCTCAGGGAATTCATCTAGGGGTATAATGTACATTTCAAACCCCCAGGGGTTTCACCAATTGTGGTACAACTGGGCAGTGAAAATGAAAAATTAAATTTTTTACACAAAAATGCAGTTCTGGCTCAAAATTTTTCATTTTCACAAGGAATGAAAGAGACAAAGCACCCCAAAATCTGTGCCCCAATTTCTCCCGAGTACGGCAATGCCTCACATGTGACCAAAAAATACCATTTGGGTGCATGGCAGGACTCAGAAGGGAAGGAGTGATTTTTGTATTTTGCAGCTCAGATTCTGGTGGAATTTTGGTGGGTGCTATGTCGCATTAGCAAGACCCCCAAAGCACCAATACAGTGGAAGCCCCCCACAAGTGACCCCATTTTGCAAACTACACCCCTCAGGGAATTCATCTAGGGGTATAGTGTACATTTCAAACCCCCAGGGGTTTCACCAATTTTGATACAACTGGGCTGTGCAAATGAAAAATTACATTTTTTTACACAAAAATGCAGTTCTGGCTCAAAATTTTTCATTTTCACAAGGAATGAAGGAGACAAAGCACCCCAAAATCTGTGCCCCAATTTCTCCCGAGTACGGCAATGCCTCACATGTGACCAAAAAATACCATTTGGGTGCATGGCAGGACTCAGAAGGGAAGGAGTGATTTTTGTATTTTGCAGCTCAGATTCTGGTGGACTTTTGGTGGGTGCTATGTCGCATTAGCAAGACCCCCAAAGCACCAATACAGTGGAAGCCCCCCACATGTGACCCCATTTTGCAAACTACACCCCTCAGGGAATTCATCTAGGGGTATAATGTACATTTCAAACCCCCCAGGGTTTCACCAATTGTGGTACAACTGGGCAGTGAAAATGAAAAATTAAATTTTTTACACAAAAATGCAGTTCTGGCTCAAAATTTTTCATTTTCACAAGGAATGAAGGAGACAAAGCACCCCAAAATCTGTGCCCCAATTTCTCCCGAGTACGGCAATGCCTCACATGTGACCAAAAAATACCATTTGGGTGCATGGCAGGACTCAGAAGGGAAGGAGTGATTTTTGTATTTTGCAGCTCAGATTCTGGTGGAATTTTGGTGGGTGCTATGTCGCATTAGCAAGACCCCCAAAGCACCAATACAGTGGAAGCCCCCCACAAGTGACCCCATTTTGCAAACTACACCCCTCAGGGAATTCATCTAGGGGTATAATGTACATTTCAAACCCCCCGGGGTTTCACCAATTGTGGTACAACTGGGCAGTGAAAATGAAAAATTAAATTTTTTACACAAAAATGCAGTTCTGGCTCAAAATTTTTCATTTTCACAAGGAATGAAGGAGACAAAGCACCCCAAAATCTGTGCCCCAATTTCTCCCGAGTACGGCAATGCCTCACATGTGACCAAAAAATACCATTTGGGTGCATGGCAGGACTCAGAAGGGAAGGAGTGATTTTTGTATTTTGCAGCTCAGATTCTGGTGGAATTTTGGTGGGTGCTATGTCGCATTAGCAAGACCCCCAAAGCACCAATACAGTGGAAGCCCCCCACAAGTGACCCCATTTTGCAAACTACACCCCTCAGGGAATTCATCTAGGGGTATAGTGTACATTTCAAACCCCCAGGGGTTTCACCAATTTTGATACAACTGGGCTGTGCAAATGAAAAATTACATTTTTTTACACAAAAATGCAGTTCTGGCTCAAAATTTTTCATTTTCACAAGGAATGAAGGAGACAAAGCACCCCAATATCTGTGCCCCAATTTCTCCCGAGTACGGCAATGCCTCACATGTGACCAAAAAATACCATTTGGGTGCATGGCAGGACTCAGAAGGGAAGGAGTGATTTTTGTATTTTGCAGCTCAGATTCTGGTGGAATTTTGGTGGGTGCTATGTCGCATTAGCAAGACCCCCAAAGCACCAATACAGTGGAAGCCCCCCACAAGTGACCCCATTTTGCAAACTACACCCCTCTGGGAATTCATCTAGGGGTATAATGTACATTTCAAACCCCCAGGGGTTTCACCAATTGTGGTACAACTGGGCAGTGAAAATGAAAAATTAAATTTTTTACACAAAAATGCAGTTCTGGCTCAAAATTTTTCATTTTCACAAGGAATGAAGGAGACAAAGCACCCCAAAATCTGTGCCCCAATTTCTCCCGAGTACAGCAATGCTTCATGTGTGACCAAAAAATGGCAGGACTCAGAAGGGAAGGAGTGATATTTGGATTTTGCAGCACAGATTCTGGTGGAATGTTGGTGGGTGCTATGTCGCATTAGCAAGACCCCCAAAGCACCAATACAGTGGGAACCCCCCCACAAGTGACCCCATTTTGCAAACTACACCCCTCAGGGAATTCATCTAGGGGTATAGTGTACATTTCAAACCCCCAGGGGTTTCACCAATTTTGATACAACTGGGCTGTGCAAATGAAAAATTACATTTTTTTACACAAAAATGCAGTTCTGGCTCAAAATTTTTCATTTTCACAAGAAATGAAGGAGACAAAGCACCCCAATATCTGTGCCCCAATTTCTCCCGAGTACGGCAATGCCTCACATGTGACCAAAAAATACCATTTGGGTGCATGGCAGGACTCAGAAGGGAAGGAGTGATTTTTGTATTTTGCAGCTCAGATTCTGGTGGAATTTTGGTGGGTGCTATGTCGCATTAGCAAGACCCCCAAAGCACCAATACAGTGGAAGCCCCCCACAAGTGACCCCATTTTGCAAACTACACCCCTCTGGGAATTCATCTAGGGGTATAATGTACATTTCAAACCCCCAGGGGTTTCACCAATTGTGGTACAACTGGGCAGTGAAAATGAAAAATTAAATTTTTTACACAAAAATGCAGTTCTGGCTCAAAATTTTTCATTTTCACAAGGAATGAAGGAGACAAAGCACCCCAAAATCTGTGCCCCAATTTCTCCCGAGTACGGCAATGCTTCATGTGTGACCAAAAAATGGCAGGACTCAGAAGGGAAGGAGTGATATTTGGATTTTGCAGCACAGATTCTGGTGGAATGTTGGTGGGTACTATGTTCGATTAGCAAGACCCCCAAAGCACCAATACAGTGGAACCCCCCCACAAGTGACCCCATTTTGCAAACTACACCCCTCAGGGAATTCATCTAGGGGTATAGTGTACATTTCAAACCCCCAGGGGTTTCACCAATTTTGATACAACTGGGCTGTGCAAATGAAAAATTACATTTTTTTACACAAAAATGCAGATCTGGCTCAAAATTTTTCATTTTCACAAGGAATGAAGGAGACAAAGCACCCCAATATCTGTGCCCCAATTTCTCCCGAGTACGGCAATGCCTCACATGTGACCAAAAAATACCATTTGGGTGCATGGCAGGACTCAGAAGGGAAGGAGTGATTTTTGTATTTTGCAGCTCAGATTCTGGTGGAATTTTGGTGGGTGCTATGTCGCATTAGCAAGACCCCCAAAGCACCAATACAGTGGAAGCCCCCCACAAGTGACCCCATTTTGCAAACTACACCCCTCTGGGAATTCATCTAGGGGTATAATGTACATTTCAAACCCCCAGGGGTTTCACCAATTGTGGTACAACTGGGCAGTGAAAATGAAAAATTAAATTTTTTACACAAAAATGCAGTTCTGGCTCAAAATTTTTCATTTTCACAAGGAATGAAGGAGACAAAGCACCCCAAAATCTGTGCCCCAATTTCTCCCGAGTACGGCAATGCCTCACATGTGACCAAAAAATACCATTTGGGTGCATGGCAGGACTCAGAAGGGAAGGAGTGATTTTTGTATTTTGCAGCTCAGATTCTGGTGGAATTTTGGTGGGTGCTATGTCGCATTAGCAAGACCCCCAAAGCACCAATACAGTGGAAGCCCCCCACAAGTGACCCCATTTTGCAAACTACACCCCTCAGGGAATTCATCTAGGGGTATAGTGTACATTTCAAACCCCCAGGGGTTTCACCAATTTTGATACAACTGGGCTGTGCAAATGAAAAATTACATTTTTTTACACAAAAATGCAGTTCTGGCTCAAAATTTTTCATTTTCACAAGGAATGAAGGAGACAAAGCACCCCAATATCTGTGCCCCAATTTCTCCCGAGTACGGCAATGCCTCACATGTGACCAAAAAATACCATTTGGGTGCATGGCAGGACTCAGAAGGGAAGGAGTGATTTTTGTATTTTGCAGCTCAGATTCTGGTGGAATTTTGGTGGGTGCTATGTCGCATTAGCAAGACCCCCAAAGCACCAATACAGTGGAAGCCCCCCACAAGTGACCCCATTTTTCAAACTACACCCCTCTGGGAATTCATCTAGGGGTATAATGTACATTTCAAACCCCCAGGGGTTTCACCAATTGTGGTACAACTGGGCAGTGAAAATGAAAAATTAAATTTTTTACACAAAAATGCAGTTCTGGCTCAAAATTTTTCATTTTCACAAGGAATGAAGGAGACAAAGCACCCCAAAATCTGTGCCCCAATTTCTCCCGAGTACGGCAATGCTTCATGTGTGACCAAAAAATGGCAGGACTCAGAAGGGAAGGAGTGATATTTGGATTTTGCAGCACAGATTCTGGTGGAATGTTGGTGGGTGCTATGTCGCATTAGCAAGACCCCCAAAGCACCAATACAGTGGAAGCCCCCCACAAGTGACCCCATTTTGCAAACTACACCCCTCAGGGAATTCATCTAGGGGTATAGTGTACATTTCAAACCCCCAGGGGTTTCACCAATTTTGATACAACTGGGCTGTGCAAATGAAAAATTACATTTTTTTACACAAAAATGCAGTTCTGGCTCAAAATTTTTCATTTTCATAAGGTATGAAGGAGAAAAAGCACCCCAAAATCGGTGCCCCAATTTCTCCCGAGTACGGCAATGCTTCATGTGTGACCAAAAAATGACAGGACTCAGAAGGGAAGGAGTGATATTTGGATTTTGCAGCACAGATTCTGGTGGAATTTTGGTGGGTGCTATGTTCGATTAGCAAGACCCCCAAAGCACCAATACAGTGGAACCCCCCCACAAGTGACCCCATTTTGCAAACTACACCCCTCAGGGAATTCATCTAGGGGTATAGTGTACATTTCAAACCCCCAGGGGTTTCACCAATTTTGATACAACTGGGCTGTGCAAATGAAAAATTACATTTTTTTACACAAAAATGCAGTTCTGGCTCAAAATTTTTCATTTTCACAAGGAATGAAGGAGACAAAGCACCCCAATATCTGTGCCCCAATTTCTCCCGAGTACGGCAATGCCTCACATGTGACCAAAAAATACCATTTGGGTGCATGGCAGGACTCAGAAGGGAAGGAGTGATTTTTGTATTTTGCAGCTCAGATTCTGGTGGAATTTTGGTGGGTGCTATGTCGCATTAGCAAGACCCCCAAAGCACCAATACAGTGGAAGCCCCCCACAAGTGACCCCATTTTGCAAACTACACCCCTCTGGGAATTCATCTAGGGGTATTATGTACATTTCAAACCCCCAGGGGTTTCACCAATTGTGGTACAACTGGGCAGTGAAAATGAAAAATTAAATTTTTTACACAAAAATGCAGTTCTGGCTCAAAATTTTTCATTTTCATAAGGTATGAAGGAGAAAAAGCACCCCAAAATCGGTGCCCCAATTTCTCCCGAGTACGGCAATGCTTCATGTGTGACCAAAAAATGGCAGGACTCAGAAGGGAAGGAGTGATATTTGGATTTTACAGCACAGATTCTGGTGGAATTTTGGTGGGTGCTATGTTCGATTAGCAAGACCCCCAAAGCACCAATACAGTGGAACCCCCCACAAGTGACCCCATTTTGCAAACTACACCCCTCAGGGAATTCATCTAGGGGTATAGTGTACATTTCAAACCCCCAGGGGTTTCACCAATTTTGATACAACTGGGCTGTGCAAATGAAAAATTACATTTTTTTACACAAAAATGCAGTTCTGGCTCAAAATTATTCATTTTCACAAGGAATGAAGGAGACAAAGCACCCCAATATCTGTGCCCCAATTTCTCCCGAGTACGGCAATGCCTCACATGTGACCAAAAAATACCATTTGGGTGCATGGCAGGACTCAGAAGGGAAGGAGTGATTTTTGTATTTTGCAGCTCAGATTCTGGTGGAATTTTGGTGGGTGCTATGTCGCATTAGCAAGACCCCCAAAGCACCAATACAGTGGAAGCCCCCCACAAGTGACCCCATTTTGCAAACTACACCCCTCTGGGAATTCATCTAGGGGTATAATGTACATTTCAAACCCCCAGGGGTTTCACCAATTGTGGTACAACTGGGCAGTGAAAATGAAAAATTAAATTTTTTACACAAAAATGCAGTTCTGGCTCAAAATTTTTCATTTTCACAAGGAATGAAGGAGACAAAGCACCCCAAAATCTGTGCCCCAATTTCTCCCGAGTATGGCAATGCTTCATGTGTGACCAAAAAATGGCAGGACTCAGAAGGGAAGGAGTGATATTTGGATTTTGCAGCACAGATTCTGGTGGAATGTTGGTGGGTGCTATGTCGCATTAGCAAGACCCCCAAAGCACCAATACAGTGGAACCCCCCCACAAGTGACCCCATTTTGCAAACTACACCCCTCAGGGAATTCATCTAGGGGTATAGTGTACATTTCAAACGCCCAGGGGTTTCACCAATTTTGATACAACTGGGCTGTGCAAATGAAAAATTACATTTTTTTACACAAAAATGCAGTTCTGGCTCAAAATTTTTCATTTTCATAAGGTATGAAGGAGAAAAAGCACCCCAAAATCTGTGCCCCAATTTCTCCCGAGTACGGCAATGCTTCATGTGTGACCAAAAAATGGCAGGACTCAGAAGGGAAGGAGTGATATGTGGATTTTGCAGCACAGATTCTGGTGGAATTTTGGTGGGTGCTATGTCGCATTAGCAAGACCCCCAAAGCACCAATACAGTGGAACCCCCCCACAAGTGACCCCATTTTGCAAACTACACCCCTCAGGGAATTCATCTAGGGGTATAGTGTACATTTCAAACCCCCAGGGGTTTCACCAATTTTGATACAACTGGGCTGTGCAAATGAAAAATTACATTTTTTTACACAAAAATGCAGTTCTGGCTCAAAATTTTTCATTTTCATAAGGAATGAAGGAGAAAAAGCACCCCAATATCTGTGCCCCAATTTCTCCCGAGTACGGCAATGCCTCACATGTGACCAAAAAATACCAGTTGGGTGCATGGCAGGACTCAGAAGGGAAGGAGTGATTTTTGGATTTTGCGGCTCAGATTCTGGTGGAATGAATGGTGGGTGCTATGTGGCATTAGCAAGACCCCCGAAGCACGGTGAAATGATGAACCTAATAATCCATAGATGTGTGGTAGATTTTAAAACACTCCTTCATACATAGGCCGGGTTTGTCGGGGCAAGTGTCACACTGGAAAATAGTTTGCTTTCTTATTCCCTTTTTATAGCAAACTTTGCACCTTTTTTATGTCCTGCCCTTTTTTCCAGTGGAGGGGATTTCATCAGGAAAATGCTGCCCTGGTACAATACGGGGGCCAGTACTAGAAGTACTGGGGCCCTCTGCCTGCTGGTTCCCAAATATTAGGCTCTTTATGACTTCCTCTTGAAAGTGCATAAATGTCCCCCTCTGGCTGGTAGAACGGAATAGCACGTAAGCGTTATACAGTGCCATCTGGATGATATACACGGCCAGCTTCTTGTACCAGATTTTTGTTTTCCGCAGGGCACTGTACGGCTTCAGTACCTGATCTGAAAGATCCACTCCGCCCATGTACTTATTGTAATCCAGGATACAATTAGGTTTGGAGGTGTGGGTACTGGTACCTTGTACAGGGACGGAGGTGGTACTGTCTCCGTGAATTGTTGTCAGTATAAGGACATCCCTCTTGTCCTTATATTTGACCAACAACATATTTTCGGTGGATTGTGCCCTGCTTTCACCCCTTCTCATTACTTGGGCAATGTGCGTTTTTGGGAGGCCTCTTTGGTTCTTGCGCACAGTACCGCAAGCTGCTGTACCTCTTGAACCAAGGGCCTTAAACAGGGGGATGCTAGTGTAAAAGTTATCCACATAGAGGTGATAACCTTTATCCAGGAAGGGGTGCACTAAATCCCAGACAATTTTTCCACTAACACCTACGAGGGAGGGGGGGCATTCTGGCGGTTCAATTCTTGAATCCTTCCCTTCATATACCCTAAACCTGTGAGTGTACCCTGAGGTGCTTTCACACAGCTTATACATTTTTATGCCATACCTTGCCCTCTTACTGGGAAGGTACTGGAGGAATTTAACCCTTCCTTTAAAATGTATAAGGGACTCGTCTATGCAAATTAATTTATCTGGGATGTACATCTCTGGAAATTTGGCACTGAAATGATCAATGACCGGCCTGACTTTGAATAGCCGGTCAAAGGTGGGATCATCTCTGAGTGGGCACTGTGCATTATCGTTGTAATGCAAAAATTTAAGGATTAACTCAAAACGAGTCCGGGTCATGGCCATACGGTAAAGTGGGGTGCTGTACAGAACATCTGTACTCCAATATTGCCTAATTTCTGGCTTTTTTACTATGCCCATATGAAACACTAGACCCCAAAACGTCATCATCTCTACAGCATCTACAGGGGTCCACCTAGCAAATGATGACGTGGGGTTTTGAGCAATAAACTGCTGGGCATATAAATTACTTTGGTCCACCATTAAATTTATAAAATCATCAGAGAAAAATAATTTGAAAAAGTCAATTTCTCTGAGACCTGTGGAATCAAATTGGATTCCTGGGATGGCCAAAAACTCAGGAACCTGGGGCTCAAAATTGTCTGGTGGTGGGGTCCATACGAGATCAATTATTGGGGGGGGGGGTCTCAGCTGCTCTACGGGGGCGTCTTTGAGGGGGTCCCTCATCACTAGAGGAGGAAGAGGAGCTTAAGATGAATCCTTCAAATTCCCCGCTTGCCTCACTGGCTGTGTCAGAGTCAGAGGCAAGCATGGCATATGCCTCCTCCGCTGAATACATTCTTCTGGATGACTGGGATGACATTTGGGATGACATTTGGGATGCCATTTTTATTTTTGTGTTTCTGGTAGTGAAATGTTTCAACACGTGTATAGTGTAGGGGGGGTACAAACTTTATTTCAACACGGGGGGTATGTAGTGTGTAGTGTGTATGTAGTGCAGAAAAAAAAAATACTTTATACAGGAATTTCATCCCAATAAAAAAAAAAAATTGAAGGGGTTAAAAAAAAAAAAAAAAAAGGTCCTGCGCCAAAAATTGAGCACAGATGTTGGTCAGTAACGTCCGTCACTGAACAGCGCTCAAAGGCAACAGGAATTTGATCAAAAAAAAAAAAAAATAGATCAACCCTGTGCCGAAAAAGCTGATCAGTGATGTACGTTACAGGACACCCACAAAATCACAGTGTGTGTAAAAAAAAAAAATTAAAAAAAGACCCCACAGCACCCTCAAAAAAAAAAAAAAGAAAAGGTGATCAGTGATGCGACACTGATTACCAGTGAGGGGCAGCAGGTGCACAACCTTTGGTGCAACTGACAGTGCAACTGGCAGCAACTGACAGGTATATATATATAAAAAAAAAAAAACCTGCACCCCCAAAAAGTTGCTGATCAGCACAGATATACTGATCAGCACAAAAGGGGGGGTAGCAGACACAAAATATAGCACTCTCTATCACTCTCTGTCACTATCTCTCTCTATCTCTCTATCTCTCACTATCTATCACTATCTATCACTCTATGACACTGCAGCAGCAGCACTGACAGTTATATATATAAAAAAAAAACCTGCACCCTCAAAAAGGAGGGGTAGCAGACACAAAATATAGCACACTATCACTCTCTGTCACTATCTCTCTCACTATCTATCACTCTATGACACTGCAGCAGCAGCACTGACAGTTATATATATATATAAAAAAAACCTGCACCCCCAAAAAGGGGGGGTAGCAGACACAAAATATAGCACTCTCTATCACTATCTCTCTCTATCTCTCTATCTCTCACTATCTATCACTATCTATCACTCTATGACACTGCAGCAGCAGCACTGACAGTTATATATATAAAAAAAAACCTGCACCCCCAAAAAGGGGGGGTAGCGGACACAAAATATAGCACACTCTGTCACTATCTCTCTCTATCTCTCTCTATAACTCTATCACACTGCAGCAGCAGCAGGAAGTCACAAGAAGTCAGATCCAGGAAGCATCCAGCACGCTACAAGCAGTGATCAGGTGATCAGGTAAGTATTTTGCAAGGATCAGGTCAGTATATCACGGCAGATAGGTACGGTGACCGCACTGCACGCAATTCCAGACCGGAATGGCGTCTGCAGTGCAGTCACCGTTAGTTTAAATCACCCTCCATGGCTGTGATTGGTCCGTCGGTCCGGCGAACCAATCACGGCCTTTGGGGGCGGGTGGGGTGAGGTGGGGTGACACCAGTGTCACCCTTACACCCCGTGGTGATTGGTGCTGTACTTTACAGCACTAATCACCACCGATCCCTGTGTCACCGGCGAACGTTATTCGCCGGTACACAGAAAACGCTGTAATTGGCTGTTCACATTTGAACAGCCAATCACAGCGATCGCCGACGGGGGGGAGGCATCGCCACCCACCCTGGGCATGCAGGGACATGTCTGCTGTCAGGGACAGCAGACATGTTTAAACTGTCACCGCGTCTATAGACGCGGTGACAGTTAAATGGCATGACGTACATTTATGCCATGTGTCGGGAAGTACATCCCGGCCATGACGTAAATGTACGTCAAATGTCGGGAAGGGGTTAAACACACCAGAATGGACCCAGGTATTTCATATATTCCAGGAGGTTTCTCCAGAGGTCAGAAGTATATATGGAAAACACAATATGGCCACATATAGAGTAGTACAGTACTTTATTTCTGACAACATAAAATGGGAACAAAAAGACACACTGGGGTTTTGCTTTAAAATTTCAAACGCCACACAAGAGAAAAGCTGGACAATTACCAGAAATGGTGGAGAACTGGGTGGACCAAGTTCTCAAATGCGCTAAATGCAAGGAGTCCCGGGAACCCTCACACAGGGCACTGTCCACAAAGTCCAGGCAAAAGAGCTTCTCCCAGGTGGGCGTCTGTAGTGGATCCTGTCACTCAGACACACACACACACACACACACCTTTCACGCAGACACACACACACACAAATGCCTCTCACTCAGACACACACTCCTTTCACACCTCTCAATCAGACGCACACACCTCTTTAACTCAGACACACACCTCGTGTAAATGTTGATGTGGTATATATACACCACAAGTTCACGAAAAATTACATTTGAAATGTTTACCCACTCATAAATAGCATACTGTGGTACAATGTATGTCTGCTTGTGTAATGCTCCTAGGCTTGTAACATACTCATAACAACAATGGGGTGTATTCAATGCCGTGGGCAAGCGGTGACAGTGAGTAGGACTTTCTGCTTGCTGTCACCGCTCACCCTGTCAGTATTCAACTGACCCCCCTCATACGCAAATTCCCCCTCTCTCCGTTTATTGAGCGAAGGGGAATTTGCGTATGTGACTGCAGAAGCTGCGAGACTCGCGGCTAATTACAGCGAGTTTAGCTGCAAGTCTCGCTGTTTAGGGGAATCCTCGCTGTCCTGTGACGGTGAGGATTTCCCTGGAATGTTGAATAGTGCGACCGGCCAGCGCGGGGGTTAAACAGCGAGCATGGCTGGTTTTCTGTGATCCACTCTGTTTAAACCCCACGCAGCGGCATTGAATACATGCCCTAGTTGCAACTCCAAGATGGAACAAGCTGTAAACAGCGCCCTAGACATTGGCCATCATAGTTAAAAGAAATACCACAACCTTACTTATTGCAAGCACTGGAGTAGTACAGTAGACCACAATATATAGGAAACACTTTCCACAACAAATGAAGAGGCCACCATATATTACAAGTTTATAGAGTCCTGGGCTGTACTGGACATTTCTCACTGCTCAATAAAGGTGGTTCCAAAATCACATCTCTCACTCAGAGACACACACACCTCTCACTAACATGCATGCACACACACACCTCTCACTCACATGCATGCATGCATGCACACACACCTCTCACTCACATGCATGCACACACACCTCACACTCACATGCATGCATGCACACACACACACCTCTCACTCACATGCATGCACACACACACCTCACACTCGCATGCATGCACGCACACACACACACACACACCTCTCACTCACATGCACGCACACACACACACACCTCTCACTCACATGCACGCACACACACACACACACACACACACACACACATGCATACACACACACCTCTCACTCACATGCATGCACACACACACACACACACCTTTCACTCACATGCATGCACACACACCTCACACACACACACACCTCTCACTCAGAGACACACACACACACCTCTCACTCAGAGACACACACACACCTCTCACTCACATGCATGCATGCATGTACACATACACACACACACCTCACTCACATGCACACACACACACACACACACACACACCTCTCACATGCATGCACACACACACCTCTCACTCAGACACACACACACCTCTCACTCAGATGCACACACCTGTTTTATTAAACACACACTCCTATTTCAACTAAATAAACAAAACTTCCCCTAAGAAAACAAACACACACTTCACATAAAAAATGTACAAACATATCAAATCATTGCTCCGTCCCCCCCCCCCACACACACACACACACACACACACACACACTGTAACATGAACCAGGTGGCTGTCAGTGCCCCTACCTGTGGCTATATTCCCCACACGGTGCAGGAGAGCACTCCAGCCAGCCAGCTACTACAGCATTGGAGCCCGGAGAAGCTGTGCGCAGCAGCTCCCCCTAGTGTCAGTCGGCTGCCAGCTCATTCTCTATGTGAGAAAAGAAGGCGTCACCTGCACTGAGGCCATGTCCTCAGAGCAGGGGGCTGGCGGCCATGTTTGTGTAGCTGCGGCCATGATCTGAAAGCCGCGGCTAGGAGGATGAATAAAGGAAGAGGACTCGGACAATGCACGGATCACCAGGCTGGCGGCCCGCATAGTAACTGGTAAAGCGGCCCGTGGGGGCACATGGCACCCTGCCCCCCGGCCCAGCCCGCCCCTGGACGCTGAATACAATTCAATTTATCAGAGGATGTGGTATATTCCTTTAACAGCCCATATAATAGATATTGAGCTGCGTGCAAAATTGCCAATCGAGGTAAAAACAGCGGCACAGCGGGAGATAGCGGAATATATCACCCTGTGTTGCACGCCGCCGTCCGGGAATCCCTGCACCCGGACGGACGGCGAGTGCAGCGTCATCTGACGCGGCGGATGCAGCATCATCTGATGCGACGGGGGACGTTGCCGGGCAGCGTCCCCAGCCTCACTCTGAGGCTAAGCTTCGGGGCGTTGCTAGGCAACGTCCCCGAACTTCCGCCCGGCGGCCGGGAACGCGCGCCCCTGACGTCAGTGAATTTTAATAAATAGCCGGCGTCTGCTGGGCACAGACGCCGGTTATAGCTTCTTGCTCCCCAAGCTTATTGCTGTTCCCCCCGGTCCTCTAGGTCCTTGGTCCTAGATCCTCTGGCTGTGGTTCTCGCCTCAGCCTCCCTGGTCTCCCGGCTTGCCAGCTTGTTTCCTCCTGTGGATTGTGTTGTACCTGCGTTTCCCTGGACTCCACTGCTGTATTTCTTCCTCAGCCTGTGAGCCTGCTTCGGACCCACCGTCTCCATCTTCCGTGGGTCACGTAAGTGCTCCAGTGGAGCCCTGGTCTTTTTCTTCTTTGGTTCCCTGGCCCTCCGTGGCTGAGACCCTCCGTGGGTCTATCCTTGGTTTTCTCTCTTTTGCCTCTTTGTCCCCGTCTTTCGGTATATGTTCCCTTGCCCCTGTCTGTCATTGGTATTCCGTTTAGGTAGGAGTGTCACTTCCTCATCCAGATCCCTGCTTTGGGAGTCACGGTCCTTCTGGTGTGTTATTGGGGACTCCCTTCCATCCGCTGGTGTCTGCGACTTGGTCGCACTCCCCGTCTTGGCCTGGTGCCGGCAGTTAGGGGCCTTTTTCCCAGTTAGGTCCATTAGTCAGCCTATCCTCTTGAGATACCCCGTGACGATCGCCTACCCCTTGTCATCACATAAGACCTGGCTGCATCGGGGTCGGAGCGGGCCTAACTCGCTCCTTCGGATGCGGCGGCCACAGGTGAAGCCTAGCTCCGCAGGGGTTTGCCATCTGCCTCGGGGACTCAACAGAGAGAGTGTAGGACCCGCTGTGGCCGTCCTAACCAGCAGTCCCGGCTGCGGGCTCACGCCTGATTACCTCGCCTTCTGGAACCCGTTGTTGTCTCCTGCGCCCAGGCCATTATAACCGGCCAGAATAAGACAGATTTCCTCTGTCAGATACTTTGTGGGGTAGTTAATTGTGTCATCTGGTATTATGAGTACCACTCCCCAGACTTTTTCTGATCAGCTTCAAGGGCTTACTCAGATGGTCCGGGAATTGTCCTTGAAGGTAGCTTCCCAAGAGCAGAGGATGCTGCCTCCAGACTCAGGGGGTTCAGATCCCAAAATGAACTTGCCTGATCGGTTCTCTGGGGATCGCAAAACCTTTTTTAATTTTCGAGAGAGCTGCAAGTTGTATTTTCGGCTCAAACCACGCTCCTTCTCGTCCGAGGCCCAGCGTATTGGACTTGTTATATCTTTGCTCCAGGGTGACCCCCAGACCTGGGCCTTTGGACTGCCTTCGGACAGCCCAGCTCTGTCCTCCTTAGACAGTTTCTTTAGTTCACTCGGGTTGTTGTATGATGATCCTGACCGTGAAGCCTCAGCAGAGACTCATCTTAGGGCCCTTAGGCAAGGGAAAGTCCCAGCTGAGGTTTATTGTACCGAGTTCCGCCGATGGGCGAATGATTGCGGGTGGAAATTTCGTTGTGGTCTTACTGATGAGATCAAAGATTGCCTCATTCAATACCCGGCATCTAAAACGCTGGACAAATTAATGGAATTAGCCATTAAAATTGACCGTCGCCTCCGTGAGCGGAGGTCGGAACGGGGCTCGCTCACTCGGGTGGTTCCCTATATTCCGGTGACCCCTGAGGAAAGCGAGGAGCCCATGAAACTTGGGGCAGCTCGCATTTCCCCGGAAGAAAGGGCTCGTCGATTAAGCTCAGGTCTGTGTTTATACTGTGGCTGTAAGGGTCACATCTTGAGAAATTGTCCCAATAGGCCAGTAAAAGGCCGGGCCAAGTGAACGAAGAGAGGGTTCACTTTGGCCTCCAGCTGTTTTCCTCTCTAGATTCATTATTAATCCCGGGGCACATTTCTTTTCAAGGAGGTAATTTTTCTGGGTCAGTGTTTATTGACAGTGGCGCGGCCGGTAATTTCCTGGATTCTTCCCTCGCCCAGAATTTGGGGATTCCTCAACTCCAGCTTCCTATCCCCATTACCTTACGGGGCTTAGATGGTGGGGTGCTGTCCAATGGGGCCGTCACATTTCAGACTCCGCCCGTACAGTTGACCATTGGTCTATTTCACCATGAGGAGATCACTTTCCTGTTAACTTCATGTCCTTCGGTGCCCATCGTATTGGGTTTCCCCTGGTTGAAAAAACACAATCCCATCATTGATTGGCGCCTTGGGGAGATACCCAGTGGAACCCCAATTGTCAAAAGAAGTGCCTTCATATTTCACTCCCTGTGAAGTCCACCTCTTTAGCAGGGGTTTCCATTCCTTACCGGGATTTCTCAGACATTTTTTTCAAAGGGTAAGGCTGACAGTCTGCCTCCACATCGGCCATACGACTGTGATATCCAATTAGTCCCCAACGCGCCATTGCCCAAATGTAGACTTTATGCATTGTCTCTCCCGGAGACAAAGGCTATGGATGAGTACATCCAAGAAAGTCTGTCAAAGGGGTTTATTCGGCCCTCTAAATCTCCGCTCAGTGCTGGCTTCTTTTTTGTAGAAAAAAAAGATGGTTCTTTGAGGCCGTGCATAGACTTCCGTGCCCTTAATAAAATTACGGTAAAAAACACCTATCCCCTTCCTTTAATTACGGTTCTGTTTGATCAACTACGTTCCGCTACCATTTTTTCTAAAATTGACCTAAGGGGGGCTTATAACCTCATAAGAATCCAGGAAGGGGACGAGTGGAAAACGGCGTTCAGTACTCAGACGGGGCACTATGAGTACCTGGTAATGCCGTTCTGTCTCTCCAATGCCCCAGCCGTTTTTCAGGATTTTATTAACGATGTCCTTCGGGAATTCTTGGGCAAGTTCGTGGTTGTCTATTTAGATGATATTTAAATTTTTTCCCAAGACTTGGACTCGCATAGGGCACAAGTGCGTCAGGTGCTACCAAAATTGCGGGAAAACCAGTTATTCGCTAAACTAGAAAAATGCGAATTTGAGGTGACCCAGGTATCTTTCTTGGGATATATAATTTCTTTGCAAGGGTTCCAAATGGACCCCAAGAAATTACAGGCCATTTTGGATTGGGTTCAACCCACCAATTTAAAAGCAGTCCAGGGGTTCGCCAATTATTATAGGCGATTCATTCATGCCTTTTCTTCTATTGTGGCACCCTTGGTGGCTCTAACCAAAAAAGGGGCGGATCCATCAGCGTGGACTCCTCAGGTAGAACAGGCTTTTAAGACCCTGAAGCATGCCTTCATTTCGGCTCCTATTCTTAGACACCCCAACCCTGAGCTGCCATTTGTGGTGGAAGTCGACGCCTCCGAAGTAGGGGCCGGGGCGGTTCTCTCTCAGGGGTAGATTTATTAAGCTCGGTGAAGTGATAAAGTGTCTGGTTTTTTTCACCGGCCAATCAGATCCTACCTGTTATTTTTCAAACCAAGCCTGTAACTTCACAGGTAGGAGCTAATTGGCCGGTGATAAAAACCAGATAGTTTATCACTTCACCAAGCTTAATAAATCTGCCCCTCAGAGAGATCCGGAGTCTTTACAATTCCACCCCTGTGCCTACATGTCCAGAAAGTTTTCTCAGGCAGAGTCTAATTATGATGTGGGCAACAGGGAGTTACTTGCCATCAAGTGGGCCTTTGACGAATGGCGACAGTGGCTGGAGGGAGCTGTTCATCAGATCCTTGTCTTAACTGATCATAAGAACCTACAATACATCGAGTCAGCTAAAAGACTGAACGCTCGCCAAGCCCGGTGGGCACTCTTCTTTATGAGGTTTAATTTCATTATTTCTTATATTCCTGGATCAAAAAACATCAGGGCAGACGCCCTTTCCAGATGTTTCATTCCTCAACAGGAGAGTGGGATCAAGTCAGGGTCCTACGTTCCGTCTTCCTGTATTCATGCCGGAGTGAGTCAGACCTTGGAGGGTCTTCTCCGGCAAGCTCAAGGGCAAGCTCCAGCCCAAACTCCGGAGAATAGATTGTTCGTTCCCCCTTCATTGAGACGCAGAGTTTTGGCGGAATGCCATGATACTAAGATTTCTGGTCACCCAGGAGTATATAAGACTCTTGCCTTGTTATCCCGTGTGGTCTGGTGGCCGGGGATGGCCAGGGACAACAAGGACTTTGTGTTGTCTTGTCCGGAGTGTGCCCGACATAAGGTTCCACGTTCTCGACCATTGGGAGAGTTGTTGCCCTTGTCCGTTCCAGGCAGGCCTTGGTCCCATTTGGCCATGGATTTTATTGTGGGTCTTCCAGTCTCATCTCACTGTCAAGTCATTTGGGTCGTCGTCGATAGATTTTCTAAGATGGCACACTTCGTGGCTTTAAGGCAGTTACCCTCGGCTAAAGAACTAGCCACGCTATTCCTTCAGCACATTTTTCGTTTACACGGATTTCCCAGTGATATCGTGTCCGACCGGAGTCCACAGTTCGTGGCTCAGTTTTGGAGAATGTTCTGTGCTGCCTTGAAGGTTAAGATCAGCCTCACTTCCGCGTTTCATCCACAGGCCAATGGACAAACAGAGCGTCTTAATCAGCCTCTTAAACAATATTTGAGGGTCTTTGTTTCCAAACTGCAAAATGACTGGGTCAGTTTTCTGCCGTTAGCCGAATTTGCGTATAATAACGCACATCATTCGGCCTCTAAGACGTCGCCCTTTTTTGGAGTCTACGGATTCCATCCACGGGCTAATTATTTGGGACCTGATGCCCCTGGGTCTTCTTTAGCAGCTGCCTCTCGACTCAAGAGTCATATGGAGGAAAGTCCACTTGGCCCTTAAAGAAGCCTCTTTCAGAGAGAAGGTATTCTCTGACAAGTCCAGACGGCCTTGCCCTTTCAAGGTTGGTGACTGGGTGTGGCTATCCACCCGTAATATAAAGCTTCACCAACCTTCAGCAAGATTAGGGCCTCGGTTCATTGGGCCTTTCCGGATTGTCAGGAGGGTTAATCCGGTAGCGTTCCGTCTTGCTCTACCTAAGTCCCTCAGGATTTCGAGTACCTTCCATGCTTCGCTTCTTAAGCCAGTGGTTTTTTCACAGAGATTTCCTCGCAGACTGAGGAATGGCTCCGCCCCAGTGATGGTGTAGGGGCAACAGGAGTTCCGTGTGGAAAAAATCCTCGATTCCAGACTAGTGAGAGGTTCCTTGCAGTTTCTGGTACACTGGAGGGGATTTGGTCCCGAAGAGAGGTCCTGGGTTTCCGATGGAGATTTGCATTCGCCCAACCTGAGAAGGGCCTTTTTTCAACAATTCCCAGATAAACCTGGTGGGAAAGGGTTGTTAACCCTTCCTCAAGGGGGGGGGGGTACTGTTGCACGCCGCCGTCCGGGAATCCCTGCACCCAGACGGACGGCGAGTGCAGCGTCATCTGACGCGGCGGATGCAGCGTCATCTGACGCGGCAGGGGACGATGCCGGGCAGCGTCCCAAGCCTCACTCTGAGGCTAAGCGTCGGGGCTAGTGTGGCCAATCCCGGGATCGGGATCGGCGGGATCCCGGGATTTGGCCTAAAAAAGTCCGGGATTTCAATCCCGGGATTGGAGAATCCAATCCCGGGATTTCGGGATTAGACTGCGCATGCGCAGTCTAATGCCGGGCAGCGTCTGAGCACTCGCTCAGACGCTGCCCGGCTGTTCCCGTAACCTGACCCGGCGTGCGGCCTGCGTAGCGTGACAGTAGAGGTCACGCTGCGAAGGCCACACGTCACCAGTGACTGCCTACCCGCCTCTTCTCCGCCGCCCGCCAGCACGCCGGCCTGACTCCGCCCGCCTGCCCGCCTCCGCCTGCCCGCCTCTTCTCCGCCGCCCGCCTGCCTGCCTCCGCCCGCCTGTTGTCTTCTATGGAGGTGCACTTGCCGGGAGGCACCATGCACCTCCAAACCCACTCCCGGCCGCCCGCCCGCACCCTAATGTAAGTAGATGTGCGGGTCGGCCGGGGTGGGTCCTATGCTAAAAATGTTGGTTTTTTTTGGTGGGGATGCCAAACCCGGGATCCCGGGAATCCCGGGATTGAGCATTTTTCAATCCCGGATCCCGGGATTGAAAAAATGCCCCGGGATTGGCATCCCTAGTCGGGGCGTTGCTAGGCAACGTCCCTGAACTTCCGCCCGGCGGCCGGGAACGCGCGCGCCTGACGTCAGTCAGGCGGCGCAAATTTTTAATAAATAGCCGGCGTCTGCTGGGCACAGACGCCGGTTATAGCTTCTTGCTCCCCAAGCTTATTGCTGTTCCCCCCGGTCCTCTAGGTCCTTGGTCCTAGATCCTCTGGCTGTTGTTCTTGCCTCAGCCTCCCTGGTCTCCCGGCTTGCCAGCTTGTTTCCTCCTGTGGATCGTGTTGTACCTGTGTTTCCCTGGACTCCACTGCTGTATTTCTTCCTCAGCCTGTGAGCCTGCTTCGGACCCACCGTCTCCATCTTCCGTGGGTCACGTAAGTGCTCCAGTGGAGCCCTGGTCTTTTTCTTCTTTGGTTCCCTGGCCCTCCGTGGCTGAGCCCCTCCGTGGGTCTATCCTTGGTTTTCTCTCTTTTGCCTCTTTGTCCCCGTCTTTTGGTATATGTTCCCTTGCCCCTGTCTGTCATTGGTATTCCGTTTAGGTAGGAGTGTCACTTCCTCATCCAGATCCCTGCTTTGGGAGTCACGGTCCTTCTGGTGTGTTATTGGGGACTCCCTTCCATCCGCTGGTGTCTGCGACTTGGTCGCACTCCCCGTCTTGGCCTGGTGCCGGCAGTTAGGGGCCTTTTTCCCAGTTAGGTCCATTAGTCAGCCTATCCTCTTGAGATACCCCATGGCGATCGCCTACCCCTTGTCATCACATAAGACCTGGCTGCATCGGGGTCGGAGCGGGCCTAACTCGGACGCGGCGACCACAGGTGAAGCCTAGCTCCGCAGGGGTTTGCCATCTGCCTCGGGGACTCAACAGAGAGAGTGTAGGACCCGCTGTGGCCGTCCTAACCGGCGGTCCCGGCTGCGGGCTCACGCCTGATTACCTCGCCTTCTGGAACCTGTTGTTGTCTCCTGCGCCCAGGCCAGGGCATCCTAACACCCTGTGTTACCTGTCTGTTATCAATGAGTACAATCACCATGATACAATTGCCGTACAAAATTGCCAATCGAGGTAAAAACAGCGGCACAGCGGGAGATAGCGGAATATCTCACCCTGTGTTACCTGTCTGTTATCAATAAGTACAATGACCACGATACAATTGCCTGCTGCTGTACATAAATTAGTAATACTTTATCTGCACCAAACTGTTTTGTATATTCAAATCAAAGTTTTCTGGTTAATACCAGTATTTCAAAAAGGTAAACAGTTGCCCGGCGATAGATTCGTTTGTGGAAGAGAAAAATATTGAAAAATATAAAATCTCTCTATAGCTCTGCCTTGGTTTCCCAGAGTGAGTTGGTGGGTAAACAACCCCCACCGGTTTAGGACTGCTGCTTCTTGTAATGGAATAACTGTGGGTTACAAGTGAGCGAGTCCTTTATTCCCTGTATGCTTGGGTACAAAGAAAAGGTATAACTTTTATTTTTTTTCTGACAGGAAAAAATCCCTTTTTGGTATCCCAGTGAAGGGTATTTTAACCTTTAGTACTAGGGATTAGTGTGTACCTGAAATAGTGATAAGGTAGGAGATAATAGTTCTAGAATTAGATATAAATATAAGCCTCTTGTATTACAGAGCGCGCTGCTGCTCCCCACATGCCCTGCGGGGTAGTGGTGGGGAGTGAGCGGCACTCTGATTGACAGCGGGGGCCAATATAAGAGAACAGTTTTATCAGTGACGGCGGCAGGTTTCTGCTAAAGAAAAAAGTGTTGTGCAGAGTTCCGCCGTTTAAGATGGGAGGCAGAGATAAAATAGAGAGTACCTGGTTGCTCAGTAATGAGCTAGCAGGTGGTCCTGGGAGTGTGTCCAGTCCAGAGGACAGTGCTTCTCTGTCCGGAGCTCCTAGGCATCTATCACCGGCGGCAGTGCAGATCAGACCATGCTGGGCTTTGCGTGTGGGTGCACACTGAAGCTGACGGTGTGCGGGAGGGTTCAGACGGACTGTTTCGCAAGAACTAGCTTCCAGGGATTGGTCTGGAGGAAGGAACCTGGAGACTGCTTCCTGATTGGTCCTGACAGACCACCTGACACCAAGATGCAAGGACACTGCCGGCCACTACACGTGGAGCAGCCTGCTCCCACAGCCAGTCCAATGCTGCATGGCAGGCACACAGAGCGGCCTGTTCCGTCAGTGCACCCCGGACACACACAGCCACTGGCCACCTTCACCGCCACTAAACGCTCCATGCCACCATCCCTGCCTGCCTCCTCACCTCAGACACCGGCACCACCGGAAGGGTAAGTGCCGGGTCCTGCGACCCGTAACCCCACCGGCCCTGACAAGCTTGTATATAGCATTAATCAAGTACACTTTATAAACTGAAAGGTACTGTAGGAACTAACTGGTTACTATGGGCATCTTCTCCACTTGACACTGCTCAATTTCGCGCAGGCTTGATAAACCTCCCCACTGGTCTGTAGCCTAAAAATTTGAGTGTGCTTTTAAGGAAATTTCTCCTCCCACAGAATCCACTAAATCTGATTTGGAGGTGTCAGGTGGACGAATACGCAGCAAAATAAAGAACTTACCAGATGTTTGGAAATCCACCCCCCCTTGTCGGCATTGCAACGGTTGGGATTCCGGCGTCGGTATTTCGACCGCCTGGATTCTGACCGTCAGGATATTATACCGAATCCGGTGCACAGTTGTATTCATTACTCACTGACACATTTTAAAACATCCACAGGTGGAGATCATTATTCACTTGTGTTTCTGTGAGGAGACCTGGAATACGCGAACTGTTGGGCGTACTTGAGGACCGAGGTTGAGAAACACTGATCTAGGCTAATCTGCTTCATATAGGATAGGAAGAAAGTATCAGACTAGTAGAGAGGAAGTATAACACAGCCAATAAATATACAGTAGGGGTGAAGTACTGTATATTACTGTAGCTATAAATTGCTGTTTCCTTTGGAAGAGGCAATCGGTTCTGGTCAAGCTGGCAGACCCAATAAAGAAGTGTATTTGACCAGTTAATTTGAATTGTCTTTTAAAGGATGGATATGTTCCAATACATTACACATTCCTTGCATATCAAAAATGGAAATAAATATACTGTATTAACTGAATATTTTACTGTGATTTGAAAGCGTTTTAATTATACTAACAAATTGCTGCTGTACATTTTAATTAAATGTTAAGGGACTCACAGTTGGTTCTTGTTCCTCTGTGACATTCATGAAATCATCCTCACCTGTAATCCCACAAGGATTTGTGTCTGCTATAAATTCATCACAGAAGTGGGGAGACCGACACTATACAGAAGTCACGACATTAACAAACCAGAACACCAATACTGCTGAGAGGAGGTCTTCATGTGCATGAAAGCTTCTGTTTTTATTATTGACAAGAGTACAATCTACGGTAAAGAGCAATTCGGATTAGGAGAGTATATTTTTGGAATATTTTCTTACTGAGGGCAACTTTGAAATTAGGGCCAAAATGTGCTCTTAAACAGGCAGATATTTCGAATTAACTACCTGACTTTTGTTCAATCCATATTACAATATGTCATTAGCAGTATTACTGATAATCTTTTATATTTCTTTAACCGCGACGGTTATCTTAGTAAGGATGCAGTTAGCTTTACAATGAATTTGGCACTACAAATACCAATGACAGAATCCCGTCCTACGTAGGAATACCGGAGTCTAAATCCCGACAGGACTCAGGATCCCAGCATCTAAATACTGATGCCCAGAATCCAGATCCTTCTTTCAGCGGGACGGGGGGTTAGGTTTAGCCAATAGAAGTGGGTTAGGGTTAGGGTTCAGGGATGGGAAGGTTAGAGTTAGGTACCTGGGAGGGAGAGTTAGGTACAGTACTTAGCAGGGGAGGTTAGGGTTAGGCACCAAACAGGGATGGTTAGGTTTAGGCAGTAGAGAAGGGAGGGTTAGGCAGCATGGCAGGGAAGGTTAGGTTACGCAGTGGGGGTGGAGTAGGGTTAGGCAGCGGGGAAGGGAGGATTATGGTTAGGCAGTGGGAAAGGGAGGGTTAGGGTTAGGCAGCATGGTAGGGAGGGTTAGGGCTAGGCAGTGGGGAAGAGAGGGTTAAGGTTAGTCAGCGGGGAGGGATAGGGTTAGGCACCTAGCGAGAAGGGTTAGGGTTAGGCAGCGGGGAAGGGAGGGTTAGGATTAGGTAGCGGAGTAGGGAGGGTTAGGGTTAGGCAGTGGGGAAGGGAGGGTTAAGGTTCAGTAGCAGAGAGGATTAGGGTTAGGCAGCGGGGAAGGGAGAGTTAGGGTTAGGCAGCGGGGTAAGGAGGATTAGGGTTTGGCAGCGGGGTAGGGAGGGTTAGGGTTAGGCATTGGGGAAGGGAGGTTAGGGTTAAGCACCAAGTGGGTAGGGTTAGGGTTAGGCACCAATGGGGAGAGTTAGGGTTAGGGTAGGGAACAGGTGAGGGTTAGGGGGCATACACAGGGACTGTCAGGATGCCGCTGTCAGTAGTCTGACCGCCAGCATCCTGTCCATTGGAAAAAATCCTATTTCCTCAACTGTAAAACAGCTGCTTCTGAGTTATAAATGTGTGATCTGGTGATATCAGCTGACCTATGACAATTCAATTTGAAAAGAAAAGAAAGTCTGTGCTCTCACATTCCCCTTCTCTACTCACCACTATGCAACCTTTTCCACCTGACCGCTCTTCATATTTTAATCTTTTTTTTTACTATAAGACTCACTCCACAAAATCCATTATTGATATTTATGTGTGATATTGGGGATGTAGCTATGATCCGGGCAGTCGGGATCCCGGTGCTCAGGACACAATACCGACCGGCAGCGGGGTGAGTGCTAAAGAGCCCATTGCAGGCTCAGTGGCTCACTATGCTCACCACGCTTTTTATTCTCCCTCTATGGGTGTTGTGGACACCCTTGTAGGGGAAATTTGTGGGGCATTTTGGCGGTTGGGAGTGGGAAGATAAGTAGAATGAGGATACTTTAAAATGTCGCCACATATTCTCCCTACAAGGGTGTCCACAGCACCCATAGATGGAGATTAAAAAGCACGATGAGCATAGCGAGCCCGCAATGGGCTCTTTAGCAATCACCCCGCTGCCGTCATTCTGGAGGCTGGCATTCCACAGTCTGTATTGTGACCGTCGGGATGCTGGCCACAGACATCCCATACTTAACCGTTACTTTGTTATTATTAGGGCAATATAGTTAAAAAAACTATTGGACATTTGGACATCTCATTCAATGCCCCATCTAATTTCCACCTTTTATGTTAACTAGCTCCCCCTCCATAATGTTTAAAAAAATTGTAGTTTAGAGATAAAAAAATTATCTGTGACAATCAATACCAATTAATTTTACAATCTTTGCAAAGTAATTTTCAATTTAATATACAGATGGAGCCTTCAGTATCAGGCTTATTTAATCTACTGATCTCAGCTGCAATACAATACAGAGAGAACAATACAGCAGTGGATTAAGTCTGACAACCCTGGCTCAGTTAATCCTATTAAAGGGATAGATGAACAGGGCTCCATCTGTAGGTCTACATTTTCAAGATTTTCTCTTACCTTTGTTACAATAGTTGCTGAAAGAAATATCTGGCAAAACAGGTCGGACCTCACAGAATCCAAATAGAAAATGTTAATGTGTGGACATCGCAACTAATATCATGCATTAATTCTGCAGCGTGTGATATATGTTAAGTGCAGGAAAGAGTGAGGGTAATCATTATAAGCAAACAAAGCGTCCAATGAGACTGTAGATTTAAGGATGGCGTACAGTAAACAACGCATAGGGGGCTATTGTAAGGGATCGCATGGCTTAATTTTAAAACATTTAAGAAAGAATTAGAAAATTCAATATAGCCAGCAGGTGTATTTCAGCAAACTTAAAAAAAGTAATTTAGGGCTGGAGTATTGTGATTTATAAGTGAGTTAGTAAACTACTGAGAAAAAAACGCTTGCATTTTCCATCCGGAAGGTTAAAAACATAAAATTTAAACAAAAATATATTTCTGTGCAGGGTAAATACTGGCTGCTTTATTTTTACTTTGCAATTTAGAATTCAGTTTGGACACACCCCATCCAAATCTAACTTTCTCTGCACATGTCACATCTGTGCACACAGACACACACACACATATTGAATTGGAGTGCCCGGCAACACAAGAAGAAGAAGCAAACAGCAGCACTCTGGGGATTTTCAAAATGGTGTATTTCAGCAAAAAAGCATACCAACGTTTCGGGGTATAGGTCACCCCTTTGTCAAGGTGTAAGTGCAGTAACAATGAACAGTGAGAGGTCCTTACCTTAAGTAAAGTGAAATGAGGAGACAAATCACGCTGTTTGGCGTGCTGGCGCCGGGGACCCAGAAGAGTGTAAGGGGAGGAAGCGCTGTGAGGCCGATATCCTATCTGTGGAACGCAATCCAGTTAGTCTCCGTGGAGACCATCGGCGTGAGGCTGTACTGGGTGTGTCAAAACCCGGGATCTCCATTGGACCAGCTAGCCGCAGCGTGATAAGTCAATGCTGTGGTGACACAAAATAATATATAACTATATAAAAGTGTTAAAGCAGTGATAATATGAAGTATATGCTGAGTACAAAACATCTGCAGGGTATATGTGACAAACATGAATGTGGGTGAACAAAATGCTAATATGTATAACATATACAAAAGACACACATATATGCAAATGTAACAATGCAACAATATAAGAAACTAGGAATATAGGAATGGACTGACACTGTGCATTACAAAGTACAAGGAGAAAAATAGCATAAAATTTCCAAAGTGAAATATTGATTTTTTTTCCAGCAAAGGGCAGCAAATACTCACAAATAGGAGTTATGTTATGTTGGATATGAGATGCTGTTCATGTTAGGAGATCTATAGGAGTTGAAACACCTAGCAGGTGGCATTTAAAAAAAACTTTTTTTGCCACCTAGCATAAAAAATTTTGGCAGGTGATATTTAATGCCCCTTTCAGACCGCACTTTAAAAACGGTATATTGCCGTTTTTTTACCGTTTTAAAACGGTAATGTGTGCGGTCTGAAAGGTGCAGGACCACTTAACCGGTTAGAAAAAAACGTTTTTTCTAACCGGTTAAAATGCAGGGTCCTACCCGTTTCAGAACCGGTATTTTAGGCTCAAAATCGGTTCTGAAACGGTATTTAGGACCCAGCCAATGAGCTGGGTCCTAAATTCAGCACAGTGAATACTTAATGAGCGCTCATTAAGTATTCACAGCATTGGAGCCACCCCAGGAGGGGGGAGGGGAGGGCTGAAGGCTGCACTGGCTTTGACCCTGTATTTGGAAAGTTTCCAAAAACGGGTCTGCCAGTGTCAAAAAATCGGCACTTAAACGGTAATATACCGTTTAAGTGCTGCAGTGTGAAAGGGGTTTTATCTGGCAGACCCGTTTTTGGAAACGTTTCCAAATACAGGGTCAAAGCCAGAGATGCGGTCTGAAAGCAGCATAAGTGTTTTGGGTCTTCCTGCTACAATAACAACAGGAATACCCAATAGACAGCAAAGCCCCTATGTATATTTTATGAAGTGTGAGACACACAGGAATATACTATAGCTGGTGTGATACACACAAGAACAAGAATATTTGATAGGTGGCAGTTAAGCCATATGCTTGCCTCATGCACAGTATATGGGCCCTTATTCTGGTTGGTGCGTACATTCCCGTATTCTTACGGAGCGGTCCGCACGCCACGCTGTGCGGACATCGTCCGTACAAACGCCCACTGAGCCTCCGCATTCGGACGGAGTCACTCTTCAAGAACAGGGCGTGTTTACGGACGACATATAAACCTTGCGTGTGCGATGGACACGCACAGATTCTGCACGGTCTTACAGCGTAAGTACGGTCTTACTGCGTTAGAACGGACGGGAACCTGGCCGTACGCACCGATGCGGTGTATTTACGCACAAATCAACACTCTTCTCAGAACACCCAAATCTGTAACATGACCCACTTATGCAATTAGGCAACCTCATTCAAAACGGATTGATTTTAATAGTCATCGATTATTTATCTAATTGAAGATTAAACACTTTACTACCACTTTACATTAACCCTTTCATCATGCTAAGTTCACAACATTTTTTGTATGCATATTACATCATCAATTATTCTTCACCCGCAAACACACACATACAAATCAACACACTATGTACATCTTTACATTATCCTTCACTTGCAGCCACTTTTATGCACTAAACCCATCTATATATACTGTATCTCCCTTTTGCACCATACATAAATAAACACCACTATTTATACTTATATACTTATATGTATACTTATGCTGTAAAATTATACAATAACACACAGACCACTTATAACTTTAACTTGAAAAATTTATTTACACAGTTGAAAATTTAAACACAAAAAAGGTTCACACCAGGAGGTCGCAGACATGCTTCACCTCTTCGGCCATAAGCACAAGGTGCTGGTGAAGTCTGAGGAGGGCCCCTCGCAACCCCTCGCCTTCTATCCTCTGGTCATCTGTTAAAGGGGGATAAACATAAATTATGCTAATCATGTCGACCTTGTACTGTCAATTCTAAGTACCTACAGCATGCGAAATCATACATACAAACAATTACATAGCCAATACTGTTTGTAATGGTAAAAAATAAAATGGGCCCACACACACACACACTGGCTTACACTACTGAATATGTGACTGATAAAAATCTCCTGCCTTACCAATAACCAATCTACTAGAAAGCTACATCCAATACTACATGCCACATTTTGCCATACATATTTACCTGCATGTCACTGCTTAATAGCTAAACTGCATGATAGATAGATAGATAGATAGATAGATAGATAGATAGATAGATAGATAGATAGATAGATACATAGATGGATACATGGATGGATGGATGGATGGTTACATGGATGGATGGATGGATGGATGGATGGATGGATGGTTACATGGATGGATGGATGGATGGATGGATACATGGATGGATGGATGGATGGATACATGGATGGATGGATACCACATTTAAAGGCTAGCCTAGTCCCTCTACCCCTTACTTCCGGATTCATAGTCACATTGCCAGATAGGTGAAGCTGCTGCACTAATCCGCTTCCTTACACCAAACAAATAGAAAGGCCCTCCATAAACAAAAACGCATCACCTACCTGAGGCTCCAGATTCCACATTTGCAGCTTGGGCCTATAACCCCTAAGTGTGTCTGTTGTAACCCACTTTTGTTTATTTATTAATAATAGAGTAAAACACACTAGATTCACCAGTGGTACCTAACAAATAGTACTACCACCAAATATTAATGATGCCTTATGTTTACCTACCAATTCCTTCTTCCTCCAGCACTTCACATGCCTCCTCCTCTTCAACAACCTCCTCGGCCACCTCCTCGTGGCCCATAAACTCCTCGGCCACTTCGTCTGTGGCCTCCACCATGTGTTCTGTGGCCTCCTCCTCGGCCACTTCTGTGGCCTCCTCCTCGGCCACTTCTGTGGCCTCCTCCTCCGCCACTTCTTCAGGGGGGGCCTCCTCCTCCTGGCCCTCTTCACGGGCCCGTCTTGCACGGTCACGTGCTATAAGGAAAATCAAAATGCAGAGTGTTAAATAAGTTACATGATTTGTTCATTCATCCTGCATCCCAAAAAATGACATATTACACACACATTACAGCATGTCAAACATGAGGTACCACACAGATAGAGTATGTCATGGTTAACTCATGATGAACCAGGTTACCTTATTGGGAAAAAAAAGGTCATGGAAGCATTAATGTACAATTGGCCATTTAATGTGTAAACACTTACATCGTGCAATGCTGGCCCTTATTTGCTGGAGCTTTTCGGGCTCCCGGCGCCTCAGATCAGACCATCGCCGCTCCAGCTGGGCGATGGTCCTGCGCACCTGGGTGCGCGCGAATATGCGCCTGCGGGCAGCCGCATATGCTTGGCGCTTCTGGCGGTTGCAAATGAAGGGCCCTGCACGCCCCAGCCTGGTCTCCATAACAGAGACCAGTGCCCTCAGCTCCGCCGCAGAGAAAGGTGCTGCTCTGCCATAGGCCGCCATCTTAGCAATGGCACAATTCAAGCAATCATGTCCTGTAATTGGTTGTTCAGAGAGATATTTGGTATTAACTTTATTGTTAATTTTGACATTAACAGCGTGTATGCGCCACAACAGACGGCTAACCCATTGCATCCCAAAACTGCACTTGCTGTACCTTTGCATAGTTGAGCAGACCATGCCATTACTTAGGATCTCCTACACATACAGGGTGAAAGAAGATTGCAACCCAGTATATATAATCTATTACATTTACCAAACATGGGTGAAAACAACAGGTGAAATAGTCTGCATCACTGGCCAGTTACACCTAACTCTACAAGGTACTAAACAGCTTCATTATAGTGAAAGCTATACAGCAGAAACATAGCAAATAGTGCCAGACCTTTTCCCAATATTAGGCCATGGTGCCATGTGTACACTTACCTTCTACTGGCCCACACTAGAGATGTGGAATGCAATGTAGCTCGCATCAAGGCAGAATTTGGAGACCTTTCACATGTGATTTGGATGATAGCACTGATTACTATTGTCTAAGTGGTGGACTGGATTGACATATGGAATGGTTAGTGTCATTTGTACTACATACCAAACAAGTGCTCAGTACAGATGTACATTCACATATACATTTCATGGCTGAACACATTTTTAGTTGGTCATTGCAGTACCAATCTGCAATTAGCTACTAAATCAGACTTACTAACTTTGCCAGGTTTTTTTTTTTTCCCGCAGGTTGAGGCGTGGCCTATGCGCCGCACGGTCTACGCTGCCGTACGGAACGCAGCCGTACGGAACGCAGGGTGTCGCTGATGCACGCCAATTACAGAAATAGGATATAAAGGTGTTAGAAAACTGCAATGTTGTTGCAAACATGGCTGGATCTATATCTGAGGAAGAGCAGGAGTGCCAGGACCTGTTTGCCCGCATGGACTCCAGCACCTCCTATGTCCCCCTCAACACAGACCAGCCAGTGGGAGAAGAGCAGCCAGATGGGCCATCCACATCAGGCCAATCGGCAGCTGGCCCATCTTCAGCCTCAGCAGAATCATTGGGAACACAACAGGTGGCTTCCCAACAGAGTAGCCAAGCCAGCACTTCAAGTACAGCGACAGGTGGCCGTGCCAGTGGCCGTGGCAGTGGCGGTGCCAGTGGCCGTGGCAGTGGCGGTGCCAGTGGCCGTGGGCGTGGCCGAAATAGGGCAACAGAGGAACCAAGCAGCAGAAACATGGCATTTGAAGCGCAGGAGCTTGCCATCCTGGTGCCCCGCGCACGGGATTGGATCGAGTGTCCACAGATGGAAGATCTGGGAGGACATAACGGCGGAGATTAATGCGGTGGCTCCACAAGTTCGTGAGACGGAGCACGTTAAGAAGAGGCAAGTTCATGTGTGTAACATTTGAGCAGTACAATACCACTAATGTTTTCATTAGATGTTAGATAGTGTTGGTCAATGGACGGTCACGTTGCTTTGAGCCACAGACATGTTTGCCATGTCATTTAATCGATAGTTATTGTAGGGTGAGTGTGAATGTATCTTCTAAGGGTTGTTTTTATATTTGCAGTGAATGTAAGTTGTGTGTAATGAAGCACATGTTGTCATCTGTTGCAGATCGCAATGTGTGCTACAGCAAACATGAGGAGTGACATGTAGTAATATGTACACTTTGATTGCAGGTGGCACGACTTCAAAACCAACCTCAAGAAGAAATTGACCCAGCGGTGGGAACACAGCCACACCTCTGGGGCTGGCCCCATGCCATCAAAGCTGAAGCTCACCCCCCTGGAGGAGATGGCACAGTGCTGCATTGCAGTAGAGGAGGTCCGGGGGGTGAGCAACGTCGTCAGCGAGGCCCCAGCGGAAGTCATGGCTTCTTTGCTTGAAGGTAATTATTTGCCATGCCATAAGTAGCTGGTCCTAATTTTGCATGGAATGTGTTGTAATTGTAATTTTTTCTTTCACCAGCATCCCCACCGCTTGGTCAAGAATCTCTTGAGGTTGAGGAGTCTGTGCCACCTGCCACCAGTACCAGGCCCGTGCAGCAGCAGCAGCCACTGACTGAGGATGAATTGGACAGGTGGGTGCAGGTGCTTTCCCATATTCAGCAGCAGGGAGAGTCGGTATCAGAGCGGGTGCGTAGGACCGAGGAGGTGTTGCAGAGTTTGGTCAGCAGCCAGCACACTATCGCTGGGAGCCTGCAGGCTATGGCTGCCACCCAGCAATCAATTGCTGCTAGCCTGCAGGTGCTGGCTGATCAAGCCCTGCGGCAAAATGACCTCCTCCTCCACCATAATGAGCTTATGGTGGAGCTAGTTGCCAGCAATAGGGTCCTATTGTCATCCGTTTCTGGTGCATTATAACCAGCAGCACTCCCTGCTGCCAGAGGGGGAACAGCATCCCCCCCCCCTCACCAGCATATGCTCCACCTGGGCCATCATCTGGCCGTGGCCGTGGCCGAAGAGCTGTTGCACGTGGCAAGGAGCCTGCCAGGGGCAAACGTGCCCGCAGATGAACTTGTGTCCGCATTAATCTCCACCCTTATGTCTTCCCAAATCTTTCATTGAGCTGTATGTGTCAGCTTCCTGTGTCCAATTCCGTGCAGAGGGTACCCACATTTGCCCTCGTTTCGAATGTCATGTTTGGTTCCCCTGTTGGCCTTTTTCGGCTACCATTACTGTGTGCTGTACTTGAAGTGTTGGTGCTATACTTTTGTTGTGAAGCCACCTGATGTGTTCCTAATGATTCTGCTGTGGCTATGTATGTCAAAAAATCATGTCTTTATTATATTTTTTATAGTTTTATTCCTGGCATGGTACCTTTTAATTTGTTACGGGTTCCATTTTATTTGTTAAGTTCATGTAATAAATGTTTTTTTCCCCCCCAAATGTGTGGTTTAATTGATACATGCAGAAGTGACATGTGTATTTGTATTATTAATATTAAGTTGTGTCCATTATTTGCAGTGTAAAAGTGTGTGAAAAGTGCAGCATATAAGTGTGTGTTTAGTAATGTTCCATTTAAGCTGCAATGGTTCCAATTGAAGCAGTGAGAAGCGTGTAATTAATGAGTAATGAGTAAAGGAGTGGATTGAATTGTGTTCAGCTGACATTGATTGTAGTGATTAGGCGTTCCGATTGCCTAGCGCATGAACGAGTGGTGTCCGCAAAGCAATACTTGCTTATGGACACCGCATATTTCTAGCCTTTTTGTTCGCGTGCATTCGGTGTGCTATCCGAATGCACGCCTACCAAAATAAGTGCACTCCCCCGTGTCCGCCCATGTTTCCACCCAGTTTAGCCCACTTTGAAAGTACGCCCCTGTGTAGTTCCGAATGACGCCCATAATACGCCCATATTTCACGAGTGTTTGCGGCGCACATTTCTGTACGGGATTATTGAGAACAAGTACGTAGACCATGCGTGGCACATGCGCATTGCATTCCCCACGCATGCGCAGATGGCTAAAAAACGCCATCCGAAAGTATTCGGAAATATACGCACCAACCAGAATAAGGCCCATGGTGTGGTCTGAAACACAATTTTAATTGGACCAATTGAACACTGACACATGTCCCACTAAGTACTGGATATTCTGCCCCTGATAGGTGGGGATAATAACAGAATATTAGGGCTGTGTAACAAACTCCATAGTATCTCATGTGGAAACTACTAGCCCGGATTCATTATATAATAATAAAGATATAATCCAGGGCTGGTAAACCCTCCATTACCGACACCAATCTATGCTGAATAAATTAAACATTTTTCAGAGTGACATTTATATTTTAATACACAATTTTCTTTCTTTATTATCACCTTGATACACAATCTGTGTATGTACGTCTATATGTTTATTTTTTAATTCTTATAAAATTTCACTGTTACCTCCCATAAAAAATGTATAAGGGAGTCTTAGAATATTGAACATTAAAAGTTAAATTTTAAAGAAACCTCTACTTGTGCGTTCCCGAAAACAGTCCCCTTCCTCTTTTTGTATATTCTATAATAACCTCTGACTGTTGGAAACAGCACCCCCACAAATAACAAAAGATATATTCTGGGGATATAAAACCTTTCTTAGGTACCTTAAAAATATTAGTGTGCAGGTGTAAACTTGGCTCCCCAAAGGAGCTAATATCTCTCAAAGTACAAGATGTGCAGGGACTGTTAGCAACTGTGGGACTGTATGATAACCCGTTCGGTCACAACTCTGTCACCTATCAGAGGTAATAAGGGTGTGTTGTCAAAAGACATGTCGACTACAAATAGGGGACATGCTCGCACCAGGACCACCTACTGGGTCCAGTTACTGAGAGGGGAATCTGGTGTCATGTCCGATAGACTCATCGATTACCTTAACCTAAAGTCAAACTGATGAAATTTGGGGACAACCAAAATAAAACTGGAATGGGTAAAGGGATAGTAAGAATAGCAGAGAAGAAGAAAAAGCACACTGGAGATGTTTAACACATCTCGGCTGTAATGGTCAGAAGGTCAGTACTGTCCCGGTGGGTATACTGGTTACCAAGGAGTGAAATAAACTCTGATGCCTGGCATGGGAGAAACTACAGCAATAAGGGAACAAATCATGAAAAATCGAAGAGGTAAAGGGACAGTAAGAGAAGCAGAGATGAAGAAAAAGCACACTGAATAAGTGATGTTTGATCACAGAAATATGGCAAAGCTGAATTTCTCGTTCAGCCCATGTGGCTTAGTGCAGTCCAGTTTGTGAATCCAGGTGGCCTCTCTCCTTAGCAGCTGGCCATCTCTATCACCTCGGCGTAAGGAATCCGGAATGTGGTCAATTATAATATGCTTAAGATCGGAGAGTTTATGTCCCATCATGGCAAAGTGTTTAGCAACCGGTTTCTCATTCTCCTTTCAACTAAGGGCCTTGCTAATAAAAGATCTGTGGCGGGATATCCTTGTGCATAATTATCTGATAGTCTTTCCGACATACAGTAACTTGCACGGGCACTGTATAACATAGATGATGTGAGTGGTCGTACAGGTCACCACGTGCCTGATAGGAAAGGACCTGCCGTCGAGTGCCTGTCAGCATGTGTTGACAGGTTGTGCAGTTGATGCACTTGTAGCATCCATTAGGGCGCCGTAGAAATCCACTCAGGTTGTCTTATGTCATCTTGGAAAAGCTTGTAATATCGTTATGCACAATCCGGTCACAGATGTTTTTGCCACGAGTGTGGCAAATCAAGGGGGTCTTATCTCTCAAGCCTGGCAGGTTGGCATCGGTCTTAACAATTGGCCACAAGGCCCTGGAAGCCCTGGGGAGAATGTAGGAGGCTGTGTTAAACCTGTAGACAAACGGCAATGCATTCTCTTGCTTCGATCTCTTCCCGATGTTGTCGCTGTCGGCGGATAATAGGGAATCTCTGGGCATGTTTAATACCTCTTGTTTGTGTTGTTGGAGAAGGTCGCTTTTATACCCCCTTATCTCAAATTTTGTAATCATGTCATCAAGGACTTGAGGTAAATCATTAGCATTGCTGACTATTCTGGCAGCTCTCATCATTTGTGACCTCTGGAGTGCTTTTTTCAGAGAGGCGCGATGAAAACTATTGCCCTTAAGTACATTGTTCTTGTCAGTTGGCTTAACGAATAAGCTTGTACTGATTTTGCCCCCTGCCTTAACTTATTAAGGATGGTGAGGAAGTCGGTGGTATCTTTTATATACATCGGTTGTTCTCTGATAAGTGGTTGTAATATACCATCTAGGAACTGGGAGATGGGTTGAAAGATGGAATTTTGGGCAGAAATTATAGGACCTCGGTTTTGAACTTCTCCGTTGGGTCACTGGGTAGAAGTTCGTAGATAGCAGAATCATGCAGTTGCCTCTCACATTCAGCTGTGTATTTAGAGAGATCTTGAATCACTAGGCCGCCGCTTTTGTCGGCGGCTCTGAAGATGACATCACGATACTTGCTTAGTTTCGATAATGCACGCTGTTCACTCTTAGACAGGTTGGAGTGATTGGGATGAGCGCCGTTATTGAATTTATTCACAGCTGTGTCGAGGAGGCATGTGTAGGTGGCAATAGCTGGGTTCTGAGATGGTGGGTCAAACGTGTATTTAGACCCATATTTGATAAATTCGTGGTGTAGTTCTTTGCTGGGAGCAGCTTTCTTGTCTTGGAAGAATTCTTTTAATCTTAGATTTCTCATATGACGATATAGATCGTGGGGACAAAGGAAAGACCGTAATTGAGGACTCTCATCTCATCAGGGCTAAATAATCGTTCAGAAAGGTTATATACCAGTGACTCTACCGGTTTGAGGTTTTTCTTGTTGATGCGCGAATTCTGCCCGAACGGGTTATCATACAGTCCCAAAGTTGCTAACAGCCCCTGCACATCTTGTACTTTGTAAAGCACAGTGTCAGTCCATTCCTATATTCCTAGTTTCGTATATTGTTGCATTGTTACAGTTGCATATATGGAGAATAGGTGAAATGTCAACCTTCTTGTGTGTCTTTTGTATATGTTATATATATATTAGCATTTTGTTCACCCACATTCATGTTTGTCACATATACCCTGCAGATGTTTTGTACCCACCATATACTTCATATTATCACTGCTTTAACACTTGCTTTTATATATTTATATATTATTTTGTGTCACCACAGCATTGACTAATCACGCTGCGGCTAGCTGGCCCAATGGAGATCCCGGGTTTCGACACACCCAGTACAGCCTCACGCCGATGGTCTCCACGGAGACTAACTGGATTGCGTTCCACGCTGCACTCCACAGATAGGATATCTGCCTCACAGCGCTTCCTCCCCTTACACTCTTCTGGGTCCCCGGCGCCAGCACGCCAAACAGCGTGATTTGTCTCCTCATTTCACTTTGTTATTTAAGGTAAGCACCTCTCACTGTTTAGTGTTACTGCACTTACACCTTGACAAAGGGGTGACCTATACCCCGAAACATCGGTATGCTTTTTTGCTGAAATACACCATTTTGAAAATCCCCAGAGTGGCGCTGTTTGCTTCTTCTTCTACTCCTATTCATCTGTTCCGGAGGGCTCCAGGGTAACGTACACCATGCTGAGGGAGTGCCAGGCCAGCAAAAAAGCTCTACAAATTGGATGCTCCCACATCCCCAGGAGCCCAGGCACCCCACGCCAAATGACTGTAAGCTTGTCATTCCAACAAAGTGAGCAGGGGCATAGCGAGGGCGGAGCCACCGGAGCACACGCTCCGGGCGCAGAGAGATCAAATGGCGCCAGAGCCGCGTGCCACCGGCTCCCCTGCCCTGCTTCCCGCCCAGCTGCAGCGCTTAGTTACAGTGCTAGTCGTAGTCGGAGTGGAGGACGGAGGTGCCAAGATTTAGCTGCCTGTGACTCAGGCACCCGGCAGGTCAGAGCAGCAGGGACAGTGGCATCATGGGAATTGTAGTTTATATGTTACTGCTCAAACTTTGAGCAGTTAACGTTTAAACTACAAATCCCATGAGGCCATGCTTTGCCCTGGGAGGAAGTCTCACACAGGTGATCTTGTGAAGTTGTGAGACAGACGGAATGGGAACCGCGCTGGTGGGATCAGGATGCCTGTGCAGAGTCAGTGAATGCAGTTGAGACGACAAGGCTGTCCTGGAGGGAGACAGCTCTGGAGTTCTCTCCCTCCCCCTACCTCCCCTGTGTTTATCGAAGCAGGAGCAGCAGCGTCAGGAAGAGGACTCCTACATGCACAATATGTGATGACTTTTTCACTGCCTTGGTAAAGATCTGTTTTTGATAAGATAATTAAATTGGTAGCTTATTCACTTATTCATCATCTGTTCATCATCTGTGTTATATATATATATATATATATATATATATATATATATATATATATATAGATATAGATATAGATATATATACACATATACACACACACATGTATAATGGGCATCATGTGTGGCTTATGTGCAATTGGCATTACGGCATGTGGCATTATGTGTAATGTGCATTAAGGTGTGTTCTGTAATGTTAGGCAGTGACCCCTTTTTGCCACACAAGAGCCCTGCCTACAACAAATCTGGGTCTGTGTGTGTGTGTGTGTGGGGGGGGGGGGGGTGTCGGGTGATGCGAAACATGCCCTTGCTCCGGGCACCGTGGCTCCTAGCTACACCACTGAAAGTGAGTTACCCTCACTTTGTCGACACTAGATAACCGACAATCCATCTACCCGGTTGTGACGACTAACCAGATGCAGGCCAAAACGGGCTCAACCATGACTGACAGTGCTGGGACCCCATCCTCTGCCAGAAACACCCCTGGGTACCAAGGGATGACCTTTGATAAGGGCGAGTATTTCAGCTACTCTGAGGAAGATCCTGAGAGAATACTATTTACCCAAAGACTCCATCAAATGGAAGATCAACCCAGCCTCGATGTACTTTTTAAACAATGGTACCAGTTAAAGAAGAGAGAAACAGACTTCCTGCTTCATGGAGTATCTCTCTCCGAATACCACCGTGAGAAAATGATCCCACGGGGCTTTCGTGTGCGGAATACCCCGACCATCGGGCGGCATAATCCCAACTTTTGGATCGGGATTCTCAACAAATGTAGCCACGACCTGATCTTACCTGTAATAGAAGAGGCTGCCCAAGAATTGAAATTAGCTAAACAAGCAATGTCTGAGTTTGAGCGCATTCACAAATCGGATTTTACACAGGACTCTACCCAAGATTGGCTAAATAAGTTACAAAGTTCTGCCGGGGCGGGCAGAATTCGCGCATCAACAAGAAAAACCACAAACCGGTAGAGTCACTGGTATAAAACCTTTCTGAACAATCATTTAGCCCTGATGAGATGAGAGTCCTCAATTACGGTCTTTCCTTTGTCCCCACCACATCCTTTGAAGACCTATCTTGGAAGATCGATCTATATCGTCATACGAGAAATCTAAGAATAAAAGAATTCTTCCAAGACAAGACAGTTGCCCCCAGCACAGAACTACACCACGAATTTATCAAACGTAAGTCTAAATCCACGTTTGACCCACCATCTCAGAACCCAGCTATTGCCACCTACACACGCCTCCTGGACACCGCTGTGAATAAATTCAATAACGCTGCTCATCCAAATCACTCCAATCTGTCTAAGAGTGAACAGCGTGCATTATCGAAACTAAGCAAGTATCATGATGTCATCTTCAGAGCCGCCGACAAAGCCGGCGGCCTAGTGATTCAAGATCTCTCTAAATACACAGCTGAATGTGAGAGGCAACTGCATGATTCTGCTATCTACGAACTTCTACCCAATGACCCGACGGAGAAGTTCAAAACCGAGGTAGATCAAGTTCTGGCAAGAGCACGGGCAACTGGGCTGATCACAATTAAGTTACAGAAGGCACTAGAACAACTCCATCCTACGGTCCCTATCTTCTTTACATTACCCAAAATACACAAAAGCCTCCTTGAACCACCAGGACGTCCTATCATTTCTGCCCAAAATTCCATCTTTCAACCCATCTCCCAGTTCCTAGATTAGATGGTATATTACAACCACTTATCAGAGAACAACCGATGTATATAAAAGATACTGTACCACCGACTTCCTCAACATCCTTAATCAGTTTTTGACGGTACCCCAAGAGACCCTGCTGTGCGTCATGGACGTCAGCAGTCTGTATACCTGCATTCCTCATGAGGAGGGCCTGGACACCAATGCCAATGATTTACAGTACCTCAAGTCCTCGACGACATGATTACAAAATTTGAGATAAGGGGGTATAAAAGCGACCTTCTCCAACAACACAAACAAGAGGTATTAAACATGCCCAAAGATTCCCTATTATCCGCCGACAGCGATAACATCGGGAAGAGATCGAAGCAAGAGACTGCATTGCCGTTTGTCTCCAGGTTTAACACAGCCTCCTACATTCTCCCCAGGGCTTCCAGGGCCTTGTGGCCAATTGTTAAGAACGATGCCAACCTGCCAGGCTTGAGAGATAAGACCCCCTTGATTTGCCACACTCGTGGCAAAAACATCTATGAACGGATTGTGCATTACGATATTACAGGCTTTTCCAAGATGACATCAGACAACCTGAGTGGATTTCTACGGCGCCCTAATGGATGCTGCAAGTGCATCAACTGCACAACCTGTCAACACATGCTGACAGGCACTGAGTTCATACACCCACTCGATGGCAGGTCCTTTCCTATCAGGCACGTGGTGACCTGTAAGACCACTCACATCATCTATGTTATACAGTGCCCATGCAAGTTACTGTATGTCGGAAAGACTATCAGATCATTACGCACAAGGATGGCCCTCCACAGATCTTCTATTAGCAAGGCCTTAGTGGAAAGGAGAATGAGCAACCGGTTGCTAAACACTTTGCCATGAATGGACATAAACGCTCCGATCTTAAGCATATTATAATTGACCACATTCCGGATTCCTTACGCCGAGGTGATAGAGATGGCCAGCTGCTAAGGAGAGAGGCCACCTGGATTCACAAACTGGACTGCACTAAGCCACATGGGCTGAGCGAGAAATTCAGCTTTGCCATATTTCTGTGATCAAACATCACTTATTCAGTGTGCTTTTTCTTCATCTCTGCTTCTCTTACTGTCCCTTTACCCCTTTCATGATTTGTCCCCTTATTGCTGTAGTTTCTCCCATGCCAGGCATCAAATGCCATGACGTTTGACATAATTTAGATGTAGCTGACGACCTAGGCATCTGTGAGATCCAGCAGCATCATCAAAGGTGACTGACAGTGAGGACCTCAGAATAATAGTGTGCTTTTTCTTCTTCTTCGCTAACCTTTCTGTCCCTGCACCCATTTCTATTTTTGATCAGTTGTCCCCTTTTAGAGTTTATTTCACTCCTTGGTAACCAGTATACCCACCGGGACAGTACTGATCTTCTGACCATTACAGCCGAGATGTGTTAAACATCTCCAGTGTGCTTTTTCTTCTTCTCTGCTATTCTTACTATCCCTTTACCCATTACAGTTTTATTTTGGTTGTCCCCAGTTTTCATCAGTTTGACTTTAGGTTAAGGTAATCGATGAGTCTATCGGACATGACACCAGATTCCCCTCTCAGTAACTGGACCCAGTAGGTGGTCCTGGTGCGAGCATGTCCCCTATTTGTAGTCGGCATGTCTTTTGACGACACACCCTTATTTTACCTCTGATAGGTGACAGAGTCGTGACCGAACGGGTTATCATACAGTCACACAGTTGCTAACAGCCCCTGCACATCTTGTACTCTGTAAAGCACAGTGTCAGTCCAATCACGCTGCGGCTGGCTAGCCCAATGGAGGTCCCGGGTTTCGACACACCCAGTACAGCCTCACGCTGATGGTCTCCACAGAGACTAACTGGATTGCGTTCCACGCTGCGCTCCACAGATAGGATATCCGCCTCACAGCGCTTCCTCCACTTACACTCTTCTGGGTCCCCGGCGCCAGAACGCCAAACAGCGTGATTTGTCTCCTCATTTCACTTTGTTATTTAAGCTAAGCACCTCTCGCTGTTTATTGTTACTGCACTTACACCTTGACCTATACCCCGAAACGTTGGTAAGCTTTTTGCTGAAATACACCATTTTGAAAATCCACAGAGTGACGCTGTTTGCTTCTTCTTAGATACATGCTTAGCCCTCAGTAGGAGTACTCTGGAGACTTACTGAAAGCTGCAATTTCTCACTCTGAAACCCACATTTCCTCAACATACAGTATTTTTCTAATTGAGAAGTATTGGCCGCGAGTTGTTGACATGTTAAAAAGTTAAGAAGTTGTGCAACCTAGTTTGCGGCTAATTGAAGCTATGGATAAACTGCTGTCTTTGATATTAAGGTAAAACTATAAGTGCAGCATTTAAATATAAACTATTTTGATGATTCCATTGTAAATGTAATAAATGCCATTTGTATTTCCTGTTTTGTAGGAAATATTCACTGTTGGCTCATTTCTGCTACTAATATCACATTTTATACTGTCAATAACTTGTACCATCGGAGAAACAGGCCAGTCACAGAATACTGTACAAGGGTGGAGAGTAGCGCTGCACATAGACAGGCATATAACATTTATGGAGAAAAGGTCAGCATAATGATCTAATTCTGAATCTGTTGTGTGTTGTATTAAATTGTGATTTGGAGACGATATGCAAATGTGATGTTTTATGTACATCTCCAATGGTGGGGAACAGGGGCGTTTTAAGAGAAAGAGTAAACTTGTGTGCAGCCTCCGTTGCGGGCTTCCTCCTATCCAGCAACTAGTAGACTAGGGCATTTTCCAAGTGATTTGTGCCCGCAGTGGAGGGCCGCTGCCACAGGACTCCTGAGGGGTGAGTATACTATATGATGGGTGCACTGTCTGCAGAATGGGACACCTTGGACCTAGAGGTCCATATGCATTGCACACACTGCACCCATTATAGCAATGCCAATGGTGGGGAACCTTCATATGCGCAGGACCCTTTCTGCCCCCAAGCTGCAGTCTGTTCATCACAGCCTGAACCTAACCTTACCCCCCCCCCCCTCCCTCCACAGCCTAACCCTCCCAGGGGGTGCTTTCCCTAACCACCTCTACCCTCAGCCTATTTCTAACATTCCCTTTCCCACAGCCTAATCTTAATCCCTCCTTCCCCACAGTTTTCCCATGTGTGATATGTATCCATTTGGCAATACATACAATATCCCAGTGGATGGTATGCCGCCGGTCATTTGACAGGCACTGGTATCTTTATGCAGAGAATCCCAACAGAGGTTGAGTAAGTATGTTTATCCTTTCCCCTTACCCACCACCCATGGTGGTGCCTTACCCTAAACCAGACTCCACACAGCCTAAGCCTATCTGGTGGTGCCTAACCCTATCTCTCCTCCCCACAGGCTAAACCTAACCCTCCCTTTCCCACAGCATAATCCTAATCCTATATCCACAGCCTAAACCTATCTCAGCGAAGGAATAGTGCACAATGTTGGGATCCTGGCACTAGCAATGTTGGGATCCTGGCACTAGCACGGAATTATGATAAATGTCAGGATTTCGGCTGCTAAAATGCCAAATGCTGGGTTTCTGACAGGATCCTCTCGTAGAATTTGAATTAGCAGATAATAACCACTTGGCCCATCCTTATGCCTATCTCAAGCATGTTTAAATTGCTCTACTGTCTTAGCCTCTACCACCTCTCCTGAGAGGCTATTCCACTTATCCACTACCCTTTATTTGAATAAATGTTCCATCAAATTTCAGCTAAACCTATCTCCCTCCAATTTCAGTGCATGTCCTCGTGTTCTAATACTTCTCTTCATTTAAAGAATGTCTCCCTCCTGGACTGTGTTAAAACCCTTGAAATATTTGAAGTTTCTAGCATGTCCCCCCTTTCCTTTCTCTGCTCTAAACTATAGACTATAAGATCTTTTAGTCTTTCCGATGTAAGTTTTCTGATGCAGGCCATGCACCATTTTAGGGGGGGGAATATAGTGGTAGGTGCCCATGCTTAGAGGCTTGGCTAGCTGTTAGAGTGTGCATGGTCTGGGCCCCTAGATTTAAATATATATAATATAAATATATATAGTAAATACTGCTAGTTTGTGCACTATAATGTAGCATATTAATAACAGACAATGGCCTGTAGAAATACACCATAGTCCTGTGCATGATAATGTAACTTATGCATAATGTATAATTTAAGTGCACAGTCTGGAACCTGATCCTTTGAGGAAGGGTCCACCAGGTGGTGGGGCCCACCGGGGGTTTTCCCTGTACCCCTGTGGGCCAGTCTAAGCCTGCAATATTCTTTTTTTTTAATCAATATATTTTATTCAATTTAACATTTAATATACAGCTTACAATGTTCAAGAGTATCAATTAAAACATACATATATACATTGAACGAAATATTCAGCTGTACAAATTTCGCAAAGAACATTTGGTCGCTTTCCAGAATACGGGAATTTGTATTTTTAACTCAAAATTAATTTCAAACCTTATAATTATGAAATGACATACAAAAAAAAAAAAAAAAAAGTTAATAAAGTTAATAATTGCCCGGGGGAATTTATATATGTAAATTAAGTGCATCCCTTATCCCTTCTACCCTTATTAGCAGAGGACATAAATAATATTCAGAATATATACTGCGAACTAGAGCTATAAAATTCTATTTAGTCTAACTGGTACTAAGTACCAGCGATAAAAGATCTTATATGCATTCTCCTTAATTAGGGTAGATATTGAATTTTTAGATAATCTCTCACGGATTAGTGACCAAGACTCTTCATTTGGAGGATCTCCTAAATCCTCCTCCCATTGCTGTTCAAATTTTGAAGCGGGAGATTCGGATGAATGCAATAACAATTATATATCGATGAGATCATTCCCTTCATAAGGGGTTCATCTAAACATATACGTTCTAAAGGAGACTTTAGAATTTTGATGGGGAAGCAAAGGGTATCTACAAAGTTCTTTAATTGTAGAAACATGAAGGCATTCAATTCTTGGAAAGAATATTTTTCTTGCAGATCTCCTATACTCATACACTTTCCCTCTTGAAGGACATTTGCTGCAAAAATTATTCCTTTAGTAATCCACTTTGCTGCTACCCCTGTTGCCCGTCCCTGTTTAAAAGATTTATTATTCCATAGTGGGGTAAGGGGAGATGGTTTAGACAGTAATTTATATTTTTTGATCCCCTGCATCCAAATTGAACATGTAAAACTAATTACAGGATTGCTAATAACCTCCTGATGGAAGCATTAATACAAGAGGGAGCGACTCAATTCCACTGGAACTCATTTCAAGATCGACCCATCCTGGACCCAAAGTAGACGCAAACCAGACCACTGCCTGACTGAGATGTGTTGCTAAATAAAATAATTTAATATCTGGGAAACCGCTTCCTCCACTCGAGGGTTCTTTTCGTAAAGTCAAAAAACAAATTCTGGAATTTTTCCCTTTCCAGACAAATTTTGTAAACCAATTACGGAGCTGCGAGAGAATCTGACTAGAAACATTAACTGGCAGTGTTTGAAATAAGTAGAGAAGGCGTGGTATAATGCTCATTTTGAGAGCGACTATTCTACCAAACCAGGAAATATATTATGATTGCCATGTGTTTCAATCCTTTTTTATTGAGCTTAGAATTTTTGGAAAATTAGCATTATATAATGAGTTATAATCCCTAGTATTATAAACACCAAGATATTTTATTTTATCTGACTTCCATGCGAAATGATATTTTCTTTTAAGAGAGTTTAAATGTTCATCAGGCATGTAAAAAGGTAGAGCCTCAGTTTTCGTATGATTGATCTTATAGCCAGACAATTACCATATGATTTAAGAATATGAAATAAATTAGGGAGAGAAGTTTGGGGTGTAGATAAGGTAAGTAATACGTCATCTGTGAACAACGAAATTTTATAATCCTTCTTACCGATCAAAATTCCTTTTACAGACCTGGACTGACAAATGTAAGCTGCGAGTGGTTCAATAGTTAAAGCAAAGATCATGGGATACAATGGACACCCTTGTCTTGTGCCATTTGTTATCGGAAAGGAGTTTGACACTATACCATTGACCATAATTTTTGCAGACGGGACTGAATATAATGCTAATATACCCTGTAAAAATGGACCATCCAAACCAAAATGACGCAGTTTCTCAATCATTAAAAGGCCAGCTAATCTATTGAATGCCTTCTCGGCATCTAGAGAAAGCATTATTGCCGGGCTTTTCCTGGAATTAATAATGTGTATAAGGTTAATAACCTTTCTTGTATTATCACGGGCCTGATGACATGGTATAAACCCAACTTGATCTTTATCTACTAAATACGGTAAGACAGTGTTTAAACGAGATGCTAAATTTTTTGAGTATAGTTTTAAGTTGTTGTTCAATAGAGATATTGGCCTATAATGGGCACAATTTGTTGGGTCTTTACCTTCCTTATGAATGACAATTATACGTGCCTCTAAAGCTTGTGGAGAGAATGGAGCCCCATTCATAATACTATTAAATAAAGTGATTAAGTGTGGGACAAGAACCTCTGCGAAAACTTTATAATAAGCCGCAGTAAAGATTTATGTTTTTTATCCAGAATTTTTAGCTGTTCTGATAGTGTACAAATGCTCTGTGATCTAGTTTTTTTTAGCATGCGCAGAAATACTTATCAGATGTCCCCTAATCACCGCTTTATGTGCTTCCCATAACAGCAATGGGCTTGTCTCTGGTGTGTTATTAAGAGTGAAATAATCTCGTAATTTAGCAAATATGAGGGTTTTGTTTTGCGGATTAAGGAGGATCCGATCATTAAGTCGCCACTGCCCAGGACCTTTACTCATCTCTGTGTCTTGTATATCCACACTCACTGGGCCATGGTCTGACCAAGTCCGTGGCATTATGGACACATCAACAATGGACTGAGTCAATTCGGGGCTGAAAAATATCATGTCCAATCTATTGTAGACCGTTTGCAATGGCGAAAAGAACGTATAATCTCTTGCAGAGGGTTCTTTAATTCTCCATGTATCAAATAATAGTTGGTGGGAAAGAAGATTAATAAACGTCGATGAGGCCCCAGATGAGATTTTCTGAACCGATTTGGGTAATGGATTAGATCTGTCTGTTCATCTATAATAGTATTAAAGTCTCCCGCTAGAATCACATTTCCCTTACGATATAAAGAAATATGTCCATCTAAAGTTTTAAAGAAGTGAGATTGGTTTTGGTTAGGTGCATAAATGTTGATTAGTGTATATGGTGTTTTACGAATTAAACCTTGAATAATTATAAATGTCCCCTCTGGATCTTGAATGATGTTGGATAGTGCGAATTTTATATGAGCTGCAATAAGAATAGCCACTCCTTTTTTTTATGCTGTGGATCACATGCATGATAAACATTTGGGTACCGCCTACTCCTTAGCTCTGGATGGCGAGTTCCCGAGAAATTAGTTTCCTGTAAAAATACAATGTCACCTCTCAATTGTTTAAGACTTAAGAATAACAATTATCTCTTATGTGGGCTATTAAGTCCTCTTACATTTAGGGACACTATTTTGAGTACCATGGAAATATTTCGTTATAATACAGCTGTATCAAAAACAAATTTGCAGTGGTTTGAATTTGACTCCCGGGCATGGAGTTATTTTGCTGGTAATTTTTAATCACATATATACGCAAACCTAAAACTAAAGAAATTCCAAAAAAAAGGAAAGGGAGGGGAGGACCGGAACAGAATTTAAGTCTGTTCCACATATCGGACCCAAGGGTAAAAGTGGCTAGATAGCCAAATTTGTCCGATTCCGGACCTAATGTCCGGTTGGGGGTTAGCCTCTTGCGCTCTCAAGTCGTCAACGTACTTGAGAGCCAACAAAAAAAAATGTGGGACCAAATTAAACAAGGATCCCAGGCGCGTAAACCAGTCTACTACGTATATAGTTCTTATTTAACTATAATCAAACTTATTATCCTTTTTTTTAACTGAATTAAAAAGGGGTACTTAACCCCAATTATAAAATTATAAATGAGACATTTTAAACAATTCGAGATCAAAAATTAAATCTACTCAAAGTATTTTAACCAGACCAATTATCGTCAATTATGAATTATGCTGTGTTTTATTCAGATTTACTCTATTATCAATACCCTTTTAATTGCTATCTGATATACAGTTTAAAAATATTGTCTGACACTTAACTAAAAAAAACAGTAGACTCCGTCAGATACACATCCTTGTAGATCACACCCACGTGACGTGATAGCATGAAGAAGTGTTCTGACTTATTTTTACTTTTACTATTACTAAAATAATTACTTATAGTATGAAGTTTTAAGAAGTTCAGGTTATAACTCTAGAGCTTGAGCCCACTGTCTGCCATTCCTCTCTCGGGGGGGATTTTCGAATTGGTCCTGTGTGGGAATTTAAAGATGGATTTAGACAGGGTAGTTTCAATGAATGAAGTATCCACAGAGCTTCATCCGGAGTTCTTGCAGATAGGATTTATCTTCCGATCTCACTTGTAATCCAAATGGAAAGCCCCATCTATATCTAATCTGGTGGTCTCTGAGAATTTTAGTAATCTCGCTCATCTCTCTTCTTTTTGCCAGAGTAATTGGTGATAAGTCCAGAAAAATTAAAAGAGTTACACCCTCAAAGACGATTTGAGCAGTTTTGCAGGCTTGAATATAAATGTTGTCCTTTGACTGAAAGTAGTGTAATCTTAGAATGACATCTCCTGGTTGAGTGGGGTTTTGAGATCGTGGTCGGAGAGCTCGGTGAGCACGATCTAGAAGTAGCATTTCGTCTGGAATTGTAGGGACTAGAGTTCGGAAAAGACGAAGTACATTAGGAGCAAGTTTCATCTTTGCTCCTTTGGCCATGGCTAGCCATGGCTAGCCAGGGCTATTCTATTGTTCTCAGCTGCAATACGTATTGTATTGCAGCTGAGAACAATAGAATAGCCATGGCTAGCCATGACCAAAGGAGCAAAGATGAAACTTGCTCCTACTGTAGATAGTTTTCTAAGTGGGGTGTCTCCACTGACTCTGGAATGTTCCTTATACGGAGGTTATTCCATCTCCCGCGATTGTCCAAATCCTCATGTTTATCAGATAAAAGGAGGATGTCATGTCGCATTTCAATACTACTTTGTTTTGACATCTGTTGGTAGCTAGCTATTTTGTCATGTTTCATCTCTAGTGCGTTTACTCTGGTGCCCAAATCATCTATAGTAGTTTTAAGCCCTGAGACGGCGTTAAGTACCTCATCATGAATCATTTGGCGGAAGTTGCGCAGTTCAGATAGGATAGTGCTCATGTCCGCCTTTGTCGCTGGAGCTGATGATACATCCATATCAGAACTTTTTAATAAATCACCTCCCGGTAAAGGAGACAGGGCAACTCTCTGCGAGCTAGGCACAGGGTCAACGTATGATATTAGAGACTGAGAATCTGCCTTCTTTTTCCTTTTTGGCATTTGATGTGGAATGGTTTAAAAAGACTTCGAGAAATAATTATGAAAGGCTATAGTTCCTTTTTAAAGTGGTGCGCGCCTGGGATTAACATATCCCGCTATTACATTTGGAGTTTAGTGAATTAGCAATTAGAACTCCTATATATGTTTTGTAATTGTATTTGTGAGTGCTGTGCTTCTATGTCCTGTTCAAACTAGCACATTGAACACGTGTATGCAACTACTGAGTTGCGCTGAAACTAGAACGTGTTGCTAGACATCTGTAACAAAGATTTTATTTTGCTGAATGACACTTATTTTTTTTTTTTTTATATTCTAAATGAGGCCGTACCAATGACCTATAGAGTGGCATTATTACTTATTTATTTCTGATAGCTGATTCCTCTCCCTATGCAAACAAGCATCTGACTAGCCTTCCTTGCTGTTATGTTACATTGCTTACCTGCCTTTAAATCACCTGAAATAGTCACTCCTACAGTAGATCCCATTCCTCCTCAGTAGCTCCCAGTGTAGTGCCCTTAATACTATTTTTAGCATTTGGATTTTTGAGATCCAAGTGCATGATTTTGCATTTTATGGCATTAAATGTAATTGCCACACTCTTGACCTCTAGTCTACCAATATCATCATTCCTCTAAGATAAGCTATATCTACGGCCACACATTTATCTATTACTTTAGTTACACAGTCAAAAAATGTCAAGATGGTTTGTTTGACATGCTCTACCCCAGTGAATCTATGCTGTTTGGGATACTGTAAGTACCTGGATTTGAGATAATCTATAACAATTTCTATTGAGTGTTTACATCAGCTTCTGTACCACTTATGTAAGGCTTGCTGGTTGGTAGTTTCCTGCCTCTTCCTTGCTTCCACTCTTGTGCAATGGGACTACATTAGCTCTTTTCCAGTCCTCTGGAATTACTCCTGTAGCTAGTGACTGGTTGAATAATTATGTTAATGGTGCTACTAGCACAGCTTTAAGCTCTTTTAGTATCCATGGATCCATCCCATCTGGCCCCATTGCTTTATCCACTTTCAGCTTTAAGAGTTCTGTTAGGACCTTCTCCTCTGTAAATGTACTTGTTTTATTTTTCTGAATATCCCTGCACCATAACTATGGCCCCTTCCCCTCCTTTTCAGTAGTGAATACTGAGCAAAACTAATTATTAAGATGATCTGCTATTACATTATTTCCCTCAACAAGACTCCCAGTCTTATAATTCTGCCTTTAGTATTATTATCCCTCAAAATATGCTTAAATATTATTGCGAAGACATAATCTTTTTAATTTACTTATATGTTGACAGATAATAAATCAGTTTAACCAATTTATCATTGCAGGATACAAGTTGTGCTCAGAGACATCTACTCTACCCCCTCAGAATGTGTGAGGACAACCAGACTGAAGTCACAGTGATTATGCTACTTGGATTTAAAGGTCTATATTCATACAAATTTCTACTCTTCATCCTGTTCCTCTTCTCCTACATAATGGTGCTTAATGGAAACGTGATTCTTGTTGTTTTGGTGTCTATATGTGAACACCTCAAAATTCCAATGTTCATCTTCCTTAGGCAACTAGCAGTCGCTGATATCCTAATAACCACAACCATTATACCACTGATGTTAGATATCATATTAAAGGATAAAAAAAAACATATCTATCACAGGTTGTTGCATGCAGATGTACCTTTTTGGCGTTTCTGTATTTTTGCAATGTTTTCTTATTGCAGTAATGTCTTATGATAGATGTTTGGCCATTTGCAATCCAATGAGGTACAATTCCATAATGTCACCCGATGCCTGCATGAAAATTATTGCTGCTTCTTGGCTATTTGTCTGCATTTTATCATCTGAATTAATTGTGGTTTGCCAGTTGCAATTTTGTGGTCTAAATTACATTGACCATTTCTTCTGTGATTTTGGCCCGCTTGTACAAATATCCACCTCAGACACTTCCACCTTGTTACTGGTTGATTTGGTCTTGTCTTTTGTTGTGGTTTTTATTCCTTTTTCAGTAATCATCTTAACCTATATAATTATTTTCTACAACATAATTAAGATTTCTTTAAACAGTGGAAGGAAAAAAGCCTTCTCCACATGTAGCTCCCATCTTGCTACTGTGTGCACATATTATGGAACACTAATGATAGTTTACATGGGGCCATCAGGTGACAGCTCATATGTCCAAAATAAGTTATATTCTCTATTATATATAGTAGTGACTCCCATAATGAATCCCATTATCTACAGCCTCAGGAACCGCGAGATCAGACAGACTCTGCAAAAAGTTATTATTATTCGAACATAATAAAATATCTATAAATACAACACGACAATAGTAATTAAATATTCTACTGATATTATATTAAAGCTTTTTTAAAGACAGTTATAATCCCCCATGATCATGTTCTCAGAGCTGTGTGCACATATTATGGAACACTAATGATAGTTTACATGGGGCCATCAGGTGACAGCTCATATGTCCAAAATAAGTTATATTCTCTATTATATATAGTAGTGACTCCCATAATGAATCCCATTATCTACAGCCTCAGGAACCGCGAGATCAGACAGACTCTGCAAAAAGTTATTATTATTCGAACATAATAAAATATCTATAAATACAACACGACAATAGTAATTAAATATTCTACTGATATTATATTAAAGCTTTTTTAAAGACAGTTATAATCCCCCATGATCATGTTCTCAGAGCTGTTCTCAGAGTTCTTAAGCTAGGGGTGACAGGGGTTGCCGTCCTGGGGCCCCCATACATCAGGGCCTCCACACACTGCTTCAGAGGAGTCTCCCACCAGCAGCTCAGCTGTTAATTAACTGCAGCTGCCAAGGTGCTCCACAATGCACAATCTTGTGGGATTGCTTCACGATCCCACAAGACAGTATGTGCTCCAGCGGCACTGTTCCCTGCCATAGGCGAATCTAGAATTATGGTAATGGGTGGTCCCAGATCTAGACACAATAGCAGGGGGACCTTTGTGAGGCATAGCCCCATGGCAAAAGGGGTGTGGCCTCGTGGGAAGGAGGCGTGGCATCACAAAAAGGGGTGTGGTATTACACTTTAGACCATACACAGTAATGCCCATTACACATTTTAGCAAACTCCGTAATACCCATTACTCATAAAGCCACACACCATAATGCCAATTACACATAAGGCCACACACCATAATGCCCATTACATATTTTGCCACATAAGTGCTGTTTACCTACGTGCTCATTTCTAGGGGGTTCTTGCTTGATGGCACCATAGTACCCATTACACATGATGCCGCACACCATAGTACCCATTACACATGAGGCCGCACACCATAGTACCCATTAAACATGATGCCGCACACCATAGTACCCATTACACATGATGCTGCACACCATAGTACCCATTACACATGATGCCGCACACCATAGTACCCATTACACATGATGCTGCACACCATAGTACCCATTACATATGATGCTGCACACCATAGTACCCATTACACATGATGCTGCACACCATAGTACCCATTATACATGATGCTGCACACATAATGTCCCTTACACATGATGCTGCACACATAATGTCCCTTACACATGATGCTGCACACATAATGCCCCTTACACATGATGCTGCACACATAATGCCCCTTACACATGATGCTGCACACCGTAATGCCTCTTACACATTAAGCCACACATTAAGCCACTTGTAGCGTCCCTTAAGCAATGCCCCCAAAAGTGCCACTTACTGTAAATTTTTATATGAGCCTTCGCTGCTGCAGGGAGAGATGGAGAGCGGTGCAGCTGCTTCTATGGGAGAGGAGCAGAGCGCAACGCAGAGCACACTCCCATTCCCGTCCTGGTGTCCCCTCTAGCCGAGTGGACATTTGAAATATTGTGCGCGCTGTTGTTGTGCGTGACGTCGGGGAAGCACGCTGGGCACTGGCACCACATGACTAAAGGGGGGGCGGGCTGAGGTGAAAGCGGGGAGAAGAATTGGAGCGGAAGCTGCAGGGGTGACAGTCATTGACAGCTGGGCAGAGAGCAGGGGGCTGCCCGGCTGTATTCAGAGCACTGCAGGTCACGGCTGTTTGAAATAATACCCCTTTCACAACAGAAAATGCAGGGATTTACCCGGGAATATGGTCCCAGGATCATGCAGGGACATTCCCAGGCTGACCCCTTATACATCAGCCTAGTCCCTGCATTTTCTGGAGTGAGGGGGAGAGACAACCACTCCCCTCTCACTACCCCCCTTTAACCAACCAGCTATATCTTTGGAACCAACTGACCCATTTACATGAGACCAATATTATATTGAAGAACTTTTGAGTTGGCTTCGAATGATTTTGGTCCCGTGAAACTGGGCTGTTTGGTTCCAGAGAAATCTGCCCTCAAAGAACATAAACAGTCATGAAATTACATTTAAGAAATGAAAAAAACTGTTTAACCTCAATATCCCTGGAACCAATTAACCCATATGGATCCAGCCTGGCATCAGATTGAAGGCCCAGCGATTTGGGTTCGACTGAGATCAACCTCGGGCTTCAGTGATGCCGAAGGGGGAACTCGCAGCCGTTGAACTGGGTGGGGGTCGGAATTAGCGGGTCCCATGTTATCCTATAGGGAAAACGTTCCATCTTTGCCTGGCTGTATCTCCTGTTCCCAGGGGGCTAGAGACATGGGGCTGGGCTCGTTGGAAATCCCCATCCCTCAGCTACAAAATGGGCTAATGGGTGGTCCGGTGCACCCCCAGACTACCCCCTAGATTCGCCTATGTTCCCTGCTGCTTCAGGGACAGCCTGCCAAAACAGGGGGTTAGCGCCCTGGGTCCTAGGGTATTGTAAATGTCCGGCGGCACAGCACTACATGGTGGAGCATCTCTAAATAAAATGACAGCTCCCAGCAGCCCTTACTGTCGGAAGCAAGGGATGCTGAGAGCTGTAGTTTTATTTACAGCTCCTCCACTGTAGTGCGGTGCCGCTGGACACTGGGTGCAGTCAATTAAGTAAGTGTGTGGGGGGTGGGGCTTTGCCAGCAACTTTACTGGTGGGGGCTCCCACAACTGATGTTGCCCCTCGACCCCACCAACCTAAATACATGTTCTAACTTGTATTTAGACCATAATGCTCAATTTCCCCACTCTATGTTACAGACTATACCATGGCTCATTGGGGTAAATTTACTAAGATGGGAGTTCTATTTCAGATGGGATGTTCCCTATAGCAACCAATCAGATTCTAGGTATTATCTTCTACAAGGTGTTAGATAAATGAGAAGTAGAATCTGATTGGTTGCTATGGGCAACATCCCATCTGAAATAGAACTCCCTTCGGTACTCTTTACTTAGTGCGGCGCCCGTCGCGGGCATCGCGGGTACATTAATGTATGGCCGCGACGCGACCGACGCGATGCCCGCGATTTGCCATTGAAATCAATGTAAAACATAAAAATCGTGTCGGTCGCGTCGCGGCCGGCCATAAACGTACCCGCGATGCCCGCGACGCGATGCTCACGATTTCCCATAGGGAACAATGTTAAAAGTCGCGATGGACCCGATTTTAGTGTTAAATGGCTCAATCAACCCGATTTGGCCATAGGAATCAATGTTAAATGGGCCACAGAGCCCATTAACCCTTAATTGTCCCCCCAATTTTTTAACGCCACCCCACGATCCACGCCAACCCGAAGCGTGGCGAGCGCAGCGAGCCCGCGAGGGGCGGCGGTACGCGTCCTCCGACCTTTTCATGCCCTACTATCCACGTCGGCGTGGTGTGAGAATATAATAGTGTGGCGAGCGCAGCGAGCCACCGAGCCCGAAGCGTGGCGAGCGTAGCGAGCCCCGCGAGGGGACGCGGATACCTTCACAGGTAGACGCGTCCCCTCGCGGGCTTCACAGGTGTCCGTGGCGACCCGGACACCTGTGAAGCCCGCGAGGGGACGCGTCTACCTGTGAAGGTATCCGCGTCCCCTCGCGGGGCTCGCTGCGCTCGCCACGCTTCGGGCTCGGTGGCTCGCTGCGCTCGCCACACTATTATATTCTCACACCACGCCGACGTGGATAGTAGGGCATGAAAAGGTCGGAGGACGCGTACCGCCGCCCCTCGCGGGCTCGCTGCGCTCGCCACGCTTCGGGTTCGCGTGGATCGTGGGGTGGCGTTAAAATTTTTTGGGGACATTTAAGGGTTAATTGGGCCTAATTCAGGGTTAATATGGCCAAATCGGGTCAATTGAGCCATTTAACAGTGAAATCGCGGTCAATCAGCCTTTTTTAACATTGTTCCCTATGGGAAAATCGCGGTCATCGCGGGCATCGCGACCATCCAATTTTACCCGCGATGCCCGCGATGACCGCGATCACCGCGATTTTTACCCGCGATGACCACGATTTTGATCGGTGGCGCCGTGCTAAGTAAAGAGTACCCTCCCTTCTTAGTGAATTTACCTCCTTGTCTTATCTACAAGACTGTTTGCCATTCTATTATAAAAGCAAGATCTGTGTACAGAATCCTCAAATATCTGGTAAACTGCTTTACAGAGCCTCAGTTAAACTGGAATCCGTGTAGATTCCCATGGGGGTGACATGAGGAGGGGGCTTGTGAATAGTAAAATGTGCACTGGGTGGGGTGACAAATGGGGTAGGGGGCCTGTGCATAATGCAGTGTATTGGAGGTGAAAGGGGGAGGGGCCTGTGTATAGGGTGGAGTGACAAATGGGGAGGGGGCCTGTGTATAATGAAGTGTGTACTGCGTGGGTGGCATGGGGGAGGGGGGTCTGTGTATAATGTAATGTACTGGGGGTGACATGGGGAGGGGGCTTGTGCATAATGCAGTGTCTTGGAGGTGATTTGGGGGAGAGGGCCTGTGTACTGGGTGGTGAGACATGGGGCAAGGGGCCTGTGTATAATGAAGTGTGTTCAGGGGGGGTGGCATGAAGGAGGGGGCCTGTGCATAATGCAGTGTCTTGGAGGTGACATGGGGGAGGGGGCTTTTGCATAACGCAGTGTGTTCTGGGGGCTCCCTATATACCAAAACCCTCCCTTGCAGCAGCCTAGAACTCTTGCTGATAGTGCCTAAACTTAACCCCCTGCACCGCCCAGGCTAACCCTGTTCCCCCAATAGGGCCAAAACCTAGATAGAGAGATAGATAGAGAGAGATAGAGAGAGATAGAGAGAGATAGAGAGAGATACTGTGCTGTGAAATTGTGCTGCTGCAGTGTAATAGCTAGATAGAGAGATAGATAGAGAGAGATAGAGAGAGATAGAGAGAGATAGAGAGAGATACTGTGCTGTGAAATTGTGCTGCTGCAGTGTAATAGCTAGATAGAGAGATAGATAGAGATAGATAGAGAGAGATAGAGAGAGATAGAGAGAGAGATAGTGTCAGAGAGTGCTATATTTTGTGCTGCTGCAGTGTGATATAGTTATAGATAGAGAGAGAGAGATAGAGAGAGATAGAGAGAGAGAGATGGATAGAGAGGCCTAGTGACAGAGTGCTATATTTTGTGCTGCTGCAGTGTGATAGTTATAGAGAGATAGAGAGAGATAGAGAGAGAGAGATAGAGAGAGATAGTGACAGATTGTGCTATATATTTTTTATATAACTGACTGCTGCCCCCTCCTTTTGTGCTGATCAGTATAAATTAACTGATCAGCAACTTTTTGGGGGCGCAGGTTTTTTTTTATATATAGATATACCTGTCAGTGCTGCTGCTGCAGTGTCATAGAGTGATAGATAGTGAGAGATAGAGAGATAGAGAGAGATAGTGACAGAGAGTGATAGAGAGTGCTAAATTTTGTGTCTGCTGCCCCCGCCTTTTGTGCTGATCACTATATCTGAGGTGATCAGCAACTTTTTTGGGGGTACAGAGGTTTTTTTTTTTTTATATATACCTGTCAGTTGCACCAAAGGTTGTGCACCTGCTGCCCCTCACTGGTAATCAGTGTCGCATCACTGATCACCTTTTTTTTTTTTTGTGGGTGCTGTGTGGTCTTTTTTAATTTTTTTTTTACACACACTGTGATTTTGTGGGTGTCCTGTGGCCACTGTGCGCTGATCAGTGACGTACATCACTGATCAGCTTTTTCGGCACAGGGTTGATCTATTTTTTTTTTTTTGATCAAATTCCTGTTGCCTTTGAGCGCTGTTCAGTGACAGACGTTACTGACCAACATCTGTGCTCAATTTTTGGCGCAGGACCTTTTTTTTTTTTAACCCCTTCAATTTTTTTTTTTTAACCCCTTCAATTTTTTTTTTTTTTTAACCCCTTCAATTTTCTTTTTTGGTATAAAGTATTTTTTTTTCTGCACTACATACACATTACACACTACATTCCCCCCAGGTTGAAATAAAGTTTGTACCCCCCCTACACTATACACGTGTTGAAACATTTCACTACCAGTAACACAAAAATAAAAATGGCATCCCAAATGTCCTCCCAAATGTCCTCCCAAATGTCCTCCCAATCATCCAGGAGAATGTATTCAGTGGAGGAGGCATATGCCATGCTTGCTTCTGACTCTGACACAGCCAGTGATGCAAGCGGGGAATTTGAAGGATTCGTCTTAAGCTCCTCTTCCTCCTCTGGTGATGAGGGACCCCCTCAAAGACGCCCCCGTAGAGCAGCTGAGACCCCCCCCCAACAATTGATCTCGTATGGACCCCACCACCAGACAATTTTGAGCCCCAGGTTCCTGAGTTTTTGGCCATGCCAGGAATCCAATTTGATTCCACAGGTCTCAGAGAAATTGACTTTTTCAAATTATTTTTCTCTGATGATTTTATAAATTTAATGGTGGACCAAACTAATTTATATGCCCAGCAGTTTATTGCTCAAAACCCCACGTCATCATTTGCTAGGTGGACCCCTGTAGATGCAGTAGAGATGATGACGTTTTGGGGTCTGGTGTTTCATATGGGCATAGTAAAAAAGCCAGAAATTAGGCAATATTGGAGTACAGATGTTCTGTACAGTACTCCATTTTACCGTATGGCCATGACCCGGACTCGATTTGAGACAATTCTTAAATTTATACATTACACCGATAATGCACAGTGCCCACCCAGAGATGATCCCACCTTTGACCGGCTATTCAAAGTCAGGCCGGTCATTGATCATTTCAGTGCCAAATTTGAAGAGGTGTACATCCCTGAAAAATTTATTTGTATCGACGAGTCCCTTATACATTTTAAAGGAAGGGTTAAATTCCGCCAGTACCTTCCCAGTAAGAGGGCAAGGTATGGCATAAAAATGTATAAACTGTGTGAAAGCACCTCAGGGTACACCCACAGGTTTAGGGTTTATGAAGGGAAGGATTCAAGAATTGAACCGCCAGAATGCCCCCCCTCCCTCGTAGGTGTTAGTGGGAAAATTGTCTGGGATTTAGTGCACCCCTTCCTGGATAAAGGTTATCACCTCTATGTGGATAACTTTTACACTAGCATCCCCCTGTTTAAGGCCCTTGGTTCAAGAGGTACAGCAGCTTGCGGTACTGTGCGCAAGAACCAAAGAGGCCTCCCAAAAACGCACATTGCCCAAGTAATGAGAAGGGGTGAAAGCAGGGGAATATGCAACGAAAATATGTTGTTGGTCAAATATAAGGACAAGAGGGATGTCCTTATACTGACAACAATTCACGGAGACAGTACCACCTCCGTCCCTGTACGAGGTACCAGTACCCACACCTCAAAACCTAATTGTATCCTGGATTACAATAGGTACATGGGCGGAGTGGATCTTTCAGATCAGGTACTGAAGCCGTACGTACAGTGCCCTGCGGAAAACAAAAATCTGGTACAAGAAGGTGGCCGTGTATATCATCCAGATGGCACTGTATAACGCTTACGTGCTATTCCGTTCTACCGGCCAGAGGGGGACATTTATGCACTTTCAAGAGGAAGTCATAAAGGGCCTAATATTTGGGAACCAGCAGGCAGAGGGCCCCAGTACTTCTAGTACTGGCCCCCGTATTGTACCAGGGCAGCATTTTCCTGATGAAATCCCCTCCACTGGAAAAAAGGGCAGGACACAAAAAAGGTGCAAAGTTTGCTATAAAAAGGGAATAAGAAAGCAAACTATTTTCCAGTGTGACACTTGCCCCGACAAACCCGGCCTATGTATAAAGGAGTGTTTTAAAATATACCACACATCTATGGAATATTAGGTTCATAATTTCACCGTGCTTCGGGGGTCTTGCTAATGCCACATAGCACCCACCATTCATTCCACCAGAATCTGAGCCGCAAAATCCAAAAATCACTCCTTCCCTTCTGAGTCCTGCCATGCACCCAACTGGTATTTTTTGGTCACATGTGAGGCATTGCCGTACTCGGGAGAAATTGGGGCACAGATTTTGGGGTGCTTTTTCTCCTTCATACCTTCTGAAAATGAAAAATTTTGAGCCAGAACTGCATTTTTTTGTAAAAAAATGTAATTTTTCATGTTCACTGCCCACTTGTATCAAAATTGGTGAAACCCCTGGGGGTTTGAAATGTACACTATACCCCTAGATGAATTCCCTGAGGGGTGTAGTTTGCAAAATGGGGTCACTTGTGGGGGGGTTCCACTGTCTTGGTGCTTGGGGGGTCTTGCTAATGCGACATAGCACCCACCAAAATTCCACCAGAATCTGAGCTGCAAAATCCAAAAATCACTCCTTCCCTTCTGAGTCCTGCCATGCACCCAACTGGTATTTTTTGTTCACATGTGAGGCATTGCCGTACTTGGGTGAAATTGGGGCACAGATTATGGGGTGCTTTTTCTCCTTCATACCTTCTGAAAATGAAAAATTTTGAGCCAGAACTGCATTTTTTTGTAAAAAAATGTAATTTTTCATGTTCACTGCCCACTTGTATCAAAATTGGTGAAACCCCTGGGGGTTTGAAATGTACACTATACCCCTAGATGAATTCCCTGAGGGGTGTAGTTTGCAAAATGGGGTCACTTGTGGGGGGGTTCCACTGTATTGGTGCTTTGGGGGTCTTGCTAATGCGACATAGCACCCACCAAAATTCCACCAGAATCTGAGCTGCAAAATCCAAAAATCACTCCTTCCCTTCTGAGTCCTGCCATGCACCCAACTGGTATTTTTTGGTCACATGTGAGGCATTGCCGTACTCGGGAGAAATTGGGGCACAGATTTTGGGGTGCTTTTTCTCCTTCATACCTTCTGAAAATGAAAAATTTTGAGCCAGAACTGCATTTTTTTGTAAAAAAAATGTAATTTTTCATGTTCACTGCCCACTTGTATCAAAATTGGTGAAACCCCTGGGGGTTTGAAATGTACACTATACCCCTAGATGAATTCCCTGAGGGGTGTAGTTTGCAAAATGGGGTCACTTGTGGGGGGGTTCCACTGTCTTGGTGCTTGGGGGGTCTTGCTAATGCGACATAGCACCCACCAAAATTCCACCAGAATCTGAGCTGCAAAATCCAAAAATCACTCCTTCCCTTCTGAGTCCTGCCATGCACCCAACTGGTATTTTTTGTTCACATGTGAGGCATTGCCGTACTCGGGTGAAATTGGGGCACAGATTATGGGGTGCTTTTTCTCCTTCATACCTTCTGAAAATGAAAAATTTTGAGCCAGAACTGCATTTTTTTGTAAAAAAATGTAATTTTTCATGTTCACTGCCCACTTGTATCAAAATTGGTGAAACCCCTGGGGGTTTGAAATGTACACTATACCCCTAGATGAATTCCCTGAGGGGTGTAGTTTGCAAAATGGGGTCACTTGTGGGGGGGTTCCACTGTCTTGGTGCTTGGGGGGTCTTGCTAATGCGACATAGCACCCACCAAAATTCCACCAGAATCTGAGCTGCAAAATCCAAAAATCACTCCTTCCCTTCTGAGTCCTGCCATGCACCCAACTGGTATTTTTTGTTCACATGTGAGGCATTGCCGTACTCGGGTGAAATTGGGGCACAGATTATGGGGTGCTTTTTCTCCTTCATACCTTCTGAAAATGAAAAATTTTGAGCCAGAACTGCATTTTTTTGTAAAAAAATGTAATTTTTCATGTTCACTGCCCACTTGTATCAAAATTGGTGAAACCCCTGGGGGTTTGAAATGTACACTATACCCCTAGATGAATTCCCTGAGGGGTGTAGTTTGCAAAATGGGGTCACTTGTGGGGGGGTTCCACTGTATTGGTGCTTTGGGGGTCTTGCTAATGCGACATAGCACCCACCAAAATTCCACCAGAATCTGAGCTGCAAAATCCAAAAATCACTCCTTCCCTTCTGAGTCCTGCCATGCACCCAACTGGTATTTTTTGGTCACATGTGAGGCATTGCCGTACTCGGGAGAAATTGGGGCACAGATTTTGGGGTGCTTTTTCTCCTTCTTACCTTCTGAAAATGAAAAATTTTGAGCCAGAACTGCATTTTTGTGTAAAAAAATGTAATTTTTCATTTTCACTGCCCACTTGTATCAAAATTGGTGAAACCCCTGGGGGTTTGAAATGTACACTATACCCCTAGATGAATTCCCTGAGGGGTGTACTTTGCAAAATGGGGTGACTTGTGGGGGGGTTCCACTGTATTGGTGCAACATAGCACCCACCACTCATTCCACCAAAATCTGTGCTGCAAAATCCAAAAATCACTCCTTCCCTTCTGAGTCCTGCCATGCACCCAACTGGTATTATTTGTTCACATGTGAGGCATTGCCGTACTCGGGAGAAATTGGGGCACAGATTTTGGGGTGCTTTTTCTCCTTCATACCTTCTGAAAATGAAAAATTTTGAGCCAGAACTGCATTTTTGTGTAAAAAAATGTAATTTTTCATTTTCACTGCCCACTTGTATCAAAATTGGTGAAACCCCTGGGGGTTTGAAATGTACACTATACCCCTAGATGAATTCCCTGAGGGGTGTAGTTTGCAAAATGGGGTCACTTGTGGGGGGGTTCCACTGTATTGGTGCTTGGGGGGTCTTGCTAATGCGACATAGCACCCACCAAAATTCCACCAGAATCTGAGCTGCAAAATCCAAAAATCACTCCTTCCCTTCTGAGTCCTGCCATGCACCCAACTGGTATTTTTTGGTCACATGTGAGGCATTGCGGTACTCGGGAGAAATTGGGGCACAGATTTTGGGGTGCTTTGTCTCCTTCATTCCTTGTGAAAATGAAAAAATTTTGAGCCAGAACTGCATTTTTGTGTAAAAAAATGTAATTTTTCATTTTCACTGCCCACTTGTATCAAAATTGGTGAAACCCCTGGGGGTTTGAAATGTACACTATACCCCTAGATGAATTCCCTGAGGGGTGTACTTTGCAAAATGGGGTGACTTGTGGGGGGGGTTCCACTGTATTGGTGCAACATAGCACCCACCATTCATTCCACCAAAATCTGTGCTGCAAAATCCAAAAATCACTCCTTCCCTTCTGAGTCCTGCCATGCACCCAACTGGTATTTTTTGTTCACATGTGAGGCATTGCCGTACTCGGGAGAAATTGGGGCACAGATTTTGGGGTGCTTTTTCTCCTTCATACCTTCTGAAAATGAAAAATTTTGAGCCAGAACTGCATTTTTGTGTAAAAAAATGTAATTTTTAATTTTCACTGCCCACTTGTATCAAAATTGGTGAAACCCCTGGGGGTTTGAAATGTACACTATACCCCTAGATGAATTCCCTGAGGGTGTAGTTTGCAAAATGGGGTCACTTGTGGGGGGGTTCCACTGTATTGGTGCTTGGGGGGTCTTGCTAATGCGACATAGCACCCACCAAAATTCCACCAGAATCTGAGCTGCAAAATCCAAAAATCACTCCTTCCCTTCTGAGTCCTGCCATGCACCCAACTGGTATTTTTTGGTCACATGTGAGGCATTGCGGTACTCGGGAGAAATTGGGGCACAGATTTTGGGGTGCTTTGTCTCCTTCATTCCTTGTGAAAATGAAAAATTTTGAGCCAGAACTGCATTTTTGTGTAAAAAATTTAATTTTTCATTTTCACTGCCCAGTTGTACCACAATTGGTGAAACCCCTGGGGGTTTGAAATGTACACTATACCCCTAGATGAATTCCCTGAGGGGTGTAGTTTGCAAAATGGGGTAACTTGTGGGGGGGTTCCTAAATTTTAGCATCTTATGGTGCCTAGAAACCTACATGGTGCCTAAAAAATAATCTCATAAAAAGGAGGCTCCAAAATCAAGTAGGTGCTCCTTCTATTATGAAGCCTGTGGTTTGGTCAACGTGCACACTAGGGCCACATATAGGATATTTTTGAAAACAAAAGAATTGGGGGAATCAATTTTTAGTCACATTTCTCTAGTAAAATGTACTGTGTTCCTTAGAAAAATGTATTAAAATTGCAAATCTGCAAAAAAAATGAAATTTTGAAATTTCACCTACACTTTGTTTTAATTCCTGTGAAACACCTAAAGGGTTAACAAACTTCCAAAATGCTGTTTTGAATACTGTGAGGGGTGCAGTTTTTGAAATGGCATCATTTATGGGGGTGTCTCACATACAAGTCCCTCAAAGTCATATCAGAACTGAACTGGTCCCTAAAAAAATCAGTGTTTGAAATTTTCTTGAAAATTTGAGAATTTGCTATTCATATTGTAAGCCTCCTAGTGTCCAAAAAAATTAAAAGAAAGTTGAAATAATGATGGAAACATAAAGTATACATATGGTCTATGTTAGTTATTAACTATTTTGAGTGGTATGATTATTTGTCTCACAAGCAGAAAATTTAACATTTTGCAAATCGCTAAATTTTCCATTTTTTCACGACATTTTGGTATTTTTCACAAAAAAACACAGACTGTATCGACCCAAATTTACCACTAATTTGAAGTACAATGTGTCACGAAAAAACAATCTCAAAATCACTGGGATAAGTAAAAGCAAAAAAAAGTTATCCCCACTTAAGTGAGACATGTCAGATTTGAAAAAAATGGCTCTGTCAGGAACGCAAAAACTAGCTCTGTCAGGAAGGGGTTAAGAGTGCAACATTGCACTAAGGCCCTTATTCTGATCGGTGCGGACTTTCCAGAATTCTTACGGTGCGGTCCGCACGCCACGCTGTGCGGCGGCGTGCAGGCTTCGTCCGTAGAAACGCCCACGTGTCCTCCGCATTCGGACGGACTCACTCTTTAAGAACAGGGCGTGTGTACGGACGACATACAAACCGTGCGTGTGCGGTGGAAACGTACAGATTCTTGCACGGTCTTCCCGCACAAGCACGGTCTTACCGCGTCAGAACGTACGGGAAGCTGTCCGTACGCCCCGATGCGGAGTATTTACGCTCAATCCCACACTTTTTTACTGAGTACACACAGCGATCACATGACCCACTTAGGCAATTAGCCAACCTCCTGAAAAAGGGATTGTTATCAATTTCAATCAATTAAATGCTCATCTATACTGACCCACATTCCTACTACATTCATGACACACATTAACCCTTACAGCATGTGACCCTAACATACATCTATTTATTTATTTATTAACAGTTTCTTATATAGCGCACACAGATTCCGCAGCGCTTTACAGAGCATAGTTATAATCAAAAACACATAACAAATTACATTACAAGACAATTTAGGACAAGTACATGGTTAATATGGATAGTTGCATCAGGGGACCGGACACTGAAGCAATCATCAGGGTGGCAGTGGTTTATATATTCTAAGAAAGGCACATGAGGAGAGAGGGCCCTGCCCGTGAGAGCTTACATTCTAAAAGGGGAGGGTTAGACAGACAGGGGTGACACAGAAGGGGAAGAAGTGGGCATAAACGGTAGGTTAGGATGAGAGATGGTCAGGTTTTATGCAGGAGGGTGGGAAGATGACAGCTTAGTCTTTGATATTTTAAGTCTAAAGAAGCGCTGAGTCATCCAAGAGTAGACAGCAGAGAGACAGTTGCAGATATGAGTGAGGATAGAGGGAGAGAGATCAGGAGAGGAGAGGTAGATTTCAGTGTTATCAGCATAGATGTAATAGCGGAAGTCGAGTGAGCACATAAGCTCACCCAGAGAGGACGTATAGAGAAAGAGGACACCTACTATCAATGGAAGAGCAGGAGAGGTGAGGTCATTAGAGGTACAGCTGGTCATTTTCAAAACTGACAGTGCAAGTACAAGCTTTAACAGTGATAGTAAAAGTTGTTTGCAGATGTAAAATGCTGATGTTATGGTTGAATTGCCAAATTAAGCAGCCAGGAGTAGTATGTTGTGTGAATGAATTGAACACACTCAAAGCAGACTTTGGTTTTCTCCGTTGTTGTTTTGTCCTTCAGTTACACTTCAGTTTAACGCTGGTATAACGCTGTAGTTATGAATCAGTTTTCCCACTTTAATAACGGCCCACTTCAATCTAGGCCCACAGATAAAATCTGCCCACAGCCGTATGCAATGACTACTTAAGTACTCTAACAATGCATGAGTTCCCAATAATTGGAATCCACTCGCTCAGTCCCCACCCCCTACAACACATAGCAATAAAAGTGGCTTAGAAAAACAAAACTAGCATTCCAGGATACTATATATCATCTAGAATAAAAATAAATTCCCCCCTACACACTGGCTAGGTACTGTTGTGAATTACACAGAGGAGATGTTCAGTGTGTTACCTAGTAGTACAAATCAATCCCACACAATAGATGTAATGCTCTGCAGTACAGAGGAGATGTTCAGTGTGTTACCTAGTAGTACAAATCAATCCCACACAATAGATGTAATGCTCTGCAGTACAGAAGAGATGTTCAGTGTGTTACCTAGTAGTACAAATCAATCCCACACAATAGATGTAATGCTCTGCAGTACAGAGGAGATGTTCAGTGTGTTACCTAGTAGTACAAATCAATCCCACACAATAGATGTAATGCTCTGCAGTACAGAGGAGATGTTCAGTGTGTTACCTAGTAGTACAAATCAATCCCACACAATAGATGTAATGCTCTGCAGTACAGAGGAGATGTTCAGTGTGTTACCTAGTAGTACAAATCAATCCCACACAATAGATGTAATGCTCTGCAGTACAGAGGAGATGTTCAGTGTGTTACCTAGTAGTACAAATCAATCCCACACAATAGATGTAATGCTCTGCAGTACAGAGGAGATGTTCAGTGTGTTACCTAGTAGTACAAATCAATCCCACACAATAGATGTAATGCTCTGCAGTACAGAGGAGATGTTCAGTGTGTTACCTAGTAGTACAAATCAATCCCACACAATAGATGTAATGCTCTGCAGTACAGAGGAGATGTTCAGTGTGTTACCTGTTGGAGACAAGAGATGATGAGTCAGATGAATCTGGTATAACGCTGTAGTTATGAATCAGTTTTCCCACTTTAATAACGGCCCACTTCAATCTAGGCCCACAGATAAAATCTGCCCACAGCCTATCCGGCCACAGCCGTATGCAATGACTGTTGCAATGTCTGTATAACATGCTTACATTGTAAATACAATTTCTACTTTCTTCACCTTCAATTGAGTGCTGGGGGCAGATTTATTAAACTTGGAGAAGAGATAAACTGGAGATAAAGCGTAGAAAAGGTAAAAGGAGATAAAGCACCAGCCAATCAACTCCCAACTGTCTTTTTCAAACACAGCTGATTGGCTGGTGCTTTATCTCCTTTTACCTTTTCTCCGCTTTATCTCCAGTTTCTCTCTTCTCCAAGCTTAATAAATCTGCCCCTAAGTCTTTTCTTACTTGGTCTGCTCCGGAGATTGGGTGAGTGTGACGACTATTATACCTGTATGGACCCTGCACCTGCATAACTACTAACAGTGAGTGCCTGCCTGCCTTTACTACTATATGTATATATATATATATATATATATATATATATATATATATATATATATATAGTACAGAGGAAGACCGCACTCGCACTCATCTAGTGCAACTTGGGGTGCCTTATAAAGAGTGTATATTTTTATGTATACACCCAAACATAGTCCAGGATTCCCACACTTTTGTGCAGGATATAGGGCACTCGCCGGAATTAAGAGTATTTGAACTCAAAAATCAATCATCAAAGGCATTTGATTTATTTCACAAAAGGTGCTCCATATGCTCCAACGTTTCGGTCCCTGCCTTGGACCTTTGTCAAGGAGCCTAAAATACATGCATACAATGGTTCAGTGTATATATCAAAACATGGTCCAACACAGGACCCAACATAATGCATTACAAGGTTGGCATTTCAAAGAGAAGCACAAAAAATCTGTTACATTACTTGTTATGAAGAAAGAGTCAGCGTGGTTGTAGATGAAAGGAGCCTCCAGGATAGGGAGTCAGCACCTACTGTGAGGTTGCCCGGGCCCGACATTTATACCCACTTCAATTACTTTACCGAGTTACAGCCGGCGTTCGCGCCGCGCTGTGCGCCCCGATACCGGAAGTACGGGCGTCCGGAAGAGACGGCGCTGGACCGCATCATGGTCCGCATAGCGCGCCTTACGTCACTGGGAGCAATGGAGTACTGGGGACTGATGGACCGCAGGATGGCACGCATGACGTGCGCATCTCGCGGTGATAGTGTTTCAAACGTATACACTATTAAGTAAAAGTGAAGAGGGATAGTCGGGTTCCATAATATAGTGGTGTAATAACGGCTGTGTGTATTGAAGATACACACAATATATTATATAACAATTCTGCAATTATATATAAGCGAAAAGAAGTTTATAGTAGAAACAAATCTGATTGGTGCGCTCATATTATTACCACTATATGGGGTTTTTTATGCTAGAACGGGATATGGTACCTACTTAATGTCTGATCCGCCTATGTCAGACATCTAATATTCACAGGATGCTAGCATCATGTATACTATTGATTTATGTGTAAGAGGAAGGGATTTATATAATGAATGATGAATGTCAAGTTTTTTTTATATTATTTTATTTATTTATTTTTATTTTTATTTTATTTTTATTTATATTATTATTTTTTAACCTATTTACATGTGAAGGACTCTATCGGCTTGTTGATGTCAAAATATGAAATAAAGCATACCCATGGGTCATAGAGTTATTGCTACTATTATTATCCCTAACATAGGGGAGCGCCATGGACATTTATAACCTATTAAGAAGAATGTCATACAAATACTGAATATGTCGTAAGGACCATATAATGCATATAAGGATGACCTATGCGAGAGACATATATAGAGAAAAGTTATAAACAATATATAGAGAAATTGTAAAAATATAAATATGTATATGTGTGTAAGGTCCAATGACCTTTATATACCCAGAGAATGAAAAATAGGGGAACCACCAAGTGCAAAAAATGGGTAAAAAAAGGGGAGATGGTAGAAAATGAATAAATATATAAAGATATAAAGATATAAAGATATAAAGATGTAGAGATATCAAGGTGATCAGTGGTAAGAGAATCCATTGTAGACACAGAGCCACCTTAAGTGAGAGAGGAATGTTGTCAACAGCATGTGAGGAAGATGGATACACAGACACTCGCTGCGACCATCTTATCATCTCATTTTTTTAAAAAGATAGACAACGGGTTGTTCTCATTTAAGCCCCTGGGGGCCAATGTTCCAAGTTGGTGGATCCATCTGCTTTCCCTCTTTTTTAAGAGAAGTCCACGATCACCACCTCTGGGTGGCGGAGGTATCCAGTCGATCAGACGACATCTTAAGCTGGAAATTTGGTGACCTGCAGTCAGGAAATGACGTGGGATAGGGAGTTCGGCTTTACCAGTCTCAGTTGCAGATCGTATTGAGTTTCGGTGGTTAGCCATCCGTTCTCTAAATTTCCTTGATGTCATCCCAACGTATGCTAAGCCACAAGGACAATTAAGTAAATAGATGACATGGTCCATTTGACAGTGCAGACGATACTTAATCTTGATGGCTTTGCCCGAATGCGGGTGGGGAAAAGTAGTGCCTGGTGTCATACTGTTACAGGTCGTACAGCCTGAACATCGAAAGCAACCTGGGCGTTGGGTGTGTAGCCAAGTTGTTTTAGGTGCCACAGTTGGGCTTGCAGTCGGTCTCATCAGAAGTTGTTTTAAATTGGGGCCTTTTTTGTAGGCCATCATTGGGGGGCCATGTTTTTGCAGCTTCAGGGTGTTGTCTGACTTTACTATAGGCCAATGATGTTTCAGGCTCTTTTGGATCTTGGAGGATGTGTGATCAAAAGTGTTGATAAAGATCATCCGAGGCGGATCTTTCTTGGAGGTATTCGGTCCCTCTGGTCTAGCCATGTTTATACGTGCCTTGTGTAAGCATCTGGATAGTATGTTAGCTTGGTAGCCTCTCTGGATGAATCTACTGGTCATTTCACGTAGTTGGTATTCCATGATGGAGGCATTGGTGTTATTTCTAATTACACGCATGTATTGCGATATTGGCAAGTGTTCCTTTAGTTTTGGTGGATGTTGGCTCTCTGTGGATAGCAGAGTGTTTCGATCCGTAGGCTTGCGAAATAAACTGGTCTGTAATATGCCTCCATGTATTTGCACGTTGATATCAAGGAAATCGATAGAGTCATTTTCAATGCGATGTGTAAATTTTATTGGGTGATTAAGTCCATTTAACTCGGTTACCATCGTCTGGAACTCGTTTTCTGATCCTGTCCACAATAGAAAGACATCATCGATGAACCTTTTGTAAAAGCGAATGTGATGGCCATATTTTGGCAGTATGAAAGTGTTCTCATACTCCAACATAAATAGTCCGGCATAAGCAGGGGCCAAATTCGAGCCCATTGCGGTGCCAGATGTTTGCACATAGTACTTATCATGATATAAAAAATGATTGTAGGTCAGGATGAGTGATGCCAGTTCTACCAGGAATTCAGTTGGAGGCTTGTTGACTAGGCGTTCGTCTAATTTCTTCTGCAGTACCTTGAGGCCATCGTTGTGGGGATCACGGTGTACAGTGAACTGACGTCCATTGTTGCTAGTAATATCCCATCTTCGAGATCAATCTCACGTAGCTTGGTGATAAAGTCAGCTGTATCTCTGATATATGTATTGCTTTCAATTACAAGCGGTTGCAAATGGTGGTCTACGAAGATTGCTAGCGGTTGCAATAGAGACTGGCGGGCTGAAATTATTGGTCTTCCTGGGGGTTGCTCGAGCGATTTGTGGATTTTTGGGAGTGTGTACAATATCGGACATACAGGAAACTGGACAGAAAGAAAATCAAAGTTATCCTTGGACAGCCATTTAGTAGCGAGACCTTTTTGTAGCAAGATGTCTACTTTTCGTTTGAACTCAGGGATTGGGTTCTGTGCCACCTGAATATAGGTCTTGTTATCAGATAACTGTCGCATAATTTCTTCGTGGTATATATATATATACACATACATACATACAACAAAAGAGGAGCGCTCCATAGTGTAAAACTGATATTGTTTAGTAAGCATACAATGCTCCGGTATATCCAACAAGGACTCGTACCGCAAATAAAACAGGTGTGGGCTGGATACCACAAGGTGTAATAAAACTAGAACCAGGCAGATCTACCACCATCCGGGGCACTGTGAACACGTACGATCAAACCACACACTCACGCACCCTATAACCCTAACCACACGCACCCATGCACCCTATAACCCTAACCTGCTGATGGTCCAACCAGGAACAGAGGAGGTAGGGGAGACCCGGTGTACAGCGAGCGGGCGTCACCAAGCCCCGCCCTAACGCATTTCGTATAAAAACTTTGTCAGAGGGCGTGATTTGTTTCTGATCCTGTGGGTCCTGAGGTCTTTTGGAGTGAGCTGCAGTCCGGATTGGGACTTAGTGTACCTATTTTAAAGGGCGGACATACCCTGTTTCAGCTGGTTGTTTGGACTCCAATTTACCGCTGAACTGTTTCACCTGAATCTTCTCTCTATATAAATATATAAGAGACACTTACCCCCTCATAGAAAGGATGGATCCGGCACACGGTAGTATGGGTGAAAAAAAGAGATTTATTAAGAGTGCAACATTGCACTAAGGCCCTTATTCTGATCGGTGCGGACTTTCCCGAATTCTTACGGTGCGGTCCGCACGCCACGCTGTGCGGCGGCGTGCAGGCTTCGTCCGTAGAAACGCCCACGTGTCCTCCGCATTCGGACGGACTCACTCTTTAAGAACAGGGCGTGTGTACGGACGACATACAAACCGTGCGTGTGCGGTGGAAACGTACAGATTCTTGCACGGTCTTCCCACACAAGCACGGTCTTACCGCGTCAGAACGTACGGGAAGCTGTCCGTACGCCCCGATGCGGAGTATTTACGCTCAATCCCACACTTTTTTACTGAGTACACACAGCGATCACATGACCCACTTAGGCAATTAGCCAACCTCCTGAAAAAGGGATTGTTATCAATTTCAATCAATTAAATGCTCATCTATACTGACCCACATTCCTACTACATTCATGACACACATTAACCCTTACAGCATGTGACCCTAACATACATCTAGATACACTATGTACATTTTGCTTATTTTAAAGATTTTAAACAACTTACACATATACTTTAGCATGTTAGAAAAAAACACTGACAACTTTGAACTTTAAATAACGATTTATTACAAAACACATTTCAAAAACACATAATTAATTTTCTGCATCAATGATGCTGTCCATTAGTACCAACATTTGGCGCATCAGGCCTCGCAGACGAAGGAGGGCCCCACGGCGACCCTCCTCTGCTTGGGCAGGCTCATCTGTGGAGGAAATTCAAATTGAAAAATGACTAATGATATTCATGCATACATTTAACATAGTCAAACCTACTTTTTAAACATGCATTGTGACAGGTGTGTGTGTATATATATATATATATATATATATATATAACGGAGTAGAGACAGAGGCACTCCACGGTCTTAAAAAAGCATGAGGCAGACACAGCGGTCCGTGCAACGTTTCGGTCTTTATTGACCTTCTTCAAGCTCACCAAATACAGTACAAAAAACATACCTTTATACCTTCACCAAACACCGTGTGCAGAGTCGCCCGCTCACCGCCGCAGACCCGGGTCATGGAGACGTCACTAGCCAGCGACGCATACCAGCCGGTATGCCAGGACGTAGTCGGGTTGCTAGGCGACCTGAAGAAAACAAAAAAGTGAAAACCAAGTTTAAAAACACAGCAAAACTGACGGAGTATCCTAGGAAGCAAAAATGCATATAAATAAATGGTAAACATGGAGTCGAAATGAGAGAATGCCTAGGATGTCAGATACAGAGCATGCTAATACATAATCAAGCAGATAACAAGCGGGTACTGAAACAATTATAAGAACGGAAGAAAACTGCAGGCTTCATTGAGACCTGAGGGGGCTACCGTATTCAGACGGTGTATCCACCAGGTCTCCCGCTGCAGGAGTTTAATATCACGATCACCTCCCCTTTGGGTTTTGGGTATGTGATCGATCATTTTGTATCTTAGGGTCGCAAGACCATGTTTGAATTCACGGAAGTGCCGTGGAACAGGTTGTTCCTGTGGCAAAATCCTACCCTCCAGAGCTTTCCTAATATGAGAGCGGTGTCCAGCCATCCGTTCTTTGAATTGACACGAAGTTTTGCCCACATATAGGAGGCTGCACGGGCATGATCGATATGATCGATCACATACCCAAAACCCAAAGGGGAGGTGATCGTGATATTAAACTCCTGTTTTCTTCAGGTCGCCTAGCAACCCGTCTACGTCCTGGCATACCGGCTGGTATGCGTCGCTGGCTAGTGACGTCTCCATGACCCGGGTCTGCGGCGGTGAGCGGGCGACTCTGCACACGGTGTTTGGTGAAGGTATAAAGGTATGTTTTTTGTACTGTATTTGGTGAGCTTGAAAAAGGTCAATAAAGACCGAAACGTTGCACGGACCGCTGTGTCTGCCTCATGCTTTATTAAGACCCTGGAGTGCCTCTGTCTCTACTCCGTTATTATTGGCATTGGTTGCCACACATAGGCACCCGGGCATTTGTCTTCATTACAGACTGGTTCCTACTGGAGTGCCGATCCTCCCCTCGCCCTGCATACAGTCTCCACCTCGGTGGTACTGGATAAGGCACCTTACCGCTTCCGTGCTCCCACACACCGTAGCCGCACTACGACGGACCAGAGCATCCTGTACATATCATGCAAGAAACTAGTGGGTTCAGGAACATCACCCTCCCTCCATGTGAGACGCTGACCTACTCGGACGCAGATAAAGCCAACATCTTGTTTAAGGACAACTTGATCTTGACTGGCGGCCAGGAATCCAATGAGACCATCTATACTAAGCTGTTAAGACTTCGCAAGAGAGAGATCGACTACTACCTGCACGGTGTCACCCTCTCCAACTACCACCGGGCTGGCCAGATACCAAGAGGGTTTCGAATTCATAATACCCCGACTATTGGCAAATACAGCCCCGACTTCTGTCGGAAATGGGTTGCGATTCTAAATAAATGCAGCCTGGACCTAATCTTATTGGTCATTACTGAAGCCACCAAGGAACTTACAGCTGCCAAAGAAAAGATTGCAGCCTTTGAAACTAACCACATCGACACTCTCAAAGCCGATACTGAGACTGATTGGATTACAAAGCTTAATACGCAAATTGAAACGTATCGGAGGGACCTGATCAAATTTAAACGCAACAAGCTTGAAATTGTCCAAAAAGACTACGCTGAGTGCAGAGTCTATTCATGGGCTTTGAATATCCCCTCTGAAAGAAAACCCACTGACAAGAGACGCAATTACAGAAAACCTAGGGGCAACAAAAGGTGGGGTGAAACCGACACGTCCAGTGGTGGTTTCTCCACACAGAGTGACCCAGATGATACCACCGTTAACCGAAGGCCCCCTTTAGGGGTGAAGACCCGCCACCAGCGGGTCGTACAAGGAGATCCAATACCAGACGGGGAGGCCAGTGGATCCGGCACTACAAAAAAGAAAGCAGATGGGAGGAAGAACAGATAATCTTCAATCTGTCCAAACGTACATTGACTGATAAAGAAATGGCTGTCTTGAGCAAAGGGCTTACTTTCGTGCCCTCCTCTAAATTCAATGACTTCCAATGGAGAATCGAATCTTACCGTTTCAATCGGAAACTCCGGCTACGTGAGTTTTACCACAAAACTGATACCGATCGGCCTCCACTGACGACCACCGCCTGCCCGATCCGGACCAAATCAACCTTTGATCCGGTTACTAACAGTACCACCCTGAAAAGCTTTAATAAAGCCTTGGACTTCCTTGTCTCTAGCGAGGTAACAGCACCCACTAACATTACTCCCAATCTTTCCCAGGACGAACTTGCTTGTCTTAAAGCGTTGGGTCAGGATCCCTCCATAGTTATCCGTTCGGCGGATAAAGGAGGGGGCATCGTCATTCAGGACATACAAATGTACAAAGACGAGCTATATCGTCAATTAAGTGACCCTGAGGTCTACACACGACTGTCGACTGATCCCACTGAAGGATACAACAGAGAGTTGAAAACCATCTTAGACCAAGCAGTCTCTGACGGACTTATTCTATCCAAAACTGCAAAGGCTCTATTTCAAGACAATCCGGTTGCCCCCGTCCTCTACTCCCTTCCTAAACTTCATAAGGATATGTCCAATCCTCCAGGGAGGCCGATCATTGCGGCCAGAGATTCGATATATTACAAAGTCTCCAAATACCTTGACTTTTTTCTGCAGCCCACCATCCAGGCACAGAGAACTTACATTCGCGATTCGACTGCGGTCATACTTAAACTACAAGACCTTCTGACTCTACCAACTAACTGCTCCCTGTGTACAATGGACGTAGTTAGTCTTTACACTAACATTCCACATGCTGCCGGGATTGAATCTGTCAAAAGACTTCTTCTGAACAGTCCTTGTTACAACGGCCCTGATATTAATTTCTTTTGTCTGCTGCTAACCCTGACTTTACAGCGTAATTATTTTCTATTCGATGGCAATTGGTACTTGCAGCGCAGGGGCTGCGCGATGGGATCTTGCGTAGCCCCTGCGTTCGCAAACAGTTTTATGTTTGAATTCGAGAATGATGTTTTCTATAGCGACCCTGCGATTTCCAAGAACATTTTACTATTAGGCCGCTACATAGATGACCTTCTGTTAGTCTGGTCTGGTACGCAGGTTGAATTCTCCAAATTGATGGAATCCATCAATCTGATGGATAGCACCATCAAATTTACACATGAAATCAGCCATACTGATGTTCATTTTCTGGATATCCACATTAGGCTCAATGAAGGGGTCATTACGACAGGCCTGTACAAAAAACCCACTGATAGGAATACCCTGCTCCATGCTAGCAGTGCCCACCCAGTTTCCTCTAAACGAGGTCTGCCCTTTTCTCAATTCCTCAGGGTCCGCCGCATTTGCGTGAGTCTGAAATAGACATCATGTGCCTTTAATTCCTTCAACGGGGCTACAAATGGAAGGACCTACAAAAAGCCAAAACCAAAGCTTTGAGTATTCCACGGGAACAAACCCTTGTAGTTAAAGATGCCATTCCCCTGGGTGATAAGATTCCCTTTGTCCAAAAATTCAATGCCTCTAGTGATATCATCACTAAAACCACCCGCAAATTGTGGCCCATGGTAGCCAATGACCCTGATCTTAAAATGTTCTCCCACACTGTCATCATGCCCAGCTTCCAGAGAGCACGTAATCTTAAAGACATTTTGGTACACAATGATGTGTCCAAACAGAAAGTACCCACCACGAGTAATTTCTTGACTCGTAAACCTGGATGCTACAGATGTGTGCAATGCACCACCTGCAGCTTTCTGGAAACTGGTGACAGCTTTGCTCACCCACATACAGGAGCCCGCATTCCACTGCGTCATGTTATGACGTGCAGTACTACTCACGTCATTTACATTATACGCTGCCCGTGCGGCCTCCTATATGTGGGCAAAACTTCGTGTCAATTCAAAGAACGGAAGGCTGGACACCGCTCTCATATTAGGAAAGCTCTGGAGGGTAGGATTTTGCCACAGGAACAACCTGTTCCACGGCACTTCCGTGAATTCAAACATGGTCTTGCGACCCTAAGATACAAAATGATCGATCACATACCCAAAACCCAAAGGGGAGGTGATCGTGATATTAAACTCCTGCAGCGGGAGACCTGGTGGATACACCGTCTGAATACGGTAGCCCCCTCAGGTCTCAATGAAGCCTGCAGTTTTCTTCCGTTCTTATAATTGTTTCAGTACCCGCTTGTTATCTGCTTGATTATGTATTAGCATGCTCTGTATCTGACATCCTAGGCATTCTCTCATTTCGACTCCATGTTTACCATTTATTTATATGCATTTTTGCTTCCTAGGATACTCCGTCAGTTTTGCTGTGTTTTTAAACTTGGTTTTCAATTTTTTGTTTTCTTCAGGTCGCCTAGCAACCCGTCTACGTCCTGGCATACCGGCTGGTATGCGTCGCTGGCTAGTGACGTCTCCATGACCCGGGTCTGCGGCGGTGAGCGGGCGACTCTGCACACGGTGTTTGGTGAAGGTATAAAGGTATGTTTTTTGTACTGTATTTGGTGAGCTTGAAAAAGGTCAATAAAGACCGAAACGTTGCACGGACCGCTGTGTCTGCCTCATGCTTTATTAAGACCCTGGAGTGCCTCTGTCTCTACTCCGTTATTATTGGCATTGGTTGCCACACATAGGCACCCGGGCATTTGTCTTCATTACAGACTGGTTCCTACTGGAGTGCCGATCCTCCCCTCGCTATATATATATATATATATATATATATATATATATATATATATATATATATATATATATATATATATATATATATATACATACATACACACATATATAACTATATATATGAGACATACACCTATACATACATGCATACATACTACATGGAAAGCCTGATTTTGGCCCTCTACCCTTTACTCTGTCAAACACCTCACAGTCATACTGTTCCTTCTCAATCCAAACCCACCCATGACAAAGCTGTAAGAAGCATGTCACGCACTGCACCAATCACAATTCGACAAACAAAGTTCATTGTCTGTTATATGATGGAGCCTGGCAGGGGAGTTAAACAACTCTCAGGAATGCTCAGTACATTTGTGCAATCAAGCATGGCTTGCCTGCTGATGGTCTGCTCCAGAAATCATTGTCAGAATGCCAGTTAGGGGAAGCTGCAGCACTAACCCACTCCCATGCTCAAAAGCATTACTAAGACCAAATCAACACACAATTATGGTGCAAAACATACATGCAGACCGAAGGGGGTGGTTAGCTAGAGGAGGGCCCAGGGGCACTGACCACTTGTTACTCCAGTCTAAGCCACGCCTGTCCATACTCCATTTATGCCATACTGAATCTAGTTTACAAAGATAAATCACCAGTAAACTCTACTCACCTAGATGAGGCTACAGATTGTATGCAACCAGCAGGGACATGTAACCCTTACATGAGCAAGTCATCACTTTCTTCCTGGATACAGATTAACTACACAGGTTCAGTGGCACTTAAAATCGACCTGAAAGCCATCCGCACAACCTGTGTCATTAATATGTGTCCAGGATGAAAGGGATGGTTTGGCCACCCTATCTAACCACAAAGTGTGTCTGTTGCTACCCAATTTGTTGTTTGCCTTTATAGTATTTTCAAACACATTTGAATCAACAGTGCTACATATCAAATAGTGGATGACAAAAGGAATAATGATTCTTTATGTATACATACCACTTTCGGCCGCCTGCTCCACCTCACAGGCCTCCTCATCTTCCCCCTCTTCCTGGGCCTCCTCGGCTGGCACGACCTCCTCCTCGGCTGCCACCTCGTGGTCGAAAGCCACCACCTCCGCCTCCACTGCCCACACATCCTCCACCACTTCATCCCTTTCCTCCGCCACCCCTTCTTCAGTTTCTCCCTCCTCGCCCATAGCTGGCTCCGCCTCCTCCTGGGCCTGGGACGCCTCTGCCTCCTCCCGGGCCTGTCTTGCTCGATCACGTGCTGTGTTTGGGATAAATCAAAAAAGTGCCAATTAGTGGTAATTTGTATTAAGCTTTATCAACCTAGAAATGCAAAGGTTATAAGTACTGATAATTGTACAGGCAAACAGCTCCTTAGTGGCCTTTACAAAACACAGCCTGTAACATGGCAGGTATGCTGTGACATTTGGCCCATTGTAAGCATCACAAGCATTAATCCTCCCCAATAACATATTTTATGACCATTACAGGGTGTCAAACAGGAAGTAGCACACATATATTGTATGCCATGTTTAACTCATGGATCAGGCAGGTTACCTTATTGGTTGAAAAATGGTCATGTCAGCAATATTGTACAATTGGGCATTTAATGGGTAAACACTTACATAGAGCAATGCTGGCCCGTATTTGCTGGAGCTTATCAGGCTGGCGCCGCCTGAGATCAGACCATCGCCGCTCCAGCTGTGCGATGGTCCTGCGCACCTGGGTGCGCGTGAATATGCGCCTGCGGGCCGCTGCATATGCCTGGCGCTTCTGCCGGTTTGTAATAAAAGGGCCGGCACGCCCCAGCCTGGTCTCCATAACGGAGACCAGAGTTCGCAGCTCCGCGGAAGAGAATGGGGCTGCTCTCCCATAGGCCGCCATCTTAGCAATGGCACAAATCAAACAATCATGTGCTGTCATTGGTTGATCAGAGTGATATTTGGTATTAACTTTATTGTTCATTTTTACACTAACAGCGTGTATGCGCCATCGCACACCCATCCTAAACAGACAGTGTAAAATAAGATGGAAACACATTATATATAATCTATACCATCCACCAAACATGGGTAGAAGCACCAGGTGAAATAGTCTGCATCAGTAGACACTTACACCTAACTCCACAAGGTTCTAAACAGCTATTTTATAATGAAAGCTATGCAGCAGAAACATAGCAAATAGTGGCAGACCTTTTACAAAAATTAGCCCATGCTGCCATGTGTACACTTACCTTCTACTGGCCCCTACTACAGAGGTGGAATGAAAAGTAGCTAGCATACAGCCTGAATTTGGAGTGCTTTCACATGTGATTTGGATGCTAGCACTGATTACTTGTGGCTAAGTGGTGGACTGGATTGACATATGGAATGGGTAGTGTCAGTTGTACTACATACCAAACAAGTGCACAGTACAGATGTACATTCAAATATACAGTTCATGTGTGACCTCTGTTTTATTTTGTAATTGGTGTTGGAATCTGCATTTAGCTACAAAATCTGACTTACTCAGTTTTCCTGGTTTTTGAGAAATATTTTTCCACACCAAGGGGCGTCCCGTATGCGCCACACGGTTGACGCTGGCGTACGGAACGCGGCCGTACGGAACGCAGGTTGCAGCTGATTAACGCCAATTACAGAAATAGTATTTAAAGTTGTCCTAGAAAGGCAAACAGTTGTTGCAAACATGGCTGGCTCAGAGTCAGAGGAAGAACAGGTGGTGCAGAATCTCTTGTCCCGCATGGAAGCCAACACCACCTATGTCCCCCTCAACCCAGAGCAGCCCGATGGGCCATCAACATCAGGCCAATCAGCAGCTGGCCCATCCTCAGCATCAGCAGAATCATTGGGAACACAGCAGGTGGCTTCCCAACAGAGTAGCCAGCCCAGCACTTCAAGTACACCAACCGGTGGCCGTGCCCGTGGCCGTGGCCGTGCCAGTGGCCGTGCCCGTGGCCACAGTCGGGCAACAGAGGAACCAACCAAAAGAAACATGGCATATGAACCGCAGGAGCTTGACATCCTGGTGACCCGGGCACGTGATTTAATAGAGTGCCCAGCGGTAAAGTTGACACACACAAGGAGATGGAAGATCTGGGAGGAGATAACGGCGGAGATTAATGCAGTGGCTCCACAAGTTCGTGAGGCGGAGCACGTTAAGAAGAGGCAAGTACATGTGTGTTACATTTGAGCAGTACAAGTCCAGTAATGTTTACATTCAATATTAGATGGAGTTGGTCAATGGGTGTTCACGTTGCTTGGAGGCACAGACATGTTGGCCATGACATTGAATTGATAGTTATTGGAGGGTGACTGTTGTTGTATCTTCTAAGGGTTGGTTTTAAAAATTAATATAATGTAAGTTTGGTGTCAGTAGGCACATGTTGTATTATGTTTCAGATTGCAATGGGTGCTACAGCAAACATGAGGAGTTACATGTATTAATATGTACACTTTGATTGCAGGTGGCACGACTTCAAAGGCAACCTCAAGAAGAAATTGACCGAGCGGTGGCAACACAGCCACACCTCTGGGGCTGGCCCCATGCCTGGAAAGCTGAAGCTCACCCCCCTGGAAGAGATGGCCCAGTGCTGCATTGCAGTGGAGGAGGTCCGGGGGGTGAGCACCATAGACAGCGAGTCCCCAGCGGAAGTGATGGCTTCTACGCTTGAAGGTAATTATTTGGCAGGCCATAAGTAGATGTTTTGAATTTGGCATGGAATGTGTGGTAATTGGTAATTTCTCGTTCAACAGCATCCCCACCGCTTGGTCCAGATTCTCTTGAGGAGGTTGTGGAGTCTGTGCCACCTGGCCCCAGTAGCATGCCCGTGCAGCAGCAGCCGGAAATGTCCGCGGCTGAATTGTCCACGTGGGGCCGTGTGCTAGACAGTATTGTGCAGCAGGGAGACTCAGCATTCGAGCGGGTGCGTAGGGCCGAGGAGGTGCTGCAGGGTTTGACCACCAGCCAGCAGAGTATTGCTGCGAGCCTGCAGGCTATGAGTGCCAGCCAGCAAGCTATGAGTGACAGCCAGCAAGCTATTGCTGCTAGCCTGCAGGTGCTGGCTGATCAAGCCCTGCGGCAAAATGAACTCCTCCTCCGCCATAATGAACTTATGGTGGAGCTAGTTACCACCAATAGGGTCCTAATGTCACCCGCTTCGGGTGCTTTACCAACATCATCACTCCCTGCTGCCAGAGGGGGAAGAAGATCCACCCCCTCCCCAGCATGTGCTCCACGTGACCCACCATCTGACTGTGGCCGTGGGCGAGGCCGAAGAGCTGCTGCACGTGGCAAGGAGCCTGCCAGGGGCAAACGTGCCCGCAAATGAACTTGTGTCCCCATTAATCTCCACCGTTATGTCTTCCCAAATCTTCCATTGAGCTGTGTGTGTCAGCATCCTGTGTCAAAATCCGTGCCGAGGGTCACCACATTTGCCCGCGGTTCAAATGTCATGTTTGGTTCCCCTGTTGCCCTGTTTGGGCTAGCATTACTGTGTGCTGTACTTGAAGTGTTGGTGCTGTACTTTTGTTATGAAGCCACCTGATGTGTTCCTAATGATTCTGCTGTGGCTATTTATTATATATTATTTACTTTTAGTCCTGTTATGGTACCATTTGTTTTGTGATGTTTTTGTCATTTTTGGCAAAGTTTCTTTAATAAATGTTATTTTGGCCCCACAAATGTCTGTATTAATTGATACACGCAGAAGTGACATGTGTATTAGTATTATTAATATTAAGTTGTGTGGATTATTTGCTGTGTAAAAGTGTGTGACAAGTGCAGCATGTAATGTTCCCTTTAAGCTGCAATGCTTCCAATTGTAGCAGTGAGAAGCGTGTCATGAACAAGTAATGAGTAAAGTAGGTGATTGTATTGGGTTCAGCTGACATTGGTTGTGTTGCGTCCGTCCTGATTAGGCGTTCCGATTGCCTAGCGCATGACCGAGTGGTGTCCGCAAAGCAATACTAGCCTTTTGGACACCGCACATTTCTACCCTTTTTGTTCGCGTGCATTCGGCGTGCTGTCCGAATGCACGCCTACCCAAATATGTGTACTCCCCCGTGTCCGCCCATGTTTCCGCCCAGTTTAGCCCACTTTGAAACTACGCCCCTGTGTCATTCCGCATGACGCCCATAACACACCCATATTGGCCGAATGATTGCGGTGCACATTTCTGTACGGTATTAGTGAGAACAAGTACGGAGACCATACGTGGCACATGCGCATTGCGTTCCCCACGCATGCGCAGATGGCTAAAAAACGCAATCCGAAAGAATTCGGGAAAGTACGCACCGATCAGAATAAGGGCCTAAGTGACAGCTGCTGACCTGACAGCCGTTTCAACTGCTGGGTGCAGTTTTCATCAGAGGTTTTTATTTTATTATGTTCCTGGCACCGGATTTTTATTGAAGCCACGAGTGCCAACCTGATACACCTACTTATGTGTCTATATATATATATATATATATATATATATATATATATACATATACAGGATAGGTGTAGACTCAGCACTCCACATAAATATGCAGCCAGCCCCGGGTGCCTTCAGTGAAATACAAACGTTTCCTAGGCAAAAAGCTGCGTCACTCCAGGGGTCTTTTTTCAGATTTTAATGCTTCAATAAAGTGCTACAAGTTACATGTTCAATTGGTCAACGTTTCGATGTTCGCAAACATCGTGTTCACGACCACATGCATCAAGGCTTCAAGTGCAAATACAAATACAAACAACCGCACGGGGGCGGAGAAACAATATTTATACTTACAAAGCCCGCGTGTTCACCCCGGCAGCCGGCTGCAATCTGCTTCCTCTCCGTCCGACAGGTGGGGAGGCGCTTGCTGGTGACGTCTTCCTGCATCTGCTGCTAAGCAACACAGTGCGTGGGACGCCGCCGCCGGCTACCTTGGCGAATCGCCTGCCTGTAGGAAAATATAATACGGACAAACAATCAACATTAAACATTAAACATAAAACATAACAACAACGCGGCAGAGCTAAGTGCTATAGACGCACTTAGACAGAAATGAATACTCGCAATTAATAACTACTGAATAAGACTGCCGGTTGTAAGGTCAAGAGAATGGATAGCGGGGACCTATATAAGTGGGCACTGCACAATGAATAATCCAAATTGCAGATATACTACAATGGGCACATGTCTAAAGAAATATACTCCAACTTAGTCTCTCATTAAGACCGTTCGGTTAAACTGTCTTCAAACGATATATCCAAGATGTCTCCAACTTAAGCAGTTTACCATCCCTGTCACCGCCACGATTCATCACTGGTACATGGTCAATCAAGATAAATTTTAGATCAGCCACTGAATGGTTGGCCTCTAGGAAGTGCCTCGCTACTGGTTGGTCGGATTTTTTGTGTAGAATAGCGTTGTTAATCGCCGACCTATGTAAGGCCATCCTATCTCTGATGGTTCTGATTGTTTTTCCCACATAGTGCATGTGGCATGGACAGAATAAAAGATATATGACATGGGTCATCAAACATGTCAATACATGTCTGATGGGTATGTCCACACCAGTATGTGGGTGCTTGAAGGAGCGGCACACTACAAGGTTTCTACAGGTTGTGCACTTCAAACAGCGGTAGCAGCCAAATGGCTTCTGTAGGAAATTGGGTGCTTTAGTTACTATCTTGTCAAACCCAGTGATGTCTGTGTGCACCACCTGATCTTTGATGTTCCTCCCTCGCGTGTAACACGCCATCGGTTTGACTGTCCGAAAGCAAGGAAGTGTAGCATCCAATTTGACTATGGGCCATAGAGCGGTGGTAGCTCTCTGTACTACAGGGCTAGATGTAGTGTACTCCTGTTTCCAAGGTAAGATTGATTGTTGGGCCCGAACTTTAGGGATGAGTAGCTGTGATCTGGGCATTGCCAATACCTCAGTCTGGGTAGCTCTTAAGGCACGTATGTCATAGCCCCTTTGCGCAAATCGTTGAACCACTTGGTTGGTACTCTCAGTAGCGGCTTCCAGAGTGCTTGAAATCCTCGCAACTCGCATAAGTTGCGATTTCGGAAGACCTCTTTTAAGAGGCTTTGGGTGGTATATCGGTGGTTGATGGGTGGTGAGCCACAATCACAACAATATAATCGCAGTGGAACTTACAACTACCGCCGCAGATGGGAAAATCGTATGCGTGAAACCCAAACATCTAATTCAGACAGCGATTTTCGAGTAAGAGAATCTGATGAACCATCGCAGAGTAGTGCGGCCCCTTTAGATCAACCACTGGTTCAAAAACACGCAAGAGGGCGACCTCCCGCAGGGGGGGCCAAAACGCGAGGACAGCGCGAACTCAAGGCGCTCGCCAGGAATTAATTTACAATCTCTCCGATCACGTTTTGTCACCAGCAGAAATATCAGTTTTAAATAAAGGACTTTCATTTATTCCAACCAATATACACCGGGATATGCAGTGGCAAATAGATAAATTCCGTTTTGAAAGAAATTTACGGCTTAAAGAACATTTCCAATATCATGACAACAATGCTGACATACCAACCACAGTGCAGAAATTCGTGCGTTCTAGGTCTAAATCATCATTTGACCCGCCATCTGTGAACAAATCAGTGCCGACCTTCTCCAGATTAGTTGACACTGCTGTAATTAAATACAATGCAGCAGCTCCAAAAATACACCATAATCTATCCAGGGAGGAACAGGAGGCTCTCAAACAACTAGCAGGTTACCGCCATATATTGATTCGCCCGGCGGACAAAGGCGGCGCAATTGTAGTCCAAAATCTCACTGACTACAAATTGGAATTGGAGGGACAACTGGCGGATTCAAAGACGTACATCAAACTCCCTATGGATCCTACAAACCGGTACAAAATGGAACTGGATCAATTGCTCAGTGCAGCAGTGCTCAATAAGAAAATTGAGATGACACTTGCAACAGCATTAACCCAGAAATTCCCAGTAATACCGATAATATACACTGTACCGAAGATCCACAAGAATACCAGCATGCCACCAGGACGTCCCATAATTGCCGCAATCAATTCCCTATATTATCCTGTTTCAAAGCTTCTGGATCAAATCCTCCAACCATATATTCAGATAGAATCAACCTTCATCAAGGACACTACAGCTTTCCTGACACGTCTAGCAACATTTGACATTCTTCCCATCAATACTGTCTTAGTTACTATGGACGTCAGTAGCTTATACACAGCCATACCACAACAAGCAGGAGTGGCAGCAGTGGCGTCCTTCCTGAGGGATAATGACATCATGGATCTGGATCAATCATTATTTGTTGAATTGTTGTCACTAACTCTGGAAAGGAATTATTTCCTATATAATGGGGAATTCTATCAGCAGACCAGCGGGTGTGCCATGGGCAGCCCGGTAGCGCCTAGCCTGGCAAACATTTTTATGTTCCAGGAGGAAAATCAGAAATTCCTGCAGAATCAATCCATCAGTGAACATATATTGATGTATGTTAGATTTATTGACGATCTATTTTTGCTCTGGACGGGCCCGGTCCAAATCTTGAAAGATCATGTGTCTCAAATCAATGAAAGTTCATCACCTATAAAGTATACAATGGATATCCAAACAGCAGCTATCAACTACTTGGATGTGCTTGTAACAATACATGACTCTCGTATCATCACTAAAGTGTTTACCAAGCCCACCGACCGAAACACACTACTGGCAGCATCAAGCCACCACCCAAAGCCTCTTAAAAGAGGTCCTCCGAAATCGCAACTTATGCGAGTTGCGAGGATTTCAAGCACTCTGGAAGCCGCTACTGAGAGTACCAACCAAGTGGTTCAACGATTTGCGCAAAGGGGCTATGACATACGTGCCTTAAGAGCTACCCAGACTGAGGTATTGGCAATGCCCAGATCACAGCTACTCATCCCTAAAGTTCGGGCCCAACAATCAATCTTACCTTGGAAACAGGAGTACACTACATCTAGCCCTGTAGTACAGAGAGCTACCACCGCTCTATGGCCCATAGTCAAATTGGATGCTACACTTCCTTGCTTTCGGACAGTCAAACCGATGGCGTGTTACACGCGAGGGAGGAACATCAAAGATCAGGTGGTGCACACAGACATCACTGGGTTTGACAAGATAGTAACTAAAGCACCCAATTTCCTACAGAAGCCATTTGGCTGCTACCGCTGTTTGAAGTGCACAACCTGTAGAAACCTTGTAGTGTGCCGCTCCTTCAAGCACCCACATACTGGTGTGGACATACCCATCAGACATGTATTGACATGTTTGATGACCCATGTCATATATCTTTTATTCTGTCCATGCCACATGCACAGAACCATCAGAGATAGGATGGCCTTACATAGGTCGGCGATTAACAACGCTATTCTACACAAAAAATCCGACCAACCAGTAGCGAGGCACTTCCTAGAGGCCAACCATTCAGTGGCTGATCTAAAATTTATCTTGATTGACCATGTACCAGTGATGAATCGTGGCGGTGACAGGGATGGTAAACTGCTTAAGTTGGAGACATCTTGGATATATCGTTTGAAGACAGTTAAACCGAACGGTCTTAATGAGAGACTAAGTTGGAGTATATTTCTTTAGACATGTGCCCATTGTAGTATATCTGCAATTTGGATTACTCATTGTGCAGTGCCCACTTATATAGGTCCCCGCTATCCATTCTCTTGACCTTACAACCGGCAGTCTTATTCAGTAGTTATTAATTGCGAGTATTCATTTCTGTCTAAGTGCGTCTATAGCACTTAGCTCTGCCGCGTTGTTGTTATGTTTTATGTTTAATGTTGATTGTTTGTCCGAATTATATTTTCCTACAGGCAGGCGATTCGCCAAGGTAGCCGGCGGCGGCGTCCCACGCACTGTGTTGCTTAGCAGCAGATGCAGGAAGACGTCACCAGCAAGCGCCTCCCCACCTGTCGGACGGAGAGGAAGCAGATTGCAGCCGGCTGCCGGGGTGAACACGCGGGCTTTGTAAGTATAAATATTGTTTCTCCGCCGCCGTGCGGTTGTTTGTATTTGTATTTGCACTTGAAGCCTTGATGCATGTGGTCGTGAACACGATGTTTGCGAACATCGAAACGTTGACCAATTGAACATGTAACTTGTAGCACTTTATTGAAGCATTAATATCTGAAAAAAGACCCCTGGAGTGACGCAGCTGTTTGCCTAGGAAATATATATATATATATATATATATATATATATATATATATATATATTAGTAGATCCGGCACTCTGTCTTGTAGATTTGTAAGTGCCCAGGTGCCTTCCAGCAATTTGTAGAAAGGTAGAAAAAACAGCGGCACTGAAAGGGTCTTTTGTAGGTATTTTTCTTATATTTCCATCAAAGTAACAATGGTAAAACTTCAAATCGGTACACTGTACATGGTTCAATTACTCCGACGTTTCAATGCTACATGCATTTTTCTCAAGGAGCCATGTCGGTACATAGTATACACAAACATTGTTACAACAGCAAGTGTGATTTATACATACCACTCCTGGTCCAGAGCGGGAGTTTGCGGCAGCGTGGAGACAGCCGGCGTCTCCGTCAATCTGTCCCCCGCTGCTGACGTCACTACAGCTACGGCGCCGGCTCCATGGTAACGCTCCTGTTACCAGACGCGTCTCCATGGTGACAGGTCCCCGCAAGCCGATGTGCGTCTTGCTTGCTCCCAGCTCTGAACCAACGCGGATGACTCTATAAAAGAGAATAACAACGGATAAACACGTTAGCAACGTGCGGTTTTTGCAGAGCAGCACTGTGGATAAAAGTTTAGTTATAATTCATCAAATATTCTCAATATAGTACTCTGAACTGGTGTAATCTGCTCAAACAGTAATTGCAGAGGGATAATTGTCCACAGATCAGAGAAATGTGTTCCAACTGAACCTTTCATTAAGTCCCAGTGTTGTGGCTGATCGCAGCCTATGAATCCATTTGGTTTCTGATTGTAACAATAATTTGTCCCTGTCTCCGCCTCTCCTTAGCGGGGGGACATGATCAATCAGAATGAATTGTAAGTCCGCTAGAGTGTGTCCAGCTTCAAGGAAGTGGCGGGCCACCGGTTGGTCCGCCTTGCCTGTGCGAATTGCTAAATTTATAGCAGATCTGTGAAGACCCATCCTCTCCCTGATAGTACGGATGGTCTTCCCGACGTAGCTCAATTTGCAGGGACAAGTTATCATATATATAACGTGGGTAGTTGTACACGTCAGTATATGTTTAATCTGGTAGGTGGTCTCCAGTTGCGGGTGCTGAAATTGAGACCCTGTCTTCATATTTTTGCAGGTGGTGCATTTAATGCATCTGTGACAACCTGGTTTCTTTGATAGAAATGATTGTGACTGGAGCTTTTTGTCACTAAAACCAGTGATGTCAGTATGGACCACAATGTCTTTTATATTTCTGCTACGAGTGTAGCACGCCATTGGCTGTTTATTTTTGAAGCATGGCAGTTGTTTGTCAGAGGACACAATTGGCCACAAGGCCCTACTGGCTCTGTGGACAACTGGACTAGAGGTGGAGAACTGTTGTTTCCACGGAATCTTTTCCTGTTGATTTCTTCTGTCTCTTGGACGCAGTAGCTGTTCTCTAGGGATCTCTAACACCTCTTGTCTCTGTTGGTATAGGGTCTGAATTTCATATCCCCTGCTAGCAAATCTGTTGATGATCTGATCCATGCCTTTGTTCAATGCTTCTGGGGTGTTGCAGATGCGGGCCACCCTCAGCATTTGTGACTTTGGCAGTCCTTTTTTGAGGGGTTTTGGGTGAAAGCTGGATGCGTGCAGGAGGTTGTTTCTGTCCGTCTGTTTAGAAAACAGACTGGTTTGTATTTGACTTTCTACTAAAGATACTTCCACATCAAGGTAATGTATGACATCCTTGCTGATAACGTATGTCAGTTTGATGGGCGAGTCTCTGTTGTTGATGGCTGTGATTGTTTGTTCAAGTTCTGTCTCTGTGCCCGTCCACAAGAGAAACAGATCATCTATAAATCTTGTGAACATTAGTATTTTTGATGATGTTTCCGTTTTATTGAAGAACATTTGTTTTTCTTCGGCAAACATGTATACATTGGCATAACTTGGAGCCACGTGACTACCCATCGCACACCCCGTTTTCTGTTCATAAAATCTGCCATCGAACATGAAATAATTGCGTTCTAGTGTTAGCTGGAGTAGATCTAGAAATAAGTTGTGGTTGAGATCTGTTACTTGATGGTCTTGTAGAAATGTTCTCATAGTTGTTAAACCTGCTGTATGTGGAATCGACGTATAGAGGCTACTTACGTCCAGTGTAGCCATTATTGTTTCAGGTGGTATTGCTGCAATATTATTGAGACGGGTGAGGAAGTCCGTAGTATCTCGTATATATGTGGGTTGTTGTTGGATGATGGGTTGAAGGATTGTATCTAGGAACTGGGAGATTGGGTGGTACAGTGATTGTCTGGCTGATATGATTGGGCGGCCTGGTGGATTCTGGAGACTTTTGTGAATTTTAGGTACTGAATAAATTATTGGGATCTTTGGATGTTTTTCTTGTAAAGCTGTGTATAATTTGTCTGTAATCAGATCTTCATCCCTTGCTTTCTGTAATCGATTATTCAATTCTCTTTGGTACCTTGCTGTGGGGTCATGTTCCAGTTTACAGTATGTGGCTGGATCTGACAGTTGTCGATACAGTTCAGCTTTATAGTCTTCCAGGTCCTGAACTACTATTGCGCCGCCTTTGTCAGCCAGTCTTATAATGATGTCTCTATACGTTCCTAGGTTCTTGAGAGCTTGATTTTCTTCTTTGGTAAGGTTATAATGTTTAATTGTGGGTATTTGCTCATACTTCTGCACAGAGTCCTCTATGAGTCTGGAAAATGTGGTTAATGAAGGATTGGATGACGGGGGGTCAAATTGTGATTTAATTCTTGATTGTATGAATGTGGAAAATGGGATGCTTTCCTCTGGGGATTCTCTGTTGAAAAAACTGTTTCAGGCGGAGTTGTCTATCGAACCGATAATGATCAATATTCCATTGTATGTCATTGTGCTGGTGGGTGGGCACAAATGACAAGCCTTTATTCAATACTTTTTCTTCACAATCGGTAAGCCTTCTCTTTGACAAATTGATGATTATGTTGTTATGTTGGGATTGCGCCCTTGCTGCCCTCTGGTTCTGGCGCCCCCTGCGGGTGGGCGTCCTTTTGGGGCATTGTTTCTGCGGTCTCTTGTGCGCTCCCCTAAAGGGACATCCTCCTGTGTTTGTGGATCATCCGAGAAGCGTACCCCGAATTCACTATCAGAATTTGATGTATTAGTGGCATTTACTTGTGTCTCCCTTCTCCGTCTGTAGGTGTTTCTTCCCATTTTCACTGAAGAGCGTTGGTACGCCGGTTCTCCTCCCATCAACCATCTGTATACTTTATTTTCTTCATAGTCAGTACACACTATGCAATATTTATTGTTTTTGAATTGGATAATTTCCTTCCGATATTTGTCTATTTGTTGTTGTAATTCATTGTTCCAATCTGGGTTTGATGCTTGTAGATCGCTGATATGGTTTTGGTGTTCGAATTCAGTGATTTTAATGCGGGCAACTTCCAGTTCCCTTGCTGACTCTTCAATAACTAGTAACATTAGGTCGGTGCTACCAGATTAAACATATACTGACGTGTACAACTACCCACATTATATATATATGATAACTTGTCCCTGCAAATTGAGCTACGTCGGGAAGACCATCCGTACTATCAGGGAGAGGATGGGTCTTCACAGATCTGCTATAAATTTAGCAATTCGCACAGGCAAGGCGGACCAACCGGTGGCCCGCCACTTCCTTGAAGCTGGACACACTCTAGCGGACTTACAATTCATTCTGATTGATCATGTCCCCCCGCTAAGGAGAGGCGGAGACAGGGACAAATTATTGTTACAATCAGAAACCAAATGGGATTCATAGGCTGCAATCAGCCACAACACTGGGACTTAATGAAAGGTTCAGTTGGAACACATTTCTCTGATCTGTGGACAATTATCCCTCTGCAATTACTGTTTGAGCAGATTACACCTGTTCAGAGTACTATATTGAGAATATTTGATGAATTATAACTAAACTTTTATCCACAGTGCTGCTCTGCAAAAACCGCACGTTGCTAACGTGTTTATCCGTGGTTATTCTCTTTTATAGAGTCATCCGCGTTGGTTCAGAGCTGGGAGCAAGCAAGACGCACATCAGCTTGCGGGGACCTGTCACCATGGAGACGCGTCTGGTAACAGGAGCGTTACCATGGAGCCGGTGCCGTAGCTGTAGTGACGTCAGCAGCGGGGGACAGATTGACGGAGACGCCGGCTGTCTCCACGCTGCCGCAAACTCCCGCTCTGGACCAGGAGTGGTATGTATAAATCACACTTGCTGTTGTAACAATGTTTGTGTATACTATGTACCGACATGGCTCCTTGAGAAAAATGCATGTAGCATTGAAACGTCGGAGTAATTGAACCATGTACAGTGTACCGATTTGAAGTTTTACCATTGTTACTTTGATGGAAATATAAGAAAAATACCTACAAAAGACCCTTTGAGTGCCGCTGTTTTTTCTACATATATATATATATATATCTATATATCTCTATATATATATATATATATATATATATATATATGCACTCTCACCCAGCCTTACAGCAGTGGGGTGCCCATCTAAGATGCACGAGGTAACATGCACCAAATGTAGTCCAGAATCCACACACCAGAAGGTGGGTGGTGATGGAGCACTCTCCAGTTTCTATAAATGAATAACGAGGGTTCGTCCTAGTATTCCAATAGTAGATAATTTATTGGCAATGTAATGTTACTCTCCATAAATGCTCTGACGTTTCGGTCCTATTAAAGGACCTTTATCAAGGAAAAGTGCTCCTCCACAAGGAAGGAGAGGGAGAAGGTGGCGCTGTGACCTGGGCTGCTTCACTAGCAGCTGCTGTAGGTGTCGGGTTAGTTAGACCCGAACTATGTAGTACAAAAAAAGACGGGGTGAGCAGCGCTGGCTATGTGGGTGTGTGTAATGAAAATTGGACTGATTGTACAAGTTAAAAAACAGTAGGTTTAATGTGACCAATAAAATAAATAAACACAAATATACATTAAGACTGGTTTTTGGGGGATTAAAATGCAGTGTGTGGACTGTCCATTCCTATTGTGCCTGGAGTTAGGACCATAAAGTGCAAATGCAAGTGCAAAAATATTGGGGTTACCGTCCACCTGTAGATCGGATGCTGGGGTGTGTGATTTGTATCTCCCTGGGACTCAAGGCCCGAGTTGGAATTAGGGCCGAGTCACCTTCCAGAGTGAGGGAGTCACCCAGAGCTGGATTGTCCAATAGGCATGGATGGAGTTCTTCCGGGTGGGAGGCAAATCGCCAAAGTGCAGCAATTGATGGTCCACAATGGAAAAAAGGTCCAAGGCTGGTCTGGAGTAGTCCAATAAAACTGGTTGTGGGTAGACACCTGACGCGTTTCGCCGTCTCAGCGGCTTTATCAAAGGTGATGTGGCATTGTATCTGAAGGGTTTATATACCAGACTAAACAGGAAGTGAGTTGGTCACATGATGCACATTCTAACACATAATCAGTCCAATTTGTTCATAAAATATAATTAAAGTATGCAGAGGAGGCAGAAAATAACAAGAATAATATATTTGTATTAATTAAAAAACGTTTTTCCACATAATACAGATAAAGAAAATAATCAGGGGAAAGGGTTTATTGGTGTACTATAGTCACATGTTGCGGGGTATTGCATTAAGGAAATGAGGTTTCATTGGTTAGGGGGTTGGTACTGGTTAACTGTAACGATCCCGTATTGGTCTGGGATGTGAGTGAGGAGATAGGGCATTGATGCAGAAAGCACTGAGGGCGGAAGTACTGTGTCTGTGCTTCCTAGTCAGCGGGTGTAACACTGGTATAATGAAGGTGGGCGGGTAGGGAGTAGTTAGCGTCCGGTCTTATAGTGCAAAGGCTGTGGATACTTAATACGGCCGGACGCACGTCTCTGTATTGTAGATGCATCGACGTAAAAAAGTAGGTGTGTCTCCGGCGTCCGATCACGTGATCGGGACAGAGGGAGTAATCATCCCTCTGTACTGCGTTCACGTGGTCAGTGACGCTGTTCAGTGGTTGCCATAGCATTTTAAAAAAAAAACAGTGGGCAGGGGGAACGTGCGGCTCCGTGTTAGTGATGTAATGATAGGGAGATGGGCGTCTCTCTGACTTTAGGTCACGTGGTCAGAACAAGGGGAGTAATCTTCCCTTTGGTGACGTTACTGGGTGGTTGCCAAGGTAATAACAAATACAAAATGTAAATTAGGCAGGTAGAGAGATATGTGGCAATCAAAAGAACATATTTACGTTATCAGAAGGTAAGCAAATATTTATGACAGTTCAATGAGGGTTTACTGTAGAAGTTGATATTAGGGATTGGGGTTATATTAAAACTAAAGTGTTATGATCATATAGTTATAAAAAATCTATAAACCAGATAGATGCTAATGGAGGTATGAATATAAATAAATAGAAGTGTATATATAATGATGATAATAAAAATATAAATATAAAAATATGAAGATATGAAGAAAAGGGAGGAATGGACGTGGAAAATTTATTAGGATAAGATGAAAAAATAAAAAATAAGAAATAGTCACAATATAAATATATATAATGAATAGCTTGCAATTGGAAACAATTTCATTATTAGTTGACTGAATGTATGTATACATTTCTATTTCTATTGATCAAAGTTTCTCTTCCCAGTGAACATGATTATGCAGGATTCGTTCAGACATTAATAGAAGATACGATAGTTAGCAAATAAAGATATAAATAAATCTAAATTTATTAGGGAGGTCAAAGATATATAAAGAACAGGATTAGAGCCAAAAAGCCGGTAAGTGTTGGTTCTGAATAGAAACAGTAAAGATACTGTGTTGCCTCCTAGATCAGGACATTAAGCTCGACCGCCTCATTTAGGCCCTCTGGATGTATTGATCCAAACTGGTGCATCCAGTATACTTCCTGGCGACATAGACTCCTGTATCTGTCGCCCCCTCTGGAGGTTACATCTATATATTCTATGCCTAGAATTTTTAAACTTTTGGGGTCTTTATTGTGGTGGATAGAAAAGTGTTTGGAAACACTGTGGGTTAATATACCATTAATAATGTTGCGTCTATGTTCTAGGAACCTTATTTTCAATTTCCGAGTTGTTCTGCCTACATAGAAAATTTTGCAGCTGCAGGTCAGAATATAGATAATATATTTTGTGTCGCAATTAATGAAATGTTTAATAGTATATATATTCTTTGTGGTTGGAATCATATATGTTTTTGTTTTATGGATAAATGAACAGGTTATACATCTGTTTCCGTTGCAGCTGAAACATCCTTTGGGTTTCTGAGGTAGCCACGTATTGCTGGCATTTGTAGTTGATTCTTCTTCTCTCAAGAAACTTGGAGCCAGCAGATGTTTCAGAGAATTGCTTTTTTTGAAGATAAAAATAGGTTCGTTGGGAAGACATTTGGCCAAAAAAGGGTCCTGCTTTAGAATTGGAAAATTTTTCTTGATGATCTTTTTAATCTCCATACTAGAGTTATTAAAGGTAGAGATATATGCAATGTCTTTGTTAGGCGTTTCTTTCACTTTATCGGTGTAGGTCAAAAGGTTTTTTCTCTCAACACTGAGTATTTCGTTAAGGGCTTTTGTTACTAGGTGTTGTGGATATCCTCTTTGGAGGAAAGCAGATGACATATCCTGGGCTTGTATGATAAAATCGTCTGTATTAGAACAGTTCCGCCTTAACCTAGTAAATTGGCTCTTGGGAATAGAGCGTTTCCACGGAAAGTAGTGCTGACTTTTAAAATGAAGATAGGCATTTTTTCCCACTTCTTTTATGTAGTTTTTAGTGATGATTTTATTGTCGACTATCTCCAGTGAGATGTCTAGAAAAGTGGTTCTAGTTGCGTGAAGGTGATGAGTGAAAATTAAATTGAACTGATTGTGATTCAAGTGATCAACAAAAGATTGTGCTGAAGGTGCATCCCCATCCCAAATAATAAAAAGATCGTCAATGTACCGGCCATAGAGGACCAGGTTCGCGCCAAAGTCACTCCCCCAAATTAGTTGTTCCTCCACCTCGCCCATGTAAAGGTTTGCGTAGCTTGGCGCAAACCTGGTCCCCATGGCGGTACCCATGACTTGTAGATAGTAAGTGTCTAAAAAAAGGAAATAATTGTGTTCCAAAATAAAAAGAATAGAATCCCGAATAAAGTGTTGGTGTTCCACCCTCAGGTCATTATCTTTTGCCAATCTGTCTGCAATTACCTGGATACCTGTGTGATGTGGAATATTTGAGTAAAGGCTCTGGATGTCCAGAGTAAGAAACTGATATGAATTTTTCCAAGTAAAATCTGTGATTAAATTTAAGAAGGAGGTAGTATCTTTGATATATGACCTGAGGGTGGGCACCCGTGGTTGTAAAAAACTATCAACATAAAAAGAAAGGTTAGAAGTAAGTGAATTAATTCCCGAAATAATAGGTCTCCCAGGGGGTGAGGTGAGGGATTTGTGTACCTTGGGTAAATGATAATAAATAGGCACCACAGGGTGTTCAGTGAAAAGGAAACGAAATTCATCATTTGAAATAATGCCTGCAAAGGATGTTTCAGCTGCAACGGAAACAGATGTATAACCTGTTCATTTATCCATAAAACAAAAACATATATGATTCCAACCACAAAGAATATATATACTATTAAACATTTCATTAATTGCGACACAAAATATATTATCTATATTCTGACCTGCAGCTGCAAAATTTTCTATGTAGGCAGAACAACTCGGAAATTGAAAATAAGGTTCCTAGAACATAGACGCAACATTATTAATGGTATATTAACCCACAGTGTTTCCAAACACTTTTCTATCCACCACAATAAAGACCCCAAAAGTTTAAAAATTCTAGGCATAGAATATATAGATGTAACCTCCAGAGGGGGCGACAGATACAGGAGTCTATGTCGCCAGGAAGTATACTGGATGCACCAGTTTGGATCAATACATCCAGAGGGCCTAAATGAGGCGGTCGAGCTTAATGTCCTGATCTAGGAGGCAACACAGTATCTTTACTGTTTCTATTCAGAACCAACACTTACCGGCTTTTTGGCTCTAATCCTGTTCTTTATATATCTTTGACCTCCCTAATAAATTTAGATTTATTTATATCTTTATTTGCTAACTATCGTATCTTCTATTAATGTCTGAACGAATCCTGCATAATCATGTTCACTGGGAAGAGAAACTTTGATCAATAGAAATAGAAATGTATACATACATTCAGTCAACTAATAATGAAATTGTTTCCAATTGCAAGCTATTCATTATATATATTTATATTGTGACTATTTCTTATTTTTTATTTTTTCATCTTATCCTAATAAATTTTCCACGTCCATTCCTCCCTTTTCTTCATATCTTCATATTTTTATATTTTTATTATCATCATTATATATACACTTCTATTTATTTATATTCATACCTCCATTAGCATCTATCTGGTTTATAGATTTTTTATAACTATATGATCATAACACTTTAGTTTTAATATAACCCCAATCCCTAATATCAACTTCTACAGTAAACCCTCATTGAACTGTCATAAATATTTGCTTACCTTCTGATAACGTAAATATGTTCTTTTGATTGCCACATATCTCTCTACCTGCCTAATTTACATTTTGTATTTGTTATTACCTTGGCAACCACCCAGTAACGTCACCAAAGGGAAGATTACTCCCCTTGTTCTGACCACGTGACCTAAAGTCAGAGAGACGCCCATCTCCCTATCATTACATCACTAACACGGAGCCGCACGTTCCCCCTGCCCACTGTTTTTTTTTTTAAAATGCTATGGCAACCACTGAACAGCGTCACTGACCACGTGAACGCAGTACAGAGGGATGATTACTCCCTCTGTCCCGATCACGTGATCGGACGCCGGAGACACACCTACTTTTTTACGTCGATGCATCTACAATACAGAGACGTGCGTCCGGCCGTATTAAGTATCCACAGCCTTTGCACTATAAGACCGGACGCTAACTACTCCCTACCCGCCCACCTTCATTATACCAGTGTTACACCCGCTGACTAGGAAGCACAGACACAGTACTTCCGCCCTCAGTGCTTTCTGCATCAATGCCCTATCTCCTCACTCACATCCCAGACCAATACGGGATCGTTACAGTTAACCAGTACCAACCCCCTAACCAATGAAACCTCATTTCCTTAATGCAATACCCCGCAACATGTGACTATAGTACACCAATAAACCCTTTCCCCTGATTATTTTCTTTATCTGTATTATGTGGAAAAACGTTTTTTAATTAATACAAATATATTATTCTTGTTATTTTCTGCCTCCTCTGCATACTTTAATTATATTTTATGAACAAATTGGACTGATTATGTGTTAGAATGTGCATCATGTGACCAACTCACTTCCTGTTTAGTCTGGTATATAAACCCTTCAGATACAATGCCACATCACCTTTGATAAAGCCGCTGAGACGGCGAAACGCGTCAGGTGTCTACCCACAACCAGTTTTATTGGACTACTCCAGACCAGCCTTGGACCTTTTTTCCATTGTGGACCATCAATTGCTGCACTTTGGCGATTTGCCTCCCACCCGGAAGAACTCCATCCATGCCTATTGGACAATCCAGCTCTGGGTGACTCCCTCACTCTGGAAGGTGACTCGGCCCTAATTCCAACTCGGGCCTTGAGTCCCAGGGAGATACAAATCACACACCCCAGCATCCGATCTACAGGTGGACGGTAACCCCAATATTTTTGCACTTGCATTTGCACTTTATGGTCCTAACTCCAGGCACAATAGGAATGGACAGTCCACACACTGCATTTTAATCCCCCAAAAACCAGTCTTAATGTATATTTGTGTTTATTTATTTTATTGGTCACATTAAACCTACTGTTTTTTAACTTGTACAATCAGTCCAATTTTCATTACACACACCCACATAGCCAGCGCTGCTCACCCCGTCTTTTTTTGTACCTTTATCAAGGAGCCTATATATACAAAAAGGTAAATGTGTGAAAACACAAATCATACAGAGATTTTACAGAATACAAGTGACCAGGTGCAGCTAGGTGTAATCCTAAGGCGCTGCATCCTGGTGATAGAAGAAAATGAATTCCCTACTTGGAGCTATGAGGTACACATCAATCAACGTAGTAGCCCTGCTTGGGGTCTGAACAGCATACTGGTCAGGCTGCTGCCATGACCGAGTATTTATGCTGTAACTGATTGCCTGAATGGGAACACTTGCTGTGGCCGCGTCAGTGGCTCACACGCTGTTAGATGCCTTCTTCCGGTCATACCAGAAGTTCGGCAGCTGGGGATCCCCTGTCAGTGGAGTGCATATTTGGAACGCACAGCTTCCGGGTAGTCCAGAGCTGTTTGTACAGTATATGGGGTGACTAAGGCTAATGACTTGTGAGGCAGCGGGGGTATTCCAGCTGGAATCCCCTGTCACTGCCTGCACAAATCTGACTCGCACAGCTTCCGTGTGATACAGAGCTGTGTGTATATGCTCATATGTACTGGGGACATAGAATGGAGACTGCGGTATCATGCCAGCTATTAAGGAGCTATAAGGGTATGGTGGTTACAGCTACTGGGTAGGTGTGATAACCTATGAGGTGCTGTGATGCACTGGAATGAAACCGGGGTATTGGTTATTATATTAGGTATAGCAGTGAGGAGTATATTTTAAAGGGTAGCCAGTGGGCTAACACTGGGGAATCTACATGTCCATATGGGGATGGGGGTTAGATGGGAGGGCGTAATGACCCAGTATGGATGGGTACTCTATATGGTTTGGGAGTGTCTAATGGGCTCTGAAGTGTTCCAGGGGCTATATAGGTGTACCGAAGGTGTTATACATTAAATATATTGTGGCTCTGTGTTAATTCCTTTATGGTTTTTCTGTTATCTTGTATCTTATTCCTGTTACTATTGCTATTGTTATATTATTATTTATATTATTTTTATTATTTTATTTTTGTTTTTATTTTATTTTGTTTTAATTGCATTACTTTCTGCGTCGTGTGTGTGTGGGGGGGGGGGGGGGGGGGGGACTGCCATAGGTGCATTCTATGGAGTGGGGTGATAACGCAAATATTTGTATGATTGATTATATATGATTGATAACCCAGACTTGTATATATTTACTTTATTACCTTTAAATATAACGGCAACGCTGAAATGATTGCACACCAACACAACCTTGTTATAAAATGTATGACAATGCTTTACTTGAAAAATAGCTTCATTACAGGTATTTGCAAATGCAGACTAACACAAGAAACATAAAATTGATTATCTAATACTTAAACAGTAATTCTAAATCAAATCAAAATGGACACCTTTTAAGGACATTGATCAGCCAGGATTAAACCTCCTTCATAGTTACCTCCAGCCCCCTGTGCCTGCTTGTTCTTCCTCAACTGCCTCTCTCCTCCTTCTCTAACTCTGATATTTAAACCTTAATCACATTAATTAATTAATTACTCATAAGCATTGAGTCTTATTGGAAAGCTCTGCTTTCAATCATGATGTCATAATTAACCCAACACCCACTTCATTGTAACTAGGCAAAGATTCAGTGGCCTTGGGGTCTACGCATGTGTGGCCCTGTTCCCATATTATTCAGTTTGTGGAGACTAGCTTTCTGTCATTGCTCCATTATAATGTCAACATCACATTCTTAAGCTTCTAAAACCAAAAACAATTCTCTATGAGAAATCACCTTTACAGCACTGTTCTGAATGATCAGTCATTTTATAATGTTATTATGCAAGTCATGCCTAACAAAATGGCCGCCGTTTCTGACATATTATCACTGTTCAGCGCAAAGGGAAGGCCTCATACGCAGTGAATAGTACATTGTGCAACAAGCTAAAGTCATCTGCAGCAATAATAGCAGCAGTCAGGAAAACAGAATATAATAAAAGCATAGATTTATTGATTCGTTGATTTTCTGTATTAACAGTTCCATCCTCAGAACTTTTTTCATATCTCCGAAGAAAGTTCATATCTCTCGTACTGAGCATCATTTGTTTCTCTCTTAATACATCGGAAAAACTTCTTGAAGCATTTCACTAGTATACAGAAAAATCAATAATATTATCTTGGCAAAAACATTAAACTTCTTAAAGCATATTTAACATTGACTTATGCGAACCAGTTATTGACTTATGCGAACCAAATAAACCAACTGTAGGGAATCACATCACTCACACCTGTTCAATAAACTAAATTTTTTTCAACCCAAATAATTTCATTCAACTTTCCTTTTAACGTCACCATCAGTTTAGTATTTGTGATGCTTGTACCATATTTTAATTATGTTCACAACCCCAATCAAATTTTATAATCTGGCGATAATGTAAATAAATGTTTCTTTTAATATACCATATGTTACTTTCAAATCTTCATGTTGAATCACCACTGTATTAATTAGTAAAAGTAAAATTTATTACAATATATCTTGTTTGTAACCATTTAGAAACCTTAAGTTTGTAAATATAATATAATCCTTGTGGTAATGTCCTTGGCTTATGAGACAGTATGTTTGAGAAAACATCATAAGAAACAATTCAATGAGTAACCTTTTTATCTAGATTTTCTACTAGCTCACCCAACTCTGTCACATGATACTACATGTTTTGTTGTACTCCAAAATATCTCCTGTTATTACTCTCTTTACCAATTTAGGGTATTTAATGTTCTCTACAACAGCATTTCTCTAATCATGTTCAGTTATTCAATTTTGTTAATACATGTGATACTTTCCTGATTCTACTTTGGACCCTTTGTTAGTTTTAAACCTGAGGAGAGTCAGTAACCTTATAAAATTCACTTGTGTGAATCCTACATAGATAGTGAAGTGTTGTTTGATTTGACTGATATTGAAGTAGCCATTAACCCAACATTACTGGAGTGATACCGTAGATGACAATCTAACCAACAATCAATTTACCTTATTGTTCTTTTTATCAGCTCATGATGAGCGTCTAAGGAAGAAATGTCAGTTTGCATATAGATATTATGTTTGCACCATTGTTACCATCCTTACTTAGAATGCCTCTTCTTTACTGATACCTCACCAGATGTATTCTATCAATGGTTCTGGTGTGGGAGTTCTTAGTTACTTTTATGTTATTACTCATATATTTATTTTAAACCTTCTAATTAGTTTAACATATTGGCTATCAGTATTTTATTACCATCCTCTGATGCATACCGAAACCTGGGAGAATCAGTAGTATGATGTATATGTGTGTCTGTTATGATTAAAATGAAAAGCAGAAGTAGAATACACCACCATGACTCAATACGCAATACCTCTTTGATAACTATACACACTGTCCTTGCCAGCAACCAATCCCTGGTAACCCTCATTCACTATAAAAAGATGAAAACTTAAAAAAACAAAAATGACTTCTTCAGTGAGTGTATGGGAAACTTGGTCACTCAAGGGAATCCTTCTTTTACACCTTGTCCACAACCCATAGGGACACCACTAAGGGTATCACCCGATTCCGTGGACCTCTTCTCGCCCACAACCCGCAGGGACAACACTAAGGATGCCCCCCGATTCCGTGGACCTTGTCTTGGTCTGTGTGGGGGCCCTGGACAGGCCCATCATCAAATAAGTTTATTAAGTTAAAATTAAAGTCACAATATTTATCTGCATCAGTATCTTTTTCCTTCAACTGATATCACCACCAGGTCAGAAACCTTCTTGCAGTGAGACGCATTAATTCAATCGGTTTGTTTCACAGGGACGGGTCTTGCCTTTGATCTACGAGACATTTAATTGTAAGAATTTTCTCACCATTGCATAGTCTCCAGGCTGGACTTTATAACAACATCCCTTCATAAGCTTGTTTGCTTTTCTGGTAAAGTCTTTAGATGATGTGAGAATTAGAGTGACAGGTCTGCTGCTGGATGTTGAATAAGGTTTGATGGTCTCCCAAAAAAAAATGTGTATATATATATATATATATTAAAATAATGATCTTATAAGTGGACAGGTTCAGTGGCTGCTGAGGAGTAGTGTGACCTGCCCTCACTGCCCTGTGCTGTGCTCCATGCCATGTGCTCCGTGCTGTGCTGTGCTCCGTGACCTGCCCTCACTGCCCTGTGTTGTAGACTTGTGGCCTGAGCCCTGTAGTGTGATTTAACTAACTAGGTGCTGCAGTGCTCACACGCATGGGCTGCAGTGTCCACTGTCCAGGGGCTGTCCTGTGGCCCGTGCCCGGATGTGATTTATTTAGCCCTAAGCCCTGTGTTGTGATTTATTTTATTTAGCCCTGAACCCTGTGTTTTTTTTGTGATTTAACTAACTAACTCAGTGCTGCAGTGCTCACACACAGGGGCTGCAGTGCTGCTGAGTAGTACACTGTGTACAGGGGCAGCATTAATACAAGGGGCTGTGTCCAGTGTGACGGCCTATATCTTATCCATTGTCCAGTGTCACAAGTCACTCACGACATATATCCTGTGTCCTGTCCTGTGTGACGACTGACGACATATCCTGTGTCCAGTGTGACGACATATATCCTGTGTCCAGTGTGACGACATATATCCTGTGTCCAGTGTGACGACATATATCCTGTGTCCACCGTGACATATATCCATTGTCCAGTGTGATGACATATATCCTGTGTCCAGTGTGATGACATATATCCAGTGTGACGACATATATCCTGTGTCCAGTGTGACAACATATATCCTGTGTCCAGTGTGACGACATATATCCTGTGTCCAGTGTGACGACATATATCCTGTGTCCAGTGTGACGACATATATCCAGTGGCCAGTGTGACGACAATATATCCTGTGTCCAGTGTCACAAGTCACAACATATATCCTGTGTCCAGTGTGACATGTAATGTGTGCCGGCATATATTCTGTGTCCAGCGTGACCTATATCCATTGTCCAGTGTGACGACATATATCCTGTGTCCAGTGTGACGACATATATTCTGTGTCCAGTGTGACGACATGTATCCTGTGTCCAGTGTGACGACATATATCCTGTGTCCAGCGTGACATATATCCATTGTCCAGTGTGACGACATATATCCTGTGTCCAGTGTGACGACATATATCCAGTGGCCAGTGTGACAACAATATATCCTGTGTCCAGTGTCACAAGTCACAACATATATCCTGTGTCCAGTGTGACATGTAATGTGTGCCGGCATATATCCTGTGTCCAGCGTGACCTATATCCATTGTCCAGTGTGACGACATATATCCTGTGTCCACTGTGACGACATATATCCTGTGTGACGACATATATCCTGTGTCCAGTGTGACAAGGTCCACAAGTGTAAGGTCCACATGTATGTGATGCCCACTGCTGTCGCCTAGCTTAGTCATCCAGCTACCTCGGGATAACCTTATGGCCCTACTACAGTATATGAAAACGATTTTGTGAGCTGTGAAGTGATCAAAATTGTCTAGAAATGAGTGGAAACTAATGTTATTGAGCTTAATAACACTTTAGGGGCAAAAACAGGCCCGAAAACTATTATTTTAGCAATTTTTAGCATTTTTCCAAATACATCCAGATCCAAAACCAAAACCAAAACCCGCAAGGGTGGTTTTGCCAAAACCAATCCAGATCCAAAACACGAAGGGAGATCCAGATCCAAAACCAAAACCCGAAAAAGTGGCCGCCGCACATCTCTAATAATTTTGTATGCATGTAAATTCAATAAATTTATTTTTAACCTTAGGAATGAACCTTGGTAGGGCGGATGTGAGATGGTTCTATAGGAATAATTTTCCTGGGTTCTTTCTTTTGCAGATGAGTTTGGGCCTCTGCATAAGATGAAATCAACATACATGCCCTCTCTCTCCTTACATGGGTCATCCCATGGGCAGCTTCTGTATATGCCAGGAGGAGGGGTTTGGGGAGCTACTGATCTGCCCCCACCATCTTTCCATAGGCCATTAGCCCTTTGACTGCATCCATTCATCATCCATTGGCACATTCCTGTTAAATACACAACTCTTGGTGCTTTATGAACTTCTGCTAAAAAAACATTAAATTGTATAGTGGTGTGATTCACAACAGTGGCCATCTTATTTTTGTTACCAAGTGCAACAAGATCACTTTATAACATGTGAGCTTGACACTTAACAACTACTGCCTTTGCAGTGAGTTGCACAGCCTCAATGAGCTCCTTTACTTGCTGTGATATTAGCGTATTATATCATAGCAAAATCACGATGGAAAATTAGGATCTCTAAATCCAATACTACCGCATATCCCGTATATGGCCATCCTGAGTCTGCTTGTTGGTGACAACTACAATCTTTGTAGAAATTTTGCTTTAAATATTCCTCACAATCATGTTCTAAATCCTGCCTCTCGTCCATCCTCTGGGACTCCCGGGTCCCACCAGGTAGCAGAGTAGCAGGATTTAGCGTACCACACCTGACAATGGTCAGGTCATGTGGAGCTGGGAGCAGAAGGAGAGAACCATGCACTGGAAATGTCATGTCCGTGAGGAGTTCATTAGAAAAAATGTAGCATTAGAGACACATAGTGTGCGGTGTCCTATAATTTCTATACAAAGGCTGCAGCAGCCGCCACAGTCCTTAAACATGTTGGTAAAGCAGATGCCACTCGGTCAAGTGTGCAACTGTAGCACCTGATGGGTCTATGTGAACCCCCATGTATATGTGTTCAAACTCCCAAGGCCGCTGCTTGTTGTTCATTTCAGTAAAGACAGGTATATGATAAATCTGATATATCCAGTGCTGTGGTTTCTGTCAGTTCGTGTATCAGAGCCTTAAATGAAAAATGATGTCACTATATTGTACTTTGTCAGCTCTGTGTCCGTTAGATTTAGTAGTAGTCATAGAAAAGGTGTCAGTAAGAGAATCCTGTAAAGAATTTAAGCACATCATTAGATCATAAACATATTGAATCAGCATTGTGGTAGCAATCATGCAACTCATTGTGGGACATAGAGGGGCTGTCAATAAAACTTTTGCTTAATTGATTCCACGTATATTGGACTGCACTGTAAATAAATGCAATAAGTACTGACTATTTGCTATTTGATAGTAAGAGATATGCAGATCATAAATCAATGATTAGATGACTGTAATACTTCCATAACTGTAAAGTGAATTTATTTGCACTAAAAAAATAATAAGAATAATCACATTGGGCAGATAACCTGCAATAGCAGAGTGTTGCAAATACTATGGGTATTAGATAATATGCCTTTTTGTAAAATTTGGAAAAAACAATTTCTTGTGGTCCATAGATGTTCAGAAACTTGTGACAGGATGAGTAGTTAAAAACTCATCAAAATACTAATTGCTAATGCCTAATATCGGTTAGTGCCTTCTGACAGCAGTCTCTCATGGATTCCTGTTAATAATACACAATTTCTTCCAAACCACTCTGAGAAAAAACAATCATTAAATCATTACAAATATTTGAGAGAATATCATGATTAGTTGTGCAGCAAATGTGATTACTAGTAGCAGTACCCAGTTGTGCTGTGCCTAATTGTGACCTCCATTCCTTATTTGTAGGCTCATATGCATGACCAATGGATCTAGTAAAGTGGCAACATGCAATCAGATAAATCAGTAAGCATAAAAATGCAACTCAATATGCATCTTATAATAATCACTATAAAATCTGTATTTTTCAATAAGGGCTTTGATAAGGATTCTGCAGAGGTACCTGCAGACTCAATATTATTTTCTAAAGAATTTCTAGTGGCTCAGTAATAATAATAATAATAATAATAATAATAATAATAATAATATTTTTTTAAAACACTTGCTTTTTCTGTGCAAAATTAAATGCCTCAATTTGAAAATTAATCTTTTCTCTGGAATGGTCACACCACTATTGGCTGGAATTTAATTTAAAAAGAACAAGCAAAAGCAATAGCATTATTAAGCCACGACATTATATTAGCATTTGTCTTTCGGGGTTAAAAATGGCAGTTTTTAAACAGATGTTGATAAAACAACATTATCACATGAGGGAAGCAAAGGGGAGGGGGCTGGAGGTCATCACTGATCACTGTCCCATACAAACATTGCAATAACTTTAATCTATTCATTGTGCTTTTTCAAAAGGGAGAAAAAAAAATGTTTAATTCTAAGATCTTTCAACATATAATTGTTTAAATGTCCTTGTTATGGAAAACAGTTCTGTAACAGTCCTTGGATATTTCACATCATTTAGGAATAAAACTTTATTCTCTTATCAATCTCATTAACCATTTCCTGCCTTTAATTTCCTATTGAGTTATTTCTGATATTACTCTCACCTCATCACTGAAAAAAACTTCTTCCCTTCTGCTTTTTCAAAAATAAACAAAAATTTAAAAATTATTCTTTTTTTTCCCATTTTTTTTTCCTCCCTTAAACTAAACTAAGGCTCTAAAACAGATATCACCTCTCCTCACTTCTCACTGAACAGAATTAACCCCTCAGTGGGACAGTACAATCTTTCCAAACATATGTGGGTTAGTGGGGTATACTATCTCAATTCTTGGAGCTTTCACCACCTGTCACCAGACCATTGCGCATTCACTCTCATCAAATAATCATTACCTCGCAGGTGCATCATCATCGCCAATTCCAACTAACTATAACCAGCATAGTATTTTCTATTCCTTCTCACTTGCTCACACCAGTCACATACTCAGTGAACTTTCTGTGATCCGATACAAATGCTTAAAATGGTATTACCTCTTTCAAAGACAAAAATGTAAATAAAATAAATGAAAAATTTCCCCAAAAAACTTAACCTAGCATTATGTGTCGCCCAATGTTATCACACCTACGCTGCGTTATGTGCCGCCCAATGTTATCACACCTACGCTTTCCACGCTGCGTTATGTGTCACCCAATGTTATCACACCTACGCTTCCACGTGTCCCACCCCCACCCTGTCTTCTCTTGTTATTCTTTCCCATATATTCTACCTTGTACGTAGGTGGCAGATACCCCCTGTGAATCTCACTACCGGTCAGCACTCTCACAGGAAAAATCAACTTGTCAAATCAAAAAAATTATATGCAATATGCCATTCTTTGTTACCATATCTGCACATTGTCTAAGCGATCATTACATGTTTAGATCACTATCTCCCCTGGTTATCTAGCTAACTGTGGCCACAGTATTAACCCCTTAAGATACTCTATCAATTTAGTACCCTCCCCCTTTCAAAACAAACCTAAAAATAACAAACAAAATTAAATTAACACAAATAAACAAAAAATGGCTTAAAAAAAATCAACCCAGGACTTATCTGCGCATTACTCAAGGTATATCTGATTCAATATATGTATCCAGATCAAGCAAATAAGCAATAGAAATTGCCAACAGAAAACACGGCCTAATATGTCAATATGAACCTTTAAGAATAGTTGTTATATTGGACTTATATCTCATCGATATATATCACTTTTCTTATTCAAAATGTATTACTCATTAAATGAAAAAACATTGAATTCACATTATCATTTCCTGTTTCTTCACCTAACATGGATAACTCCTTATCTCGCATTACATCAACTGAATCCATCACTTTAGAGTTTCCAACTCACAGCTGCTTTGTTTACTAAACCAAAAAAAAAAAAAAAAATCAAAAACCCATAGCAGAAAAACATCAGTCCTACATTACGTACTTCATCTCCGCAAGACAAGAGACAAAAAAAAAACTTTACAATGAGATAAACTCGATCTTACTTTCTTTGTAATAAACAATATTCCAATTAACTTTATTTATTCTGGTGGTAAAAATGAACTGTTACTTGGCTTACAATATTAGCATCTACTTCTTTAAACTCTGTATTTTAATGGACCTCTGTCTATGGATATAAAGAAATTAGCTCAAACTGTTCCATTGTAATCAGGCTGCTTGCTAGATCTAACACTGCAACATATATTTAATTATTTATTAACATTTTCTTATATAAACTATATACAGTAGACATGTTTAACTGGTCCTTTCCGATCCCCCTCCAATCCGGGGGTTTCCAAACAATACAGGGTATGGATAAATCATGCATTCCATTTCTTCCACATGTTGCTGGCCAGTCAACCAGGAAGAAATGTAAATGCACAACCTCCTATCTCTAATCACCAAATTATAAGCATGGGAAAACCTACAACAAATATATGCAACTTCTTTAAAATTTATAGATTGGACAAACAAAGAAACTAATTATCAAAACAACCGGTACAGATTAGTTACTTCAGCAATATCCTCAACAGACAATATACACCAAACAATCCAACCGCGGTCAAAAAATAAAAACAAACAAAAATACTGTCATTTAAAGAATTAAAAAAAAAAAAGTAGAAAATCATTGCCAGCATAACCTTTAAATCAATATGCTTGTTATAGTCTGCATGCTTTGCAAATAAATGAAAGAAACATTCTTCCTAATTCAAGCAAGGTTGTTTAAACTTCTTGCCAAGTTTCTCGCGCTCCTTATCTATTCTCTGACACAAAGAAGAAATGGGCGATGCGGCGGGGTTTAGTAAGCTGACAGCCTGCAAAATGCAGCGTTGTCTTTTCATGCCTTAAATTACGATCTATTTGTTTTATAATTAAAGAGCAAAGTTGCTTCAAGTAATCTGGATTACCACACTTTAACAGAGATTTGAAAGAAAGATAAGGGGGGAAAAACTGCACCGACTTTTTTTTTATTTATTTATTTTTTAAATAGCTAATTTTTTTTATTTTTTTTTAAACTTTGATTTTCTCAATTACTGATAAAATGTGGACACCAATATTATTGATCTCGCTGGGGCCTCCAATTGATAGCGCAAAGATTTGTTTGATTGATTAGATATGATTGATAACCCAAACTTGTATATATTTACTTTCTTACCTTTAAATATAACGGTAACGCTGAAATGATTGCACACCAGCACAACCTTGTTATAAAATGTATGACAATGCTTTACCTTCATTACAGGTATTTGCAAATGCAGACTAACACAAGAAACATAAAATTGATTATCTAATACTTAAACAGTAATTCTAAATCAAATCAAAATGGACACCTTTCAAGGACAGTGATCAGCCATGATTAAACCTCCTTCATAGTTACCTCCAGCCCCCTGTGCCTGCTTGTTCTTCCTCAACTGCATCTCTCCTCCTTCTCTAACTCTGATATTTAAACCTTAATCACATTAATTAATTAATTACTCATAAGCATTGAGTCTTATTGGAAAGCTCTGCTTTCAATCATGATGTAATAATTAACCCAACACCCACTTCATTGTAACTAGGCAAAGATTCAGTGGCCTTGGGGTCTACGCATGTGTGGCCCTGTTCCCATATTATTCAGTTTGTAGAGACTAGCTTTCTGTCCTTGCTCCATTATAATGTCAACATCACATTCTTAAGCTTCTAAAACCAAAAACTATTCTCTATGAGAAATCACCTTTACAGCACTATTCTGAATGATCAGCCACTTTATAATGTTATTATGCAAGTCATGCCTAACAAAATGGCCACCGTTTCTGACATATTATCACTGTTCAGCGCAAAGGGAAGGCCTCATACGCAGTGAATAGTACATTGTGCAACAAGCTAAAGTTATCTGCAGGATTAATAGCAGCAGTCAGGAAAACAGAATATAATAAAAGCATAGATTTATTGATTCATTGTTTTTCTGTATTAACAGGGTTGTATTGAGCAAGTGTGTGGGCACACTGTGAGTTCAGTGCCCAGCCAACTGGCTAGTCTAGCACCTTAAAGCAATTTAACAGCATATGTTACATGGGGTATATCAATATGTAGAAAAAAGACAAAAGGAATATACAAAGTGACATCTATGTGATTCAAATGAATAGTTATGATAAAAAACAAGAAACAAACAATAGCAATAGTAACAGGAATAAGATACAAGATAACAGAAAAACCATAAAGGAATTAACACAGAGCGACAATATATTTAATGTATAACACCTTCGGTACACCTATATAACCCCTGTAACACTTCAGAGCCCATTAGACACTCCCAAACCATATAGAGTACCCATCCATACTGGGCCATTACGCCCCCCCATCCCCATATGGACATGTAGATTCCCTACAGTGTTAGCCCACTGGCTACCCTTTAAAATATACTCCTCACTGCTATACCTAATATAATAACCAATACCCTGGTTTCATTCCAGTGCATCACAGCACCTTATAGGTTATCACACCTACCCAGTAGCTGTAACCACCATACCCTTATAGCTCCTTAATAGCTGGCATGCCCCCGCAGTCCCCATTCTATATCACCAGTACATATGAACATATACACACAGCTCCGTATCACACGGAAGCTGTGCAAGTCAGATCTGTGCAGGCAGTGACAGGGGATTGTGCAATTAATTAACCTAGGTTAATATTTAGAGCGCTTGTATATGAGTGGTTGTCTTAGTCAGCTGCTGCTTATGGGGGTGGTCAGTTCCCCAAATATAAAGAAAAACAGAAAAAACAAGATTAAGCAGCGCTTTCACACAATAATTGCAAGTATATGCATCAATCTAGTCGTAAAAAATGTAATAAAACAGTACACATAAAATTACAATAGTAAAAACAGTAGAATTAATAGGACCACTATTTGAGTATAGTCACCACCGATGTTTTGGTAAACCTGCACTGATCTCGACAGCAAATGTCCAATGAAATATAGAGGGAGTCCGTCCATACGTTTGTATATCACCTGTGGATGCTTGGTTGATGGCCCGTTAGCAAAAGTTGGTATAGCCAGCCCGGGAAACCTTGTTTGTATACGCAATCCGATAACAGGAATGGTTGGTCGGTCTGCAACCTCACTGGTCAGAATTGAGGACAGGAACAGGATCAGATGGTTTAGCAGGAAGTCAAATGACGATTTTGCAAAGGGTGGCAAAGTGACTCTTCTCAGGAGGGTGGTCCAAACGCTCCAACGCGTTTCGCTGTGCTAACCCACAGCTTTGTCAAGGTGTATTCTACTGGTGGAAGTCCATGATATTTATACCTAACTTCCTGTATGGTAATTAGCATACATTATTGATGCATACACTTATTCCTTAAGAAAAATATAACTATGCTTGCTCGGAGATATACTAACATGTTCAACTATATAAATTATACTTTAAAAAGATCATTTATACATAAACAACATATGTTAATTACATCAGGAATCTTTATCCTCTATAATAGTTCTGGGTCACCAGATGATGTCACTTCCTGGTGTGTGGAAAAAATCAATCCCAGTTTGATTACCATTAACCCATACTGGTGGTGGGTATTTTTATTCAATATTAATCATTCTGATGTCTGACCTATTTGCCTGGCTTAGAGGGATGTCTGAATATGAAGCCGATCGTTGGATATACGTTAGTGATCTTCCCCGTATTGTCACTCCGAAACCGGAAGTGACGTTACGGGTGTGGGAGCCAATAGACACTCGTTTGTCTTAGATGGTTTCTATGGGAATGCGTCACTCACACTGTCCGGTACCCGGAAGTGACGTTCCGTCTTACAAACAATGTTTGTTTAGCTTCGTCGTCATAGAGACATCGCTCCCTCCGCCGGCAGTCAGTTCAGCTTAGCCGGTCAAGTATTTTATTAAAAAAAAAATACTTGACCGGCTAAGCTGAACTGACTGACTTGACTATACTCAAATAGTGGTCCTATTAATTCTACTGTTTTTACTATTGTAATTTTATGTGTATTGTTTTATTAAATTTTTTACGACTAGATTGATGCATATACTTGCAATTATTGTGTGAAAGCGCTGCTTAATCTTGTTTTTTCAGTGACAGGGGATTCCAGCTGGAATACCCCCGCTGCCTCACACATCATTAGCCTTAGTCACCCCGTATACACACAGCTCTGGACTACCCGGAAGCTGTGCATTCCAAATATGCGCTCCACTGACAGGGAATCCCCAGCCGCCGAACTTCCGGTATGACCGGAAGAAGGCATCTAACAGCGTGTGAGCCGCTGACTCAGCAAGTGTTCCCATTCAGGCAATCAGTTACAGCATAAATACTGGGTCATGGCAGCAGCCTGACCAGTATGCTGTTCAGATCCCAAGCAGGGCTACTACGTTGATTGATGTGTACCTCATAGCTCCAAGTAAGGAATTCATTTTCTTCTATCACCAGGATGCAGCGTTTTAGGATTACACCTAGCTGCACCTAATCACTTGTATTCTGTAATATCTCTGTATGATTTGTGTTTTCACACATTTACCTTTTTGTATATATAGGCTCCTTGATAAAGGTCCTTTAATAGGACCGAAATGTCAGAGCATTTATGGAGAGTAACATTACATTGCCAATAAATTATCTACTATTGGAATACAAGGACGAACCCATGTTATTTATTTATAGAAACTGGAGAGTGCTCTATCACCACCCACCTTCTGGTGTGTGGATTCTGGACTATATATATATATATATATATATATATATATATATTTCATTCCAGCACCCGCCATCTTTGAAGACCCATGCAGTTCCTTTTCCCTGCCTGGGGTGTCGCTGTCTGCTGTAGTGCTACTAGCACAGTGTGGTCTGTATATCAGCACTGATATGCAAACCAGACCTGTGCTAGAAAAACCACAGCAGACAGCGACACCCCAGGCAGGGAAAAGGAACTGCATGGGTTTTCAAAGATGGCGGGTGCTAGAATGAACATCGTTAGAAGAATGACAGAAAGGGGGCGGATATGGGCATACCAACATGGCGGCATAATGTTTTCAGGGAGTGTCAGGAAAAACGCAGGCATGTCTATGCATAATACATACGGGGAGGGGTCCTAAACTGCACACCCTGGACATATAAGGTGCTACCTGCTGAGACTTGTAGTGCAGCAAGCAGGAGGAGGAGTTTGCAGGTGCACACTAAATATAAATGCTAGACCTTTTAAAATCATTGCTATATTGCAATTCTGAGGTTATTAGCATAATGATGGCCATTATTATCGGCTTGTCCACCGCGTCCAGTTTACCTCAATAGGACAAGTCCCTGACACTACTCTGGGACAGGTCCAGGGCACAGGGCCCCCCTGGCCAGCCCAGCAGAGCCACCCCATGGCATCACATTAGTGTGAAATTGAAGTGATAGTAAAAGGGATAGGGGAAATTATATGTGATAAGACTTACCTAAGTAAGAGGTAATAATAAATGTGAAGGGTTCTACATATATATTTAACCAACTAAAGGGGTGATGGAAAGTGTATGATATGATGCCATGGTGCAGTCCAGTAAAAGCAGCCCAAAGAGCCCTGCGCCCCAAACACAGTCTCACAGACTAACACTCAGCATATATGTATAGTAGGACTTACCCTCATAGTGCCAAGCTGAATTGTGCAGTCTTGAATGTTGGACTCCAACCTAATTAAATGCAATCTGGGTCTGGTGGTCGGGGTGCTAGTTAAGGAAGAAGGCGTCTCTAGTTCCTTCCAGTGTGTATGAATACACAATATATAGTACATAGGGGGAGGGGCCCTAAACTGCACACCCTGGACATATCAGGTGCTACCTGCTGAGACCTGTAGTGCAGCAAGCAGGAGGAGGAGTTTGCAGGTGCACACTAAATCTAAATGCAAGACCTTTTAATATCATTGCTATATTGCATTTCTGAGGTTATTAGCATAATGATGGCCATTATTATCGGCTTTGTGAGGTTATCAAACTGACCATAAGACTGTAATTATGATATTTTATTAGGTGTAGTAAGTAATGTACTATTTTAGTCCGTCTGTACCCTCTTATTCTCCATAGATGTTTCTATTCCCCAAATCTGTGTGTATTTCCAGATCAGATCGCTCTTGCCCAAATATGGTCTGACAGGAAATACCCAGGAAAGAATTCACCAAAAGGTTATGTCCAATTACCATACTTTTGTTCCTGCTATCACAGGAGGGTGGTAGCTGAGGGACAGTCTTCACAGGGGGTGATCCAATTCCCCTGCTATCAACAGAAAATGTTCACAGGGGGTAATCAGGACATAATGTAATCTGACTGTGTTTTGTATCTTGTGTTGACACTGCTCTGCATATCTCTGGCCCCTTCCAGACTTTCTGGGGCCTGACCCAGCAGGGGGGGGCGCAGCAGCAGTACCTGGGAGGGGTGATAAACCTGACTTGAATCCACCAATAGAGATTGAGTGCAAGCCCCCTGATGGTATGGAGACGCGTGGGAATTTAGAAGTTTTTAAAATGACTGGCACACAAGCCAGGAGGGGTTTTTGATGGACTGTCCTGGACTAAGAGGTTATGCTCTGTCTAGGTATCGTGTGGACTTATCTGCTATCACTGCTGTGTGGAGGAGTGATAGTTTTGTACTTTGGAACGGCTGCTACAAGGACTGCCATTGTGGACTGCTACCCGATAACGTTTTTATGCTACCATTTGAATCTTTTTCCTGTCTTCATCTACTTTCGTGTGCTGTGATAAAAATAAACCATATTTGGTTTCATCTGCTCGGTGTCTGAGTGATTGACGAATCCCGTATCCTCACAGGCTTGTCCACAGCGTCCAGGTTACCTCAATAGGACAAGTCCCTAACACTACTCTGAGACAGGTCCAGGGCACAGGACCCCCCAGGCCAGCCCAGCAGAACCAGCCCATGGCATCACATTAGTGTGAAATTAAAGTGATAGTAAAAAGGGATAGGGGAAATTAATGTGATAAGACTTACTGTACCTAAGTAAGAGGTAATAATAAATGTGAAGGGTGCTACATATATATTAAACATAAACATTTTTTAATTAAGGTTAGCTTTTATAAGTTTACTTACAAGTTGCAAAAATGTTCTCATATATTGCTGTTGTATTTTTAACTATAATATGCATAAGCATTAAAGTCTGTGAACAATATCTCTCCTATGACAAACAGTATTCTCAAAAAATAATAATAATCATAATAATAATATCAATGTGCACTGCTTAATATATCATTTTTCCAAACTTTTGTAGCAATTTACAATAATTCTGTTAAGGTACTTTTAATTAATTAAAACCAAGGTACTTATGTATTATCTGGACTCCCATGTTAAATGCACCCCATTATTTCATACCCCTACTATCCAACTACGCATGGAGTTGATTTTATATAGTGTGGCGAGCGCAGCGAGCCACCGTGCCTGAAGCGTGGTGAGCGCAGCGAGCCCCGCGAGGGGACGCGGTCTCATAAGAAAAACGGGAGTCCAGATATTACATAAGTACCAAAACGAATAATGTTTAATTTTTCCAAAGGCATCCTTTAAAGACTTTATTCCTCAGGTTGTATATGAATGGATTAAACAGTGGTGTCACCATGATGTAAAGCAGTGATAATGCCTTGCTGGTAGCCAAGAATTGTCCTTTGGCTGGAACCATATACTGTACACAGAAACGAGAGTCCCAAAAAATATACACACAACAGTCAGGAGGGAGCTGCAGGTGGAGAAGACTTTCTGTCGCCCGCTGATGGAGCGGATGTTTAGGATGGTGGTGATGATATACACATAAGAAACAATGATCATTATAAATGGTCTTACCACACCAATAAGACCAACTAAAGTTTTTTCAATGGGAATAAGTGATGTATCTGACCAAGAAAGCTCTAGAATAGGGGGTAAGTCACAGAAAAAGTGGTCAATAACATTTGGTCCACAGAAGACTAATTTGTACAAATCTATTTCAATGAACAATGGCACCAAGATACTTAGCAACCAAGATGCAATGTCAGATTTGACTCAAAATGCATTGGTGATTATAGCGTTACACCACAGTGGGTTACAGATGGCCAGATATTGGTCATACTGTAAGACATCACCATGAGGATAAGACACTCCGATGACACTGTTAGGAGTCCCAGTGGACTTCACGACAAGAATTAGTGATACTTTCTGGAGGAACAGACAAACAGAGGCTGGATGGATATATAACTCACTGCTTTATCAGGATAATAACTCAGGAACAGGTACAGGTATCAGAACAGGAACAAGGTAACAGGACTCGGGTACAGGAGCAAGGTAACAGGACTCGGGTACATAAACAAGGTAACAGGACTCGGGTAAGCTACAGCAGTACACACATGGCTGAGAAAGCTATCACTGGCCCTGAGCTCAGGGCAAATGCAGTTTTTAAACCAGCAGAGACCAATCGCTGCAGCACACAGAGACAGGACCCTTAATGATCAATATGTGCTGCATTTGGGAATGGCATTCTGAGAACAGCCCAGACCAGCTGATTACACCAGCTGGAACTGCTCTCAGAAGCCACAGTTCTGCATGCAGAACCGAACAGCAGCACCTCTGGCCACCCACAGGTACTACAGACCAAGAAATGATAGCAGCACCTCTGGCCACACAGAGGTACTGCAAGGTGAACATAACCACAAAAGCACCTCTGTGTAACCAGAGGCACCGCAGACCAGACAATGACAGCAGCACCTCTGGCCAAACAGAGGTACTGCAAGGTGAACATAACAGCAGCACCTCTGTGTAACCAGAGGCACTGCAGACCAAACAAGACATGAATGGCAGTCCTGACAAACACTGAGTTATAGGGAGGGTGAGTTAGAGATCTGCACACAAAAAAAAGAGGAGTAGGTGAATTGTACCCTATTTGATCAGGGTATCAAACCGCTATATATATTTTATTGGCGGGGGGTGCTATCCTGTCGACTAAGTATAACAGTTACGATAAAGAAGAGACAGAAAAGTAGTCGTAGCGGATGCACACCATATTCATGTAAGATATTTTATTGTCTCGATGGACTATACATATAGTTTAATATCTTGAGTGGGGAAACCTATTAATCTTTAATATTGTTGGGATTCAGGATGCACCCACTATGGTTGGCGAAATACAAGAGGTTAAAATTGACGTACAACATGTATACACATATAGTGAAAAAAAGAGATGAGGAATAAGTGCCCAATAGGTTATTAAAATATAGGTAGACCGGGCTGCAACGTATGGTGCCTGTGATAAGCTGGGGATTTATATCACCTGAATACACACAGTGTTAGGTATATCAAATCTGTGATCTATATATTGCCTGTGATTGGCTTTTGAGTGTCACAATATATCCATATACTGTGTATATCTCTGCTGGATCCTTATTGCCCCTTATTATCAGGTGTCATTCTGGATCTGTGGGATGCATATATAATATGATTATTGGGGACGGGTAATGACCTCTATCCCAATTCCGAGCCTTGGCCTGTCTTTGTGGTTATTATTGGCTTAATTTACCATATTTCCACATTGTATGAGCTATATTGAGACAGTAAGATATAGACTATTATAGCACGACAACAATTGAGTGGACTGCTTATATAGTTATAGCATCCACTGATACTTTCTGGTCGTGATGTGATACGATACTTGTATCTACTGCTGTAAATAGCAGGCTGTCTCTTCTTATACACACTCTATGCTAGGTGCATTTTAAATATAGGTTTTGAGTTAATATAGACATTTGTTAATACATATTCCTATATTGTGTGCACTGCAGTGTATTAATTTAGATAGAATGTTGCTCTTTTGCTCGTGGAGAGTGAGCAAATACAATGTTGCAAGGCCAGGTAAGCTGTTAGTATCGTTTTTAGCATCCACTATTTAATTACTGACTGTGATGTGCAGTCCAGTGCTGACACCTACTGGTGTAATTTATGGTTGTTCTGTTATACACATAAATATTAACCAGCAAGGTAGGGTCAAGGCACAGAAGCTTCAAAATTTTTTTTTACAGTATAACAAGGATATATTTCCTACTCCATACATATGCAGCCCTATGTCTAGCTCTATAAATACAGGTTAGAACACGTGTTTCGCACACACAGCTTCTTCAAGCTAACCAGAGAGTGTCCCCCATCATGTCCTATTTATTCGTTAAGCCTGCCAATCACAGCGCGCGTTTCAATTCGCGATTGTGGTTTAACCAATGGGCGTCAGGGTAGTATGCTATCAGTTGGGCTCGTTTCCGCCCTTTCTCTGACGCTTAGGCGTCATGACGCGATCGCGAAGGTCAGATGACCTGCGTCGCGTGTCATGTGGTGTACCCTGCGCCAATCAGATCTCAGCTACAGCGTGGATCCGGAAGTGTCCTGCCCGGAGTCAAACCCTGCATCGAGCGTATGGTATAACTGTTACTTTCTTATGTTAAGAAAGTGGATTATGTTTTGATACCAATTGCCTGTACTCGCTCTATGAGGCTAATCGATCTCTTGGTCATATGTCTCCCAGAGATGGAGATCTCAAGTATACAGCAAATGGTATTCCTCATATTGATGTTATTATTTATGGTGATTCTGGGGTGAGGCCCCGTTGACTGTGTAATTCATAAGATAGATCTCTAATAGAGCCTTAGCATCATATATATATCCATGCTCCCGGGGAAAGGTAGATTTAATTGTATTGTATTAAGAATATCCGTGTATTATGTGCTTTATTGGTGAAAAATAAAAAAATAAAAGAATTAAAATAAATATAATGATAATAAAAAGATTAATGGAGGTATGTGTCCTGCCTAATTCTTTGAATAGTGCTTGGTGATAATGATAAAAAATAAGACAAAAATGTGACTAAACAGAAAAAGGTGTAAAAAAAATAAATTATTCAAAGTGTAGGTGTAGGTACAGTGTAGTTGGATGGAAGCTTGTTGTGACAATTGTTAATTGTGTTGTGATACTTGTGTATTACAAATTAAGTATAGTAAGTTTGAATACTGCCAATTATTATGTGGCATATATCCTCGCTTTAATGTGAGGGTGTGATACATTAGAGTGTGGTGTATACCAGGGATGAATAAGAGTGAAAAGGGAAGGGGGAGTGTACTAAATATACTGTCCCCTGTATATATGAGCTATGTATGATCATATTGTATGGGGTATATTCCATTTGACATCTATGTGGAATTAGGCTCGTTGAGCTGTTGGTTTATCCTATTCCTGAAGGGATATTGGTGGTTGTATGTGGATTTGTCATTTATGCCATACTTTAGGTGATTTGAACAGACTGTGGAGCATATAGGTTCCTATTGAGCTAGATTCGGGGGTGCCTCCAAGATACAGGTAAGTATTGGTAGAAATAAACATATCTCTTATATGTCTCGAGGGTCCAGATGTGTTAAGGTAAGTGTTTTCCGGCTTGAACGGTTATTTATTCCTGCGATTGGTATGCCTTTTGGGGGCATTATAGTGAAGAGATACACTTGTTGTGTTTCTTAATCTTCATTTATTTATAGGAGATCATATATAAGCCTGATATATGGTCATATGAACTTTTCCAATGAGAGGAGGTCTCATGATTCTTATTATACAGTATATATCAATATAATTGGAGAAGGAGGAGAGGAAAAGGAGAGAAAGGATATATATGATGAGAAGAAGTTGGGGGTAGTGGTGGATAAGGATGTTTGAGACTTGGTCCGAATTACAAAAAGGGTGTATAGCTATTGTACTCATTTAGACCCTGCGGTTGCAGACAGTCCATAAGAAAAATGAGTTATGTTTCGGCTTTAAGTAATTCTTTATCCACATCACCTCCCCTAATCCCCATTCGGATATGTCGCATGCCAAAGACTTTGAGGCCCACAGGATCATTACCATGATATTTACAGAAGTGTCTGGCTACCGGTGTTAGCCTCTTGAATTTGGCCATATCTTTTGCTGCATTTCGAATTGAACCAATGTGTTCCAGTATCCGTACCTTTAAGGGCCTTTTGGTCTTGCCCACATATATTTTATCACATGGACATTGTAGGAGGTAAATTACCCCTATCGTGGTACATGTGATCAATTCGTTGATTTTCCAAATTCTTCCGAATTTGTCGGTATAGGATTCTTTGGGTATCATGTAATTGCAGGCCTTGCATCGTCCGCATTTCATGGAGCCCTGTTTCATAATACGTTTCTGCGGTGGTTCTGATAGATGACTGTGAACCAGTCGGTCTCCAATGTTTTTTGCCCGTCGCCAGCTAACTTGGACTGTAGAGGGAAGGATCTCTTTCAGGTCATTATCTGTTTGCAGAATGGGCCAGTGTTTTTGCAATATCTGCCGTACCTCTTTCCAATGATTATTGTAGGTTCCAATGAAGCGTATAGGCTCCTCTTTGATGTCTCGTTTTTTAGGGGTAAGCAGTGATTCTCGAGATGTTTGTTTGATAGATTTTCGTGATTTTTTGATAAAATTTTTACTATACCCTCTTTCTATTAGTCGTTGAGACAGTTCTTGTTCCCTCTGTTCGAAGGTATTGGGATTGGAACAGTTGCGTTTAGTTCTTATCATTTCCCCTTTGGGGATGGCTCTAATAGTACTAGGCAGATGTGCGCTGTTGGCATATAAAACACTATTGGTGGCTGTTGTTTTTCTGTATATGTCCGTGGAAATTCTGCCCTCAGTGTCAATTCCAATAGTCAGATCGAGGAAATGTATCTGTTGTTGGCTGGCCTCGTACGTGAGTTTCAGATTGAGTTGATTATTGTTTAGTATTGAGATGAATGTGTCCAATTCTTTTCTATCTCCTTCCCTTTTTCTATGGGAAGGAGATAGAAAAGAATTGGACACATTCATCTCAATACTAAACAATAATCAACTCAATCTGAAACTCACGTACGAGGCCAGCCAACAACAGATACATTTCCTCGATCTGACTATTGGAATTGACACTGAGGGCAGAATTTCCACGGACATATACAGAAAAACAACAGCCACCAATAGTGTTTTACATGCCAACAGCGCACATCTGCCTAGTACTATTAGAGCCATCCCCAAAGGGGAAATGATAAGAACTAAACGCAACTGTTCCAATCCCAATACCTTCGAACAGAGGGAACAAGAACTGTCTCAACGACTAATAGAAAGAGGGTATAGTAAAAATTTGATCAAAAAATCACGAAAATCTATCTCGAGAATCACTGCTTACCCCTAAAAAACGAGACATCAAAGAGGAGCCTATACGCTTCATTGGAACCTACAATAATCATTGGAAAGAGGTACGGCAGATATTGCAAAAACACTGGCCCATTCTGCAAACAGATAATGACCTGAAAGAGATCCTTCCCTCTACAGTCCAAGTTAGCTGGCGACGGGCAAAAAACATTGGAGACCGACTGGTTCACAGTCATCTATCAGAACCACCGCAGAAACGTATTATGAAACAGGGCTCCATGAAATGCGGACGATGCAAGGCCTGCAATTACATGATACCCAAAGAATCCTATACCGACAAATTCGGAAGAATTTGGAAAATCAACGAATTGATCACATGTACCACGATAGGGGTAATTTACCTCCTACAATGTCCATGTGATAAAATATATGTGGGCAAGACCAAAAGGCCCTTAAAGGTACGGATACTGGAACACATTGGTTCAATTCGAAATGCAGCAAAAGATATGGCCAAATTCAAGAGGCTAACACCGGTAGCCAGACACTTCTGTAAATATCATGGTAATGATCCTGTGGGCCTCAAAGTCTTTGGCATGCGACATATCCGAATGGGGATTAGGGGAGGTGATGTGGATAAAGAATTACTTAAAGCCGAAACCAAACTCATTTTTCTTATGGACTGTCTGCAACCGCAGGGTCTAAATGAGTACAATAGCTATACACCCTTTTTGTAATTCGGACCAAGTCTCAAACATCCTTATCCACCACTACCCCCAACTTCTTCTCATCATATATATCCTTTCTCTCCTTTTCCTCTCCTCCTTCTCCAATTATATTGATATATACTGTATAATAAGAATCATGAGACCTCCTCTCATTGGAAAAGTTCATATGACCATATATCAGGCTTATATATGATCTCCTATAAATAAATGAAGATTAAGAAACACAACAAGTGTATCTCTTCACTATAATGCCCCCAAAAGGCATACCAATCGCAGGAATAAATAACCGTTCAAGCCGGAAAACACTTACCTTAACACATCTGGACCCTCGAGACATATAAGAGATATGTTTATTTCTACCAATACTTACCTGTATCTTGGAGGCACCCCCAAATCTAGCTCAATAGGAACCTATATGCTCCACAGTCTGTTCAAATCACCTAAAGTATGGCATAAATGACAAATCCACATACAACCACCAATATCCCTTCAGGAATAGGATAAACCAACAGCTCAACGAGCCTAATTCCACATAGATGTCAAATGGAATATACCCCATACAATATGATCATACATAGCTCATATATACAGGGGACAGTATATTTAGTACACTCCCCCTTCCCTTTTCACTCTTATTCATCCCTGGTATACACCACACTCTAATGTATCACACCCTCACATTAAAGCGAGGATATATGCCACATAATAATTGGCAGTATTCAAACTTACTATACTTAATTTGTAATACACAAGTATCACAACACAATTAACAATTGTCACAACAAGCTTCCATCCAACTACACTGTGCCTACACCTACACTTTGAATAATTAATTTTTTTTACACCTTTTTCTGTTTAGTCACATTTTTGTCTTATTTTTTATCATTATCACCAAGCACTATTCAAAGAATTAGGCAGGACACATACCTCCATTAATCTTTTTATTATCATTATATTTATTTTAATTCTTTTATTTTTTTATTTTTCACCAATAAAGCACATAATACACGGATATTCTTAATACAATACAATTAAATCTACCTTTCCCCGGGAGCATGGATATATATATGATGCTAAGGCTCTATTAGAGATCTATCTTATGAATTACACAGTCAACGGGGCCTCACCCCAGAATCACCATAAATAATAACATCAATATGAGGAATACCATTTGCTGTATACTTGAGATCTCCATCTCTGGGAGACATATGACCAAGAGATCGATTAGCCTCATAGAGCGAGTACAGGCAATTGGTATCAAAACATAATCCACTTTCTTAACATAAGAAAGTAACAGTTATACCATACGCTCGATGCAGGGTTTGACTCCGGGCAGGACACTTCCGGATCCACGCTGTAGCTGAGATCTGATTGGCGCAGGGTACACCACATGACACGCGACGCAGGTCATCTGACCTTCGCGATCGCGTCATGACGCCTAAGCGTTAGAGAAAGGGCGGAAACGAGCCCAACTGATAGCATACTACCCTGACGCCCATTGGTTAAACCACAATCGCGAATTGAAACGCGCGCTGTGATTGGCAGGCTTAACGAATAAATAGGACATGATGGGGGACACTCTCTGGTTAGCTTGAAGAAGCTGTGTGTGCGAAACACGTGTTCTAACCTGTATTTATAGAGCTAGACATAGGGCTGCATATGTATGGAGTAGGAAATATATCCTTGTTATACTGTAAAAAAAATTTTTGAAGCTTCTGCGCCTTGACCCTACCTTGCTGGTTAATATTTATGTGTATAACAGAACAACCATAAATTACACCAGTAGGTGTCAGCACTGGACTGCACATCACAGTCAGTAATTAAATAGTGGATGCTAAAAACGATACTAACAGCTTACCTGGCCTTGCAACATTGTATTTGCTCACTCTCCACGAGCAAAAGAGCAACATTCTATCTAAATTAATACACTGCAGTGCACACAATATAGGAATATGTATTAACAAATGTCTATATTAACTCAAAACCTATATTTAAAATGCACCTAGCATAGAGTGTGTATAAGAAGAGACAGCCTGCTATTTACAGCAGTAGATACAAGTATCGTATCACATCACGACCAGAAAGTATCAGTGGATGCTATAACTATATAAGCAGTCCACTCAATTGTTGTCGTGCTATAATAGTCTATATCTTACTGTCTCAATATAGCTCATACAATGTGGAAATATGGTAAATTAAGCCAATAATAACCACAAAGACAGGCCAAGGCTCGGAATTGGGATAGAGGTCATTACCCGTCCCCAATAATCATATTATATATGCATCCCACAGATCCAGAATGACACCTGATAATAAGGGGCAATAAGGATCCAGCAGAGATATACACAGTATATGGATATATTGTGACACTCAAAAGCCAATCACAGGCAATATATAGATCACAGATTTGATATACCTAACACTGTGTGTATTCAGGTGATATAAATCCCCAGCTTATCACAGGCACCATACGTTGCAGCCCGGTCTACCTATATTTTAATAACCTATTGGGCACTTATTCCTCATCTCTTTTTTTCACTATATGTGTATACATGTTGTACGTCAATTTTAACCTCTTGTATTTCGCCAACCATAGTGGGTGCATCCTGAATCCCAACAATATTAAAGATTAATAGGATTCCCCACTCAAGATATTAAACTATATGTATAGTCCATCGAGACAATAAAATATCTTACATGAATATGGTGTGCATCCGCTACGACTACTTTTCTGTCTCTTCTTTATCGTAACAGACACTGAGTTAGCAAACACATTAAACTGTAATATATAGGCAGGAAGAGAGATTGTGCCACCTCCATGTAAGGTAACGTGAAGAAAAATTAGGAATAACGTCTGTGGTCAACAGAATGTCAACTACAGAAACTTGTGTGATGAAGAAATACATGGGAGAGTAAAGATTTTTGCTCATTAAAACTAAAGTAATAATAATAACATTCCCACATATGGTGACACAGTAAATGAGGAACACGAAGAAAAACAGACTATTGAAGCTGTGAAGCTATGGGAATCCCAGGAGAAAGATGTAATATATATTGCTCTCAAGCATTTTGTATCCACATCCTGAATGACAAGGGCAAAATTAATTGTTCAATGTAAAGTTTTTGTAATCTTTCTGGACAACAAAATTAGCAATATTTTAAAATAGAAACTCAAAAGTAATTTAAAGGACATCCTTTATAATTTACAAATATAGTGGAAACATTTACACGATTCATATACAGTATATATATATATATATATATATATATATATATATATATATATATATATATATATATATATATATATATATATATATATAACGGTGCGGCGGCACTCAGACATAAATAAACACACGGAAACCAGTCCAATGGTTTGTCAACGTTTCAATGGGGTATCCCCATTTTCATCAGGACATAAGAAATGACAAAGTATAACTCACCCATATATGTGCTCAAACACCTTCACCACACGATCCTGTGCGCCGCGATTCACTCCGCCCACGGCCGCACATACTGATGACGTCACCACAGTGTCCCGTCACCCATACAAAATACATACAGCTGACTGTCAAAAAAGCATAAGCATAATAAATACATATAATAAATGCAAAAAGGGAATATATACAAAGGAAGAGCAGATACTGTTAACGTGCAAATAAGGCATCATACATTTTTTATAAGAAGCAATTTAACCCCAGCGATTCGTTGAGTCCGTTAGGGCTCAGCGTTCCCAAAGTAAAAATCCATCTTGCTTCTCGTTGGAGTAGCAATTTGGATCTATTACCTCCCCGCTGAAGAGGTGGAATGTGATCAATAATTTTATGTTTCATAGCTGTAGGGGAATGACCCATAATTGCATAGTGACGGGCCACCGGCTGCTCACTGGTACCTTTCAGTACAGCAGCACGGATGGCCTGTCTGTGTTGGGCCATACGAACTTTAAATTGGCAGTCTGTTTTGCCGACATAATATTTGTCGCACGGACATACCAAAACATATACCACGCACTGAGTTGAACACGTTAAACGATGTTTAATTTTAAAGGTCTTATAAGTGCGTGGATGTTTGATGGAGTCCCCAACCCACATGTAACTGCAGGTCACGCAACCAGTGCATTTCACACAACCAAGTTTAGGTGAACCAAAAAATGTATTGGGGGACTGTCTATCGAAATTAGTGATGTCACTATGTACCAACATATCTTTTAAATTACGACCACGAGAATAGCTCGTTACCAGTTTTTTATTAGGCAGGATCGCAAGATCCCTGTCAGTGGCAATAATCGGCCAGTATGATTTAACGGCCGTTCGGGCTTCATTACTTGCAGTATTATATTGGTTAGGCCAAAAAATGCGATTGATGTTCTTTTTCTTAGATTTGCGTTTAAGGGTTTTAGCACGTGAAATGGCCAGAACTTTATCCTTACTCACTAGCAGGTCATTCCGATTATAACCCCTTTCCAAAAATTTCACAATCATTTTATCAAGTTGGACTTCTAGATCACTGTCATCACTGCAAATCCTCCGTACGCGCAACATTTGCGAGTATGGGAGCCCCTTCATTACTGAGGGAGGATGAAAACTCGCGGGGGAAAGCAGCATGTTGCAATCAGTAGGTTTAACAAACAAAGATGTACTCAATTTGCCATTGGCCAGAGTGATACGTACATCCAAAAAATCAATTTGGCTTTCTGAGGTGGTGCAAGTAAGTTTAATGGGGCTATTGCTGGCATTGTGATTAGTGATAAGATTATTTAAAGATGACACTGAACCCCTCCAAATGAGGATCATATCATCAATATAACGAGCGTAGTAAACTACGCTGTTACTAATGAGTGGATCACTGAAGAAAATATCTTTCTCAATTGCCATCATGTAAGCATTAGCATACGATGGGGCCACTGAGGACCCCATCGCACACCCAGAGACTTGGAGGAAGTACTGCCCGTCAAAATAAAAATAATTTTTCATAAGCACCATCTCCAGAAGGTCACAAAAAAAGCCAACATCGGGGCCAGAATATAGCCTATCAATCGAAATCAAATTCTTGGTGGCAATAATGCCCTGTTGGTGGGGAATGCTGGTATAAAGGGCATTTACATCGATACTGCATAAAATACACTCATCAGGAATGTCAGTGAGATTCTGCAGCGCATTAAGTAATGCGGTGGTATCCTGCAAGGAGAATGGTGAGTTCTGGACCACTGGTTGCAAATACACATCGAGATAAGCAGAAACAGGTTGGAAAATCGAACCCCTGGCAGAAATTATCGGTCTGCCAGGGGGATTCTCCAACCTTTTGTGTATTTTGGGCAATGTGTACAGCAGGGGCGTTTTGGGAAATTCACACATTAGAACATTCCTAGTTTTGTTATTAATAACCCCTGACTGCACTGCCGCCAATGTATACTTGTCTAGCTCTCTCTTGAAAATATTAGTAGGATCAGATCGCAGCAGTTGGTATGTCGAGGAATCAGAGAGTTGTCGTTTAATCTCTGCTTTATAATCGGTAAGGTTCTGAACAACAATTGCGCCGCCCTTATCAGCGGCGCGTATAACAATATCCCGTCTAGCACTGAGAGCCGACAAAGCATCAAACTGTAATTTATTAAGGTTGGAATGAATTTTAGTTCTATCCAGACAAGAGTCCTTAGTAGAAGCATCAACCAGTCTAACAAAAGATTTAATTGAAGAATTGTTAGAGATAGGATCAAATGTCGATCTTGGTGCCAGCTTTTGTAGTTCAGATGGTAAAGCCTCCTCAGATGGTACCAATGTTTTTGAACCAAAAAATTCTTGTAATTTAAGCTGTCGGTGAAGTTTATAAGTTTCAGTCTTCCATAAAAATGGATCATGGTAGGTGGTAGGCACAAAGTTCAAGCCTTTCTGTAGAACTTCATATTCCAAGGTAGAAAGCGGGGTCGAGGAGAGGTTGAATACTACCTCTTGCTGGTTGGCGGTTTGCCCACCTGTGATCCGCTTCCACTGGCCTCCTCTGCGACAGGGTTTCGACCCCTTTGGGCTCGGGTACGCACAGCTAAAGGGATAAATTTATTCCTTTGTGTGCGTTTGCCGCGTTGATCATGGTCGCTGGCGGAGTTGGCTGTATCATTGGAGGAGTCTGACTGAGGACCCCGTCTAAACCGCCGCCTGTTTTTAAATCGATTGCCAGAATGTGTATTTCCAGTAAGCCAACCATAGACGTTATTAGTTTCATAATCAGATTTTACTTTCTGAAACTTTTCTTTCTTGTACTTGATGATGTCACGTCTATACTGTAGTTATCAATTTGTGTTTGAATTTTTTCGAACCACTTATCCGTGGTATCCGCCTCCAGGGTTTTTTTGTGTAAAGATTCATATTCGGCAAGATTTCGATTGATAGGCTATATTCTGGCCCCGATGTTGGCTTTTTTTGTGACCTTCTGGAGATGGTGCTTATGAAAAATTATTTTTATTTTGACGGGCAGTACTTCCTCCAAGTCTCTGGGTGTGCGATGGGGTCCTCAGTGGCCCCATCGTATGCTAATGCTTACATGATGGCAATTGAGAAAGATATTTTCTTCAGTGATCCACTCATTAGTAACAGCGTAGTTTACTATGCTCGTTATATTGATGATATGATCCTCATTTGGAGGGGTTCAGTGTCATCTTTAAATAATCTTATCACTAATCACAATGCCAGCAATAGCCCCATTAAACTTACTTGCACCACCTCAGAAAGCCAAATTGATTTTTTGGATGTACGTATCACTCTGGCCAATGGCAAATTGAGTACATCTTTGTTTGTTAAACCTACTGATCGCAACATGCTGCTTTCCCCCGCGAGTTTTCATCCTCCCTCAGTAATGAAGGGGCTCCCATACTCGCAAATGTTGCGCGTACGGAGGATTTGCAGTGATGACAGTGATCTAGAAGTCCAACTTGATAAAATGATTGTGAAATTTTTGAAAAGGGGTTATAATCGGAATGACCTGCTAGTGAGTAAGGATAAAGTTCTGGCCATTTCACGTGCTAAAACCCTTAAACGCAAATCTAAGAAAAAGAACATCAATCGCATTTTTTGGCCTAACCAATATAATACTGCAAGTAATGAAGCCCGAACGGCCGTTAAATCATACTGGCCGATTATTGCCACTGACAGGGATCTTGCGATCCTGCCTAATAAAAAACTGGTAACGAGCTATTCCCGTGGTCGTAATTTAAAAGATATGTTGGTACATAGTGACATCACTAATTTCGATAGACAGTCCCCCAATACATTTTTTGGTTCACCTAAACTTGGTTGTGTGAAATGCACTGGTTGCGTGACCTGCAGTTACATGTGGGTTGGGGACTCCATCAAACATCCACGCACTGATAAGACCTTTAAAATTAAACATCGTTTAACGTGTTCAACTCAGTACGTGGTATATGTTTTGGTATGTCCGTGCGACAAATATTATGTCGGCAAAACAGACTGCCAATTTAAAGTTCGTATGGCCCAACACAGACAGGCCATCCGTGCTGCTGTACTGAAAGGTACCAGTGAGCAGCCGGTGGCCCGTCACTATGCAATTATGGGTCATTCCCCTACAGCTATGAAACATAAAATTATTGATCACATTCCACCTCTTCAGCGGGGAGGTAATAGATCCAAATTGCTACTCCAACGAGAAGCAAGATGGATTTTTACTTTGGGAACGCTGAGCCCTAACGGACTCAACGAATCGCTGGGGTTAAATTGCTTCTTATAAAAAATGTATGATGCCTTATTTGCACGTTAACAGTATCTGCTCTTCCTTTGTATATATACCCTTTTTGCATTTATTATATGTATTTATTATGCTTATGCTTTTTTGACAGTCAGCTGTATGTATTTTGTATGGGTGACGGGACACTGTGGTGACGTCATCAGTATGTGCGGCCGTGGGCGGAGTGAATCGCGGCGCACAGGATCGTGTGGTGAAGGTGTTTGAGCACATATATGGGTGAGTTATACTTTGTCATTTCTTATGTCCTGATGAAAATGGGGATACCCCATTGAAACGTTGACAAACCATTGGACTGGTTTCCGTGTGTTTATTTATGTCTGAGTGCCGCCGCACCGTTCTATGTTGGAGACGTCAGCAGCTGCAGCTCAGCCTCTTGCATTCGGCTGGCAACAGGCGCAGTATACAAAGTTTGGAAGTGCCGGTATTACGTATTGTGTTTATATATATATATATATATATATATATATATATAAATAATAGCAGGAGATGCGGCACTCGAATATAGATGAAATAAACACGCTGTACAAGCGAAGGTTTTTGCAACGTTTCAATCGTTTAAGATTTTCGTCAGGATAAAGATACATGAACAGTGAGCTTACCTTATACCCCCATCACACCCACGTGCACAAAAGTTTCCTGTCAGCGAGAGCCATCTGGTGCCCAGGCGCTGAGACATGACGTCATCGTGTAAGTACACGGCGCACATCAGAAAAGTGACATCTAAAAACAAAGCATATGCAATATAATGAGTTACAATAAAGAAAATATTTTCCAGTCCGCCACTACTGCTTAAACATGTGTCAGTATATAAATGAAAATAAACTTGTTTTCCAGAACTGTCAACATTATGTGTGTCGACTATTTTATCTGACATGATAATTTATAAATATGCATGTTAGCAGACTGTGACAGGGGACAAGGTCGTTAGAACATAGATAAGGAGATATGTTCATTTAGCCCTTTGGGGGCTAATACTTGAAGGTGGAAAATCCATTCAGCCTCCCGTTTAAGTAGCATTAAGCCACGATCACCCCCACGTTTTAGTGGAGGGATGTGATCAATCATTCTGTATTTAACGCTTGCTAGCGAATGTTTCGCCTCGGCAAAATGCCGGGCAACTGGCTGATCACTTTTTACATTTTGCAAGGCTGCACGAATGGTCGACCTGTGGGCGGCCATTCTTTCCTTAAACTTTCTTTGCGTCTTACCAATATAACTAAGTCCACAGGGACATATTATTTGGTAGACTGTGTAAGTACTATCACAGGTGAGGTGATGCTTAATTTTGTATTTTTGTCCCGAGTGGGGATGTAGGAAAGTGTCACCCGCAATGAGGTGATTACACGTAGTGCAGCCACATTTAAAACAACCATTCTTTTTATTTTTAAGGAAATTTTTTGACTCCTCACCAAAACCTGATACGTCAGTTTACACTAACATATCTTTTAAGTTTCTAGCTCTAGAGTAACAGGGCATCACTTTAGTGCTAGTGAGTTTTAATTCGGGATCTGTTTGGAGGATGGGCCAGAGATTTTTCACATTGGTATCAACCAAATGAGAGGAAGTATTAAATTGATTAACGTAGGGGAAGCAATCAATCAATTTATCAGTAATTGGTTTCTTTTTTGTAAGAGACTTTTACGGTCTAGTTTAAGTACCCTATCCTTCGTGTCCATTAACAACTGATTGTCGTATCCTCTAACAATTAGTCGTTCAATTAGATTATCAATTTGTTTAATTGCTGTAATTGGATTACTATTGATCCTAAAGATGTGAAGCATCTGGGAGTAGGGCAAACCTTTTTTTTTATTTTTTAGGGTGACAACTTTTGTAATGCAGCAGTGTGTTTCTATCAGTTTTTTTATGGTGAACTGTAGTAACAATTTTGGCATCTACAATTGAAATTGATACATCAAGGAAATCAATGTGTTTTTTGTCCATGGTAGAAGTTAATTTCACCGGACTGTCGCTTAAGTTATGGGCTCTCATTTGGTTGATACCAATGTGAAAAATCTCTGGCCCATCCTCCAAACAGATCCCGAATTAAAACTCACTAGCACTAAAGTTATGCCCTGTTACTCTAGAGCTAGAAACTTAAAAGATATGTTAGTGAAAACTGACGTATCAGGTTTTGGTGAGGAGTCAAAAAATTTCCTTAAAAATAAAAAGAATGGTTGTTTTAAATGTGGCTGCACTACGTGTAATCACCTCATTGCGGTTGACACTTTCCTACATCCCCACTCGGGACAAAAATACAAAATTAAGCATCACCTCACCTGTGATAGTACTTACACAGTCTACCAAATAATATGTCCCTGTGGACTTAGTTATATTGGTAAGACGCAAAGAAAGTTTAAGGAAAGAATGGCCGCCCACAGGTCGACCATTCGTGCAGCCTTGCAAAATGTAAAAAGTGATCAGCCAGTTGCCCGGCATTTTGCCGAGGCGAAACATTCGCTAGCAAGCGTTAAATACAGAATGATTGATCACATCCCTCCACTAAAACGTGGGGGTGATCGTGGCTTAATGCTACTTAAACGGGAGGCTGAATGGATTTTCCGCCTTCAAGTATTAGCCCCCAAAGGGCTAAATGAACATTTCTCCTTATCTATGTTCTAACGACCTTGTCCCCTGTCACAGTCTGCTAACATGCATATTTATAAATTATCATGTCAGATAAAATAGTCGACACACATAATGTTGACAGTTCTGGAAAACAAGTTTATTTTCATTTATATACTGACACATGTTTAAGCAGTAGTGGCGGACTGGAAAATATTTTCTTTATTGTAACTCATTATATTGCATATGCTTTGTTTTTAGATGTCACTTTTCTGATGTGCGCCGTGTACTTACACGATGACGTCATGTCTCAGCGCCTGGGCACCAGATGGCTCTCGCTGACAGGAAACTTTTGTGCACGTGGGTGTGATGGGGGTATAAGGTAAGCTCACTGTTCATGTATCTTTATCCTGACGAAAATCTTAAATGATTGAAACGTTGCAAAAACCATCGCTTGTACAGCGTGTTTATTTCATCTATATTCGAGTGCCGCATCTCCTGCTATTCTCAATGCCCTACATTGTGCTGGCACCGGAGAAACTATATCTAAAAGAGCGGAGTGCCGGTTCCCCCTGCTAAGCTATATATATATATATATATATATATACGTATTTTTCGGACCATAAGACGCACTTTTTCTCCCACAAAATGTGGGAGAAAAACTATGTGCGTCTTATGGACCGAATGATCACCAGCTCCCTTCTCCTCAGACTGCGGCGCTGACAGGGGAGCCGGTGCCGTAGTCTCTGTATGTGGTGGCAGCATCAAAGATGGCTGCCGCCTTGCACAGGAGACAGACACTAGAGGTTTGTATGACCTCTAGTGTCTGTCAGAGCAGCGCAGCGTGCCAAGCGCTTCCCGTCTGGAGCGCTGTTTAAAGGAACACGGCAGGGGTGTAATCAATGGGGAAGCGGCACCTCCCGCAGCCACAGTGTGCACGAAGCAGATCTGTTCTTCCAAGTCCCCCAAGCTGGGCAGCACTGTGGTACTGGAGCCTTTTCTCTGTCCCTGGATCCTCAAGCCTCCCTGTTACCCTGCAGCTTCTCCTCACAGATTGGTGAGTGCCCAAGGATCGCTGTAACCACCACCCCCCTGTTTGAGCCCCCTGTATGTGACACCTTGTCCCCCACTACCCCACTTCCTCTGTGCCTGTGACCCTGCTCAACTCCCTATCCATGTGTACATGCACAGTTGCTGCATGTGGTTATTGTAGGGGCTTCACATCTCATGAATCTATGTATAATACCACACTTGCTGTAAAACCACTGTCCACTATTATTTTATAGTGCTATGCCAGGGCATTGGATGGCAGTGACTGCACCTGGGCACTGTGGTTCAGAATATTTTTTCACCCTGTTTTCCTCCCCAAAAACTAGGTGCGTCTTATGGTCAGGTGCGTCTTATGGTCCGAAAAATACGGTAGATATTAAACCCTGAATCATTTGAATTCCGAAAGTGATAGCGATTTTTTATCAACGGTCACACCCCATTGGAGGGACAGATTCAGAGGACATACCACACAGGAAAACACACATATAGGAACAGCACAAAAAAGACCCATAATAGAAGAAGAGCAGGCAAGTCACAGCCAAAAGAGAAACCGCTATTAGAAAACCTACAAAATAATGGTACTGTCACAAGGTGGGTGTGTGGAATCAGTCATGACTGGAGTGTTCAGATGGTGGTTTTGATGGTGTCATGCGGATTTCAGGAAGGGAGGCGTGATCAGCAGGAGATGGATTAACACGAGCAATTTTAATGAATTAACTCATACAAATAATAATAACCAGGTTCAATACTTCTTAGAATGGACACAACAATAAATAGATGCAAGTCTCTGATAAATAACAAATAACCAAGATGGCAGTCCTTTGCAAAATAAACAAGATGCAGTCCTTTGCAAAATAAACAAGATGGCAAAATAAACAAGAATATGTGCATGTGATTCTAGAGGAGAAGGCAATGTTCAGGATTTGAATTTAAAGAAAGAATACCTGAAGATTGGGTGATTGGATGACTGTAGATTGGATGACTGGAGATTGGATGATTGAAGATTGGATGACTGGAGATTGGATGATTGGATGACTGGAGATTGGATGACTGAAGATTGGATGACTGGAGATTGGATGACTGAAGATTGGATGACTGGGGATTGGCGTGTAGCTACTGTAGCAACTGGTGAGTGTCTGGATACAGCTGAATGACAGGATTACTGGAAGCTTACAGCAGAGATGTAGCACACAATAGCTGGATGCAGCTTGTATCAGGCAGGTCAGGAAAGTGGTATAACCCAGACTACAGCAGTGGTAGCGATGTCAGCAGAAGATAGTAGCAACTAGAGCCAAACTGTTGCAGATACTGAGTAGCGGCTGGAAACCATGGAATCTCTTATATATTTGGCTACATCTGTCACTCAAAGTGTGTCTGAAGCTGTAACGCTGGGTGGAGCCTCTGACTCACATGTTACACAGCAAAGCCACAGCTACTCACCAGACACACCAGGTGAGCGCCCCACACCTCCATACCTCCCAACATGAATGCTCTGTTTGTGGACTTCCATCTTAATTTATGATTGTCATCACCTGTTTTAAACAGGGTAATTGATAAGAAAGGTGTTTAAGCACAGGTGATGGTAATCCATAAATTAAGAAGAAAGTCCAGAAACAGAACAATGTGTCCCTCCCCCTCCCCCCCATTCACGGCAACCTCACGATTAAATGGCACATGCAAAACACTGACATGGCTATGGTCGACAATGAAAAAGGTTGACATGAGTTTTTGAAGATTTATTTTTCACTTTTTCAATGTTTTCATATTCATTCTCATGTGTCGACATGGACACCAATGAAGTGCCACACTTATGTCAACATTTACATGTGTTGACCTTTCTGTGTTGATTTTTTCTTGTGGCGATTCGCGGCACCCCCCGGCGCCCCCCCCTTCCGCGATTCACAGCACACACCCCCCCCCCAATTCGCGGCGACTCCCGCGATTTGCGGCCCCACCCGTGACACCCCCCCTCCTGCGAGTCGTGGCACCCCGCGACCCCCCCCTCCCACGATTTGTGCCAGCCCCCCCTTCCTCGCGGTACCCCCCACCCCCCGCGACCCCCCTACCGCGATTCCCCCCCCTGTCATTGCGGCAACCCCCCGCCCCTGCGACCCACCCTCCCATGATTCACTGCAACCCCCCGCGTCCCCCCCTCCCACGATTCGCGGCACCCACATCCCCCCCCACAATTCACGTTATCCACCCCCGACCCCTCCGCCCGTGATTCGCGGACACACCTCACCTCCTCCCTCCCCCCCACCCCGCTCGCGATTCACGGCAACCCCAGGATTAAATGGCACATGCAAAACACTGACACGGCTATGGTCGACAATGAAAAAGGTTGACATGAGTTTTTGAAGATTTATTTTTCTTTTTTGAATGTTTTCATATTCATTCTCATGTGTCGACATGGACACCAATGAAGTGCCACACTTATGTCAACATTTACATGTGTTGACCTTTCTGTGTTGATTTTTTCTTGTAGCAATTTTTTTACAGTGACAACTATGTGCACGTAAACCTACACATCATCAACCAATTCTTTGTATAATATATAACACCTGTTCTGTTTTACTGTAGGTGTTTTAAGTCAGATCTTTTACTGCTACTATTACTGTTTATGTAAATGCATTCTGAATGACAGCAACATCCTACCATCCTTCTACAAGAATATATAACCAACTAGGTGATTTATCGCGCCCCGTGCCCCCCCCTCCCGCAATTCATGGACCCCCCGCGCACCCCCCCCACACACACACACACACACACCCCTCCCGCAATTCACAACCCTCCCTCCCGCAATTCACGCCCCCTCCCACGCTTTGCGGACCCCCGCCCTCACCCGCGATCCGCGGACACCTGCGCCCCCTCCCTCCCTTGATTCACGGCACGCCCCTCCCACAATTCACGGCACCCCTAAGCCCCTCTTTAGTCCCCCGTATACTCACACACCCCTATCACTACCCAGCTTCCTGCTCTCCTGAACCGTAACTTCCACCACTGGGGAGTCGCTGACGCTGTTTTGCCCACATGCCCCTATCATGCCTCATAGCCCAGCCTCCTGCTCTCATGTACCCTAACTCCCACCCAGTAGGAGGAGACACTGACTCAGGGCCACCATCCTGTACTCCTGTACTGCCACACTGGACCCTCACCCACTGGCAGAAGCTGCACAGTATCTCCCACCCTCCTCTTTAGTCCCCCTTATGTCCACACACCCCTATCAATACCCAGCCTCCTGTTTTCCTGTGTCGTGACCTCCGCCAGTGGGGAGCCGCTGACTCAAAAACACCCTACTATATTATTGCACACACACCTAAACAACATGCACACACAGCCCCCACACCCACAAATGTCACTGTACCATCCACACTATCAATGTACATCTTACTCTGTAACCGCTTTTTAATTAAACAAAACAATACACACCCCCTTCCAAATCATATGCTCTCTATTTAACACATTTCACCTATAACTCAAGTTGCAATACAGGCCATCTTTCATACAATTCTAACCATCTTTCTCATATACAAATGTTCACAAATTAAGGGGGCGCAGCCCCTTACGACGGTGTGAAGAGCGCCCGTAGGGCGCGATGAATCACCTAGTACCCATATATATGATACTTGGTATCAGGACGTGGTAATGACTTTGCTGAGAGCAAGCTCTTAGTCCAGGAGCAGAATCTTTAAACCCCCTGCCTTGCACTGATTGGATGAATAGCCAGGCAGCAACTGCAAAAGCAGAAATGGACTCTGAATGGAATAGTTGGTGCATAAGAGGAGAGGTAGCATGACTGCAGCAAACAGGCAATCAGGGAGTTAGTAGCTGATAAGGAGTTTCTGAGCTAGCTAGGGTTCTCACAGGTGTGCAATTAGCAGCACACAGACTTTCATTGAATGTTTGGAAGCAGAAGTGCAGGCTGGAATATCCTGAGAATGCAGCAACTGGAGAGAACATGCTGAACAAATATGCAGAAATAACTAGGTATGTGACAGGTATTTTTAACATATCAAGTAAAATACTTGGCACATCAAAAGTGTCCCTTCTAAAGAAAGGCTTATCTTATGCCCCCAATTCTAAACCAAATACATTTCAAGTATATATCGATTTAAATAAATGTATACGTAAATTAACACTACAAAGACATTTCATAAGGAAGGAAAAATTACAGAAAGGATTTTGAGGAAAACCAGAACAAATCAGGCCTAAAGAAAAATTCTAAACACTACCCCATAGAATCCAGGAGTAGCCAAATAGACCTATTTTATGAATTAGACAAAAACGACCTAGACAAAGAACCTGCACAGATAAAAATAAAATAAAATCTTACTAATTTCGAGAAGGAAGCTCTTAAAAAAAATAAGAGCAGACACATCTATTGTTTTAAAGCCAGCTGACAAAGGGGATGCCTGGTGGTTATTAACTGTGTGGACTATGAGGAAGAAGCCATGAAACAATTAAATAACTCTGATATATAGCCCCCTACGGGGGCTATATATCAGAGTTACGTACTTTATTATTAGATGGCCTAAAGAAGGAATATATTAACAAAGATGAATTTCAATATCTTATTAATAATAACTCTACTATCCCAATTTTTTAGCATCTCCCAAAAATCCACAAGCGTTTACATAATCCACCAGGTCGCCCTATTGTGTCTGGCATTGATTCCCTAATAGTACATATTTCAGAATACGTAGAAATATTCCTACACAAATATTTAATTACCTTAGAATCCTTTGTCAAAGACACCACAGCGGTTCTACTATGTACTAAAAACTGGCAGGACGATTATCTATGGGTCACAATCGTTGTACAATCTCTTTTTACATCGATAGTACATGAAAAGGACTCCTGTTGAGAATTTCTTAACAATGACCCTAGTATAGGTATAGGCCATAAGGAGTTCATTTGTGCCTTAATCAAATTCATTTTAAAGTATAATTATTTTAAATTTTGAAATTATTTTTATTTACAAATATGCGGGACTGCGATGGGGACGGTTGTTGTACCAAGTTTCGCTAATTTACATATGGTATCCTGGGAAAAAATACATATATACATGAACAACAAGTTTTAAGGGAATATTCCGGTTTTTGGAATCATTTTTTTTTAGTCATACTTACCTGCCCCTGGTGGGTCCCCGATGGTCCCTTGGCGTCCATGGAGTCCTCCGGCGTCCACAGCAGGCCACCAGCACCGTCTCCGGCGTCTCCAGCGGTCCCAGGAGTGCTTTGCGCAAGTTCCCAGGCGCGCCGGTGACGTCACCGGCGTGCGCGCGCACTCGCGCAAAGCACTCTTGGGACCGCTGGAGACGCCGGAGAGGATGCTGAAGGCCTGACGTGGACGCCGGAGGACTTGGTAAGTATTAAAAGAGGGTTAGGGGGGGGGGGGAACAAAAAAAATTTGAATTATTCCAAAAAAACACGGTTTTTGGAATAATTCGGATACGGGATGCCCAGATACGGGATACCCGACCTGTATATATATATATATATATATATATATATATATAACATACATACTGTATATATATGTGTGTATGTATATGTATATATATATATATACACACACACACATATGTATAAATATAAAAAAGTGCTTGTAGTTCTGTATGTGTGTTTGTGTAGATACTGTATAAATAAATATATATATATATATATATATATATATATATATATATATAATGAATCTTGCATAGACGACGTGGGGAAGCATGACTGACACTTAAAGTTGTGACCAGCTGTTGACATCTGCTCCAAGCTCAGCCAGGTCACCCATTCCTCCTCAGCCTATGTTTGATTTTCTTCCCCTACATCCTGACTGTCTAACCAACTGGCCATGGGCCCGATTTAGACCTGCTCGCTAGCCTAGAGAGCACGTTAACGCCAGCCCACCGATTGCATGTCCCCCCACTGCACGAAACCCTGTGCAGGGATGCCAGTGGATGTGTACGCATACACATCTGTTTGCATGTGGCCGCACAGAGGAGAAATCATTTGATGGTTACTTACCATCGAATGATTTCTCCTACTGTGCCCAGCGCTCGCAGCCGCCGCATGACCCAGGAGAGACACGGCGGCTGAACGGATCGACGCTATTCAGCGTGGACAGCGACATCATCTGCCCACTTTGAGCAGGCAGGGGAACTCCTGTGTTTGCTGGGGCTCTCCCAACATTTCTATGGGCGCGCCCACTGTTTTTGTGGGCATGTATATGAAATGCTGGGGGGCCATCCAGGGACGCCCTCTGCCTGTCACTCAGGCTACGAGTGCCTCCACGAAGAAAAATGTAGCTGAAGGCAATCACAGCTGGGGCCTGCACATGCCTATTGTCAACAATATGCATGTGTAGACCCAAAACATTGGTGGAGGGCCCAGATTTGGACCTTTGCGAACAGGTCTGCTCCCCCTACATCATTCTGGGTGCCTGTAGCTGTCACTCTCACTCTCCCCCCTCCCCCTCTCTACCCATTTTGTTTTCCCACTTTATGCCCACTTTATGGGGGGCATATGTGTATCCATGTATTTAATAATGTGGGACATGTGTAAGGAGTGTTATGTGTGTCATCATGTGTATAAGTGCATTTAATAACGTGGAACATTTTATAACGTAAATATGGGTCACTGCATGAGGTGTAACATGAATATGGGTCACAAGTGAGGTGTAACATAAATATGGGTCACTATGTGAGGTGTATCGTGAATATGGGTCACTATGGCCCTTATTCTGATCGGTGCGGACATATATCCGCGTGCGTTCGGGCCGCCGATGTTTTGTGTCTGCGCATGTGCAGAGGCGTCTCTGCGCATGTGCGAGCGGGGCGTACGGCCAAATTCCGCATGATATGTGAACACTCCGAACAGGGGGTGGAGAGGGGTGTGAAGGGCTATTTGGGCTCATTACCATATGCATACGCCCCGCGTTTCATGGGAGTTCCCATGCAAACGCTGGGCGTACGTATGGTAATGCGGCCGTGACGCACGTGTAGGGGACGGACATATGACATCGCCGGATGTCAGCTGCCCGCCCAGATCCCTGCTTTTGCACGGAAAAATGTCCGTGTGGTCTGAGGTTGCGGGAGCTGGTGGAGCACTCGGTCCTGCATTCGATGGTCTGCGACCATCGAATGATGGGGGAGGTTCCCTGAGATGGAGAAGGCGTATTCCGTGAAAAATACACGTGCGGTCCGTTCGGACAGCTTCTTACCGCATACGGACGGAGTTGGCGATCCGTATGGAAGGCGGGGTTTCGCACGCACGGTCCTGGCCGCATAATCGACTCCGGCCGCACCGATCAGAATAAGGGCCTATGTGAGGTGTAACGTGAAAATGGATCACTATGGCCCTTATTCTGATCGGTGCGGCCGGAGCCAATTATGCGGCCAGGACCGTGTGTGCGAAACCCCGTCTTCCATACGGATCGCCAACTCCGTCCGTATGCGGTAAGAAGCTGTCCGAACGGACCGCACGTGTATTTTTCACAGAATACGCCTCCTCCGTCTAAGGGAACCTCCCCCATCATTCGATGGTCGCAGACCATCGAATGCAGGACCGAGTGCTCCACCAGCTCCCGCAACCTCAGACCACACGGACATTTTTCCGTGCAAAAGCAGGGATCTGGGCGGGCAGCTGACATCCAGCGATGTCATATGTCCGCCCCCTACACGTGCGTCACGGCCGCATTACCATACGTACGCCCAGCGTTTGCATGGGAACTCCCATGAAACGCGGGGCGCATGCATATGGTAATGAGCCCAAATAGCCCTTCACACCCCTCTCCACCCCCTGTTCGGAGTGTTCACATATCATGCGGAATTTGGCCGTACGCCCCGCTCGCACATGCGCAGAGACGCCTCTGCACATGCGCAGACACAAAACATCGGTCGGCCCGAACGCACGCGGATATTTCCGCACCGATCAGAATAAGGGCCTATGTAAGGTGTAACATGAATATGGGTCACTATGGCCCTTATTCTGATCGGTGCGGACTTTTCCGCATTCTTTCGGATGGCGTTTTTTAGCCGTCTGCGCATGCGTGGAGAACGCGACGCGCATGTGCCACGCATGGTCTCCGTACATGTTCTCACTAATCCCGTACAGAACTGTGCACCGCATACATTCGGCCAATAGGGGTGTGTTATGGGCGTCATGCGGAATGACACAGGGGCGTAGTTTCAAAGTGGGCTAAACTGGGCGGAAACATGGGCGGACACGGGGGAGTACACATATATTGGTAGGCGTGCATTCGGCCAGCACGCCGAATGCACGCGAACAAAAAGGGAAGAAATGTGCGGTGTCCAAAAGGTTACTTTTGCTTTGCGGACACCACTCGGTCATGCGCTAGGCAATCGGAACGCCTAATCAGGACGGACGCACCTCAACCAATGTCACCTGAACCCAATACAATCACATACTTTACCCATTACTTGTTAATTACACGCTTCTCACTGCTACAATTGGAAGCATTGCAGCTTAAAGGGAACATTACATGCTGCACTTGTCACACACTTTAACATAGCAAATAATGCACACAACTTAATAATATTAATACTAATACACATGCCACTTCTGCATGTCTAAATTAATACAGACATTTGTGGGGCCAAAATAACATTTATTAAACAAACTTAGGCAAAAAATGAAAATACATAACAAAACAAATGGTACCATACCAGGACCAAATAAAATAATAAAGAATAAATAGCCACAGCAGAATCATTGGGAACACATCAGGTGGCTTCACAACAAAAGTACAGCACCAACACTTCAAGTACAGCACACTGAAACAGGGCAACAGAGGAACCAAACATGACATTTGAACCGCGGGCAAAAGTGGTGACCCTGGGCACGGATTTGGACACAGGATGCTGACACACACAGCTCAATGGAAGATTTGGGAAGACATAACGGAGGAGATTAATGGGGACACAAGTTCATTTGCGAGCACGTTTGCCCCTGGCAGGCTCCTTGCCACGTGCAGCAGCTCTTCGGCCTCGTCCACGGCCAGAGTCCGATGGTGGCTCATGTGGAGCACGTGCTGGGGAGGGGGTGGATCTTCTTCCCCCTCTGGCAGCAGGGAGTGATGAGGATGGTAATGCACCCGAAGCGGGTGACATTAGGGCCCTATTGCTGTTAACTAGCTCCACCATAAGTTCATTATGGCGGAGGAGGAGGTCGTTTTGCCGCAGGGCTTGATCAGCCAGCACCTGCAGGCTACCAGCAATAGCTTGTTGGCTGCCAGCCATAGCTTGCTGGCTGGCACTCATAGCCTGCAGGCTCTCAGCAATACTCTGCTGGCTGGTGGTCAAACCCTGCAGCACCTCCTCGGCCCTACGCACCCGCTCGAATGCCGACTCTCCCTGCTGCACAATACTATCCAGCACACGGCCCCACATGGACAATTCAGCCGCAGACAATCCCGGCGGCTGCTGCACGGGCCTGCTACTGGGGCCAGGTGGCACAGACTCCACAATCTCCTCAAGAGAATCTTGACCAAGCGGTGGCGATGCTGTTGAACAAGAAAATTGAAATTACCACACATTCCATGCAAAATGTTAAACATCTACTTATGGCCTGGCAAATAATTACCTTCTTGAGTAGAAGCCATCACTTCCGCTGGGGACTCGCTGTCTATAGTGCTCACCCCCCGGACCTCCTCCACTGCTATACAGCACTGGGCCATCTCTTCCAGGGGGGTGAGCTTCAGCTTGGATGGCATGGGGCCAGCCCCAGAGGTCTGGCTGTGTTGCCACCGGTCGGTCAATTTCTTTTTGAGGTTGCCTTTGAAGTCGTGCCACCTGCAATCAAAGTGTACATATTAATACATGTAACTCCTCATGTTTGCTGTAGCACCCATTGCAATCTGAAACATAATACAACATGTGCCTACTGACACCAAACTTACATTATATTCTTTTTTCAAACCAATCCTTAGAAGATACAAAAACAGTCACCCTCCAATAACTATCAATTCAATGTCATGGCCTACATGTCTGTGCGTCCAAGCAACGTGAACACCCATTGCCCAACTAGATCTAATATTGAATGTAAACATTACTGGACTTGTACTTCTCTAATGTAACACACATGTACTTGCCTCTTCTTAACATGCTCTGCCTGTCGAACTTGTGGAGCCACTGCATTAATCTCCGCCGTTATCTCCTCCCAGATCTTCCATCTCCTTGTGTGTGTCAACTTCACCGCTGGACACTCAATTAAATCACGTGCCCGGGTCACCAGGATGTCAAGCTCCCGCGGTTCATATGCCATGTTTCGTGTTGTGGGTTCCCGTGTTGCCCCACTGCGGCCACGGGCACGGGCACTGCCACTGCCACGGCCACCGGTTGCTGTACCTGAAGTGCTGGGCTGGCTACTCTGTTGGGAAGCCACCTGCTGTGTTCCCAATGATTCTGCCGAGGATGGCTCAGCTGCTGATTGGCCTGCTGTTGATGGGCCAGCTCGGTCCTCTGGGTTGAGGGGTACATAGGTGGTGTTGGCCTCCATGCGGGCCAACAGATTCTGCACCACCTGCTCTTCCTCTGAGTCTGAGCCTGCCATGTTTGCAACAAGTGTTTGCCTTTCTAGGACCACTTTAAATACTATTTCTGTAATTGGCGTTAATCAGCTGCAAGCTGCGTTCCGTACGGCCGCGTCCCGTACGCCAGCGTCAACCGTGCGGCGCATACGGGCCGCCCCTTGGTGTGGAAAAATATTCCCAAAAAACCTGGCAAACTCAGTAAGTCTGATTTATTAGCTAAATGCAGATTCCAACACCAATGACCCAATACAACTGAGGTCAGACATTACATGTATATTTGAATGTACTTCTGTACTGTGCACTTGTTTGCTATGTAGTACAACTGACACTACCCATTCCATATGTCAATCCAGTCCACCACTTAGCCACAAGTAATCAGTGCTAGCATCCAAATCACATGTGAAAGCACTCCAAATTCAGGCTGTATGCTAGCTACTTTTCATTCCACCTCTGTATTAGGGGCCAGTAGAAGGTAAGTGTACACATGGCAGCATGGGCAAATTTTTGGAAAAGGTCTGCCACTATTTGCTATGTTTCTGTTGCATAGCTTTCATTATAAAATACCTGTTTACTACCTTGTTGAGTTAGGTGTTAGTGTCTAGTGATGCAGACTATTTCACCTGGTGCTTATACCCATGTTTGGTGAATGTTATAGATTATATATAATGTGTTTACATCTTAGTTTAGACTGTGTGTTTAGGATGGGGGTGCGATGCAATGGGTTAGCCGTATGTTCGGGCGCATACACGCTGTTAGTGTAAAAATGAACAATAAAGTTAATACCAAATATCACTCTAACCAACCAATGACAGCACATGATAGTTTGATTAGTGCCACTCCTAAAATGGCTTCCTACCAGCGTGCAGAACCCTTCTCCACTGCGGAGCTACTGGCGCTGGTAGGAGTGATGGAGAGGAGACTGGGGCAGGCAGGCCCCTTCATTACAAATAGGGACAAGCGCCGGGCATATGTTGCGGCCCACGCCGCATATTCGCCCGCACACATGTGCGGAGGACCATCGCCCAACTGGAGAGGCGATGGTCCGACCTGCGGAGGCGGGAGCCGGAGCGTCTGCAGGCTCTGAGGCGGCGTCTGCAACGCTGTAAGTATTTTGGGCAAATACATATAATTGACAGAGGCCAGGATTCGGTCTGGTTCACAATTTTTAAAATGGAGAGTAACAAACAGGCAGCCAATCAGCTCCTACCTGGCCTTTTACAACTACAGTCTGTGACATGACAGGAAGGATCTGATTGGCTGCGTGTTTATCACTCTACATTGTATCACTTTTGAAGGCTAGTGCATCTAGGCCATTGAGTGTTTGCATTTTAACATTATTTAATATTAATATTACATGAGGTCAATTGGGTGTTTATGACATAGAAAAGCCATATACTATATGTGTGATATATAACACATATATAATGTGGTTATGAGATGTACTTGTTAGAGTAATTTAAATGGGAAATGACACTCACCCATTTTGTTTGTTTAACCCACAGCGCGGGAGAGAGCCAGACAGGCCCGTCAGGAGGCCCAGGAGGTGGGCAGTGCGGAGGCCAGACAGGAGGTGGGCAATGAGGAGGACTCCCAGGAGGTGCCCATTGAGGAGGCCAGACAGGTAGTGGCCATTGAGGAGGAGTCACAGGCCCACAGTTACGTGACAGAGGAGAACACGGAGGAGGCACAGGAGGTCGGCCAGGAGGTCGAAGTGGAGGAGGAGGAGGTGCCCCTACCCCTGGACGATGTGCCACCACCTCCAAATGATGAGGATGAGGACCTGGTGGAGCTGCCTGGCAGGGGTAAGTAGACATAATGCTTCATTACTGAGTTAGGTACAGGTTGTTATGTCGCACAGCTGATTCAATTTTCCTATAATATAGTAAAGAGTAGTCCCAAAAAATGGAAAACAACAGACACACTTTGGTCTTATAGGCCCATGCTGCAAACGTGCAATCTGGATGCTCATGTAGGTGATGAGTGTTAATTTATGGATGCTCTTTGTCTATACAAAGCAACAAAAACACTTCAATGGAATATGGGCAGGCCTGATTTATACTGGAGTCCCATGTGGGCAGTTTGCATGGGCCCCCCTCTAGCCAGTGTGCCCGTGTTGTTGTCATGTATTTTTGTAAGGTATTATGTATGATGGATTGAGCTTAGAAATTGTTAGTTGTATGGAAGCGGATTCGTTCTGCCCTTTCACCTATGTGTCAAATGTGACAACGAATCATGAAGTAATGGGCAGAGGAAGTAGCCGAGCATTTTCCTGTGGTATTTACTGTATCTATTCTATCTATTCTATCTATCTATCTATCTATCTATCTATCTATCTATCTATCTATCTATCATGCAGTTTAGCTATTAAGCAGTAACATGCAGGTATATATGTATGGGTCAATGTGGCATGTTGTAGTGGGTGTATGTTTTGAGTTGAGTGAGGAGTCTTTGGCCAGGACAAGTGTGAGTGATCCTCAAGTGTGGTTGTGTTTTTGATATATAGATTGTGAAATGTATATGTCACACAAGTGTGTGGGTGTGGTGGCAGCATCATGATCATATATTTGATGACATAACATACAAGAGTGGATAAGGTTTTTTGGTATGTATGATTTCGCATGGTGTAGGTCATGGGTCTTCAACCTTTGGCCCTCCAGATGTTGTGAAACTACATGTTCCAACATGCATTGCCACATTTTTTCCTATAAGAGCATGCCAAAAAACCTCAGGGCATGCTGGGACATGTAGTTCCACAACATCTGGAGGGCCACAGGTTGAAGACCTGTGGTGTAGGTACTTAGGATTGACTGTACAAGGTGTACGTGAGTAGCATAAATAATGTTGTACCCCCTTTCTCATGCACACAGATTATCAGGAGCCACCCCAGGGAGTCAGAGGGGCTCTCATGAGCTTACGAGAGGACCTGAGGCGGATGACGGCTCATGTGGAGGACCTCTGTGTCCTGCTGTTGGACGAGTGATGGCGGTCCATTTTTTGTATTTGTTAAAATAAAATTTTGCACTTGTTTAAGAAGTTGTCTGTGTGTTATTTTAGTCTTTAACATTCAAAGTATAAAAAGCATTTAACACACAAACATGTGCATGTTTAGATATGTACACAGCAAAAGGGTAGATAACATTTTTATCCCCATAGGGAATGTTAGGGTTAATGTATAGTGCTTGTAAGTGTTTAAGGATCAATTAGCTAAATAACAGATGACCAGGAGCAACAATCTGTTCTCAAAGTGGTTTGCTAATTGCATAAGTGTGTCATGTGATCTATGTGGGAACTCTGATAACAGTAGTCTTGTTGTATGCGGAAGTACACCGCATCTGTGCGTAGTGGCCGGTTCGCGTCCGTTCTGACGCGGGAAGGCCGTGCATACGCGGACAGACCGTGTAGAATCGGAGTGTTTCCCCCGCACACGCATGGTTTATATGTCGTCCGTACACACGCCCTGTTCTTACAGAGTGAGTCCGTCCGAATGCGGAGGACACGTGGGCGTTTCTACGGACGATGGCCGCACGCTGCCGCACAGCGATGCGTGCGGCCCGCACCGAAAGAATTCGGGAATATCCGCACCGATCAGAATAAGGGCCTATGTGAGGTGTAACATGAATATGGGTCACTATGGGCCTTATTTTGGTTCACTCTTTCTGACAAAATCCTTCTTAGATGGACAAAATCATGTGCACTGCAGGGGGGCAGATGTAAAATGTGCAGAGAGAATTAGATTTGGGTGAGTTATTTTGTTTCTGTGAAGGGAAAATACTGGCTGCTTTATTTTTACACTGCAATATAGATCTTACTTTGAAGTAAAACCCCACCCAAATCTAATTATATCTGCACAAGTTACATCTGCCCCACCTGCAGTGCACATGGTTTTGCCCATCTAAGAAGGATTTTGTCAGAAAGAGTGAACTAAAATAAGGCCCTATGTGAGGTGTAACATGAATATGAGTCACTATGTGAGGTTAACGTGAATGGTTGTGTAATGTGACTGGGGGTACTATTGTGCGGCCATGCTAATTTTTTTTATACCACACCCCCTCGATTTTGCAGTGCGCCTACGGCGCGCACTATTTCTTTGTTGTGTTTGGGCTGTGGGGAATAAATTTTTAATTTGGAAAGTGCACCAAACATTCTAGTACCAATTCTAGCTCTGCCTGCTGGGAGGGGGGGGGGGGAAGAAGGTGTATTGTAAATTAGATTGTGCTACAGTGTGGTGTAATATGAAACGTGGGTACTATTGTGCGGCCATGCTTCTTGTAAAATCAAGCTCTTTTTTTTCTGCAAGGGCGCAAATTTATATTTCGCAGGAGGGCGCCAAACACCCTAGCACCGGCCCTGTCGGTACTAAACAAATGCTCATACGATTTGATATTGCTTGTTGTTGAAGAATCCCAAAGGGAACTTGTCATCACCAGTGAAAAAATCAAATCATTTGAAACAGCCAACCTTGGGAAGATTGCATTGGACAAATCACAAGATTGGCTCAGCAATCTATCTCTTCAAATTGACAAATATCGTACTGAGCTTATCCAATTTAAAACAGCAAAATTGGAGACTGTAACCCGCGACTATGCTGAATACCGCATGTATAGCTGGGCGTATGATAGGAATCAGACCCAACAACGCAGACCGTACCAAAAGAAATTTGGCAAAAATCGGTTTGATACTGAAGGCTCCAGTGGATTGTCCTCCAGCGAGCAAGAATGTGCAAGAGATCCACAATCTACCAACACCAGAAGGCCCCCTTTAGGGGTAACCACACGTGGAAAAGCGGCAAGACCAAAAGAAAAATCACCAGGCGTGGAGGCCAGTGGGCCAGGGAAGCCAAAGCGCAAATACACCATGAGAATTTAGTGTTTAACCTCTCGTCAAGAGTATTAACAGCATCTGAAATCAGCGTCTTGAATAAAAGTTTATCCTTCGTCCCTACCTATGTCCCTGATGGATTTACCAGTCAAGTAGATCTGTACAAGTGTAGCAGAAGATTGCGGCTGAAAGAACATTTTGGATCGTCATCTGTGAATATGCCTGAGGTGTCCAAAATTAAAAAGAAATCTGCATTTGACCCCTTATCTACAAACTGTGCCATTAAAAGCTTTACAAATTACATGGAAAAACACCATACAAGAGACTTGTACCAAACCCCAACAACATTGGTCAAATTCGACTAAAGAAGAGCAACAAGCGCTGCAGAAGTTAAAATCCTACAAAGACATCACAATCCGCTCTGCATATAAAGGAGGGGGGTAGTGCAAAATATTGGAGACTACATGGATGAAATATATCGCCAGCTGGATGATTCCTGTGTATATGAACAACTACAAACAGATCCAATTGTACGATTCAAGAGGGAATTGGATACATTATTGGAAGAGGGAGTTGACTGTGGAACCATCCCAAATGACATAAGAGAAGCTCTGCCCAACCAACATCCTAAAATCCCAATTTTGTACACCTTACCCAAGTTACATAAGAATGCTGTTACACCCCTGGGCAGGCCGATTGTATCAGCCAAAGACTCCATATTCTATACTACAGCTTAATTCTTAGACTTATTCCTTCAGCCAATTGTTCAAAAACAAAATACCTACCTCAAGGATACCACCTCGCTATTATTACATCTACAGTCATTGTCTCCTCTCCCTAAAAAACTTCTGCTTTGCACAGTGGATGTCGTATCTTTATATACTAGCATTCCATTTTTTCATACAGCTGCTAGACTTGGCACAATCAAGGAACTATTTCCTTTTCAATAATAAATTCAACATACAACGGTCCGAAGTAGCTATGGGGTCTTGTGTGGCCCCTAGCTTGGCAAATATATTCATGTATGAAATAGAAAGAAATTTGTTTTTCTCAGATCCCATGATTGCAAAGAATATCACCACTTTCTATTGTTATATTGACGACATCATCCTCTTGTGGGATGGTACCAGCGAAGAATTTGCTGCAACCATGAGTAGTATTAACTTAATGGATGAAGACATCAATTTACCTTCCAATCAAGCAATGTGTCAATTAACTTCCTTGACATTCTCATCACCATGACCAATGAAAATATCCTAGAGACCTCCGTTTATCACAAACCTACCAATCGTAATACCCTACTACTTAGGAGTAGTCATCTCCCCCTCCTCTTAAATGGGGCTTACTCTATTCACAATTCTTAAGGGCCCTCCGCATCTGCTCATCAAAAACTGAAGCAGAGATAGAGATTGATAAGATGTTTAAAAACTTCCTCACTAGAGGCTACCCATTAAAATTGTTGAAAGAATGCAAAGCTAAAGTATTGAGGATAAACAGAGAGGCTGCACTTACGAACACCCGTACCAACAAAAATGAGGATAGCATAGTGTGGACACAAAACTATGAGTCTAATAGTGATTCACTTATGAAGGCTGCCAGATCTAAATGGGCGATAATTACTGCAGATAAAAATCTGCCATCGCCCAAACACAGCAGAATATTGGCGTCATATAGACGTGGAAAAAATATTAAAGATCAGGTTGTACACAACGATATATCAGAATTCAGAGAAAATGCGTTAACCATGAAACAAAAAAAATGGCAATTTCAAATGCCTTGGGTGTGTAACTTGCAGCAGCCTGGATAACGGAGACACATTCATGCATCCAAGATCTGGAAAAACTATCAAGATAAATTTCCCACTAACCTGCACCAGCAGATATGTGATATATTATATCAAATGTCCCTGCGGACTATTATATATAGGGAAAACGATCCGCAAATTTAAAGAGAGAATTGCCATGCACAAATCGAGCATTCGGGCCGCTCTTACAGGCAAAGGGTCGGACCAACCTGTAGCAAGGCACTGGAAAGACAAAGCGCATCTAATTTCCAGTATTCGCTACAAGATTATAGATTGCATCCCTGAAAGCATCAGGGGAGGAGATCGGGACCGTGCGCTCATTCAATTAGAAGCGCGTTGGATCTACAAATTACAAACTGTGCAACCGCACGGACTTAATGAATTACTCCCGCTCTCATGCTTCCTATAATTCCTTATTCTTACGGACACTGATTCCATATGAATTCATGTTCTTTGCTGTTTGTTGTATGATACAGTGGGGGTTATTCTAGTCCATTCTTTCTGACAAAATCCTTCTTAGATGGACAAAACCATGTGCACTGTGGGTGGGGCAGATGTAACTTGTGCAGAGAGAATTAGATTTGGGTGGGGTTTTTCTTCAAAGTGAGATCTATATTGAAGTGTAAAATCATGCAGTCAGTATTTTCCCTGCACAGAAACAAAATAACACACCCAAATCTAATTCTCTCTGCACATGTTACATCTGCCCCCCTGCAGTGCACATGGTTTTGTCCATCTAAGAAGGATTTTGTCAGAAAGAATGAACTAGAATAAACCCCAGTATACCGATTGGTGCATTTGCATTTAACCTTGTTTCCATTTGAATTGTATTTTCACCTTGTACCTACACAGTATATGTTAGTAGGGATAGGCCCTGGAAAAATCAACCATAAAAAGTGACAGTTTTACGACTAGCCCACATTCCTGACATTCCTGACCATATTGATATGAACTGGCGATGCTTTGATATCGTTTCATATTAAAGGATGTCTGTTTTGAATCGCTTGTCACGGAATGGTGCGACCCAAAACAAGAGGATGATTTCAATATTGTAATATGTGAATGATTACATTACAGGAGTGGATATAACACTCTTGTGCCTCAGACATTTGTGTCATTATTGTGTCACACATTTTTTTTAGCTAATGTTAAAAATTAGTGATGCATGCCAGTCAGACATCTGAAAGCCATTACACCACACATAGCTGCATTGGCCAGTTTAATACAGGCATCTGCAAAGCATTATACACACTGAGATTTTGACCTCTGTATACCTCAAATGACTATTAAAACTTAAGACTTTTATTGTTTGATTCACTAATTTGGATAATGGTGTTTTAACAGTTGGTGAGGCAATGACTTTATGTCTTTGCATCAGTTCACATGACCAGGGGGTGATGGCATAGGTCACATATAGATGTTAGGGGGCTGAAAAAAAAATACCATTTAGAAGCAAGCTATACATATTTCAGTTAATGACGCAATTTGTCACACATTTAAGACCAGATATTGCGGTGGTTCACATTTTAAATTGTTTGTTTCTCAAAAACTGATCAATAGGATGGCTATGTTTACACAGATGGTACTGAATAGACAGGCAAAAACAGCAGCATTTTACAGGGACAGGGGCATTACAGGGTTGTTACAGCTGTTACAAGCTATGACACTGTCAGAAAATAGCAAAAAAAAAAAAAAGTGAACTGTTCACATGTTTTAAATGATTGTGAAACATGTCCAATATTTTAAAATTATTCATGTATATAACCACAGCTATCTGGTTGTACTATTGTCTCTCCATTGAAGGACAAAATAAAAAACTAACATATCTGGTTGTACTATTGACTCTCCATTGAAGGACAAAATAAAAACTAACATTGGATGAAATCCTTATTGTATCATTGAAAAAGAATTATCACTTTTGCATTATAGGCGGCTTTCCACTATTGGAAAACATTTTGTGGGCTTTATTCCTTGATCCATCGGGGAATTTTGTGGGCAGGCCACCGAGTCACTAATGTTTTAACTGGAATACCTTGTTATATTTGCATTTCTGGTAGCGCGTTTAGGAATATTGTGGATCATAAGCCCCGCTATGTTGACATTTTATAGCGAGTTGTATGATGGCGAGGGAACCCAAGATTATCGACGGCCAGCGGGGGTTGTTTTACCACAATTCCAACACTAAACATGTACAGGGCACAATCTGAACATGTTCAGATTTGTTCAATCGCAATACTGCGTTAACACGCCGATGTATGCATGGTCTAATTCGCAGCTGGGGCATATAATTCAGGCACTGCAAACCAAATTGTTATGAAGCAACAGGCAGGCATGTTACAGGGGCACATTTCAAAAGTAAAATTTATAACTCGCCATATGCATCGCGTTATGACAACGCATAAACGCGGCATACAGATCACGATATTATGCGATATGGTTGTAATAAAATAAAAAATAAAAAAATTCATACAGCTATATAGACATATTTAATATCCATTTGCTCAGAATGATATGATCTGGATCATTTATGAAAAACATTGTGTGTACAACAATACCGTAATTAGTTATTATAATTCAAAGTATAACAAGTTTAAAATATGTTTGAAAATGAGCTCAACCCATCAGGGCGGAAACATCTCAATAGAAAGAGGAGGCCCCCTTGGTTAGTTTCTGCTATAAATATGCGATAGCGATTGCTGATAGACACAACTGGAAAAAAGCTTGGATCCTTTCACTCCAGCCCAGATCCAAATTTGAAGCACTCGCTTACACCGACAGCACAGGGACGCCTCTAAAAAGAAGTTTGAAGTTCTAGCTTACCACTACAGCCCAGCGACGCATCTGAAAGAAGATCTCTCTTGTTACTCAGCAGAGGTGATTATTAATATTATTAGTGTAATTATTATCAATATCATTTATATTATCATTAACGACATTAACATTGCTATTATTATTATTATTATTATTTTAGTGTTTGACCACTTTATAAATGATTATTATATATATATATATATATATATATATATATATATATATATATATATATATATATGGAGATATGATTATTACAAAATCATTAACGGCATTTACGGCATTATTGTTATTATTATAGTGTTTGACTACTTTATAAATGGTTATTATATATATCTATCTATATATTTTATATATATATATATATATATATATATATATATATATATATATATAGCATATAAAAACAATGCCCAGGATATATTATTATAATGTTATGTGCCTTTATACATGTTTATAACTGTTAGCGATTGTTTGTGTGTAGTTGTGTATATATATATCAAAGGCACTCGGAGTATCAATTGGGGTTTTTTCACTCACCCTAGTCTCCAAGTTTTGAAATGTAAAAGTTTTGAATCAGTCTGTGTGATGCTGGTGACACCTAGTGACGTATTTTGGTATAGCTGAGGCTCTTAAAGCTTTATGTATTATACATAGAAGAATGGCTTTTATTGATGCAGGCTGATGAACTAATGCGATATATTTAAAATTAACAAGCGCCTTATATTTTTACAGATTATAATACTCAAGAGCCCAACATATTCTTGGCGTGTAAACATGCAGGCATGTTTCTTAATATCAATACACGATGCGTTGATAAAACAGCACCGCTGATCGTTTTAAACTTGTTGATTTAATATAAAACATGTTTGTTTAAATAAAACATGAGTAAAACATTTAAAAAATGAAAAAAAATAATAATAATAATTAAAATTAAAATTAAAAAAATTATGCGTAATTATTATGATCAAAAATATGTTTCCTTTCACAGATGAATTATGAATTAACGGATGAAGATTGCATTTCATTTTTTGAAGCCCTGCCGCCTTACCCACACCACAGAAGTGAGTTGAATTATATTTAATCATTTGTTATACGTCAAATTACATGTTGTTATGATTGTTTTTATAATTTATTTTGATATAAACAAACTTTGCAACTTTAATCTAATTGAAAATGTCTAATTATCAACCAACAGATCCTTTAAACAACGCTGGCGACAGCCTGATGGGTATTTCCGAACTGGACGGTGAAAATCAAGCTTTTGAAAACGCATATGGCTCATTGCAGAATCGCGCTACGGGGTACGCCGATCCGCCACAGTCCGAGAACAGTTGTAAGTACAAGTATGAACGGGTGCCCTTTATAACTGGCGCTATTTAAAAATGAAATTAAAGGCCTTTAAGCTTGTAAGCTCTTATAACCGATGCCGGTTATTACGATACCTTTAAGCATGTAATCGTCTGTAGCAGCTGTCATTTATTACACGATTTTTACCTTATACTAACTGTATACTTTTTACACTATTACACAATTAGACAGCCCAACAATCGGTCCAGACGCGACTCAATTCATATTGCGGGATATATTGAACCTGCGGCCATCGCAATCATTAGAAGCACCAACAATCGGGACAGAGTCGGCCGATCTCATGTTGCGAGACTTTGCGAACCAGATTCCGTCGCAAAATCACCTACAATCTAATCAGCAGCATTTTATACAAGGTGAGTTAAAAACAAATGATGTTATTGTTTTTCAGCACCCGCGGCCTGTGAATTATTAATTAATTTATAACGCCATTATTACAGTTGAAGCTCAACAACACAATACCGAGATGCCCGGCTGCAGCACAAATTCGGGTCAAATGATCAGACCAACGACAAGCCGGAAGCGGGAACAGCGGTCCTTCATGGAAGATGCAGAGAATCGACCGATCTCCACACCGCTGAACAGTCGCCAAGGTTTAAATGACTCTGTGTCAACGGTTATGGACCAACAACGCAGGCAAGGCAAACCGTGCAAGAGGCGTCCAGGTATGTCACGTACAAATCACACTGATCGTGATTTAGGCTGTGACGCTTTGAAAAGGAAACTGGACTATAACGATTGTGTAAAGCCGAAGCGCAGGCGGGGTCGTGATACTTCACAACTAAGTAATGATTCTGACGGCCCTGTACGCAGTGTAAAAGGTGCAGGCTCTAAATATGTGAACAAGGTTGCACCTATGCCACAGACTGAAACAATCCTAATTCCCGATACACCGGAAAGGCCTGTTACAGAAGCACATTACAGTCCTAGCGATGCTTCGTTAATCGATATGAACGCTCAAGAGATTTTTACAACTGTTGTAGAGTCAACAACTTCCGGCTCTCAGAATAGTATTGTTGAGAGCTATACTGTTGTTTCAGGAATACCAGCTGTGTTTACAACGGCTATACTTCCAATAACGCAGCGGACTGTTGATATTGCAGCATCTGTTAGCGGAACGCCATCGAATAGGGTCGCGCCCGATGTTGCCCCGCTAACAAACGATGTAACGATCGGACAGGAGAATGCTGATCAACTAGACGCAGCGGGCGAATTGCAATATTATGCTTTGATAATTCGACTTTGTTCAGATATCAGATTCATGGAGAAAATAACAAAAGACATGGATGAATTTGGAACGGAGTTAATGGGCGAATATGAAAATCAGCCGCAGGGTAAAAAATATATTCTTGATAGAATTATTAACCGTTATATTGATGTAACAATGCAAATTCTTGAACGGAATGCAAACACAGGGGATTTTGTAAAGGCTAATATTCACCATTTCCCAGGAATTGTTGAGACAGATACATGACTATGTATGGGGGGGTAGCGGCTTGAAACGACTCTTACATTTAAATGTCTGTAAGAAAAAATCAAGTATTAAAAACAATGCATTTTACAACATGTCAAATTTATTTCTACGGTCAAGGTTGAAAAGAGCTTTAAAACTGTTATTCAGTTTGAAAAAGATCAAGCACCGCAGGGCTCAGCGAATAGCCCGTGGCCTGCGGTCGCAGTTTGATCATATAGAGCAGCCGCAAACACCCGCGTTACCGGATGATGGGTCGCTGGACGTCAATGCTGAACGGAGCGCCCAGCCACCGCCAAGTGATGATGTACGCCAGGCCCCATCACCCGGTAATAACGATGGTCATCAGTCTGTATACTTAGAAGCAATTAATCGTTATGAACGACAACATCCTAATTTCAGAGCTGTTGAATATCACAATCATTTTCGCTTTGTTAATCTGGATAGGGTTACATCATTTGTAGAGGGCGTGAGAGCGGTGCATGGCGCTATACAGACAATGCTCGATGGTTTCCTGGCGGGTGTTGACCCAAACGACCGGGTGCAGTTAAGGTTGGAGGGTGGAGGTTTACACAACGCCATCTATTCACATCGAAAGCCGCAAGAGACATTAGACGCTGTAAGTTTTTTGAATCAGATTACAAATACACTTCAAAGTAATGCTGAATTTTTAACATCAGATGGTTTAAGGTTTGTGATCAGTGTTTTTAGAAATAGAGCGGGCGGGGCCCTATCCGGGCGTGGCCTTAGAAGAATACCCCACAGCCTAATCATTGAAATGCGTAGTCGTAACTTGTATGATTTCAAGAACATCGGGTCTAAATTGTGTCTAGCTGCTAGTATCTGTAAACTTCTGGATAAAAGTGATGCCACTGACCATATGATTCAAGAGAGAGCGATACAGTTGCATAAGGTTTTGAATCTTCCGACTGATAAGGAACTCAGCTTTAGCGATGTTGTACTTTTTGAAAATCACTTCAAAGTGACAATCAAGGTTTTATATTTTAAATAAACAATTTTATTGAGCAAATACAAGGATAAACAAGCTTTACAGACCAGCTGTTATCTCAAAATATCAAGACAGCGTGTATCACAATTTGCCAAGATTTTCATATTTATCAGAATGTATAGCAAGGGGATAGAAAGAACGAAGAGAGAATAAAAAGAGAGGAGGAAGAGAAGGACAGGAGGTTAAGTTGGGGGGTAAGAGGGTTAGTGAAGAGGGGTGGGGGGAGGAAAAGAAAAAGAGGGGGGGGGGCGGGAAAGGGAGGGGAAGGGATGACCTCCATTAGTATGGCTCAAACAGGGGTGGCATGTTTTGTTGAGAAAGCCATGGAGACCAGACCTTATGAAAGGACTTAAGCGAGTGGCGTATAGTCGCAGTGATATATTCCATCTTGTAGACGTACCACACCCGTGAGAGAATTGCTGGCATTGGGGCAGGTGCAGGTTTCTTCCAGTCGGAAGCAATTTGACAAGTCATTGCAGAGGAGATATGCCTTATTAATTTGTGCTGATGGTGGTTAAGCTCGGGGGGTTTTAGTGGGAGAAGGAAGTATCTGGGGTCTCTGGGCACCGCAACTCCCAGCAAAACTGTAAGCAGGTCAAGCAATTCTCCCCAGATGCCAGCGATTAGCGGGCAGGTCCACCAGATGTGGAGGAAGCTACCCTCTGTAGGACAACCTCTCCAACACCTGTCAGAGACCTCGGGAAACATCTTATGTAGCTTAGAAGGGACGTAGTACCAGCGATATAGTAGTTTTTATATGTTTTCTTTAATTTTAACGCAAATGGAGCTTGACGCTGCATTGTCGCGTATTTCCTCCCAGTCCTCCTCGTCTAGGGAGAGACCTAGGTCTCTTTCCCATGCCGTTTCATGAGGGGCCCGGGATGAGGTTGTGAATGGGTCTAGCAGAGCGTACAGTGCAGAGATTAAACCTTTAGATGAGGTGCGTCTCCAGCACATATATTCTATAGAGGTTAAGGGTCTAGCGTTTAGAGTAGATATAACTTTGGAGTGGAAGTGGCGAATCTGGAGAAAGCGGAAGAAGTCTATGTTGGGAATTGCAGTGCCCTCCCTGATGTCAGCGAACCGAGGAAAGGTAGCGTTATCTGATATGTCGTTTAAATAATAAATGCCGTCTTTCAGCCAGCTAGACAGGGAGGAGCGTCCCAGGCCGGGGGGGAAAGCGGGGTTGTGAAATAAAGGTATTAATGGGGAGGGTAGCGGGGCTAAGTTGTATGTTTTGTTCAGTCTGTCCCAGACTGCTAGAGCACGCGACACCACCGGGTGTGATACTATCGAATGTGGACGTTTAGGTCTGGGCAGCCACAGCAGTGAAGACAGGGTGGTCAGGCCCAAGTCCCCCGCCTCTACGTTCACCCATACTTTGCTCGCGCCCCAGGGGTTACACCACTGAACAGTCTGGGACAGCTGTGCGGCATAATAGTATCTCTTAAAGTCTGGTATCCCCAGGCCTCCCTGGCAGGAGGGCCTCTGTAATAGTTTTAATCTTATGTGCGGGCGTTTTTTGTCCCATATGAATTGTGATGATTGGCGTTGTAAAAATTTGAATACGTAGGAGGGGACATATATGGGCAGGGTCTGAAAAAGGTACAACAGGCATGGGAGAATATTCATTTTAATAGAATTTATTCTGCCTATCCAAGAGATAAAGTGGGAGGACCAGGTGGTAAGGTCTGATTTAATCGTGTCTAGCAATCTCGGGAAGTTGGCTTGGAAAAGTTGGTGGTAATGATGAGTTAGGTATATACCTAGATATTTCACTTTTTTCCTGTTCCAGTTACATGGCAACAGATTCATTAACTCTGTTTTGAGGGGTCCGGGTACATGAAAATCGAGGATTTCGATTTTCTCAACATTTATTTTGTAATCAGAGTGGAGGGAGTATTGTTGAATCTCTGACAGTAAGCGGGGGATAGAGCTCACTGGGTCGGTGAGGGTCAAGAGCACATCATCTGCGTATAGTGCTATTTTGTGCTCCGAGGAGCCTACTTTAACGCCTTGGATAGACGTGTTATTGCGTATCCTCGCCGCCAGGGGCTCCATAACCAGAGCAAAGATTAACGGTGAGAGGGGGCAGCCTTGGCGGGTGCCATTGGTTATGCTAAAGGGGTTTGACCTCGCCCCGTTTACGACAACCCGGGCGGACGGCGTGTTGTATAGAGCCTTGACACCCTCCAGGAAGGGCCCTGAAATGCCCATCCTTTCCAGCACTGCAAAGGTAAACGACCACGAGATACGGTCGAATGCCTTCTCTGCGTCCAAGGCTAGGAGCAGAGCTGGGTTTTTCTGCTTCTGGATTATGTGGATAAGGTCAATCGCTCGCCTTGTGTTATCTGACGCCTGACGTCCCGGGATGAATCCCACCTGGTCCGGGTGGACAAGGAATTGGAGCAAAGGGGCCAGACGTCCGGCTAGAATTTTTGCATAAAGCTTCAGGTCAACGTTCAGTAATGAAATCGGCCTGTAGTTTGCACAGTTGGTTGGGTCTCTGCCCGCTTTTGGAATTACCACTATATCCGCCAGGGTTGTCTCAGGGGGAAAGGAGGCACCCTCCAGTATGTTGTTGAACAAGGCCGCTAAGTGGGGGGCTAGTTCTTTTGCAAAACGCTTGTAATAGATGGCCGAGAACCCATCTGGACCTGGTGCAGCGGATGACCGCATGGATCGGATTGCTGCTACCACCTCCTCCTCCGTAATTTTCCCATTCAGGGTAGCCAGCTGGGCCTCTGAAAGGAGCGGGAGGGGGGTGTCTGCAAGGTAGGAGATAGTATCTTCATGTTCAGAGGTGGGTAGGGGAGGGGGCTTTTTTAAATTATACAAGGTGTCATAGAAGAGTTGGAATTCCCTGGCTATTTCCAATGGGTCATACGTGCAGGATCCTAATGTTGGAGACTTTATTTTTTCAATCAGCCTGGACACTTGTTGTCGTCTGAGTTTATTGGCTAATAGGGTGTCTATCTTGTCTGCTTTGTCATAAAAGCGTTGCCCAAGCTTTTGAAGAATGCTAGCCGCCCGGTGAGCTAAGAGTGTGTTCAGTTGACCTCTGATCGCTTCAATTTGGGATAACAGGTTTGGGGTGGGTGTGCTTTTATGTTGATCCAACAGAGCGGCCAGCTGTGATTCTAGAGCATGTATCTGGAAGGTTTTATATTTTAACAATGGTGACTGGCGCTATTTCGATTCAGAGGGCAGATTCAGCGACCACACATTGTTTGTGCTATATCACGACCATCATTATTTTGGTATCAAAGACATCAGAGGTTTTCTTGGTTCAAGATTTTATTGCTACCGGTGCAACAGTTCATTCCACCATAGACACAATCACGCTTGTGTTTTCTTTTGTAAGGCGTGTCACAGGCAAGAGTGTGTCGATGACGGATCATCAATACTAAGGTGTTCGGTTTGTAGGATCTTTTGTCGTTCAACAGACTGTTTAGAGACGCATGAAGCTTTAGCGCTGGATAACAAAAAACCATGTCTTCAACATGTTTATTGTGACAGGTGTTGTCTCTACCGACAACCGATTCATAAGTGCCAGGGCCTAAAGTGCCCCATTTGTAAGGTAAATGTTGATGGTTTTGCGGATCACCTGTGTTATATACAAACTATCAAACCAGAGGAACCCAATAACAAATACATATTTTACGATTTTGAATGCATGCAGGAGACAGGTTTGCACATACCAAACTACTGTTACGCTCTAACACTAGCGGATGAGAGAACCTGGGAGTTTAAGGGCGTTGCTTGTATCGAAGACTTTGTAAAGACATTCATGAAGCCTAAATTTGAGCATTACACATTGATAGCGCATAATGCGGGGCGTTATGATGCGTACTTTGTCTTGCGCCAATTGATTAAAGAGCGCCTGAAATTAAAACTCTTAGCTCGCGGTGGCAACATTATGTGTATAACCGTTAAAGATTTGAAGATTCGATTAATCGATTCTCTAAATTTTTTACCAATGAAACTCAGTCGGTTCCCAAAAGCCATGGGGTTTAACGGCTCCAAAGGGCACTTCCCACATTTTTTTAACACGGCGGCTAACCAAGATTACATAGGCCCAATGCCATCGATAGATTATTTTGGACTAGAATACATGATGGATGGCGATAAGACGTCGTTTATAGACTGGTACGAAAAAAACAAGCACATGTCCTTTAACTTCCAGACAGAGCTTATCCGCTATTGTAAGGAGGATGTAAAGATTCTACAAAAAGCCTGTAGTTCTTTTAGAGATGCGGTTATTGCTATGACAAAACAGGAGGTTTAATTTCTGGTGAAGATGGGTCCAGAATCGTTAAGAGGCATGTTGATCCTTTTCAACTGACGACTCTGGCATCGGTTTGCATGGCTATGTACCGTTGTAAGTTTTTGCGGGAAAACACATTGGCCCTTGTGCCGGGCGATAATTATCACAAGACACAAAAGCGTTACTCAACACCAGCCATACAATGGTTAATGTATATTGAACACAAAGAAGGGGTTAGCATAAAACACGCTTTACAAGGGGGTGAAAAGAAAGTCGGCAAGTATAGCCTGGATGGTTATGCCGTGATTAATGGTGTGCCCACAGCTTTTGAATTCCAAGGTTGTTTTTATCACGGTTGCGGTTTTTGCTACAACGCAGATGATATAAACAAGTTGACGAAAACAACTTATGGCCAATTACAGCACTATACGCAGGTGAGAATGCATTTCCTAAAGCGGTGTGGTTTTCATATTCGCACAATTTGGGAATGTCAGTGGAAGAATATGTTAGAGGTTGACGCTGATCTGCAGACTTTTCTGAAGGGTAAAGAATTACCTGAACCGCTGGATCCTCGCGCAGCTCTTTACGGCGGCCGTACTAACGCCATAAAGTTGTACCACAAAGCAACAGCTGATGAGTTAATTCACTATTTTGACTTTACCAGCCTGTACCCATTTGTCAACAAAACAAAAATGTATCCTATAAAGCACCCGCGCATAATTTATAAGGGATTTGGCGATGTCACAAAGTATTTTGGTTTTGTCAAAGTGAAAGTGCATCCGCCTCGCGGCCTTTTCTTTCCGGTTCTACCGGTTAAAATGTGCGGCAAGCTAATGTTTCCATTGTGTCGCACATGCGCAGAGTCTGGACAGACAATGCTTTGCAATCACGATGACGAAAAGCGATCACTCACCGGCACTTGGTGTACGGTGGAGTTAAATTTGGCTATAGAAAAGTGTTACAAAATTTGTAAAATATACGAGGTGTGGCATTTTGATGAACGATCTGATGACTTGTTTTCAGGTTACATTAAAATGCACCTCAGGAGTAAACAAGAGGCTTCTGGTTATCCCGACTGGTGTACAGACTCTGTGAAACGACAAGCGTATATAGACGCTTATAAAAAAAATGAAGGGGTGTCTTTACGACCCGACCACATAGAAATGAACCCTGCAAAAAGGCAAATTTCAAAATTGTTTTTAAATTCGTTATGGGGTAAGTTTGGCCAGCGTAGCAATCTGACCAATACGTCTCTAGTCTCGGACCCTGACAAAGTTTTTGCATTTGCGTTTATGCCTCACTACGAAGTGTCCGCTTTAGACTTCATAGATGACAGCACGGTTATGGTGAACTGGAAGTACGCCAAAGACCATTACGCCAGAGCGGTAAATACAAATATATTTATCGCCGCTTTTACTATGGCCCACGCACGCATTGAATTGTACAACCTGTTGGACAAATTACAAGGTCGTTGCCTGTATCACGACACAGACTCTGTGATTTTTGTCAGCAGACCCGGTGATTGGGACCCGCCCTTGGGTGATTACCTAAGTGAGTTAACTAGCGAATTACCTTCGGGCACCCATATAACTGAGTTTGTCTCAGCCGGCCCCAAGTCATACGGCTATCAACTAAACAATGGGAAGACGTGCATAAAAGTAAAAGGGATAACACTTAATACCGCTAATGCTCAGCGTGTTAACTTTGACAGCCTGAAAGATCTGGTCTTAGATTACCCTTTAAACCCCAAAGGCGAGGACCAGAAAAAAATTGTGATCCGCCAACCCGGCATAGTGCGTGTGAAAAAGTACTGGCAGATTGAGACTCGCACACTGCAGAAAACTCAAAAGTGTGTTTACACTAAACGGTCGCTTACAGACAGCTTCACAACCCTGCCGTTTGGTTATTAAGATGGACACCAGATTTCAGCACCCCTTCTCCTGTATTTTAGCCGGCCCATCTAATTCGGGGAAAAGTTATTTTGTGAAAACCCTGTTGCAGCACGCCGCCACGCATATGACGCATGTGCCGGATAATATTGTTTGGTTTTACACCTGTTGGCAACCTATATATGATCAACTTCTGCGTGATTTCCCCAGTATGCGTTTTATAGAAGGTTTACCCGAGTCTTTTAACGACGACCAGCTATTTCCACCTGATAAGATTAATTTAGCTGTGGTTGATGATCTGATGGAGGCTGCTAGTAATAATTCCGAGGTTGAGAAAGCTTTCACAAAGTATGTACACCATCGTAATCTCAGCATCATGTACCTTGTGCAAAACATATTTTGTCAAGGTAAAAAGAGCAGGACTATACATTTAAACACAAAATATATGGTCCTGTTCAAAAACCCCAGGGATAAAATACAAGTGGGTATTCTGGCTAGGCAAATGTATCCGTCGAGACATCGATTTTTCATCGAAGCATTTGAATCTGCTACGGAACCCCCTTATGGATATTTACTGGTTGATTTAAGAAACAACGCTCTTGACGATTATCGTTTACGAAGCGGCTTATTCCCACCCGACACACCGGTTGCTTATGTCGTTAAGAAACGCGGTTCTAAATAGCTATAACCGTGCAAACTTTAGTCATTCATCATTTATCTAACAAAAGGTGAACATGTCGACCCGGATACGCCGCAATTGGGGGCTTTTAAAAATGCTGATAAAAGCGAAGCCGACCCAAAGAAACGCTATTTTATCAAACGCTTCAAATGATTTGGTGACTGCTATCTTTGAGATTGCTCTCAATACGCTTAAAGGTAAAATACCCTTGTCACAACGGCAATTGAACTATCTTAAAAAGAAGAAGGCCCTTATAAAATCACTTTGTAATAAGAAATGCGCCATTGGCAAAAAGAAACGTCTGGTGAAACAGTCGGGCGGCTTTATTGGATCGCTGCTTGGTTTTGCTATTCCCTTAATAACAGGGCTGCTATCTAATCGTTGATGGAATTTGCTGAGAAAATGTATCTGGTGCCGTTTACACAACAAACCGAGTAATGACGATATACGTAAAACAGCCACGCAAGGTCTAGATGCGGAGATCATAAGCATACTACATAATAATGCATTATCAGAATACGAAAAGGCGAACCGATACACTGCCGTTTTACAGAGATATCTGGTGTTGAGTAAACAGACTGATAGAGAAATGTCAACTTTAACCCTTTTATCACCCGATGCAAATGCTGATGCTGAATCATTTAATGCCGTGCAAACTGATGCAGCCGACACAGTTTATCAAGATGTTTTGAATGGTGTTAATTCGAGGTATAAAAAAAACTGTGAAATACTAATGAGCAAGATGTCTCGCTCTAAACACATCACAAATTGGAATGATAAAGGCGTGTTTTTGTATAAGGGGAACACTGTACCCGGTTCCAACATGATCGATTTGATAAGAGGCATCACACAAAATCACAGCGTATCGCTTCATAAGATGCCTAACGGTTGGCCCGAGTTTATGCGCGCTATGGCTGAATGGATGGTATATTCAATACCATCCACAGTCGTTGGTAATGCCTCAAATAGACTGCAGCTTGACCGTTTAAAAGCAGCGGCCTTCGCTGACTCTGATGATTCTTTAATCGCTGACACTCCGAAACAAAACTATCAAAAAAGTCGTATAAATGTTTTAAGTTCCCCGGGGCTAACAACGCAACACGGATACTTGTTACCTAGGAAAAGATCCGTAAATTTATTTCAGGAATCACAGTGGTTGAACCTATAACTTATAAATTATTAACTTTTGTGTGAATATTTTGTATTATGATGTTTGTATGATGACAATCCTTCCTCATGTTAGAATCAATATAGTTATGACTTGTTGTACATAAAACGCGTGAAGAGTTATATTTGTTACAGCTTTTATTTCACTGTAATTTTGTTTTTCATGAACCAATAAAATATATTTCTGGTTTAGAAATTCAACGTTTTGGTCTTTGTTTCTAATCAAGTAATTGTAAGAATCACACAATAACACGTTATAAAGTTAAAAACAATGTTGTTTATTATAATCACCATATTTATGAAGCATTGTACATAAAATGCTTTAAACACAGCGTTGGTTACAAGTTACACAAGCCTGTACATATTTAAACGTGTAATGACTCAAACAATGGCTTCGTGGTAGACGTCTTACAAAGTTTGAAATGAAACGGTCATTACGTTTTGTATCACCGGTAAAACGGGACAGTACATCCGAATATTTGTAATTTTTACACATGTAAAATATAAAGTATATACAATAGTGGCCGCAAACGGTGCTGTTAACATCTTGCAACTGACTATTTTGATGGTAAATACTTTTTGAATTCGCTTTTAAAAACTGTATTATAGGCTTTAGGAATAGGGCGCTGTCGGGTACTAGGCCGTAAGAATCAAAAAAGTAACATTCGCGCCTTTCGTTAAAATAAACGGCCAACCAGTGCTGCCCCGGTTGCCTGCTGTTATGCGTATTGATTACAAAGGCACTGGGGTATTGCGGCAGTTTACAGTTAGGCAGCATATCATACGGATAAGCCCCTTTAAAGCATATTCGGGTTGTTGGGTCTGCATACAGTATGCAATTTATCTGCAATGTGTTCATCTTGCGGCTGTGTAATGGCAGTTGTTAAAATATCCGAAAAATATAAAAGTTATTTATCTCATTTATAGATAATCATACAGCACATCACGTCTTTGATTAATTTCGATGATATTATCAAATAAAGCATAAATAATCACATTGACTGTCCGGTCTAGCGCTTCAGCAAAGCGGAATTCGGCACCTAGATTCCCTGTTCTGATTAGCGATAGGTGTTCTGCGCATTCCTGTTCAGGCGACAGATCAAAAGCGAATAAAGTGTAGCCAATGAGGTACTCTTCACGGTCGATTAGTATACCGGAGTCTGATTTCTGTTTATTTGTGATCTGTATGAGCGACATGTACTCACGAACCGCATTACCATGTTCAAAGTCTGGTTGAAACGGCTTAGCCGGATGCGGTGTTCCATCCAGGTATAGGGATGCAAAGTTTACGTTTTTATGTTCAAAACGTAGAGGGTTCCTGTCATAGGCTCCAGAAAATGCTTCGTTGTCTACAAATGCGGCTATAACCGTTTTTGGTACTTGGCCTAAAAACAGATTTTCTAAATTAAACACCCGACTACCGATCGGCACACTATATATCTTCATGCCAACTCGGTCTATGGAGTACTTAGCATTCCCGGTTAACAAAGCCTGGGCGTGGCCGATCCGGACTGCCGGTGAGACCTGGACTCTTTTCACAAACAGGGACGCGGCGACAATCTGAATTTTAAAGGCTTCCGCTTCCATGGACATTAAACAGAAAGAGTCTTTGTTTCTGGTGAGTTTTATCTTCAAATCAACAGCGTTTAAGATCAACTTATGTTGATGAAAAAGATCGCAGTGTAGCGGCCCCAACAGTTCCACCGTTCGACTTTGCGCCGTTGCTCTTGCTCTTTTTATAAACCCAGTATTTAGACCATCCAGGGTTCTGGTGTTGTGTTCTCCAGCCACATCTTTGTAAAACAATCCTGTTGTGTGTTTTGTGGATAAAGCGTCTGAGCTATAATTCAAAATGGTCTCGATGTACGCTCTATAGGCGTAAAGATTATTGGATTGTGATATGAGTCTATCGCCCAAAGAAACATCCACTTGGCTGAATAAAGTCGCTATTGGATAATTAATAAGAGCGACCCGTGCCGCTTGCGGTATTGCCGTGTTATCGGGCCGTACGATCTTACAGGTCACGTACAGCAGCGTGTTGTTCAGGTCGTAGTAGTGTTCGCCGCTGGCCGCTATGTAGAATTCTAGCGGCGCGGTCTCGGATAACGCAGCTAAAGGTTGAACTTCCACATATAGACTTTTCTCTACGCTGGTTTGCGTTGGGGGCACATCAAAAAGGTCAAGCTCAGATTTTGCGCATTCCATGGATTCGTTGTGTATGAAAGACATTCTTAAAAAATATCGCCAGCCCTTCTCTTCGGCTTCCTTTTTTTATCTAAGTTGCGCTTGCTCCGGTTATTGTTTAAAAGGGGCAGGCACCAAGGCGGTAGTTGTGTTGAGCGCTTACGTTTTCTTTTAACCGCCCCTTTCCACGTATAAACTAAACCGGACCCATCTTGCTTCGCTTGATTTGCTTCGTGTAATCTGTTCACAACGGCGGTTGTGGCTTGGCCTATGACGTCTTTTGCTATATTGCGGGCTGCATTCTTCACGTGGGGTTTTGCCAACTCCAGCCCTCTTCTGAAAAGTGGCACTGCTTTTCTGAATAGGCTTCGGAAAATACCGCCTAACCCGCAGCCGTACATATAGGCGCTGCCGTGAAAGCCTGGTAAACCGCTGCCGGCTTGAGTTTTATAATATTGCGCATAGAGCGCCGGATCGCCATAATTTTTTATGGCGACCATGCTATTTAATAAAATTCGGTTTTGCGTCGTCTGAAGTGTAGTTTCACGTTCGCTTTCCCAAACTTAAATGAAATGTTCTCGTTTTGGTCGTTCTTTATCTCTATGTCTATAGTATCAAAATGCATTTTGCACAAAGGTACGTAATCGGGTTTCTCGTATCGTATAGTGATCATTTCGTTGTTACGCCCCTTTATTGCCACAGTCCGCAGCAGCGGTACATAACTATCGCCTACCCTCTGATGCTCGATAATATCCGCGTACACGAACAACATATACTGGCCGCCGGTGATGTCTGCACACGGTTTTAAAGAATTTGTTTTAGGTTGTAACCCCAGTATCCTCGTCAGTTTAGGGCTGGCCGTTATATGGTACATCATCTTATTTTCAAAAAATACGGATCGTTCAAGCGGATCGTACCATAATTTTAAACCGCCATCAAGTTTTTGCCGGGCAATTTCAACATTGCACGCATCGATTATCGCATCCATAGTTTCATAATACCCCGGTTTAATGCATACCCTTGTGGCTGAACTGTTCGCTTCATCCCACCTTGTTATTTTCAACACACAATCTTGTACATCGATTGTATTCCAGGGGTGGGGGTATTGTATTTCTGTAAGAGCTACTTCCCATTCGCCGTTTAAGTCTATTGGCTTCGCTAGTTTTGTCGTATACTCAGAAATCTTGTTTTGTGGAAAGGTATCGGCCGAGGCGTTGCTCGGCAACGTTATGTAGAACGGTTTGTCATCCATATCACCCTTTGTTTATATATCCTTTATCTCCGATGCTGCGACCCAACTGTTGAATTTTGTGGGGTATCCGCGCCACTTAACTAGCGCATATTTCACCCCTCTGACCGTCTTATTTTTTAAAATCTTTTCCACTTTGTAAACTCTATTGTAATTTTTTGGTATGCTTTGTAACTCCTCTGGATAAAAACAACCGGTTATAGCTTCGCCGTATAGGTCCACCAGCTTGTAAAGCGGCATAACCCCTTTAGTGTTTACGCCGCATATTACAAATATTTCCTCAGAAAAATTCTGTTCGTAACCTTTCTGAAATATGTCCTTATATTTGGAAATGCGTACGTGGTCGCCGATCGCTAAACAAATGGGTGTTTTCTTACTTCTAAAGTAATCGCCGTATGTCGCCTTGAAGACTCTCAACACGTTAGAATCATTCACGGCACTTGGCGCACACTTGATCGTTCTATGATAAGTGCTATTATAACTGGTTATGAAATCTTGTAAAACATCTATATATCTGTAGGTATTCTTTGCCGTGAAATACCGCCACATTCGCGTTTTTAAAGTCCTATTGAAACGCTCTATAACAGCGGCTTTCACATCATTATTGGTTGTGAAATGTTGTATTCCAAATTTTTCTAACAAGTTTTTTAGGACTTTGTTTAGAAACTCTTTACCGTTGTCGGTTTGCAGCTTCTTAGGCACATCCCCCTGTTGGAATATTTTTTCAAAAGCCTTAGCGACGGTTGTAGCGTTCTTAGCGGGAAGGCTTATGGCCCAGGCCCGCTTACTGAATATATATCGATGATAGTTAATATATATTTAATACCATCGTTGTGTATTGCCAGGTCTATGAGCGACACCAAATCACATTGCCATTGTTGATTTATCCCCGACACGCAGATCATATTCCTTTTATAGTTTTTTCTCGCCGGCTTGTGCAATGTGTATGCGTCTTGCTCTTGTAACCATTTTCTTACATCGCTTCTTTTAAATTTATTTTTAACCGCTTCATAATATTTATCAATACCGCTATAACTACCTGGATTTAATACGTCGTAATAGCTCTCTTTCATTCTCTTGTTTTGGGTCGCAGCATTCCGTGACAAGCGATTCAAAACAGACATCCTTTAATATGAAATGATATCAAAGCATCGCCAGTTCATATCAATATGGTCAGGAATGTCAGGAATGTGGGCTAGTCGTAAAACTGTCACTTTTTATGGTTGATTTTTCCAGGGCCTATCCCTACTTATGTTTATATTTTTTTGTTTGTCTCATCACCTAGATGATGGTTCACAGGGTGACTACCACGCCCCCTAGAGATGCTGGATGTGTCGGTGCTAGGTCACACTTGTGACATAATCGGGTCTCCGCAGGGGAGCTGGCAGCAGGATGGGTGCACTGGGTGTTGTCTGCACATATTCGTCTATATATATGTAAGTACTATTTCATTTGTCTTTTATGTCTTGATAAAGGGATTTGCTTCCCGAAACGTTGGCAAAAAACTCTACAGAGTTGGTTGTATTTATTGTACCACATACATAAGTCTTCAAGAGTGCCACTGGATTACAGTATTTATTTTTTTATATATATATATATATATATATATATATATATATATATATATATATATATATATATGTATAATATTTATGGCCCTAACTGTGTGGAGTGTGTTTATTATCCCTGTGCTTGTGTTAGTTTCCTCCAGGGTGCCACAGTTTCCTCAAACAATCAAAAATTATAATGATAAGATGTCTCATGACAAAAATGAAGCATAGTGTGTGTTCGTGTGTGCATGTGTTTACTGGATGGACCATGTGGGGCGGATGCTAGTCTGCCATCAGATTCTATGATTCCAGCTATAAAGAAAATTAACTATGATATAGGTGAAAAGATGAGGACACATTTACATTTCTGACTAGATCATCCAGTGTGTCTTCAGATCTGTATTTATCCTCAACATCAGAGGAATTGTGAAATACAGTAGGTACAGTATTCTTTTAACTGTTCTGGTTGATGGTTTGTAGCATACAGTAATGATATTCAAATTAGATGGATAGGTCTAAATTAAATGAACCATCTGTGTATCTTTCTATATATAAAGGACCTTTCCAAATAATTCAGAACAATGTTAAATGTAGGGGGGGCACTATGAGCGGGATGTAATTAGAGATGAGCGGGTCTGGATCTCCGGGATCTGACAGATACGAATATCGCGATCCGAGTCTGGATCCGAGCCGGCTCGGGAGTTCCCGCCTAAATTCCGGACCAAAAACGAGGCAAAACGTCATCATCGCGCTGTTGGATTCTCGCGGGATCTGGATTCTATATAAGACGCACGCGCGCCCCGCCATCTTTACTCCAGCATATGAGAGGGAAGAGGGTGGTTGTGCAATGTGCTGTGTGCTGTGCTATAATAATAATATATTATTGTGCTGCTGCTCACTCGATTAGGGTCTGAAGGGGCTGCTGTACCCAAGTCCAGTGTACAGGGGCTGCAGTGGCCAGTGTACAAGGGGCTGTACAGAGGCTGTGTTCAGTGTGACAGGGCTTGTGTCCAGTGTGACAGGGCCTGTGTACAGTGTGACAGGGTCTGTGTCCAGTGTACAGGGTTTGTGTACAGTGTACAGGGGTTGTGTCCAGTGTACAGGGGCTGTGTCCAGTGTACAGGGGCTGTGTCCAGTGTACAGGGGCTGTGTCCAGTGTACAGGGGCTGTGTCCAGTGTACAGGAGCTGTGTACAGAAGCTGTGTCCAGTGTCCAGGGGCTGTGTCCAGGGGCAGTGTCCATTGTACAGGGGCTGTGTACAGGGCATGTGTCAAGTGTGACAGGGCATGTGTCCAGTGTACAGGGGCTGTGTACAGGGGTTGTGTCCATTGTACAGGGGCTGTGTCCAGTGTAAAGGGGCTGTGTACAGGGGTTGTGTCCAGTGTACAGGAGTTGTGTGCAGTGTACAGGAGCTGTGTACAGGAGCTGTGTCCAGTGTCCAGGGGCTGTGTCCAGGGGCAGTGTCCAGTGTGACGGCTGTGTCCAGTGTACAGGAGCTGTGTCCCGCGGAGGTGTCCAGAGGCTGTTTCCATTGTCCAGGGGCTGTGTCCAGGGTGTCGGGCTGTGTCCAGTGTCTAGGGGCAGTGTCCAGGGGCAGTGTAATAATACTTTAGGGGCAAAACAGGCCCAAATTCTGTTATTTTAGCCATTTTTAGCATTTTTTCATAAAAATCCAGATCCAAAACCAAAACCCACAAGGGTGGTCTTGCCAAAACCAATCCAGATCCAAAACACGAAGGGAGATCCAGATCTAAAACCAAAACCCAAAAAAGTGGCCGCCGCACATCTCTAGATGTAATAGGGTCTGAGTTTGTACAGTGTGTGTGTCAGTGACTAGTGTATTGTAGGACCTGAACTGGGGTTTGTCCCTGGACACACACACTGAGAATGATGTGTTTTGCTGGATTGCAGTTCTTAACAAGTGTAGCTTCGACTTAATATTGCTTGTCATTGAGGAAGCTGCAAGGAAATTATCTGTGGCATCTCCTTATCGTAAATCCTTTGATGACGATAAGGAGATCAAATTGGTGGATAAATTGAATGGACAGCTTGCCAATTATAAAAGAGACTTGATACCATTTAAACAGCAGAAACTACAAAAGGTAAAAGTCGATTGAAACAAATAAGGTATATCAATGGGTAAGCAGCAGCCGCAATGACCAGTTTCGCACCCACAGACAAAATAATTTTAAGCGGATGTGGCCCTCGGGAACGAATTTCTAACAGTGACTCTGAGGGAGGTGCAGATGGTTCTAAGCTTACAGTCTCCCCTCTACGGGTTTCACACATGCACTGGATGGGGTGCAGTGGGAAACAAACTAGGTGGGGGGGCAAAAAGGCCAGGGTAAGGACGAGGAAGAGTGGGGAATCCTCCGCTGCCACACAGAGGAGATAGTCTTTAACCATGTCTTCTCACCCCTTGACTGATGTTGTATCTACGGTCTTGGGGAAAGGGCTTTCTTTTGTCCCCTCAGTGCATTTTAATGGGATGCAATGGGGAGTGGATAACTATAAATTAAATTGAAAACTGAAATTGTAGGAATACTTTAAAGGTCCTAGACAGACTCAGTTTGCTAGCCAGGAAATGATATCCCTGTGCAATTAAAACGTTTACTGAAAAAAATCACGTTTTGATCCACTTTCCAACAATGCAACCATCAAGACGTACAATAGATTGTTGATTGAAACTGTTTCTACTGAAGTATTACCTCAGCTGTCATTGTCTTATTGGAGAAGCAGCTTAGTGACAGTAATGTTTATCACCTGCTTGATTGTGATCCTACCTTATTGTTTTCTTAAACGGATCAAAACTAAGTTGGAGGTGGCTGTTAGGGATGCATAATTTCTAAGGTGTTAATGTCAGCATTAATTCAAGATCACCCATTAGTGGCATTATTATACTCACTACTTAAAATACATAAATCGTTGGTGAACCCTCCTGGCCGCCCAATAGCTGCAGCATGCAATAGTCTTTTCCAGCATGTGGCTCCCTACTTGGATGCTGTATTACAGCCTTGCATTGTACATCACCCAAGATATTTATTGGATACTACATAATTCTTGAACCAATTGAATGAGCTAGAAAATGTGCCTACTGATAGTTTCAAGCTTATACACTGTAATTCCTAATGCTTAAGGACTAGATGCGGTACGTAGATTGATAAGCAAGAACCAGAGGTACACTCTACCGGATGTGGATTTTTTTCTGGAGATGTTAGAAATGGTTCTAACATGTAACTACTTTTTATTTAATGGTAACATTTTTCTCCAAGTCTTTGGCTGTGCGCTGGGGTCCAATGTGGCCACATCATACGCAAACGCCTATACTGTATGTTTATGATTGAACAACCTTAGGGTTTCTGAAAACATAAGGTTTTATTCTAGCTACATTGATGACCTGTTCCTGATTTGGTCTAATGATAAAATTAGTTTTAAACATCTAATTGAGAGTCATAATTCCATGCAACATCCTGTGAAGTTTACATATAGCATTGATGCACATACAGAAAAATGGGATATATAATCAATGGCGCAAGGAGAAACAATACTTAGATTTCTTTAAGTTCAGGCTTTTCCTCTTGTATGATGTTATTCTCGGATAAGTGGAATTCACCAAATAGAGGTATTGCGTGAAGAGAAAAATAAAATATAAAAATTACAATTTGAATTTGTGTGTGTCCTTTATTATGAACACTCTAAAGAGTGGGTGCTCTATTATTTAGAAGAACTGGGTCACTCCGGGCGTACCAGAACTCACGTGGTTTTGTGACGGTTTCCCTCTTATAAAGGTTTCTTTTCTGTGTTTTCCCGGAGAGGCTCAGTTATAGCGTGGGTATTTCTTTAGGTGCTTGTTGAATAATCCAAAGAGGCTAATCTGCCGTGCTCAAAAAGAAGAGAAATTGGTGTCTGAGAATCTCTCAAGTGGTTAAGTTAAATGTATGTGAGGGTTGTACAGAACATGGTAAGTTATGACAGCATACCTCATTTACATAGACAATCGAAGAAGAACATATGTAAAGGTTTCTTTTCTTTAAGTGGAGAAGAAGTGTACCCCTACTCACGGTGTTAAATGGAGTTTTCAAACCTATAAAGGTTTCTTTCTCCCCTCTGTCCTTCGTTAGTGTGGTGTTCTGGACAGTGTCTCTTTAAGTGCTGGACAGTGTCTCAAAAAGGCTTTCCAGCCGTGCTCAAAGAAGAAAAAATGGATGTCTGAGAATCTGACGGGTGGTTAGGTTAGATGTATGTGAGGGCTGTATAAAGCAATGACAGCATACCTCACTTACATACACAATTGAAGGGGAACATATGTAAAGGTTTATTTTCCTTAAATGGAGAAAGAAGCGTACCCCTACTCACGGTGTTAAATGGAGTTTTCAAACCTATAAAGGTTTCTTTCTCCCATATGTCCTTCGTTAGTGTGGTGTTCTGTACAGTTGTGATGTTCACTGTTTCAATACTCCCAGATGTATAAAATTCAAGAGGATGACACCAAATGTGATTAAGGTATGTTAGCCTAGTAGCGCTCTATATGCAATCGTACCCCAAATATTAGATGGCGTACCTTACTCACCCCTTAAAGTGGGGGCAAAAAGCCCATAGCAGTTTCTTTATAGATATATCCAATATTGATTTGTTTGGAACCAGGAGGCCAGTTTAGGTAAAAAATACCAAAAAGATTTTAATCCATTAAAAACACTTTACATTAGTCCCATGGGCAGGTCATGAGGACACATAGAAAAACATCCAAAAATAAAACAATTTTCCAAAAAAAAACAAGTAAAAAAAGACCAAAAGCCGATTATTGAAAAATTAGCAAGATATACATACATCCAAGATGGTGACTGTTCACTATCCTCTGGCAGGATCGGCAGCATTGATGCACAGTCTGTGATTTTTTTGTGAGTACAGAACTGCAAACCAACAGACTGCAAACAACAGTGCAAACCAACAGACTGCAATACCTTGTTGCATTAGGGGCGTTGACATCCTAAATCCATGAAAATTGGGCTACCATATTCACAATTTTTAAGGGCAGTGTGTATATGTAAAGATGTTAATATCGCAAGCACCCCTATTGACACAATGGTAGAGATATTCCTTGCAAGGGGGTATGATAAGCATTTGTTAACACAAGCAAAACACAAAGCACTTAGTAAAACTAGGATTCAATTACTATTTAAAAAAAAACGAAGATTGACTCAGGCTGTTGGTTACCATGGGTAAACCATGTTAATGAAGCCAGTCATTGCATTAAGAAAATAGCCAAGAAACGGTGGCCGATGGTATCGTCAGATCCTGATTTGAATTTAGGTTGTAAAAGTATCATGCCTTGTTATACTGTACAAGTGGCCGTGACATCAGAGACTGGGTTATGAAGACCAATATTATGGGACTTCAGCACAGATAGAGAAAACAGAGCAACTTTCTGTCTGTTAAACTGGGTTGCTTCAGATGTTTGAACTACATAACTTGCAGGTCACTAATAGTGGGCAACTCATTTTGTTATCCACACAATGGAAAAAAGAACTTTATTAATCATATGATTACTTGTACGACTAAGTTCATTGTCTCCCTCATTACATGTCCATGTGGAATTTGTTATGTGGGCAAGAAGGACCAAACACTGAGAGAGAGGATAGCTGTACATAGATCTTCTATTAAAGCGGCAATTTCTACAGGCAAAAGCGAACAGCCTGTAGTGAGGTATTTTGTTGTGGCTGGGCACAGTCTTGCCACCCTTCAATATATGATCATTGATCACATACCATGGAATTTGAGAGGAGATAGATCCAGGCCCACCATCAAGGGGAAATGGTGGGGACCCCAGTCCCGGGGACCTGACTGAAATGGGACCCGCATGGCAGGATTGAGGTTCATGGGCTAAGCCAGCTGCCTGTGCCCGACGGGCGAGGCAGCCATGGAGAAAACAAACCTGCATCTGTATTGTTACTAAAGAGAAGGCCATGAACCAGTCGGTGCTCACAGACCAACAGCCAATACAGCTCTGTGTCCATCTGTGGCTGCCTGCTGGTGCGCAGGCAGCTGGGCTGGTCCCAGATTTTCACTTCTGCCTCTGTGTTCCTCTGTGGCTGCATGCTAGTATGCGGGCAGCTGGGCTGGCCCCCTATCCTCACTGCTGCCACCTGGGCCCCCTCAAATTGGTAAGTTTTGGGGGAGTTATAGGAGTGTGTGGTTGGGAGGCCCTGTCAAGTTTGTTAGTCCCAGGCCACATAATTTCTGATGGCAGCCCTGGATAGATCCCTAAACTTGCTGAGATGTGAGTCCAATTGGATATTTATATTAGGTTCCTTAGCACCAAAGGGGTTAAATGAAACCCTGGGGCTACATTGATTTTTATAATATCACAATTTTAATCCTGATATAACAATTCCTAATGCTGCCCAATATGGTAAAACAGAAGCAGTTTGGGATATCTGATGTTTATTAATATAGCGATTGGCCACTATTGGGTTAATGAAACTATGGAAATGATAATGGAAATGCTGTAGATGTGATTTTCCTAGAATTCGCTAAAGCATTTGATACTGTCCCACACAAGAGATTGATTAATAAAATGGAGAACCTAGGATTGGGTAAAAATATCTGCAGATGGGTAGGGAATTGGCTATATAATAGAGAACAAAGAGTGGTTGTGAATGGTGCCGTATCAGATATGATATCGGTACTAAGTGGAGTGCCCCAGGGTTCGGTTTTGGGGCCCATTTTGTTTAACATTTTTATTAACGATATTGGGTTAGGGTTACTCAGCAATGTTTCCATCTTTGCGGACGATACAAAACTTAGCAAAGTCATCAAATCATCAGAAGATGTCACCATGCTTCAAAATGATCTTGCAATTCTAGATGAGTGGGCAAAAAAATGGAAGATGAGGTTCAATGTAGATAAATGTAAGGTTATGCACCTTGGGAGACACAACCTGTGTGCAAGTTACAACCTTAGCGGAGAGGAACTGGGTAATTCCATACTTGAAAAGGATCTAGGAGTCCAAATAGACAGCAAACTAGGATGTACAGTAGTGCCCATTGTAATGTAGCTACAAAAAAGGCCAACAAAATTCTGGCATGTATTAAGAGGGGAAGGAAACTAGGGACTCAAGAGTAATTATGCCACTATATAAAGCATTGGTGAGACCTCACCTAGAGTACGGAGTACAGTTCTGGGCCCCACACTATAAAAAGGACATCAAAGAATTAGAAAAAGTCCAAAGGCGAGCAACAAAGCTTATTAGGGGAATGGAGAATTTAAGCTACGGGGAGAGATTAAGCAATTTGGGCCTATTTACATTAGAAAAGAGACGTTTAAGGGGGGACATGCTCAACATGTACAAGTATATCAAGGGCCAATATAAGGAACTGTCACACACCCTCTTTTCTACTAGAAAGGAATCTAGGACGCGAGGGCATGAGTATAGATTAGAAGAAAAAAGATTTCATTCAGCTAGTAGAAAGAATTTCTTAACGGTCAGAACAGTCAAACTCTGGAACTCTCTTCCCAGAGAGGTGGTAACGGCTGGCTCATTAAATGCGTTCAAGGCAAAGTTGGACAAACATTTACTGGAGAAAAACATCCATGGGTACAAATAAGAAATATAATTTGTCTGTAAAATACCAGAACCTACCAAATCAGCAATGGATATCTATACCAGGTTGAACAAGATGGACGCAAGTCTTTTTTCAGCCTTACCTACTATGTAACTATGTAACTATGTCTCAATGGCAAATAATATGTGTGCTTTGAATAAGTAGTTCCCTGACAATATATTGTTACCTATTATTGCAATGTGAAGAGGCCTTTTTAGAGCTATGATTTCGACCTATAATAATTGATTATTGCAAACGTTATTTTTTGGTGTTGTAGAATTTAGTTCTGTCTTGCTGGTAACAACGTTGATTGTGTGGTTGTTTATGGTAGCAGCTATGACAACGGGTGTAGGATGAAGACGTCGTTAGTGGGCGTCTTCATACCGTATTTGTAAATAACTTTCAAAACGTTGATTTCAAAATCATGCTGTTTGAGGATGTATATGTGCTGGGTGCCTCCTCACTTGCCGTAGATTTGGACCACGGCATGGGGTATCCTGTGGAGGGCACTGGCCAAGGGATTATCTCAACAGGAGTGCTGATTCTAGTGCATGTGTATATGTGTATATATATATATATATATATATAGATAGATAGATAGATAGATAGATAGATAGATAGATAGATAGATAGATAGATAGATAGATAGATAGATATAATGAATAGTGGAAAAAAAGCAGCGGCACTCAGTAGGATTTTTCAATAAAGTGTATTAAAGGTGTCCAACCCACGTTTCGGGGCCGAGCCCCTTTGTGAAGATGCAGGTGAAACAAAGTGAACAGAAAAACGTGCTTACCTTAAATCATGGTGAGTACAAAGTTAAAAGCCATTCAGTGTTGTCCCGTGGCACCGGGCAGCCGGAAGTGCACACACTGGAAGTATCAATGAAGCGGATGTACAGGTGGCTGGTCGGCTTTGGAACGCATGTACAGAGGGCTTTGGAATGCAAGCGTTATCTGTGGCAACCCTAAAGATATGGCGCCGGCAGACCATGGGAAGACACTGAATGGAAACAGTGTAAAAAGCAAATCTGATAGCACATTAATTCAATTATACATATTAAACACATATAGCTTTATAACAATAGTGATAACATATAAATTAGATAAAAATTCACAGTATAACATATTTTGATGCATAGTGCATGTGTGTGAGCATCATGCTGAGACATGAAATGAAAAAAGTGATCTACGGCAATGTGCTGTCAATAACGATAAAAGCAGGAGAGGATGTAGTATTTATCTATTGAGTGTTAATGCTAGATATAATGGTGAATAAAAATATCGGTACTTGTGTAGTTTCACGGCGCCACTATGCGATATCACATGCGATTTACTATCCTGTTCATATCCCCACTATCCACTAGGGCATGGAGTTGATCTTAAATAGTGCGGCGAGCGCAGCGAGCCCCCGAGCCTGAAGCGTGGCGAGCGGCCACGGATTACGATTCTTGTGTTTTTTGACAGCGACTCCCGATATTGCATGGCATTTGCATGCAATTCCCGTGGAATACATTCCGTGTCCGCTCGCCACGCTTCGGACTCGGTGTCTCGCTGTGCTCGCCACACTATAGAGAGTCGACTCAACACCCTAGTGGATAGTGGGGATATGACACAACACTTTTATTGGCAAGCTGCTCAATCAGAGGTAATGTCATTCAGGTGCCAACAGGGAGGGGTAAATCTGGTTAGGAAAAAAAGCAGTTTGTATTCCTATTGCACACTGAATGAGAAATATACATATAATATGTATATTTCTCATTCAGTGTGCAATAGGGATACAAACTGCTTTTTTTCCTAACTAGTGGGGATATGAACAGGAAAGTAAATCATATGCGATATTGCATGCAAAATTGCATGTGATATCGCATGCGATTTAGTGGCACCATGAAACTACACAAGTACCAAAATATCACTTAAACAGTACATTAGGGAACAAGCTATGTGATTCCGGTGCAACAGTGCAACGAGCTAACGTGGTTTTACCCCATGCAAGAGATATTCCATAAAATACCATCAATCAAATAAAGCGAAACATGTTCTCAATGTATCACAGTGTATATCTATGTTATCAAAACATTAAAGCTGTAGCGTGACTCCCCACATAGGTACCCGATAATCACACTTGTAGAGGGAAAGAATTCAAAATTTAAATGAGTATGGGCATATAAAGGATCTCATGCAATTATGATAATAAACTGCTCCCAGTCACAAATATATAATTTAATTATCATATATACAGTAGGATAATATTAAAGGATAGTAAGACAAGAGAAAGATGAAGAAAAAGCACACAACGATTAGCCTGTAAGGGCTATGTTTGGTAAATATACAATTATGCAAAAATGAATTAATTATCTATATGGAAATATAATAAAGGATAGTGAGACAAGAGGAAGATGAAGAAAAAGCACACAATGACTAGCCTGTATGGGCTATATTATGGCGATCCCTACAAAAACATCCATTAAAAAATTTTTTATGGAAAAATTATTTTATGAAATTCCTTTATGAAAAAATATTTTTGGGTGGGCCTATCTAGGTCCATTCAAATGTTTAAGTGAAGAGTTATTATATTATTGGTGTGTCCATGTGAGTTTATTCACCAATAGAACATCTTAAATAGTGATGAAATGTTAACCCCTGTGAAGAGGGGGATTATATCTAGACAGTGTACCTTTGAAGTGAATATCAAGTAGTCTAAGTGTAGTGAAAAGCTGCCGTAATAAATGTGCTCACTGAACTTCAACATTACAAGAAAATATTTATAGAAAGTTTATAATTAAGTCCAAAAGGTTTAATGCTGTTCAAACGGTGTATCCAAACAGTTTATCTTCTGAGCAGGTTTCCATCTCTGTCAACCCTCCTTAATGTTTCTGTGATGTGGTCCACTATCATATGTTTGAGATCTGTGAGCCTGTGTTGTTTAAGTGTAAAATGTTTGGCTACTGGCTGGCCGTTCTCTTTGCCTGCCAGTGCTTTGCCGATTGCAGACCTATGCAAAGCCATTCTTGTGCGTAGAGATCTTACAGTTTTGCCCACATATAATAATTTGCAAGGACACTGGATAACATATATGGTATGTGTTGTGGTACATGTCAGAACATGTTTAATCGGGAATGACCTTCCATCAACTGGATGCATGAATACTGCCCCCGTGAGCATATGTTGGCATGTCGTGCAGCCGATACATTTGTAAATGCCATTTGCCGGTTTCAAAAAGTTCTTAGAACTTGTTCCAGGAGTAGAAGAAAAACCTGTTATATCATTATGTACCTTATATGCCTTATGTTTGTCCCCCGAGTGTGACAAATGAGGGGAATTTTTTCTTTCAATGAGGGAAGATTCTCATCAGTTTTAATGATGGCCATAAGGCTCTAGTGGCTCTTGGTAATTCATAACTTGAAGTGCTGTATCTAGAAACAAAAGTTAATGCTCTTTCTTGTTTCTGCTTGTCCCTCAATGAGGTGGTTTTGGATGACAACAAGGGAATATTAAGAATCTCCTGTTTTTGTTTTAACAGCACCTTTCTATCATATCCTCTTTGTAGAAATTTGACTATCATATTATCAAGGACAATAGGTAAGGTATTCATATCACTGATGATTCATGCAGCTCGCAGCATCTGTGATTTTGGAAGAGCTTCTTTAATGCAGTTGGATGAAAGCTATTTGCTTTAAGCACATTATTATTGTCTGTTGGTTTTGTAAAAAGTCCCGTGCTTATCATCCCATCCTTAATACTTATTGTGACATCCAAATAGTTAATTTCCTGTGTCGAAGCTTGGTCGGTGTATTTGATTGGAGAATTCCTTCCATTGATGTTATTCATTAGAGCTTCAAATTCATCCAGGCTACCACCCCACAACATGAATAAATCGTCTATGTAGAGGGTGAAAGTTATCATTTTACTCCCTTGTCTCCTCATTATTAAAAAACATTGACTTCTCCTCTCTGAACATAAATACATTAGCAAATGATGGGGACACATTGCTCTCCATGGAACATCCGGACAACTGCTTGTAAAATCTCCCATTGAAGAGAAAATAATTTTTAGTGAGTGTAATTCGTGACAATTCAAAAAAAAGTCCAAATTGAGTGATTCTATTCTATTAGATACTAAGAAATCTCTCATAGGAATTAGTCCATCCTCATGAGGGATGCTCGTACATAAACTATTCTCATCCATAACACAAAGCAATGTGTCTGGTGGTAGTTTAGGTGTACATACTGTCTCAAAATGTTCAGGAAGTCCGTATTGTCTCTGATATATGATGGTTGTTCACGTATAATAGGTTGTAAGATACAATGTAAAAACTGGGAAATAGGTTGGAATATGGAATTTTGAGCCGAAATAATAGGAAGGCCTGGAGGATTTGAACAGACAGAAGGGTTTTCCTGTGTAAGAGCATGTAACAATTGTTCAGTCATGAGTCCTTGATTCAATGCCATCGATATAACAGGTCAAGATGTCTCTTGTACACGATCAGTGGGATCACCATTAAGGAGTTCATACACCTTCTCGTCTGCCAACTGTCTATCACACTCCACTACGGACTTCCTGAACATGAGAAAAACACCTAAACTACCACCAGACAAATTGCTTTGTGTTATGGATGTGAATAGTTTATAAACGAGCATTCCTCATGAGGATGGACTAATTGCTATGAGAGATTTCTTAGTACAGTATATAATAGAATAGAATCACTCAATTTGGACTTTTGTCTTGAGTTGTTACGAATTACACTCACTAAAAATTATTTCTCTTCAATGGGAGATTTTACAAGCAGTTGTCCGGATGTTCCATGTGGAGCAATGTGTCTCCATCATTTGCTAATGTATTTATGTTCAGAGAGGAGAAGTCAATGTTTTTTGATAATGAGGAGACACGGGATAAAATTATAACTTTCACCCGCTACATAGATGATTTATTCATGTTGTGGGGTGGTAGTCTGGATGAATTTGAAGCTCTAATGAATAACATTAATGGAAGGAATTCGCCAATCAAATTCACCTACCAAGCAGTGACACAGGAAACTAACTATTTGGATGTCACAATAAGTATTAAGGATGGGATGATAAGCATGGGATTTTTTACAACACCAACAGACAAAAATAATGTGCTTAAAGCAAATAGCTTTCATCCAACTGTATTAAAGAAGCTCTTCCAAAATCAAAGATGCTGCGTGCTGCACGAATCGTCAGTGATATGAATACCTTACCTATTGTCCTTGATAATATGATAGTCAAATTTCTACAAAGAGGATATGATAGAAAGTTGCTGTTAAAACAAAAAGAGGAGATTCTTAATATTCCGAGAGAATCCTTGTTGTCATCCAAAACCACCTCATTGAGAGACAAGAAACAAGAAAGAGCATTGCCTTTTGTTTCTAGATACAACACTTCAAGTTATGTATTACCAAGAGCCACTAGAGCCTTATGGCCCATCATTAAAACTGATGAGAATTTTCCCCTTATTGAAAGAAAAAATTCCCCTCATTTGTCACACTCAGGGGAGAAACATATGGGATATAATAGTACATAATGATATAACAGGTTTTTCTTCTACTCCTGGAACAAGTTCTAAGAATCAGCTGCACGACATGCCAACATATGTTCACGGGGGCAGTATTCATGCATCCAGTTGATGGAAGGTAATTTCCGATTCATCATGTTCTTATATGTACCACAACATATGTCATATATGTAATCCAGTGTCCTTGCAAATTATTATATGTGGGCAAAACTGTAAGATCTCTACGCACAAGAATGGCTTTGCATAGGTCGTAGGGTTACCACCTCATCCCTTTAATTCCGGACACATATTAATTACACAGGTTCTGTGGCTGGCTGACTTCAAGACTCCATTTCAACCGTTTTTTTAATCAGCCACAGAATCTGTGTAATTAATATGTGTCTGGAATTAAAGGGATGAGGTGGTAACCCTAATAGGTCTGCAATCGGCAAAGCACTGGCAGGCAAAGAGAATGGCCAGCCAGTAGCCAAACATTTTGCACTTTAACAACACAGGCTCACAGATCTCAAACATACTGTATGATAGTGGACCAAATCCCAGAAACATTAAGGAGGGGTGACAGAGATGGAAACCTGCTCAGAAGAGAAACTGTTTGGATACACTGTTTAAACAGCATTAAACCTTATGGACTTAATGATAAACTTTCTTTAAATATTTTCTTGTAATGTTGAAGTTCAATGAGCACATTTATTATGGCAGCTTTTCACTACACTTAGACTACTTGATATTCACTTCAAAGGTACACTGTCTAGATATAATCCCCCTCTTCACAGGGGTTAATATTTCATCACTATTTAAGATGTTCTATTGGTGAATAAACTCACATGGACACACCAATAATATAATAACTCTTCACTTAAACAACTGAATGGACCTAGATAGGCCCACCCAAAAAGATTTTTTCATAAAATAATTTTTCCATAAAAACATTTTTTTAATGGATGTTTTTATAGGGATCACCATAATATAGCCCATACAGGCTAGTCGTTGTGTGCTTTTTCTTCATCTTCCTCTTGTCTCACTATCCTTTATTATATTTCCATTTAGATAAATATACAATTATGCAAAAATGTATTAATTATCTAAATGGAAATATAATAAAGGATAGTAAGACAAGAGAAAAATGAATAAAAAGCACATGACGATTAGCCTGTAAGGGCTATATTTGGTAAATATACAATTATGCAAAAATGAATTAATTACCAAATATAGCCCTTACAGGCTAATCATCGTGTGCTTTTTCTTCATCTTTCTCTTGTCTTACTATCCTTTTGTTAGGAGTCATCACCTATGACTCCTATCTATCTGCCTGTCATGGGTTTATTGCAGCCTGTGTTGGTATTGACTCTCTGGTGGCCTCCAGTGGTGAGTCTGTGCCATTTCAGTCCAGTCCTCTGTGCATCTATTATGCACAAGGGTGTGTTGATTAAACCCTGCTAGGCTGGAGTTCACAGCTGCTCTAATCACCTGAGGCCTTTATACAGTAATGCATCCTCACCTGTTCAGCCCTGACAGTTATACTGTCTTGTCAGCCCTCAGTCAGCCGTGTGCAAGCCTGTAGTTCAGAGTTTCCAGCCAGAGTCCCGTGTGCTACTTGTGCTTTCCCAGCTTTGTGGACCCTGCTTAGCAATCCCTTGGTGTTCCTGGTTTCCGAGTCCTCCAGAGTCTCGCAGTGTTGGTTCCTGCATCCTGCCCTGCTGCAGCTAAGTGTCCATTGGACTTTTGCCTTTTATTCCTCCTGTCTCCTGGTTTCCCTAATACCAGCCTGGATGTCTGCATTGTGGGGCTTGTCCCTCGCAGTGCAGGGTAGTACAGTTGAGGTTTATTATAATTACATACCATCTTCTGAGCATTGTTGCCATTGTCTATTATTGCATACCATCTTCTGAGCATTGTTGCCATTGTTTATTATTGTTTATTCATATCATCTTCTGAGCATTGTTGCCATTGTGCATATATACCACCATCACGCATTGTTGCATCCAGCCATAGATTACCTTGTCTCATCACCTGTGGGAGCATTCCCAATGTCCCTGTGTAGTCACCCCCTTGGGGGTCCGGGGGCCCCTTGCCTCGTGTGGGCATTAGGTAGCTGGTCCCCTTGCTCTCTCCTGGCCTTGGTGGGCGCGTTGTCACTCTTAAGACCAGGTGGCATCAGGGGTTGGAGCTAGACTAACTGGCTCCTTCGAACGCAGCTATTATTGGCTAAGCTTAGTTCTGCACGCGCCCGCCAACCCTAGACTGAGGCAACGGAGGTAGGGCAGGCGAGGTTTCCCCCGGATCCTAACATTATAACTGGCCATAAAAATAACTCTGGAGCTGAGTTCTGTCCTCTCAGTCCAGCAGTTTGTCTTGTCATAGTTTTTGCCTTGTCACAGTTTATTGCATCACAGTTTGTTTTGCCTGCTCTGGAACCTTGCACGGCTATATTATGCAGGCCATGCAAGAGTCATTAGTGGCTCTAAATTTGGCATTCAATGCCTTTAAACCTGGGCGGTTGGAGATTTTGCAGCAGTCCCTACTGCAGCTGCAAAGACTCCTAACCGACATTTTTTTGATCCTCCCAGAGGTCACTGGGGTTCATTCAGCTCCTAATGAGACCCTGCCTAAGGAGTTATTAGGCAGCAAGTCCTCAGACCCAGAGGGTCAGGTAAAGCATAGGAGTGTTCTATGGCCGAAGCTTCTGTTGGAGGAGCGTCAGCGGCTTAGAGCCTTTAATCTATTGCTTATACTGGAGATTCAGGCCACTTTCTGCAAGCTTGTGTTTTGCTGTGGTGGCGACAGGGTGTTTCCTCTGGCCAAGTCAGGGCAGGTTGTCAGATCTATGCCTGTCTCCACTGTGGCAGAGGAGCGCTCTGCTGAGTCTCCCAGTAAAAGCACTCTGTCTAATACTGTTGGTCCTAGTGCTGGGAGACCCCATTTTGGGTTCAAGAATCAGCAGAGGAGGTGCTCCCAGCATGCAGGGATTTCTATTTCTAGAAAGTCAGAGTTGCAAACCCTTAAGGGGAAAGCCCAGGTGAGCGAGTCTGATGCCGGGGGGCCCGGCGAGCGAGTCAGGTGCCGGGGGCCCGACGAGCGAGTCATGTGCCGGGGGCCCGCCGAGCGAGTCAGGTGCCGGGGGGGCGCCGAGCGACTCAGATGCCAGGGGCCCGCCGAGCGACTCAGATGCCGGGGGCCCGCCGAGCGACTCAGATGCCGGGGGCCCGCCGAGCCAGCCTGATGCCGGGGGCCCGCCGAGCCAGCCTGATGCCGGGGGCCCGCCGAGCCAGCCTGATGCCGGGGGCCCGCCGAGCCAGTTTGATGCCGGGGGGCCCGCCGAGCCAGTCCGATGCCGGGGACCCGCCGAGCCAGTCCGATGCCGGGGGCCCGCCGAGCCAGTCCGATGCTGGGGGGCCCGCCGAGCGAGTCAGGTGCCGGGGGGCCGCCGAGCGACTCAGATGCCGGGGGCCCACCGAGTGACTCAGATGCCGGGGCCCGCCGAGCCAGCCTGCTGGCCGGGGGCCCGCCGAGCCAGCCTGATGCCGGGGGCCCGCCGAGCCAGTTTGATGCCGGGGGGCCCGCCGAGCCAGTCCGATGCCGGGGACCCGCCGTGCCAGTCCGATGCCGGGGCCCGCCGAGCCAGTCCGATGCTGGGGGGCCCGCCGAGTGAGTCAGGTGCTGGGGGCCCGCCGAGCGAGACAGTTGCTGGGGGGCCCGCCGAGTGAGTCAGGTGCCGGGGGCCCGCCGAGCGAGACAGTTGCTGGGGGCCCGCCGAGCGAGTGCGATGCCGGGGCCGGCAGAGCCAGTCCGATGCCGGGGGCCCGCCAAGCCAGTCCGATGCCGGGGACCTGCCGAGCCAGTCCGATGCCGAGGCCCGTCGAGCCAGTCCGATGCCGGGGGCCCGCCGAGCGACTCAGATGCCGGGGGACCCGCCGCGCCAGTCCGATGCCGAGGCCCGCTGAGCCAGTCCGATGCCGGGGGCCCACCGAGCCAGTCCGATGCTGGGGGGCCCGCCGAGTGAGTCAGGTGCCGGGGGCCCGCCGAGCGAGTCAGTTGCTGGGGGCCCGCCAAGCGAGTGCGATGCCGGGGGCCCGCCGAGCGAGTCCGATGCCGGGGGCCCGCCGATCCAGTCCGATGCCGGGGGCCCGCCGAGCCAGTCCGATGCCAGGGACCCGCCGAGCCAGTCCGATGCCGAGGCCCGTCGAGCCAGTCCGATGCCGGGGGCCCGCCGAGCCAGTCCGATGCCGGGGGACCCGCCACGCCAGTCAGATGCCGAGGCCCGCCGAGCCAGTCCGATGCCGGGGGCCCGCCGAGCCAGTCTGATGCCGGGGGACCCGCCGCGCCAGTCCGATGCCGGGAGCCCGCCGAGCCAGTCCGATGCCGGGGGCCCGCAGGGCATTTGGAATGCTCGAGACCCACCAAGTGAGACAAAGGCCGCAGCCCCGAGTGGGGGCCCACAGTCTCAGTTTGTAGCCCCAAGTGGGGTCTGCCGAGGTCTCGAAGGCCACTGCCTCAGAATGGCTCACAGTCCTAGATGAGATGCTGAAGGACATAACCTCTAAGGAGGTCCCTAAAGTCACAGCCTCAAGGGTCTCAAGTAAGGTTACTGGTGCCATTACCCCAGTGAAGCACTCGAGCCAGTCAGTGCAAAAGGCCCAGCCCATAGCTATTTCCGCTGGGTGTGTTTTTTTGTCTCCCTCTAACAGAATCCAGTATGTTCCTGTATTACTATCATCTAGAGTGCTGGAATCCAGGTTTGATTCTTTTTCAGATTCAGATTCAGAATTCGTTTCTGAGATTGATGGTTATCCGGTGTATACAGGCCCTATGGTTTATGAAGAAGCCTGTTTAAAACCAGGGACATCTTCTCTTACCAAACATTCCAAGAGAAGGAAAAAGAAGACTAAGCACTGACCTTGTTGCTTTGTCCTGTTTGTCATATCTGTTTGTTTGGTCGTGTTGTGTCCATAGGCCACCTTTGAGAGGGGGGCACTGTTACAAGCTGCAGCCGCAGCTTGTTCCTGTTTCTTGTTTTTGTTTGTACCCGCATGCCAGGGGTTGATATTCTCCATGGTATGGAGAACCTCCTTCCTTTTTAAACTGCATTCCCGCCTACCAGAGCTGCAGCAGCCTCCTTCCCTTTTGAGCCGCTGGCCATATGCTGCACGTCGCACACTTACTTTACAGTAATAACCATAACTTACTGTATTACAAGTAATAATAATAATAATAATACAGTAATAACAACTTTATTTATAAAGCATATTTTCTCATTTTTCCACAGTGCCAAGGGTACAAGAGGACCAGGCAGCCTACGCCCCTCCTCCAAATCCACCCATGGATAGAGGTAAAGTACAGTATACTGTAGTAATAGTAATGCTTACTGTACAGTATTCAACCTGTATTTCTGTTCTACATTGTTTGTTTCTTTATTTTCACAGATAAATTAAGGAGAGTGATCATAATGCTGCACGGGGTCATCAACCAGATATTTGATTTACTCCTACGTTTACTGTAGTTTAATTAATTTTTATTTTATTTTGTTAATGTAAATAAAAAAGTTATAATAATCATTACTGTCAGTACATTTCATTAAAGATGGTTTGCAGTTTGTAATTATTACAGTATACTGGGTAGGTGTCAGTACAGTATATATTTCCAAAACTTCTTTATACAGTACCATACAGTACAATTAGAATCATGTGTGGGGACTTAAAATACAGTATAATAAAAAAAATTTTTTTTAAAAACACAGTACATTAATTTAAGCAGGACAAAGTCATATTTTAGGTACAATAATTGAAAGTACTGTTGGTCACAACAAAGCTTTTTACAAGGCAGTGGCTGTCCTTTGTTCTATGGGCCAAACACACTTGATTTTTCTCATGGTAGAGTGGCACGGTGCGTGGGGGGAGAGAAGAAAAAAGAATAGTGTTAGTACTGAATGGTCACAAGGATTTCATGGGGGGGAGAGAGAGACACATGTTGGCAGGGGAAGGGGATGGGAGAGAGGGAGAGAGATAATGTACAGTAAGTTCATAAACGTACTTTTTTCCATTTCATTGCCTGTCCTTTGTTCTCTGGCCCAAACACGCTTGATTTTGCTCATAGTAGAGTGGCATGGTGGGTATGGGGAGAGAAGAAAAAATAATAGCGTTAGTACTGAATGGTCACAAGGATTTCAGGGGGGGGGAGAGAGACACATGTTGGCAGGGGAAGGGGATGGGAGAGAGGGAGAGAGATAATGTACAGTAAGATAATAAACGTACTTTTTTCCATTTCATTGCCTGTCCTTTGTTCTCTGGCCCAAACACGCTTGATTTTGCTCATTGTAGAGTGGCATGGTGGGTATGGGGAGAGAAGAAAAAATAATAGCGTTAGTACTGAATGGTCACAAGGATTTCAGGGGGGGGGGAGAGAGACACATGTTGGCAGGGGAAGGGGATGGGAGAGAGGGAGAGAGATAATGTACAGTAAGATAATAAACGTACTTTTTTTCCATTTCATTGCCTGTTCTCTGGCCCAAACACGCTTGATTTTGCTCATTGTAGAGTGGCATGGTGGGTATGGGGAGAGAAGAAAAAATAATAGCGTTAGTACTGAATGATAACATATAAATAAGATAAAAATTCACAGTATAACATATTGTGATACATAGTGAATGTGTGTGAGCATCATGCTAAGACATGAAATGAAAAAAGTGATCTACGGCAATGTGCTGTCAATAACGATAAAGCAGGAGAGGATGTAGTATTTGTCTATTGAGTGTTAATGTTAAATATAGTGGTGATTAAAAATATCACATAAACAGTACATTAGGGAACAAGCTACTGTGATTCCGGTGCAACGGTACAATGAGCTAAAGTGGTTTTACCCCGTGTAAGAGAAATTCCATAAAATACCATCAATCAAATAAAGCGAAACATGTTCTCAATGTATCACAGTGTATATCCATGTTATCAAAACATTAAAGCTGTAGCGTGACTCTACACATAGGTACCCGATAATGACGCTTGTAGAGCGAAATAATTCAAAATTTAAATGAGTATGGGCATATAAAGGCTCTCAAGCAATTATGATAATTAACTGCTCCCAGTCACAAAGATATCATTTAATTATCATACAGATGTGGCCAAGTACATCGTGGCTGCGTTGTGCATAACGTGCGCTATGCAAATCGCGCATGAATCGTGCCTGCTCCTTGCGTTATAGTCCCGTTATAGATCGCGTTATAAATGTAACGTAATCTTGTAAATGTAACCTGCAATTACACTCATTGACCACCAGATGTCACTTTTCCCAAACAGTACAGCGCATGCGTAAAAATCTCTTCTACAAAAGTCAGGCTGCCACTTTACACTACAGATTTTGTCCTTACTTTACGGACAGAGTTCTTGTATTTTATTCGCAGCAGCAGTTACGTACGGTCATTTATGTAATTGGCACAGAAGCCATGCTAACCTTTGCTATTGCTGGATGACTACTTAAAACATTATTTGAGGACCTACAGTATCATACTTTACACTACAGATTTTGTCCTTACTTTACAGACAGAGTTCTTGTATTTTATTCACAGCTGCAGTTACGTACGGTAATTTATGTAATTGGTACAGAAGCCATGCTAACCTTTGCTATTCCTGGATGACTACTTAAAACATTATTTGAGGACCTACAGTATCATGCGGAGCATGTCATACAGTACGTACTGTACTTTACGGGGCATGTCTTGTGTTGGACGTTGCTGTATGTCACACACCAATGGAGCAAAGAAAATCACAGGTAACAGTGGCCTAGCGGGTAGAGGCACAGCTACACCATGACAGTAACAGTGGTTCGATCCTCAGTTGGGTACAATATATTTTTTACAATATATTTTTATTTTTTAAACGTACTTTTTTATTTTTTTTAAATCAAACAGTATTTGGTGCTTTGCAAATTCCTTCTGACTTTTCCACAAACAAAAATTCACAATGGCAGGCTGCCATGTACACGATAGTTAATACATACTGCGCTACAGAGAACGGTTTTGTTTTGCAAAATAAATTTTGCTCTTCAGGTAAAAGTCCTTGCTTTGAGGACCGTGTTTCGGGATTAAATTCGCTTCTCCAGCTTTTCAAGGCTACATATGTCCCTGGTTCAGAGTGCTACTGTGTGAACATAGAAGCCATGCTAACCTTTGCTAAACAGTCAAGCTGCCACGACTTTACACTACGGATTTTGTCCTTACTTTACGGACAGAGTTCTTATATTTTATTCGCAGCCGCAGTTACGTACGGTAATTTATGTAATTGGTACAGAAGCCATGCTAACCTTTGCTATTGCTGGATGACTACTTAAAACATTATTTGAGGACCTACAGTATCATGCGGAGCATGTCATTACAGTATGTACTGTACTTTAGGTATCCGGACTATTGTTAGACAGCACTTACATCGACAGCCATTACATCGACACCATTAGTTCGACAGCTCAATCGGTCGACATGGTTTTAGGTCGACATACCATTAGGTCGACATGTCATTAGGTCGACAGCTCATTAGGTCGACAGATCATTAGGTCGACATGTTTTTAGGTTGACACTACCATTAGGTCGACAGTGTCTATGTCGACAGTCAAAAGGTCGACATGGGTTTTTTCACTGTTTTTTGTGCCGACATGTGCCGACAGGCGGTATTTCATGCCCTACTATCCACTAGGGCGTGGTGGGAGAATAAAATAGTGTGCCGAGCGCAGCGAGGCACCGTGCCTGAAGCAAAGCGAGCGAAGCGAGCGACGCGAGGGGCTGCGGTACACTTCAAACTGTGTCCATGTCGACTGTGTCGACATTTCGACCAAAAAACAGTGAAAAAACCCATGTCGACCTTTTGACTGTCGACATAGACACTGTCGACCTAATGGTAGTGTCGACCTAAAAATGTGTCGACCTAATGAGCTGTCGACCTAATGAGCTGTCGACCTAATGAGCTGTTGACCTAATGACATGTCGACCTAATGGTATGTCGACCTAAAACCATGTCGACCTATTGAGCTGTCGAACTAATGGTGTCGATGTAATGGCTGTCGATGTAAGTGCTGTCTAATATCCGTCCCAGACCCGTACTTTACGGGGCATGTCTTGTGTTGGACGTTGCTGTATATCATACACCAATGGAGCGACGAAAATCACAGGTAACAGTGGCCTAGCGGGTAGAGGCACAGCTACACTATGAGAGTAACAGTGGTTCGATCCTCAGTTGGTTACAATATATTTTCATTTTTTAAGTCCTTTTTATTTAATTTTTTTAAACAATAGTTACAGTATTTGGTGCTTTGCAAATTCCTTCTGACTTTTCCACAAACAAAAATTCACAATGGCAGGCTGCCATGTACACAATAGTTAATACCCATACATACTGCGCTACAGAGAACGTTTTTTTTTTCGCAAAATAGATTTCGCTCTTCAGGTAAAAGTCCTTGCTTTAAGGACCGTGTTTCTGGATTAAATTCGCTTCTCCAGCTTTTCAAGGCTACATATGTCCCTGGTTCAGAGTGCTACTGTGTGAACATAGAAGCCATGCTAACCTTTGCTAAAGAGCTGCCACGACTTTACACTACGGATTTTGTCCTTACTTTACGGACAGAGTTTTTGTATTTTATTTGCAGCCGCAGTTACGTACGGTAATTTATGTAATTGGTACAGAAGCCATGCTAACCTTTGCTATTGCTGGATGAATACTTAAAACATTATTTGAGGACCTACAGTATCATACGGAGCATGTCATACAGTACGTACTGTACTTTATGGGGCATGTCATGTGTTGGACGTTGCTGTATATCACACACCAATGGAGCGAAGAAATCACAGGTAACAGTGGCCTAGCGGGTAGAGGCACAGTTACACCATGACAGTAACAGTGGTTCGATCCTCAGTTGGTTCCAATATATTTTCATTTTTTTTAAACGTACTTTTTTTTTTTATCAATAGTTACAGTATTTGGTGCTTAGCAAATTCCTTCTGACTTTTCCACAAACAAAAATTCACAATGGCAGGCTGCCATGTACACAGTTATTGCCCATACATACTGCGCTACAGACAACGTTTTTTTTCTCGCAACAATAGATTTCTCAAAACTCAGACACAGACCGACACCTCAGACAATAAGATGTGGATTGCAGTCATACAAAATACAGTATGTTAATTGCAGTCTGCCTTCCTTTTGTTTCCCTGCTATTGTACATAATTCCAATGCACCTATCAGCATTTAGCCGTGAAGGTTTTCCTTTGTCTCTGCCAGCATAAATTCAGCTACAGACGCTAAAATTGTCATACTACTGTATCCAGTTTGTTTTTCTGCATCTAAACCGTGTAGAATTGCTACGGATCGTCTCTTCATCTCTTGCCTGTATACACGCACGAGATTGTACCTGTACACCTGGACTATTCATTCTGCTGAATCCAAAGTCAAGTTGTTGCTGCGTTCCTGTTTCTACCAAGCTTTACCAGCATACTGCCTTCCGCAAGAACAGTACAGTTTCTTCTCGCTGGAGCAGTAAGTACAGTACAGTCATTTGTAAATTTTGACTGATTGCTGCATTACAGTATACAGTAAGCAGCAAGGCTCCTACGAGGACAAAATAGTCCCTGCGCGGAAGCGCTCGGTTCCCACCTTGTCCCTGAATGAACCTGTTTCCCTTCTTTCCCTACTGTTCAAATGCAACCGGTGCAGAATACTGTATACAATCGCCTGCTGTGTATGGATGAGCCAGAGATTAGCGATGAGTTAGCGATAAGAATACTGTATTCAGATACTGCAGGCTGCCGCTATGGGTATTGTCCGTAAATACTAGATTCGGGGTATTGTCCGTAATACTGAATACAGTAGTGATATCGTGATTTTTGATGGCTTCCACGTACAGTACAGTGCAGCAGTTATACTCCACGCCTCTGATTGGGTGTTTCGCCAAAGCCCTAGGGGACTCCTCGTGTGCCAAGGCAGTACATTAGACCGCCAGTCCTTTCGCCAGCTCTCTCATCCGTATCAGAGCAACCCTCCTCGTTGGATCCACAACAACCCAGTGTGACAATGGGTTTTGCCAAAACACCCCCTAAATGTATTGAAAACCTCACAATATTGTTTTTAGGGCAAACGGTTGCACCAAGGTAGTTGGATAACTGCTAAGCCACACAAGTGTGCGGTACAAGCACGTGGCTCATCTAGGAGTGGCACTGCAGCGACAGACAGGATGGCAGTTTGAAAAACTAGGCCCCAATAAGACTCCTATCTGGCTTGATGATGTTTATGATGTGCAGCTGAGGAGCAGTAGGCATTTCGTGAAACACTGACTTGTTCTGCAAGTGTGTAACTGTTTTTATCAGTTTAAGATCTAATAAGACCCCTATCTGGCTTGATTGTGCTATTATTATTAATTAATTTAATGTGATTGTTCAACTTTGGGATTATTACCAGTCGTCTCTTAAATAATTGCCTAATGGGTGTAGAGGAGGGGGTAATTACTAGGTGGCAGATGGAAGAGTTTCCCCACCTCTCTAGGACCACTTCTACCCCTGGGTTGGTGATGTATACCTTTTCAGAAACCGGGAGCGTCCTTCCTAACTGTACATGTACAAATAAATATCCAATAAGACCCCTATCTGGCTTGATTGTGTTATTATTATTATTATTATTATTATTATTAATTTCATCTAATTGCACAATTTTGGGATTATTATTGCCAGTTGTCTCCCAAAACATTGCCTGATGACCCCTCCACGCTACAGCCCACCACTGACACCATCTCTGCCTTCATAGATAGCTTACAGCTTCCCTCTCTCACCTCGGAACAATTAGATTCCCTAAACTCCCCGTGGACGCCGGCAGAGATTCAACTGGCCATCAAGACACTCCCCCGAAATAAAGCCCCGGGGCCTGATGGATTTATCACAGACTTCTACATTACTTTTAGTGACCTCCTATCCCCATACCTCATGGCCCTCTTTAATGACTTCCTCCACAGGCTACTCTTCCCCAGAACTACTAGAGGCTTGTATAGTGACCATACCAAAACCAGGTAAAAACCCAGGCTTTTGCCAAAACTATCGCCCTATTGCACTATTGAATAGCGACATCAAACTGTTTGTCAAGCTGATGGAGCTGCGCATCAATCAATTCCTGCCCCTACTGGTGCATCCAGACCAGACGGGGTTCGTGCCGGGACGGCAGGCCTCCGACAACACTAGAAGAGTAATCAACGTGATTGACTCTCTGTGTACGGGGCAGGGCCTCCTTCTTCTATCCTTAGATGCTGAAAAAGCATTCGATAGATTGCATTGGCAATATACTGTATGAGGGAGGTGCTGTCCCGTTTGAGCTTCAGAGATCGGATCCTTACATCGATCCTTACACTCTATTGCTCTCCGTCGGCCCGGTTGTTCAGTAACAGCTTCCTATCTGACTCCTTTAAGATCTCCAATGGTACCAGACAAGGCTGTCCCCTCTCCCCACTGATTTTTGTCTTTCCATAGAACCACTGGCCATCTCCATTCGTAGTGACCCTAACTTCCCTGGCATACACACTGGCCCTATCAGCCACAAAGTAAGTTTCTTCGCAGATGACATACTCCTGTTTGTAACCGACCCCATTACGACTCTCCCATCTCTCCACACAACGCTTGACTCCTATAGCGCAGCTTCCTACTACAAGCTTAAAACAACCAAAACTAATGCTCTACCGATAAACCTCGCTAATTCTCTACCCCTCCTGAAGTCCACCTACAAATACAATTGGCAGGCTGATTCAATAAAATATCTAGGCATACACATCCCCCCCCACATGGCATCTGTCTTTGACGCTAACCTCTCACCACTCCTTATCTCCCTTGCTGCCTTGTCTAAGTCCTGGTAATCATTTGAAGTCTCCTGGATGGGACGCATGGCGGCATTTAAGATGTCATTACTCCCTAAACTAATGTACATGTTCCGCACCATCCCCTACGCCTTCCCCAAGAGATCTTTACAACTCGCCACCTCCATCCTGGCGAAGTATGTTTGGTCAACTAATCCCCCCGCAATGGCCCGCTCCAAGATGTCGATTCCTAGAGCCTTTGGAGGACTCAATCTCCCCGAACTATTTTGCTACCAGTCAGCGTGCCTTCTTGCCCGATCAAACACTACATGGACCTTGCCTCAAGCATGTCAGACCAGCCCTCCCAAACCTACTACCATCCACCAAAGCTACTTTGCACTCATGGGACCAATTGATTGCCACTCTCCCTGCCCCTTCAACTTGCACACTCGTGGAAAGCCCATTTCCAAAACTACCCCCCCCCCCAGATGCTCTCTCCCAGACAATTCTCTCCCGACCCTCCATGTTATACTCCAAAGGGGATATTTCCTTCTGGTATAAAATTCTGATAACCCCCTCTGAGTTTTCCAAGACCTCTGCCCACAGGAAATGGGAGACTGACCTAGGTGGAACTTTCACGCCTTCTCAATGGTGAGAGATCTTTCTATCCTCCTACGCAATGTCCCGCTGCGTAAACCACACTGAGATGCACATTAAGCTCATCAATAGACTATATCTAACTCCCGACCGCCTTCACACCTTCTGGCCGACCTGCTCTAACCAGTGTTGGAGGCAGTGCGGCTGTGTAGGAGCATATACCACATTTTCTGGTCCTGCCCCAAACTCTGGGAATACTGGGCGGAGGTCTTCAAGCTAATCTCCACCGTTCTCCAGATTGCCCTCACGCCTGCCCAAGTTCTCGCCTTATTTCATGTGTACCCCCAGGAGGTCCCATCAGAGAAAACGTATGTCCTCGGACACATACTCATTGCTGCAAGAGCAAATTTGGCCCAACAATGGAAACAACCCCCCCCCCCATCCTTTCTCCAGGTTGTGCTGAAAACAAACCACCATTTTCTCCTAATGTTTACGCCCTCTACCTCTTTAAATGTTAGCTTCATCCCATTGGTTGTGTTTGAGAACCGTTGTGTTGTACCATGCTTTACTATGTCTTTCCAAAAGCTCTTTGTATTATTCGCTCTGCGTAGCAACTGGTTATATGTCAATATGTACCTTGATTATATATGTTAATTTGTACCTTGACTACATTTGTGTCCATACACAAACAATATACTGTTTCGGTGCTGAATAGGGTCAGCCAATACACTAAATCCAGGTATTATCAGCCTGGTATCACAAAAATACAGTAAAAAAAGTGTAGCGCCCCTCTAGTGGGATCAATTATTTTATTGATTCAAAAGGAAACCATACCATCTCCTCATAGCATGTTCATGTCCATCAAAGGAAGATACAAAAACAAGAGTTCACAATGTTCATTCAAAATACGGAATCAGGACCATGAAAAGAGAAGATTCAAAACAAAAATGGTCTCAGTCTCTAGAATGTTACATGTATTCAAGCTGAAATCTGGGAAATATATGGGATCCTTCTATAAACCCGGGTGTCTTCTTTAATCGTTTTAAGGAACACCTCGTGTGGTCAATTGAAGTACACGCTCACATGTATGCTTACATATGCATGTCGGGGGGTACACCTATCAAGGTATCTTTTAGGACATCAAACTCTTTCTTGCAAGCTTAACCGATTGGGCTCCCAATATTCAGTCAAGGGTGTGATTCATCAAGACCATGAAAAAGGAAATGGTTTTTAAAGATGGTTTTAGTGGTTTTTATGCATATATATATATTCTAGCTGGAACCGGGGAGATATATGGAATTTTCCTCGCACCCAGACTGTTGTCCTTATCAATTTAAGGGTCACCTCGTGCAGACAATACGTATCCGTGCTTACATGTATGCTTACATATGCAAACAAGGGAAACACTTATCAAGGTATCTTTTAGGGCATCACATTTATTCTCATCAACCTCCAAAAGTGTGCTTACGTGTATGCTCACTTTGATTTAGTTATGGATCCTCTCATCAAGGTATCTTTAATATCCCAAAAAAAGGAGATATGTCCATCCAGTGATAAATCCAAAAAGTACTTTTATTCACAAAGCAGTACACGACAAAAAACAGTAAAAAGTCTCTTTAAAACCTCTTTTTAAAAGCCTCCTTTCTCCTCACTTTATCACTGGGAGTAAGATGGAAAAAACCCGGGGTGACTCACCAGTTCAAAGTTGGGGTGTCCAGGAAGGCAAAAGTAAAAAGCAAGTGGCCAGGAGGTACCGAACCAACGCGTTTCGACCCGTTGGTCTTTTTCAAGGTGGTACCTCCAACCTCCTTTAGGTCTTTTTATACACATCTAGGATAAATCCTCCCCTTCCTCTCCCTCCTAATTGGTCCATCACAAATATCATCAAAACACGCATATTACAATAAATAATCATACATAATTGTTAGTACACTGTTTGGATATACATACATAAACGGCATCCGTCTGTTAAATGCAATAAAAAATGTCTAATACCCTTAATTGCTACTGGAGACGGGGATCTCCACAGGAAGTTTCTTTTCCCCGTTCGTGGATTGCCCCAGGAACTGTGTAATTAAATAGACACCTCCGCCGTCTCTGAGTCTACATTAATTAAAGCTGGTTCCTGGTGTTGCCGCTGTGACCCGCACGTGGAACGCATGTTCCTTCCGGTGGTACGTCACCTCTCTGTTTGACGTTCCTATTCGCCTTCCGGCAGTCGCGCTTCCACTCTGACGGTGGAACGCAAGTGCCTTCCGGTGGTCCGTCCCTCTTCCACCTCCGTATGCCCCAGGTACTTTTGTCATAATGGAGGAGCACCGCTGTTCAGAATGTTACTGGTGCATTCTCCATTACTCTTCCCCAGGATGTAGAAACCATAATTTGGAGCGCAAAACCCGGAAAGGAATTTAGTTTGGAACGCATATACAGGGTAAATTCATATACAGGGTGAATTCATTATATTCAATAAGCCACTTTTCTAAATAAATAATGGCTAATCAGTTTTTCCTAAATACAACACTAGGCTTAAAATACTTTCATAGGTATTAAGAGTTGATAAAATACCACGTATATTATTGAAATATATAGGAACATAAAACAAATTTTGTATGTCCTGACTTAATAGGATCTTAATTAGATCCTATTAAGTCAGGACATACAAAATTTGTTTTATGCTCCTATATATTTCAATAATATACGTGGTATTTTATCAACTCTTAATACCTATGAAAGTATTTTAAGCCTAGTGTTGTATTTAGGAAAAACTGATTAGCCATTATTTATTTAGAAAAGTGGCTTATTGAGTATAATGAATTTACCCTGTATATGAATTTACCCTGTATATGCGTTCCAAACTAAATTCATTTCCGGGTTTTGCGCTCCAAATTATGGTTTCAACATCCTTGGGAAGAGTAATGGAGAATGCACCAGTAAAATCCTGAACAGCGGTGCTCCTCCATTATGACAAAAGTACCTGGGGAATACGGAGGTGGAAGAGGGACGGACCACCGGAAGGCACTTGCGTTCCACCGTCAGAGTGGAAGCGCGACTGACGGAAGGCAAATATGAACGTCAAACAGAGAGGTGACGTACCGCCGGAAGGAACATGCGTTCCACGTGCGGGTCACAGCGGCACCACCAGGAACCAGCTTTAATTAATGTAGACTCAGAGACGGCGGAGGTGTCTATTTAATTACACAGTTCCCAGGGCAATCCACGAACGGGGAAAAGAAACTTCCTGTGGAGATCCCCGTCTCCAGTAGCAATTAAGGGTATTAGACGTTTTTTATTGCATTTAACAGACGGATGCCGTTTATGTATGTATATCCAAACAGTGTACTAACAATTATGTATGATTATTTATTGTAATATGGGTGTTTTGATGATATTTGTGATGGACCAATTAGGAGGGAGAGGAAGGGGAGGATTTATCCTAGATGTGTATAAAAAGGCCTAAAGGAGGTTGGAGGTACCACCTTGAAAAAGACCAACGGGTCGAAACGCGTTGGTCCGGTACCTCCTGGCCACTTGCTTTTTACTTTTGCCTTTCTGGACACCCCAACTTTGAACTGGTGAGTCACCCCGGGTTTTTTCCATCTTACTCCCAGTAATATAGTGAGGAGAAAGGAGGCTTTTAAAAAGAGGTTTTAACGAGACTTTTTACTGTTTTTTGTCGTGTACTGCTTTGTGAATAAAAGTACTTTTTGGATTTATCACTGGATGGACATATCTTCTTTTTTTGGAATATTAAAGATACCTTGATGAGAGGATCCATAACTAAATCAAAGTGAGCATACACGTAAGCACACTTTTGGAGGTTGATGAGAATGAATGTGATGCCCTAAAAGATACCTTGATAAGTGTTTCCCTTGTTTGCATATGTAAGCATACATGTAAGCACGGATACGTATTGTCTGCACGAGGTGACCCTTAAATTGAGTAAGGACAACACTCTGGGTGCGAGGAAAATTCCATATATCTCCCCGGTTCCAGCTAGAATATATATATGCATAAAAACCACTAAAACCATCTTTAAAAACCATTTCCTTTTTCATGGTCTTGATGAATCACGCCCTTGACTGAATATTGGTGTTGCACGCAGCGGGCGTGCAGCGTCTGTGATGGGGCGGCGGCATCTTACGGCCGCACATCCTCCCCGTCACAACGCCAGGCGGCCAGGTTGCTTAGCAACCGCAGACGCCCTGGATTCGGCGGCCGGGCGCAGGATCAGCGCGTCAGCACGGCGCCTAGCAACCCGGGACGCCGGGGAGCTCAGGCAGCCGGATGCTGTAGTTCCGTTGCCCAGCAACGATGGATGCCGCCGGGGACAGCGGCGGAAGCCTCCTGATTAGGAGGTGCATGGGAGGAAGTTCTCCTGTGACTACAGCTGATTCTTATTCGGCTGGGCGGGCTGGGCTGCAGTTACTCCTTTATAAGGAGGCCAGCCCAGCATACCCCTGCCGGTTATAGCATCTGTCACAGTGGTTTCCGGTCTCCCTGCTGTTCAGCACTTGCAGTGTCCTGTCTTAGTGTGTTCCTGCCTGGGACCCTCCTCCGGTTCTCGTGAGTACCCCGTTGTGGGGTCAACTATTATTCTTTTTGCATTGGTTTCCCAGTTTGGGATTATCCTTAGTTTTGGGGCCATCCTCTGTAGTTCCTAGGAGGTGCCCTGGGCCTTCGTCCCATTTCTGTTCTCCTGTTTGGTGTCGTTCTCTCGTCACTTCTTTTGTGTCTTCCGTGTAGTTTGCCTTTTGTGTGGTGTATTTTTTGTGTATGCGACTCGGTCGCTGGTGGGTAGCGACTAGGTCGCTGGCGCTTAGCAGCGTAGCCAGTTTGGGCAAGTTGCCTTTTGTTAAAATACCAGTTAGGTCCTGTAGCTAGATCTCCTTTTGGCTGTACCCTTAGGAGGTCCCGGTTCCTTGTACCATCATAACTCCTGGCTGCACCGGAGCCAGGGCGGGCTTAACTCGCCCTTCCAAACGTGGCGGCTACAGGTGAAGCCTAGCTCCTGCAGGAACCGGTTACCTGGCTTTGGGGGTCAACAGAGGTAGAGTAGGGTCTCGCTGTGGCTGTCCTAAACAGCAGTCACGGCTGCGGGTTAACTCCCGAAACCATAACAATTGGGAGCCCAATCGGTTAAGCTTGCAAGAAAGAGTTTGATGCATATGTAAGCATACATGTGAGCGTGTACTTCAATTGACCACACGAGGTGTTCCTTAAAACGATTAAAGAAGACACCCGGGTTTATAGAAGGATCCCATATATTTCCCAGATTTCAGCTTGAATACATGTAACATTCAAGAGACTGAGACCATTTTTGTTTTGAATCTTCTCTTTTCATGGTCCTGATTCCGTATTTTGAATGAACATTGTGAACTCTTGTTTTTGTATCTTCCTTTGATGGACATGAACATGCTACGAGGAGATGGTATGGTTTCCTTTTGAATCAATACAATAATTGATCCCACTAGAGGGGCGCTACACTAAAAAAACCTTTTTTTACTGTACATTTGTGTCCATGTCCCCCCCTCCCCTTCCCCTAAGTGTCCCTTCTTTCTTTCTGTACCCCATATAAATATTCTGTATCAATTAATATGTATTAGAATGGGACCAACATTTCGGGGTCTTTATCACCTCTTTGTCAAGGTGCAAGTGATATCAAGAAAACAACAATACGTGCCTACCTTAAATAGCAGAGTGCAGTGAAGACAATCACGCCGCATTGAGCCGTCCCACTGGTGCCGGGCGGCCGGAAGCAAGGGTGCCAGAAGTCGGAAATGAGTATATCTGTCGGAGTTCCGGACAAAGGAACGCTCCGTGGAGCGCAAGCCAGCCTGTGGCTATGGCAACATCAGGCGCAGAGATGTGCGCGGTCCTGCTCCGGCAAACAGTGGTCAGAGCCTATGCATAGTGTCCTGACTGACAAAAAAAAAATATTACAAATTAATATCAACAATGTACATGTGTTTAACTATATGGTGTATACATAAATATGTAAAATAAGATGCGCCAATTATGCACAATATAAAGCTATGATATAATATAATATATAAAATAGCAGGGTATAAAAGTGAACCAGTGTAAAGAGAAGAAGAAAGATGGAGGTGGCTCGTCAGACTGCCTTATGTCACAGACTATGCTGTTAACCCATTAATAGGGTCACTAAAATGCACCAAAAATGTACGGTGCTACAACCGCGCGAACGCACTGTGCATTTTGGGCCAAAAACAGGTGGACGCCAAAGAAAGCTCCAGACCACCCCTAGAGATACCGTATGACAGCGGACACCTGGGTCTGCTAATTAACACTGATTACTACTCAAATACATACACCTGAATGTAATAAGCAATGCTGCAGCCTATTAAGTGAAAACTATTATTTCACTACCTGAAAGCCACACATAGCCCTCAAACACATTGGAAGCCTATCTTTTAACACTTCTCTACATGTAAAGGTTGGTTTAATTGTAGGTAACATTCATTCTAAGACCTGCTTATATATGGCAAGGTAGTTAGTTTATAACCATCTACACCCATTCAGTAAGATTTATACTTTAAAAAGCAGGACACTCAATTTACAGTCATTTACATGTGTCAACTTTTTCACTCTAACACAAACATACCATTTTTTTTTTTTTTTGAGGAAAAATACGGTACTCTTTACCTAAAACGGCGCCTATCGAGGTCATGGCGGGCACATCGCGGCCACATTACTGGGCACCCGCGATGTGACTGACGCGATGAATGATCGCGTCGGTCGCATCGCGGGTGCCCAGTAATGTGGCCGTGATGTGCCCGCGATGACCGCGATGGGCGCGATTTCTTGCTGTGGAAAACTGAAAAGTGAAAAAAGGAAAAAAACATCAAATGACATGGCATCCCTCAATTGTAAAAGAAAAAAAAATTAAAATACATGCAGATTGAACCTTAGACTATTAAATGACATATAATTACATGGCATCCCTTAATTAAAAGACAAGATAACATTAAAACGGCGCCCATATTGCGGTGATTGCGGGCACATCGTGGCCACATTACTGGGCACACGTGATGTGACCGACACGATCACGACGTGATCAACGATCGTGTCGCGTGTCGGTTGCATCACGGGTGCCCGTGGCCATGATGTGGCCGCAATCACCGCGATGGGTGAGCAAAAATTAACAAAATACATGGCATCCCTCAATTTCTAAAGGGTGAAACAAATTAAAATACATGCAGATTCAACCTTACAATAGAAAAACACATCAAATTACATGGCATCCCTCAATTAAAAGACAATGAAATAAGACACAACACAAGTTATGAATTTTAAATAATCAAGTTTTTTTTATTTTTGGCCAATAGAAACGGGGGAAAGGTCATTTTGGGCCAATAGAAACGGGGGAAGGTCATTCTTCTGGGGGAAGGTCATTCACAGTTTAGGAGAATAGATGCCTCATGGGAGAAATTGCATTACAACAAGGCAAATTGGAATGAGGCATACAAAAAATGGGGCTTACTGAACAACAAGGAACCATGATGCAAACATGCACTGGGTACAGAACAAAATGCAAATATGCGGAACAGTCAATGGTGAAGGCGCAAAACGAGTACGGACAGCTCAAAGTTCAGGAGTCCGATACTGCGACCCTCAGTAACCGAAATTATGGTCTACGAGTTACAAAGTTCATCGTGGAGCAAATAACGAAAAGAGTGGAACAAGGACATTGCTGCATGGCAAAATAATTTAAAACGAATAAAGCCAAATTGTTAATTAATTGAAATCGCGCTCTTCACCTGGGAGGGAACTTTGTGTGCTCAACAGAGCACTTGAAATAGTCCCAGGCAAAGACGAAGGGTCTGTGACTGGTGGCATAGGGGGCCTTGGCGCGTACATAAAAGGGTGAGGAGGAGGCGGAGCATAACCCAACGCACTGTACGAAGGGTAGTGATAGGGGTAGTTGGGCGTTTGGGCCACTTGCCTTACGATCGTGGCAGATGGCTCTATGTTGCACTCAGCAGAGAGACTTCTCTCTGTTGCGCGGATCATAGTGCAATATACCAACCTCTTACAATGCATGACCTGGTCTTTCTCCATGGTCCGCATTTCCACGGCAAGGTTGTTTGCAAAAATTTGGAAATCATCAGGGGGATTTTGCACTGCCTCCGGTACAGACCTGCAACAATGCCTTTGGACATTGGGAGCAGTGCTGGGCAGCTGTCTTCTGCAGCGCCTCCTCGGGAGAGCGGGTGTAGTGCTCTCCGTCGTCGGAGTATCCACCTCCGCAACTGTCCCAGACTCCTGCTCTGTCTCAGGGGGAACTTCCTAGAAAGAAAAAAAAAGGGCAAATGGTAATAACATGACATTTCACAGTCACTTACATGCAAGACATGTCACAGCAAATACTTACAACGTCCACACTCTCCGCTGCACCGGACGAAGAGGTGTCCTCCGTATCCGTTCCCCCTGTTCCACTCTGTTCTCTCTGCTCCAAGATGAACTTCATCCGCTCGTAGTACCATAATTTCGGCACGTAAACGTCTTCAGCATCGGCTCCGGAACTTTGAGACTGCCGTACTCGGTTAAACTCCTTCACCATGACTGTCCGCATATTTGTCATTTTCTTCTGCACCCAGGCGATGTTTGCAGCAGGTTCCCGTGTTAGACAGTAAGCCACCATTTTCTGATATGCCTCATTCCTCTTTGCCTTGTTGTAATAATCTTTATGCTTCTTCTCCCAGAGGCATCTATTCTCCTTGTAAATGTCGATGACCTTCGCCCAGTAATGGTTTGTCAATTCCCGTTTTTTTTACATTTCTGGAAAACGAAAACACAAACAAAACCATCTATAAATAATTGATGTCTATACGGTACTTGTGTGGTATCACAACATCTGATGTGATGCGATACCATTTTTCCCAAAAATCATTGACATTTGCCAGTGTACCACCCCCACTATCCATGCGCACCCGAAGCGTGGCAAGCGGCGGCGGTACGCGTCCTCCGACCTTTTCATACCCCCACTATTCACGTCGGCGTGGAGTTGAGAATAGAATAGTGTGGCGAGCGCAGCGAGCCACCGAGCCCGAAGGGTGGCGAGCGCAGCGAGCCCCGCGCGGGGACGCAAATACCTTCACAGGTTAGCGCGTCCCTTCGCGGGCTTCACTGGTATACGAGCGCAGTACCAGTGAAGCCCGCGAAGGGACGCGCTTACCTGTGAAGGTATCCGCGTCCCCTCGCGGGGCGCGCTGCGCTCGCCACGCTTCGGGCTCGCCACACTATTCTATTCTCAACTCCACGCCGATGATATGAAAAGGTCGGAGGACGCGTACCGCTGCGCTCGCCACGCTTCGGGTGCGCGTGGATAGTGGGGGTGGTACACTGGCAAAAATGGCATTTGGGGTACATTTACAAGTTAATTTGAAGAACAATTTAAGCACGATTTACCTTATTTGGGAATAAGGATCTGAGTTCAAGGAACAATTTTTAATTTTGGAGTTCAGAATAGAATAGTGTGGTGAGCGCAGCGAGCAACCGAGCACGAAGCGTGGCGAGTGCAGCGAGCCCCGCGCGGGGACGCGGATACCTTCACAGGTTAGCGCATCCCTTTGCGGGCTTCACAGGTATCCGAGCGCAGCGAGCCACGCGAGGGGATGTGGATACCAGTGAAGCCCGCGAAGTGACGCGCTTACCTGTGAAGGTATCCGCGTCCGCGGGGCTCGCTACGCTCGCCACGCTTCGGGCTCGGTGGCTCGCTGCGCTCGCCACACTATTCTATTCTCAACTCCACGCCGACGTGGATACTGGGGGTATGAAAAGGTCGGAGGACACGTACCGCCGCCGCTCGCCATGCTTCGGGTGCGCGTGGATAGTGGGGGTGGTACACTGGCAAAAATGGCATTTGGGGTACATTTACAAGTTAATTTGAAGAACAATTTAAGCACGATTTACCTTTTTGGGAATAAGGATCTGAGTTCAAGGAACAATTAATTAAGATTCAACTTTAACAGCAACTGCAATACAAAAAAAAAAAAAAAACATCATTAATCAAAATTCAATGACATAGAAATCCACCCCCACTATCCACGCGCACCCGAAGCGTGGCGAGCGGCGGCGGTATGCGTCCTCCGACCTTTTCATACCCCCACTATCCACGTCGGCGTGGAGTTGAGAATAGAATAGTGTGGCGAGCGCAGCGAGCCACCGAGCCCGAAGCGTGGCAAGGGGACGCGGATACCTTCACAGGTAAGCGCGTCCCTTCGCGGGCTTCACAGGTATCCGAGCGCAGCTAGCCACGTGAGGGGACGCAGATACCAGTGAAGCCCGCGAAGTGACGCGCTTACCTGTGAAGGTATCCGCGTCCGCTCGCCACGCTTCGGGCTCGGTGGCTCGCTGCGCTCGCCACACTATTCTATTCTCAACTCCACACCGACATGGATAGTGGGGGTATGAAAAGGTCTGAGGACGCGTACCGCCGCCGCTCGCCACGCTTTGGGTGCGCGTGGATAGTGGGGGTGGTACACAAGGGAAGGGGGTCATTTCAAAAATTAGGGTGGGGCTCTGGGGGACATTTGACATAGTACCCTATGTAAATTTATGGTCCATTGGATTGATCTGGTTGTTTTTAAGAGAATTTCAAATTTTACACTGTAAATTAATCAGTTGGTGACATATGTTGCTATGCCTTTTTACACATAGCAACCACCATTTCAATGTTAATTTACAGTGTAAAATGCTGGTTGCTATGTGCAAGAGTGCATAGCAACACTTGTCACAAACATAATATATACAGGTGACGTATGTTGGTATGCGCTATTTGACATAGCAACCAGTGTTATCCACTGTAATTTTAACTGAGTTACATTGGTTGCTATGTGCAATACCATATAGCAACATAAGCCACTCATTGATAATATGGGGACATACATTGCTATGTGCTAGTGCACATAGCAAGCAGTGTTATATGCGATTTTTGTTATACTAACATTGATTCCCCCTGGCCATCTCACCTACTCCTCTGGCCCAATCCACCTGCCCCTGGGCCCCCCTCCTACCCTTCTTCCCCACAAGCCATCTGCCCCCCTCCTCTCACCTCCCCCCCTCCCCCTCCCCCTCCCCCCCCCCCTATCATTTCCCATCGCACCCCCCCCCACTCTTCAAATTTATTTAGAAACGCTTCAGGGCACTTACATTTCAGCAGGGGCAGGGTGTGTAATGTCTTCCGCGCTGTTTGCAGAGTGAAGTGCATGCTGGGACACTTCCTGTCTTCCCTGCATGCAGTTTTCCAGTTTGAGTGACATTAGTGGATGAAATCGCGGTCATCGCGGTCATCGCGGGCATCGAGGTGTACATTACACAGCTCAATGCCCGCGATGACCGCAATTTCAATGTTAACTTTAGTAGTGCTATAAGTGCATAAAATCGCGGGCATTGAGGTGTACATTACACAGCTCAATGCCCGTGATGACCGCGATTTCAATGTTAACTTGATTAAAATGATTCTGGAATACCATTGCTGTGATCCTCTGTCACACATAAGCAGTGTGAGAGGTGACAGCAGATGATTTGGGCAAAATTTACAGGGACACAATAATTACAGGGACACAATACGGCTAGGGGTGATATATTGGAATACCATTGCTGTGATCCTCTGTCACACATAAGCAGTGTGAGAGGTGACAGCAGATGATTTGGCCAAAATTTACAGGGACACAATAATTACAGTGACACAATACGGCTAGGGGTGATACATGAATAATTACAGGGACACAATACGGCTAGGGGTGATACATGATGGGTGAACACTGCTTAAGATAACAGGGAATGTTATTACTTATTTTGGGGGAAGAGTAGGAAATGGGCCTAATTCAGGTGTGTATGCAAATACAGTCATACATGCAAAATCACTCAACTGACTCAGTAAAGACAACATTGGGTAAAAGACACAGTAATTTACTTCCAAAAAAAAGCATAAAGTACAGAACAGTAAACATAAAAGATGAAGTACCAAACATTCCAATTAGAAAACATGAAAGGCTTAAACGGATTTTCAAGCAAGGAAAAGTCAATGCAGTTTTAACTGTCTTTTTCTAATAGAGTCAATGCATATAATATTCTCTTAAATGTATTGTCCATACCCAGTCTCTTCCTCCACATAAATTCCTGGAGGTAGCTTTCCAGCAAATGTCTGGCAGTCCCCCGGTGGCGTTTATTGCGCCATTTTGCGGCCCCCCACATTCGTTCAATGTTTTGTGTGTGGACCCCTGTTGTGGGGTCCACAAAATTATACCGATGGTTTACTTTTGCATGCTGGAATCCTGCCGCCTCCAGCTGCTCGGTATTGTAGGCCCTCCAGCGGTCGCTGTATATGCTAGAGCCAGGCTCCACATGTTCCACAATGGCAGCCAATAAAGTGGGGGCATCCCGGGTGGCCACTTTCGTGGCAAAGCACTGGCCGGTTTCCCGGCAGATGCCCCCAAACACCCATTGTTGGGGTAGCACGCGGCCGACATTGGACTTTCTGCGGACGAAAAGAGTCTCGTCGACCTCGACTATTTTGTCGGGCCCACCGATGCACCGCTGGGGCTGAGCCATGAGGTCCATGAGGCACGCCTCCCTCATGTACTTATTATAAAGTACTGTAGTCTTGGGGGAGATGCCAAGGTGACGCTCACAAAAGTCGCCGGTCGTCAACTCCTCTGCCCAGTTGAAAATTAACCTGATGATGTTCACGTAAGACATCCGGCAGCCAGGAATGAACAGCCCCGCACGCAGACTAATCTTCTGCCGGCAGGCTCTGACGTGGCAGCGCCACATCCCCTCCTTTTCGCTCAGTTTCATGGCATGGCCATTGCCACAAGTAGCTTCCTTGGGCAACAGTTTATGCTCCTGGAGGAATGATATAGCCTCCGCCTCCGTCTGGGGCAAGGAATACATGGTCACTCCAGATGCCATGACAGGAACCAGCACAGGATCCAGGAGCACAGAGGGGAATCAGGATCAATCAGCAGCAGGACTCAGGAATCAGGATCAATCAGCAGCAGGGACACAGTAATCAGGATCAATCAGCAGCAGGGACTCAGGAATCAGGATCAATCAGCAGCAGGGACTCAGGAATCAGGAATAATCAGCTCCAAATCAATTAATACGCACAAATCTCTCTGTCTCAAACCACAGCTCTTATCTCCAACAAAACTACCCACAAAATGAAACTCTGACAAGCTGTCACAGGGGGTCGGTCTCAGACAGGGGGATGTACCCTTTTGTGTTATGAAAACTGTCCTGTAAACATCAGTTACTATGCAGACTTGGAGTTGATGTGAGCCATTGCAGATGTTACTATGCAGACTAAGGGTCATTCCACCTATTACAGATGTTACTATGCAGAATTAGGGTCATTCCAACCTATTACAGATGTGAGTGTGAGCGGGAAATCGCGAAATCGCGGGCATCTTGTACCGCAAATAACACCAGCGATGCCTCAATCACCGCGATTTTCAATGGGGCCGATGAAAAAGTTGAGGAATCGCGGGCATCGCGGGCATCTTGTCCCGCAAATAACACCCGCGATGCCTCAATCACCGTGATTTTTCATGGTGCCGATGAAAAAGTTGAGGAATCGCGGCCATTGCGGTCATCTTGTACCGCAAATAACACCCGCGATGCCTCAATCACCGCGATTTTCGGCCCGACGCCCGCGATGAACATCGTGGGCGCCGTTCTAGGTAAAGAGTACCAAAAATACACATAAACCACATCTAAGAGCAACACGGATGTTTGATCAATGTCCTAAGGCCATGGACACTATTTTGCACACAATCTTTTTATTTAAGCACAACGACATACATTACTTTCATATCTGCTATGAATTGTATGTAGAACACTCTGTATGTAAGATGCCACCAATCACATTATTGCAATCACATCTCTCTAACAAAGGATCCCAATATCTGCCTATCACACTGTAAACTCATATTTCACTCAATATTTTAACATGTTTGCACACAAGCCATTTTGTCATGCTTGGTCAACTCACACATCTTTAACATACCTGTACCAAGACCTATGGGGAGTCCTCACTGGTTGTTTTTCGAGGACACATATGCATTCCTACACATATGTCACTTTGACCCTTGTTTGTCTACCTCACCCACTCCATGAGGAAATCCTTGTTCTGGCCCTGGTTTTAATTACTAATGTAGGAGTTACCTCACCTGCACAGAAACTGCTTTCTCACCTACTAAGTTGCTCTGCACATGTGCTGCCACAAACAAATTAGCAGGGAAATGGTGGATATGAACATGTGCATAGCCATGGAGAGGGTTATACATGGCAAACTTGAACAACACATCAATACATTTCCCAAAAGACCAAGTTGAGTAAGTACACATAAATGTATTATTTGATTTACACAAGAAATTACACATACAACACGTGTTTTATATTTTGTAAAATAAATTTATTTGCTGTTAAGCATCACAGCTTTTTTTTTTTTATGGCATAAATATTATCACAAATAATATAATATAAAAAAAACAACCAGCCAGAACAAGAAGTCTATCTACAAACATGTGTTACCCAGCAACTGCAATGGTGAAATGAAAGGGGACACCAGCATACGACCTGCAGCACCAGGGAGAATGCTAAGCAGGATACACAGCAGCAAAAATAAACCCTGCATTTCAAGAGTTCAAATTAAACAGATTAGTACCCTTTGCACGAGAATGGATAGATTTAGCACTCAGGAAGTGGAACCCCACTGCAAATTCAAATATTTGGGGTCCAAACACAGAGGAAGTGAATATGGTGACATTACTTTGGCCTTTTTTCCCCTTTTTTGATGGGGCATTGGGGCCAGGGGCCTTGGGGACAGTGGCCTTGTGGACTGTTCAGCCAGTGGACACAGGAGGGTCGGCAGAGGTGGAATCTTGTGGAGCAGCTTGGGGTGGGGTAGAAGATGGGGTGTCCACCCTTTGCGACCTGGCGGTGGTGAGCAGCTTCCACCAGAATGTCATTCTGGCGGCTGAGTTGTTGGGCAATGCTTTGCATGCCAGCTGCCAGAATGTCATTCTGGCGGGTGAACGCCTCAAACTGTTGGCTGTTGGAAGCCTTCCAATCCACAAAAAACTCCTCAAACTGCTGTTGACGGGCCGCAGCCTCCACCCCTTGCTGCACGATCGTCTCCAGCAGCTCTGTCCACATGGCCTCCCCTGCCGCCTGTGGCTGGGGGCGTCATGTTGCCGGAGGCTAGTCGACTTGTGGGCCTGCAGGGGAAGATGCTGGCGGTACCTCTGGAGTAGCTGGATCTTCTAGGGTAAAAATTCAAAATAATGTCACCATCACATACACAAACAATGTCTCTTACCACAATCAATGCATGACTCTAATTTACCTGGAAACTCAACAGCAAACACCTCCACCGGGAGTTCGCTATCCATATTGGATATCCCCCTGATCTCGGCCACATCCACCACATCCAATACCAACAGCTCCAGGGGGGTATATTCCAAAGTGGATGTGATAGGCCCTCTCCCGGTGGACATGCTGTGATTGTACCGCTCAGTCATCTTCTTCTTCAGGCCACTTTTGAAGTCTGACCACCTACAAATAATAAATACAAAGTATAATCAGGACATATGTGCACCACTGTGCTACTGAACATCATTACTACGTTACATTTACTTTATGTGGCTGATATGTTATTTTTCTGCATACGTTTTCCACACACACAGTTATGTCACCATTATGAGGCATTATATTGTCTTCTATATTACTCATTAGGCCGCTAAATGCACATACATATCTCACTATGCTGAAATGCCATGTCACGGCAGCCCGCCGCGGGTCACGGCAGGGCCGCTACTCACCTCTCCGTGCCCGGCGGCGGCTCTCCGTGGGGCTGGTGCGGCGGTCAGGAGGCTGGAGGCGGCAATCGGGTCCCGGCGCAGTGAGAGGCGGCCAGCGGGAGCAGTGAGCTGGTTTGGGCTAGACGGGAGGCCGGCGCCGCCATCTTGGTTAAGGGCAAATGCCCAAACTTGCCTGAAACGCCCATTTCCTTCCCCTGACTCTCTGCAGCCAATGGCAGCCGTCCTCTCCTCATAAGAGGGATCTGTCAAGGCAGCTCTGAGTCAGTGCAAAGTGTCAGTTAAGCTGTGCACATCCTGGCTCTATTCCTGTTACCTTTTTGATCCTGCTCTTCAGTTCCAGCTATCCTGCTCCTGTAGTGCTGTGGTCTGCCTACTGCTAATTCCAGCCAGTAGGTTCCTGATTGGTCTACTGCCCTAGTCTCCCACATCTGCCATACCATCGCCAACCAGGGGCCCCGTGATCAGTGGCCCTATTCCCTCGGCATCCTTCCTGTGGCTTTTATTCTTCAGTTCTTCATTTATTTCATTATTTCGCAGTCCCCTGCTAAAGACTTTCACAAGAAGTATTGTGATAGCCAAATTCCTGTACAGACTCTCAAAGACATTATTTGGGACAAGTTTATTTTCTTTGTAAATGCAGAGGTCTCTTATTAAACCCGCACGTTTTCAACCTACCCCCTCTGGCTCAGCAGTTGTTCCTGATAGTCACACGAGTTCATCCAATCCTCAGACCGTGACAGTGGTCACTCGGGTGGTGCTTCAGGATTAACCGCTGAATTCATGCAAGGACTTCTCAATCGTCTGGAACAAGTGGAATCCTCACAGTGGCAAATGGCTCAGTGTTTGCAAGAAATGGTTCAGCGCCAACAGGCCCCTCCTGCCACCTCTTCTGCCTCCCCTGTAACAGTCTCCACAGAGGGCACAAGTACAACCCCAGCCAGTCCTGCTTCAACTGTTCCTAGTCATCTCCATCTACCCATTCCAAATAAATTTGATGGATCGCCCAAAGCCTGCCGGGGGTTCCTCAACCAATGTGAGGTTCACTTCACTCTCCAGCCTTCGAACTTCCCCACAGCGAAAGCCCGGGTGGCATACATCGTGTCTCTGCTCACAGGACCAGCCCTTGATTGGGTCTCTCCCTTATGGGAACGCTCCGATCCATTATTGTCCGACTACTCGTCCTTCATTTCAACTTTTCGTCGGATCTTTGACGAACCAGGAAGGGTCTCGTCTGCAGCTACTGAGATTCTCTGGATCCGGCAAGGAGGAAGACCAGTGAGCCAGTATGTCATACAATTTCAAACATTGGCCTCTGAGTTGAGATGGAATGACGAGGCACTCCTGTCGGCCTTCTGGAATGGGCTTTCTGGTCGTATGAAAGACGATTTGGCCACACGAGATATGCCTACCACTTTAGACGATCTCATCTCGCTGTGTAACAAAGTCGACATCCGATATCAAGAACGTCAGATCAAGCGTAGCAAGAACGACCGACCCAGACCTCGTCCATTTGTTAGTCCAGCTTCGTCCACTCCAGTCTCCATGCCACTTGAGGAACCCATGCAAATTAATCGGTTCCACTTAACCTCTGAAGAACGTTCCCGACGCAAGAGGGAGAACTTGTGCATGTACTGTGGAGCATCCACTCATCTGATCTCATCCTGTCCCCGGCGTCCGGGAAACGCCTCTTCCTAATCGGCGAAGGAGAGGCCAGATTGGGAATCTTATTAACTTCTCCTACTCCTCTTGAATCCACTCTACCGGTTACCTTAAACCTGCCTTCAAGTTCAGCCAAGATCAAAGCGTTACTGGACTCTGGAGCCGCTGGTAACTTTATCAGTAATGAGCTCATTCTTCAGCTCTCTATCCCAATTCAAGCTCTGGAGCAACCCATGTACCTAACCGCAGTTGACGGCAGCCGGATTCCGAGTGGTCACATAATTCATCAAACCTGCCCTCTGGGATTACAAATCGGAGCTCTACATAAGGAGAAGATCCAGTTTCTCGTTATTCCCAAATCCTCTCATGAGCTGGTTCTCGGTTTGTCATGGTTGACCCAACACAATCCACACATCAACTGGTCATCCATGGAGGTTGAAGCCTGGGGCCCTTCGTGTTTCTCCTCTTGTCTTCCTCAAGTGACACCTCTTCGACAAACAACTCCTGAGGGTCCGTCTTCTCTTCCAGCTCAATATTCAATGTTTGCCGATGTCTTCAGTAAAGGTGGAGCCGATTCACTTCCCCCTCATCATGAATGGGACTGCCCCATTGAACTGATCCCCGGGAAGATTCCTCCTGGGGGCCGCACATACCCATTGTCCATTCCTGAGACTGAGGCCATGTCGGAATATATTCAGGAGAATCTTCAGAAAGGGTTCATCCGACCCTCTTCTTCACCAGCTAAAGCGGGTTTTTTCTTCGTAAAAAAAAAAGACGGCTCTCTTCGTCCATGCATAGACTATCGGGGTCTCAACGACATAACAATTAAGAACAGATACCCCCTTCCGTTAATAACTGAACTGTTTGACAAGGTCAAAGGCGCCTCCATCTTCTCGAAACTCAATCTGCGGGGCGCTTACAACCTGATCCGCATCCGTTCCGGGGATGAGTGGAAGACAGCCTTCAACACTCGTGATGGACATTACGAATATCTCGTGATGCCTTTCGGTCTTTGCAACGCACCCGCTGTCTTCCAGCAATTTGTCAACGATATCTTCAGAGACCTTCTTTACAAATCCGTGGTGGTCTATCTGGACGACATCTTGATCTTCTCTTCCGACCTAGAAAACCCATCGATCCATCCTGAAGGAAGTACTCTCTAGATTACGTCAGAACCACCTATTCTGTAAGCTCGAGAAGTGTGTCTTCGAGGTAACATCCATTCCCTTCCTTGGACACATTCTTTCCGGCACCGGTTTAGAGATGGATCCAGCAAAATTAAAAGCCATCCAAGACTGGACCGCTCCCACAACTTTGAAAGGCATCCAAAGGTTCCTCGGTTTTACCAACTACTATAGACGTTTTATTCATAACTTCTCAACATTGGCAGCTCCCTTGACTGCTCTAACTCGCAAGGGCGCAAATCCCGCTCAGTGGCCTTCAGAAGCTACGTCCGCCTTCATTCAACTTAAGCAAGCGTTCCTCACTGCTCCTATCCTGCTACAACCAGACATGGACAAGCCTTTTTTCCTGGAGGTTGATGCATCTTCGGAGGGGGTCGGAGCTATTTTATCTCAGAAAGGGGACGATCAAATGTCTCACCCTTGTGCATATTTCTCCAAAAAATTCTTGCCTGCTGAAAAGAATTACCCCATTGGGGAACAAGAACTATTGGCCATAAAATTAGCCCTAGAGGAGTGGCGCTATCTGCTAGAGGGGGCACGTCATAAAATCACTGTCTGCTCGGACCATAAAAATCTTTCTTTCCTTAGGAATGTACAATGTTTGTCCTCCAGGCAAGCTCGCTGGTCTACCTTCTTTGAGCGCTTCGACTTCCAGATTCTCTTTCGGCCTGGTGCTCAAAATTGCAAGGCAGATGCGCTGTCCCGATCATTCGACTCTTCTATGGAGGAACATCCCAAATCTCAACCCATTCTCCACCCATTAGTCTTTGCTCACACAAATCCAATTCCCATGCCTCCACCGCGGAAAACCTATGTACCTGAAGAACTGCGCAGCAAGATTCTAAGTTGGGCTCATGTCTCCCGATTTGCAGGTCACCCTGGGATCCAAAAGACTTTAAGTTTTCTCCAGCGCTCCTATTGGTGGCCAACCATGCGCAAAGACATCATCAATTTCATTTCTTCATGTGTCGAATGTGCTCAACACAAAATGTCCAATCAAGCTCCAGCCGGTGTTTTAAAACCCCTGCCAATACCAAATCAACCTTGGTCCCACATATCCATGGACTTCATTACAGATCTTCCACCTTCCGAAGGCCATTCAGTAATCTGGGTAATTGTAGATCGTTTCTCTAAGATGGCTCATTTCGTCCCACTCAAGTCTTTACCTTCTGCTCCAGTCCTGGCAAAGTTATTCATATCCACCATCTTCAAGCTGCATGGTCTACCTACAGAAATTATCTCGGATCGTGGAGTACAATTTGTGGCCAAGTTCTGGCGATCCTTATGCTCCTCCCTGCAGATCAAACTCAAGTTTTCTACTGCATACCACCCTCAAACCAACGGCCAAACAGAACGAGTGAATCAAGACCTTGAGAGTTTCCTCCGCCTGTATTTGGCTTCCTCCCAAGATGATTGGGTGGACCTACTGCCTTGGGCAGAATTCGCCCACAACAACTCCTACCATTCTTCCTCCGGTACGACCCCATTCTTCACTGTGTACGGTCAACATCCTCGTGCACCAGAATTCCCCAGTCTACCAGTTTTCGATTTACCAGCGGTGGATTCCTCATTACGCCGATTTTCTAAGATCTGGTCAAATGTTCACTACGCACTCCAAAAAGCCTCAATTCGCTATAAAAAAGCAGCAGATAAGAGAAGGAGAGCGGTTCCGCCAATGAAGATTGGGGATCGGGTCTGGTTGTCCACTCGAAATATCCGGCTTCGTTTGCCTTCCATGAAGTTTGCCCCTCGTTACATCGGACCATTCCCCATTATTCAGGTCATCAATCCTGCCGCCTACAGATTGAAACTTCCTGCTTCCATGAAAATTTCCAATTCTTTCCATATCTCCCTTCTGAAACCGTTAAAATTAAGTCCCTTCCAGCCTAAGCCTCCAAGAGTTCCCGCTATCCAAACTGAAAAACAAGCCGAATTTGAGGTCAAACGGATTCTAAATTGTCGCCAACGAAATTCCCGAGTGCAATTCATGGTGGAATGGACAGGCTACGGCCCAGAAGAGAATTCGTGGGTCGAGGCATCTGATTTGCATGCTCCCAAACTGGTGCGACAGTTCTTCCATCGGAATCCCGACAAGAGACCAGGAAGCTCAGAGGGTGTCCAAAAAGGGGGGGGTACTGTCACGGCAGCCCGCCGCGGGTCATGGCAGGGCCGCTACTCACCTCTCCGTGCCCGGCGGCGGCTCTCCGTGGGGCTGGTGCGGCGGTCAGGAGGCTGGAGGCGGCAATCGGGTCCCGGCGCAGTGAGAGGCGGCCAGCGGGAGCAGTGAGCTGGTTTGGGCTAGACGGGAGGCCGGCGCCGCCATCTTGGTTAAGGGCAAATGCCCAAACTTGCCTGAAACGCCCATTTCCTTCCCCTGACTCTCTGCAGCCAATGGCAGCCGTCCTCTCCTCATAAGAGGGATCTGTCAAGGCAGCTCTGAGTCAGTGCAAAGTGTCAGTTAAGCTGTGCACATCCTGGCTCTATTCCTGTTACCTTTTTGATCCTGCTCTTCAGTTCCAGCTATCCTGCTCCTGTAGTGCTGTGGTCTGCCTACTGCTAATTCCAGCCGGAAGGTTCCTGATTGGTCTACTGCCCTAGTCTCCCACATCTGCCATACCATCGCCAACCAGGGGCCCCGTGATCAGTGGCCCTATTCCCTCGGCATCCTTCCTGTGGCTTTTATTCTTCAGTTCTTCATTTATTTCATTATTTCGCAGTCCCCTGCTAAAGACTTTCACAAGAAGTATTGTGATAGCCAAATTCCTGTACAGACTCTCAAAGACATTATTTGGGACAAGTTTATTTTCTTTGTAAATGCAGAGGTCTCTTATTAAACCCGCACATTTTCAACCTACCCCCTCTGGCTCAGCAGTTGTTCCTGATAGTCACACGAGTTCATCCAATCCTCAGACCATGACATGCCAGCAGCCATGGCCAAAGTATGCTCCTCCATCTGTTGTGAAACTACACATCCCAGCATAGCTTGCCATTGTTGCTATTAGGGAGTAATGTAACTATGGGAAGGCATGCTGAGATGCGTAGTTTCTCAACAGCTAAATGTGCACAGTTTGGACATCCTTATTTTATTTGCATCATATGGAACATGTTACTACAAGTCCTTTACAACAACACACTTGTTGTTGTCCCATCACATACTTCACATGAGCAGAACTGTGGCCATAACCTCACACCAATGGTGCATGTGTCATATATAAATGTGGGTTATTAGACATGGTTGTGTTCACATGTGTCATTGAAGTGTAATACTATGTACAAACACACCTTTCTATTATCCTCAAAACATACATGTAACATATGTACACACATATTTGAATATCAGGGGGAGAAACACACTTGCCTTTTCTTAACCGCCACCAAATCCCTAGGAAGTCTTGACACCTTATTCACTTCCTCTGTGATCTTCTCCCAAATCTTCATCTTTGCACTGGAAGACAGCTTCCTGGGAACTAATTCAATCCAATCTCGTGCTAGGGGTACTAAAACTTTCAATTCTTCCTCTTGAAATGCAGGGTTTTTCTTTTTGCTGGTGGTATCATGCCCAGTACTCATCCTAGATAGTGCAGATCATTTTCTGGTGGCCCCAGTCACCTCACCATGCAGCTGCTGGGTCACACATGTTGGCAGAGATGCAACCTCTTGTTCTGGCTGGTTTCTGGGCCCTTCTTGAGCCGGTGGAGTTGGAACAGGGCCTGTTTGTGAGGGGCCCTCCTCTCTTGGGCCCTCCTTCTCCGCTCCTGTTCCCTCCTGCTCAAAGCTTCCAGCATGGATTCCGCTCTTGCCCTCTCTAGGGCGTCCTCAGCTGCGGAATCATCAGAGCCTGACATGTTTGCAGCAAAAATGGTCTGCATCTGCCTGCATATTTATATGCTAAACTCCTGCCTTGCACAAGGGGCGGGTTTTTTTTTCGCATTGTTGTAGCTAATTTCCACTGAAAAATGCTGCTTAAATTACGAGGGAACAACGCACCTGAGCATTCACCTGTACATGAACATACACAGGTTGTTGACCATTCTGTGCTACATGGGTAAATGTGTGCACATGTGATTCCACTGATGAGTGTGTCTTCAGGTGGTCTCTGTTGGAGTACTTGTATGCTTTCTTATCCAAAATGAAAAACATACCAACGTTACAATGCTTTCCTTACATTTCTTATGGGTAATAATTATTCACAGAGCAACATGTTGTATGTGCGTTATTATCAGCGTATGTAGCAGTAGTACATAGTTGCGCGTATAAATTTACGCATACTGTATATACAGTACGTGTCTCCCTACATTGAATGCATACTGTATGTTCGTGTGTGCATATCGGAACGGTCAGCAAATCTTTTCATTCGCATACATATTGTTAATGTAAGATGGATTAATAAAGTTAACAATAAAAAAACTTTGTTTTCGATCAATCAGCAACCAATAAAAGTTATATATGTACCTGCAATTAATAACTGCGCCATTGCCAATGTCAACAACAAGGGCAGTGCCTTTCAGTCATGAGGAGCTGCTGGCGTTGGTCCAGGTGATGGACCAGCGCCTGGGGCCCCTATGTGACAAACGCGGAGAAGCGCCGGGCGTATAACGCTGCCCGGCGCTTAATCTACACCCGGACCTGCATCCGCAGGAGCCTGGGGCAGGTGGAGCGACGCTGGTCAGACCTGTGCCGCCGGCAGCCAGTCCTGCTATGTACAATTTGGCGGCATATTAGCCGATGTAAGTGTATTTTTATTCACAAATATGTATGCATTTGTTAGCAATGGTTTAAGGAATGATTTTAAATATGTGCATGAGTATGTGGGTGTCTATATGGCTGTATATGGGTAGTGTCTATATGGCTGTATTTGGGTGTATATGGGTGTATATGGGTAGTACAATGGAAAAAATGGATGAGATATGTCCCTCTGTGCGCCTAGGCAGCCTGAAGGAAGGTACACCTAGATGATATCCCTGAATATCAACAAACAGCAAATACGAAAAAGGTGAAGGTGTTCCTCCCAATGGTGCCCTAATAAGAAGAATACGTCCCTATTTATTGAGGGACGGTCCTCTTCTCCGTATGTGTGAGATAATGTATAATACCCCAACTCTCCTCCTCCTGATGAAGGGGTCCTCTTCTCCGTATCAATAGATAAGCCAAATACAGATTTTATTCCCTTGGACCAACTGTAGGGGGCAGAATTCCCTCCAATGACCTAGGTACCGGAAAAAGATGAATAGAAATGGTACATAGAGTAATACCATTTATTAAACACAACATAAATTTTCACAAAACATGAGGTAGATAGTGGCCAATTACCCAGATGTTGGAGAACTAAGGTTATACAAAGTTCTCAAATGCGCATAAAAGGAAGGTGAGTACCCGGGATCCACCTCCACATCCAGGCAAGTGGGTAATAGGTTCAGTGTCCAGTCCTCAATAAAAACAACAGGCAACAGGAGCTCCAAACGCGTTTTCTATCATCTGCTATGATCTTCTTCAAAGGGAGGAAGATATTCTTCCCTTTGAAGAAGTTCATAGCAGATGATCGAAAACGCGTTTGGAGCTCCTGTTGCCTGTTGTTTTTATTGAGGACTGGACACTGAACCTATTACCCACTTGCCTGGATGTGGAGGTGGATCCCGGGTACTCACCTTCCTTTTATGCGCATTTGAGAACTTTGTATAACCTTAGTTCTCCAACATCTGGGTAATTGGCCACTATCTACCTCATGTTTTGTGAAAATTTATGTTGTGTTTAATAAATGGTATTACTCTATGTACCATTTCTATTCATCTTTTTCCGGTACCTATGTCATTGGAGGGAATTCTACCCCCTACGGTTGGTCCAAGGGAATAAAATCTGTATTTGGCTTATCTATTGATACGGAGAAGAGGACCCCTTCATCAGGAGAAGGAGAGTTGGGGTATTATACATTATCTCACACATACGGAGAAGAGGACCGTCCCTCTATAAATAGGGACGTATTCTTCTTATTAGGGCACCATTGGGAGGAACACCTTCACCTTTTTCGTATTTGTATATGGGTAGTGTCTATATGGGTGTATATGGGTAGTGTCTATATGGCTGTATATGGGTGTATATGGGTAGTGTCTATATGGGTGTATATGGCTGTATATGGGTGTATATGGATACGGTCTGATTTTGTGTGTAGCATATCTATTCATTAGCATGAGAAATTTATCTAATATATGATACATTTTCATTTGTAATGTTATGAGCATGAATAAAGTGAGTTTTTCTTCCCCCATTTTCATTATCCGCAACCTTCAAATTCAATACCATCACCATGAACATTTCAGCACGCGCCAGGGCACGCATGACGGCCAGGGAGGAGGCTGAGAGGCAGGAGGCCGAGAGGCAGGAGGCCCAATGCCAGGAGGCTGAACACCAGGAGGCCCAACTCCTGGAGGAAGAGGAGGAGACCACCTTGGGGCCTGCTGGTTCCCACGCCATATCCACCTCACCTTCCACCCACTCCCCAACCCAACCGCATTTCCAACCCCCCTACAACTCCCCACCACCCACCCCCAACCCTTACCAATCCCCACTCCAACCCACCACCTTAACCCCAACTCCCATCCCATCCCCCTTGCTCCTGTCCCCCCCATCCAGAAGCACAGGAGCCACATCCAGCATTGACCAGGATGGGACAGCTAGCCGTAAGTAAACAATCTGCCTAATGTTTACATACACATTTCTACACATAAACAATCACAACACCCACATATGTGTAGCCAACATCATCATTAGTTGCCACATATCACTGCAGTGCGACCCAGAGCTGTGGCCTGTCCTCCTCCAGGAACAAGGGTCCCCTTGGTGTATTTTCAGAGTGTGGCCACGCCTCACCACTTGAGTATTTGACATAACAGTACATCCAATGATATATCCTACAGTAGTGGTGTTGAAGTTATGTGGGCCCAGCTGTTGTGTAACTACACTTCCCAGCATGATGTGCAACATTAATTTATTGATTGGTTTGTTAATAGTGTGTGAGGCCATGCGGATGCATGCTTTTCAAACTTAGGTGTAGGCCTATAATTTGTACAGCAATGTCCTACATTTTAATAAGGAAGGAGTGGTTAAGCCACAACAATGTCATTATCCTTAAATAGCACAGGTTAATTGTGAGGTTAGAGGTGATTCCCCCAGCACAAACCTCCCAATTGTAATACAGCATGCATTCATCCAAGAAGGAGGAATTTATTTCATGTTATGTAATCAGGGCTGCCAAGAGAAATCCTGGGCCCCGGTACATGAACTTCCAGGGGCCCCCATGGGGGGGGGGGTTGTGACCACGGCATGTTCCTGCCTCCCAGCAGCTGGGTTATAAGTAATATATATATATATATATATATATATATCTTAAGGGGATGCGGCGGCACTCAAAATGAAGACACCAACAGTTTCAAAGCCACAAGGCTCCTTTATCAAGGCGCTTTAGAGAATATATATATATATATATATATATATATATATATATATATAAATGTCTTTGCTGCTGTCTTTGGATGAAAATATTTTATATTTGTATATACAGCATATATACATACAGATCCTTCTTACTATACAAAAGGCCTTTGTTTTATATCATATACTGGTGTACTCCAGAAGTCTGTACAGGTAATTCAATGAAGGAGGCAGACAAGAAATTATGCAGAAATGACTATATTAGCGCCTAGCGCCTTTCAGGGTCTCCCTTGTCCTCAGGGCGATACAGAATAAATATAAACACAAAAAGATATTCACTTACCCCTATAAATACCCCCACTGTAGTCCCATCTCTCCATCCCCGCCGGGCGCACGGGTCCGACCTACCGGAAGTGCTTTGCACCATACTTCCAATAGGAAGTAAGGGCACACTCACGTGCATTCCACTGATCCCCCTCCGCGTTCCACAGGCTGGCAGTACCAAGCTACATCATAAAAGTGGATCCAAGCTACATCATAAAAGCGGATCCACGGCACTCATTCACTGGGGTCTAAAATCGCCTCTTCTGTTACAGCTGGGTGCCGTGGATCCGCCTGTCATGAGCTGGGTACTGCCAGCCAGTGGAACACGGAGGGGGAACAGTGGAATGAATGTGAGTGTGCCCTGACTTCCTACTGTGCGCGATACGGGAAGTAGGGTGCCGAGCACTTTTAGTAGGATGGACCCGGGCGCCCAGCGGAGACCACAGTGGGGGTATTTATATGGGAAAGTGAATGTCTTTTTGAGTGTATACAGTATTTATGCTGTATCGCCCTGAGGACGGGGGAGACCCTGCAAGTGCTAGGTGCTAATACAGTCATTTCTGCATAATTCCTTGTGTGCCTCCTTCATTGGATTATCAATATATATCTATATATAGATATATATACTGTGTGTTGATGATCCAATGATGGAGAGGGAGGGAGGGGGGAGAGAGAGAGAGAGAGAGAGAGAGAGAGAGAGAGAGAGAGAGAGAGAGAGAAAGAGAGAAAATTAAGATAGGCAGGGCAGAAAAAAAAAATGCACTTACAGGGCAGGACTCGAGTTAGACAGATTCAGGAGCTCCTCCGGCTCCAGCCTCCCCGGTCACATGCCGCGCTTCGTGCACCTGACCTTCCGACCTTCCCCTCTCACATGTTGTGAAAGCAGCTAGTGCAGTCTGCAGACACACGGAGTTTCTCTGCAGACGCTCCGCAGCAGTGGATGGGGCCTCTGTCACTGTCTGCAGCACTCCACACAGTTAATGAAAGTGACACAGGCTGCCGCTGCTGACCCGCTCTCACCAGCCAGCCGCAACCCCTCTTCCCCCCCCGGGCGGGTGCTGCAGCTGCTACACCGCTGCCATAAAAAAAAATGTATGTGTGACTGTCCCCTGGCCCGGGCCCCCCTGACAGGCCCGGGCCCAGGTAAAATGTACCCGCCCCCCCTGCCTCTCGGCAGCCCTGTATGTAATATGTACAGTATGTGTGTGTAAACATAATAGTCTTTTGTACTGTGTTTACAGCAGACCCATCTTAAATGTAGTAAAAAATGTATGTGGCCTTCACACTTAACTCACAACTTCTTATTACAGTATGTTCAAATACAACAAACATTTGTGTATATTATATATTAATTATAATGTTTTTTTTTCCCTTCACTACAGACACTGAACAGAACCAGGATGATGTGGGGCAGATAATGCAAGAAATTTTCTTGACCCTGCTATATCTGCAAATTCTGTTTACCCGATTGGAGGCCCTACTTTTATTCCCCCCCCCCCCCCCCCCCCTTTCAGTTTTGTTATAAATGAAAGAGTTTTTACAGTTAGAAGTTGCCTGTGTTTTTATTCATAAATATGTTATAGGGTTTGTAAGGGCAGGTACATACAGATGTGTAATGTAACTTATATTTGTAATTTGAGGTGAGGGGTAACGAATGATGTGTGAATGTGTGTGTTTTTGGGTTAAATAACACATAGTGAAAAGGCATGATTTTTTAATGTTGTTAGATTAAAACATCACACATAACATCATGGTAGGTATACATGTTAAAAAACTGAACAAACTAATTATGGACATAATTTAGTACATACACACAAACACCAACATAACTATTTTTAAAAGTAAAAGCAATGTGGGGACACATAGATAGTGATTAAAATGCCACATTAGAACATAATAAATATACATGTAATGAGGGTGAAACTGTGGTTTTATTAGGGTGTTTATTAAGGTAGACAATTGAGTTAATAGAAAATAATTATTGAATAACAATTAGAATAATAAATTAATTGACTTAATCATAGTTGAAAGGCAAGATTTGCAGGTCCATATATGTGCAGGGTATGCCACCGTGCACGGACGTACGCTCACTCTCACGATCAGTGACACACTCTGAGTTTGCCATTGAAAAAGCGAGACCCGTCCATGCAATGTGACGTACGTTCAGATATACGCAAGATGTCGGTGGGGAAACGGACGATACCCGTCCGTATACAGTGGCGTACGTTCGGTTGTACGCCAGTTATCGGTGGCTAAGAGGGGATCCGTCCGTGTACGGTGGCGTACGCGCAAGTGTACGCAACTCCCCTTTGTCGATGTTTGTGACCGTCCGTATGCGGATGTTTTGTGGGTGGACTTACGCTCACCGTCCGCTTACGGTAAACGTGCAGTGAAACGGCCCGTACGCACATTGCACTGACCGAAGCAGAATAAGGCACAGTGTGTGCTTTCCTTTCTCCGCTTATACTTACTGTCCCTTTAACTTCTTTTTTAGACATCTACTCTCAGTTTTGTGTCCACAATAGAAGTCTCATTAGACACACGTATACTGTAGATCTATATTTACTAAATAAGCCCATTAGGCATATGGAGCAGGAACAAATTATTTCCTTGCAGGCTGCAGGATTGGGGATAAGCCAATCCACACTGACCAGTGTGCAGATATGAATGACTTTAGAAGTTATAACGATCGCAAAACCCGTAGAGATTGCTATTTATCATCATTCAATCTAACTCAAACAAATGACGAGCCTTTGTCCAGTGCCCCTCCAAACATGAATAAGTTATTCTACGGTCTTAAGGATATGTTAAAAGATGAGATGAGGAACTGGTGGGACAGTATCTCCCTACAAAAATATATTGATACAAAAATAATTCCATGGGGACTAAGATTGTCCAAACATCTGTCCATCAATGACCAGCCAGACTTACTTAGGAAATGGAATGAGGCACTTGACAACTGCTCCTTCACGTTGATGAAACTACTTATTAAATATCGTGAGGAGATGGTAGAAAAAACAGTTATTAAAATCGAGAAAACTAAAGATGAGCTACTTAGTTTTAAAGATAATCCAGCATTTAAAGAGAGAGATGAGCAGATTAACACCAGAGTAGAGAGATTCGAAAAAGAGTTGATCACTAATAAAAAGCGTAAATGGGAGAGAGACCATAACGACTACCAAAAAAACATTGTAAGAACATATCATAAAATAAACATAACTGAACCTGATGAAGAAGGCCGTCAAGCATATAGATCATGCCCGTTTTTTAGACAACGGAAACAATCGTATCAAACATATAGAGATAGATCTCAGAATAATTATAACAACTATAATAAATACAAAAATTACAGAGATAGAACAGACTCCTTTAGCAGGGAACACAGACCCTATAGAAATCAGTACAAAGAGAGAAGGAGATCCCCACCTCCCCAACCAATGTCTCACAACACCCTAGGTGAGAGACACCATAATGAACAGGTTTTTCAGCCAAGAAGTTGGCAAGATCCAAACCCGTACTCCAATCTCCCTCGCCATACACCCAAAAGGTATCGCGAAGGAGAGGGAGAAGAGGAGGTAGGAAAAGAGCGAAACAAACCTCGCCTGAAATAGATACAACTGGTATTTTCAATCTCACGACACACCAGCTAACAGACCCCCCAACTCTGTAAGGGTTTAAATTTTGCACCCCAGCAGAATCCCAATGTCTTCGATCTTTTTATAGATCTCAACAAATTTACTAGAGATCTCTGTAGGAAGCGGTATTTCGCAACAAAATAATTAAAAAGAGTCTTAAAAAGAACTAACCAAGATAATGATAGCTTTCCAATAATTTTGGATGCGACTGTTCTTACTGGTCTAGAAACACTAGAATCTCTTCTAGATGAAAATTACCCAGAAGAAATTGAGACCTTTAATATTAATACCACCAAAAATTCCGACACTAAACCTCTATTTAAGAAAAAGTCTAGTTTTTTTCCATTAGAACAAAAAAGCCCAGCAATTACGATATTTTATAATAAAACACTACAAGACTTTAAAAACTTGTGCTCTCAACCAACCAAAAAAGCAGCTAAGAATAAGAATAAATACTCAAACTTCGGTATCTTGTCAGCTGACAATTTAACCAAACACGAACGTTTGGCTCTTAAAAGTCTGAAGGAGGACTTATCTATAGTGGTCAAGCAGGCCGACAAAGGGGGTGGGGTAGTAATAATGGATAGGGAGGCATATGTAACTGAAGCCTATAATCATTTGAAAGATACTAACTATTACACCCAACTCCCTAACAACCCCTCAATCCCCTATCAGACACAATTCAAACAACTGCTTGACAACGCGGTAATGCAGGGCGCAATATCCAGGGAGGAATCTCAATTCCTATTTCCTTATTACCCCATCACCCCCACATTCTATTTTTTACCTAAAATTCACAAAAGTCTCACTTCCCCACCTGGGCGCCCCATTATTTCTGGTGTAGGGTCTCTTACTTCTAATTTATCACATTTTGTTGATTCACACTTACAACAATTCGTCACGGCACTCCCCTCGCACATTAAAGACACTACACACATACTTAATAAAACTTTAAATTTATCCTGGACAGAGGGGTGGGGTTTCCTGACCCTAGATGTCCAGGCATTATATACTAATATACCCCATGACAAGGGTATTGAGGCTATTAATATTAATCACTATCTTGATTCTGACAATGATATTTCTGCACCAAGAAAACACTTTCTTCTTGATTCGATTCTTTTTATTCTTACCCACAATTATTTTCTTTTTGATGAGCACTTTTTTCTACAGCGCCTTGGAACGGCCATGGGGACCAGATTCGCACCAAGTTTTGCGAACCTCTATATGGGCCGCCTCGAGGAACAACTTATTTGGGGCGGCCCATTTGAGGAGAATCTGGTCCTCTATGGCCGTTTCATTGACGATCTATTTATTTTTTGGAATGGGAGTCACGATTTGGCACTTGATTTTGTTAAACATCTTAATTCTAACACATTTAATCTAAATTTTACACACACTTTTAGTTATACTTCAGTGAACTTCCTGGATATTGCGTTCTCCATTCATAACAACACACTTATTTCTAATAATTATATGAAACCCGTGGGGACTAATAATTATCTCCACTACAAAAGTGGCCATTATAGGCCTTGGATAGACAACATCCCTAAGAACCAGCTGACAAGACTCCGTCGTAAATCAATAGAGATACTCTTCTAGTCCCAAAAAATAAAAATACAAAAAATAATACTACAAAATACCCAATAGAAACCCAAGAAATACTGAAAACTCACTAGCATTTATAACGAAATATAACAACAAATCGCATCAAATAAAGAAGATCCTGTTAAATAACTTTGAAATCTTAAGTCACGATAAGATCTTACAAGAATTAATCACTACTCCCAAGATAACATTTAGAAGGAACAGGAACTTGAAGGACTCTATTGCTCCAAGTTTACTTCCCCCTTTAAAAATGGAAAGGCAGTTATCCTGGCTACCCTCTAAGCTGAATGGGAACTTTAAATGTGGCAAAAATATCTGTTTAACCTGCAAACACATGTTGAATAAAAAGAATAATGTAACATCACTTTCAAATGGAACAACATTCAACATAAAACAGTTTATGAACTGTGATACGGCATACTGAGTATACGTGCTGGAGTGTCCCTGTAAACTCCAGTATGTAGGGCGTACTACTAGATCTATCAAAATGAGGTTTAGGGAGCATAGGAACAATATTTTGAAGAAATTGGTGAACCATAGTGTCCCTCAACACTTCCTGGACAAACATATGAGTGACCCCAGTGGTCTGACCATAACAGGAGTGAAACACCACTAAGAGGGGGGGCGATAGATTTAGAAGATTATGTACCGCCGAGTCAGCCTGGATTTTCAAGTTGGACACGTTGAGCCCTAAGGGTCTCAATGAGGCCCTTGACTTCACGTGTCTGGATTAACTAAGTTATCTGTTTAAGAGGTAATCTGAGCTACATATACGTGGGAATATTTAACTTGGGGTGTGCATTGGGTCCCTGGGGACTTCCCAAAAGGGTGGAGCGAAGGAGATCTACCCATACTGCACTTTGACAGTGTGGGTTTGCAGACCTCCCTCCCTCCACTTTGGGTGTCCCGAGGTAGGCAACTTAAAAGTAATTACATCATTATATGTGTGATTAATAGGTCTATAAATAATGGGAGACTGTTTAGGAATCCATCTTTTTTCTACTGAAGGGGACTCTAACATTTATACTATATAAAGTATGAGAAATACATCTACTTATTCAAAAAGTGGATTTAAACACCGTGGATTTAACATATACTGCTACCCGAGCGTTGGGATCTACTTTAATTTAAATAACTAGAATAATTAAATAAATGGATTATAAGGCATAATATGGATACTACATGAGGATTTGTTCTTCTCTTTTGATAAGATAAATTATATTGTCATCTTACTGATCACTGTACCATAAAAGAAATATGAAATCTACTTACATGAAAGTGTACCATAAATGAACACTATATTTGCAGGCTCATAGAATTATGGTACAGTACCTATATCTATATTAATAATAATATGGCTAAAAAATATGGTTAAAAACATATGGATACTACATGAGGATTTGTTCTTCTCTTTTGATAAGATAAATTATATTGTCATCTTACTGAATACTGTACCATATAAGAAATATGAAATTTATTCACATGAAAGTGTACCATAAATGAACACTATATTTGTAGGCCCCTAGAATTATGGTACATTACTTATATCTCTATTAATAATAACAACAGCGCTTAATATGTAACACTCATCCTTTGATTATAATTATATTGATTATAATTATATGTGACTACTAGATAATATCTCTCTCTACTATGATCTCTGAGTATATTAATGAAATAACTGTAGACTAGAACATGACTCACGGCACCATAGGAGCTGAGTGACTGTGCCTCCAAGGGTTAACCATGTTTGAGCTGATCCTTGAGAGCCTTCAATTAGAATAAAGTATACCTCGAAGTTAATGAAGGAGGTTATATTGTATGTATTAATCGGACACACTGCTTTTTAATCAAGTAATGCTATTGTAAAATGATGAAATGCTTCTATACTTTTCAATTTAAATAACGGTATTTATACACATCAACTTAATGAATAGGATAATTGGCTTAATGAGCCTAACGATACACATTTCAACGTATAAATAGGATACAGACCAATCGTCAGTATCCGTCTTGAGAAAGTCTCCACGTTACTAAGGAGACGAAACGCGTTGACGTCATCATACCGGGACGTTGGGGCTGTCCGCTGCCGCCTGCAAACACGCTGTATAGACGGCTCTCTGGCGCTCTACTAGGACAAGCGCACATCTAACAATACTGCCGCCTGTACATTTGGGACGCTCCGTCTCCCTGGGAAGGAACCACCAGCTGCCGGCACCAAAGAGAGGTGACCCACAGAGGACAACTACCGGCCGCCCTCCTCCCTCCGTGAACGGAGCAACCAACAGACCTGGCAAGTGTTACCGATCACTGCATAAACAGGGTGAGATAAAACCTAGAAACCCTGTATTTAACTGCTGCATACCCATTGCTATCTGTGTGGAGTCCAGCCACATTTGCACCTTTATTGCATGATACTCACATGCTAAGTGACTGTTGACCTTATAACATTTCATTCTACCAACAATAACTTTCTATCGGACTTTTAATCCACTTACCAATACTAACCAATATCAGGATAACAGCATTTCTGTGAGACGCTTATTAACCATCTGGCTCTTAACTATTTGTGTGGCCTACTAACAGCGGAGCACCCCCAGCAATCGTCCAATCCTAGTCCTATTAAGGACTGCTCATTATTAGGCTCTACAACAGCCTACAATTCCCCCTTTTTTATCCTGTCTATTTTAATCAATTTATCAAATACAGATATACCGTATCTATTTTTACCTTGATTGTGTTTTCTATTATTTTCTTATATATATTTTTTATATATCTTTTTTGTTTTTCTTATGTATTGTATTTTGTGTATTGCTTGATGTTATTTAATATATAAAATTTATACTGTATTAAGCAGTGTGTCCGTGTCACTCAATCTCTGCACATTGGTCATCTGTTTGGAGTATATTCCTAAAACTTATACATATATTCAGCAGCGCAATACACACCACCCCTTCTTTTTTCCTTTGTTTCCTAATATGGAGCAGGAACATTTACTCCAAGCCCGCATTTTACATATGCCCGCAATTCATTCAGCACTGTTGTTTTGGCTCAGGATGCTCAGTAATTGTGATTGCTCAATAATAGGGCCCATATACCAGGTATGACGCCAAACTGACATTATTCGATATAGCTTCATACACTACAGATAAATCAGGGTCCATCAAGAAGATTTTTAGATGCTCTTTTGAACCCATTATGTCTTACTAATAGTGACCCTAATAACGGGTTAACAGCCTAGTCTGTGACATAAGGCAGTCTGACGAGCCACCTCCGGCTTTCTTCTTCTCTTTACACTGGTTCACTTTTATACCCTGCTATTTTATATATTATATTATATCGTAGCTTTATATTGCGCATAATTGGCGCATCTTATTTTACATATTTATGTGTACACCATATAGTTAACCACATGTAAATTGTTGATATTAATTTGTAATATTTTTTTTTTGTCAGTCAGGACACTATGCATAGGCTCTGACCACTGTTTGCCGGAGCAGGACCGCGCACATCTTTGCGCCTGATGTTGCCATAGCCACAGGCTGGCTTGCGCTCCACGGAGCGTTCCTTTGTCCGGAACTCCGACAGATATACTCATTTCCGACTTCTGGCACCCTTGCTTCCGGCCGCCCGGCACCAGTGGGACGGCTCAATGGGGCGTGACTGACTTCACTGCACTCTGCTATTTAAGGTAGGCACGTATTGTTGTTTTGTTGATATCACTTGCACCTTAATAGTTTTGTATCATAACCACAGTGCAGAAACCTTTGTTTCACCTCCTGTAGCTATATTTCACATGAGTCATCCTCCAAATTATTTCTAAAACCCTTTAACAATTAAGAAATGGGTAAACTGCTCTAGAGGGCATCAGGGTGGTGGCTTGTAATAGTGTGTTTCTGTCTGTTGGTTTACTATATAAGGTATACAGTATGCCAATTTATCATCCTTATTAAAAATAACATCTGCTCTTGGTCTATGGCTGAAGTGAATCTGACTGGGCATTCAAGTGCATTAAGATATGCAATCATAGATGAAAAGGCATGTATATCTTTACGCCGCAATAAAAATATATTATCAAAAATGTATCATCAATAAATCGGCAATAGTAAATTACAGTATACTGTCTCCAAATCTAGACAAAATATGCCAGTGCTCATATATCCATATAGATGTTGGCATATGCCATTGCTAGGTTTGATCCCATTGCCATCCTGGCTTTTTGTATGAAGTACGCCCAATTGGACATAAAATTATTGTACACAAGTACTTTGTACAATAATTCAATTAGGGGTTCAATAGGGTGTCCAGTATAGGGCCCTTTAATTAAACATGGATGCGAGATCATAGAAACATAGAATTTGACGGCAGATAAGAACCATTTGGTACATCTAGTCTGTCCCTTTTTTATCCTTCAGGTAATCTCAACCCTTTTTGATCTTTATTTCTTTGTGAGGATATTCATATGCCTATCCCAAGCATGTTTAAATTGTTCTACTGTCTTAGCCTCTACCACCTCTGATGGGAGGCTATTCTACTTATCCACTACCCTTTCTGTGAAGTAATTTTTCTAACATTTCCCCTGAACCTACCTCCCTCCAGTTTCAGTGCATGTCCTCGTGTTCTATTACTTCTTTTCCTTTGAAGAAAATTTCCCTCCTGTACTTTGTTAAAACCCTTGATATATTTGAAGATTTCTATAATGTCCCCCCTTTCCCTTCTCTGCTCCAAACTATACATGTTAAGATCTTTTAGGGGGTTATTCTAGTCCATTCTTTCTGACAAAATCCTTCTTAGATGGACAAAACCATGTGCACTGCGGGTGGGGCAGATGTAACTTGTGCAGAGAGAATTAGATTTGGGTGGGGTTTTTCTTCAAAGTGAGATCTATATTGAAGTGTAAAATCATGCAGTCAGTATTTTCCCTGCACAGAAACAAAATAACTCACCCAAATCTAATTCTCTCTGCACATGTTACATCTGCCCCCCTGCAGTGCACATGGTTTTGTCCATCTAAGAAGGATTTTGTCAGAAAGAATGAACTAGAATAAACCCCTTAGTCTTTCCAGATAAGTTTTGTGATGTAGGCCATGCACCATTTTAGTTGCGCTTTTTTGTACACTCTCTAATGTATTTATATCCTTCTGAAGATATGGTCTCCAGAACTGGACACAGTATTCCAGATGAGGCCATACCAATGACCTATAAAGTGGCATTATTACTTATTTTCTTCTGCTACTGATTCCTCTCCCTATGCAACCAAGCATCTGACTGGCCTTCCTCATTGCTTTGCTATATTGCTTTCCTGCCTTTAAGTCACTTGAAATAGTGACTCCTAGATCTCTTTCCCCCTCAGTAGTTTCCATTATAGTACCCTTGATACTATACTTGATACGATACTATCATGTGGGATGATTGTTTAGAGGGAGCTTACGTCAAGAGTTGCAATCATCTGGCAAATCTGTTAACTTCCTGATGCCTTCCAAAAAAAATTGACCGGTGTCCCTTATGTGCCATTCACATTAGTCTCTGCCCCAGTGGAGATTACAATCTAGGGGCTAATTTAGCATTGATCGCTAGTTATAGAAAACACAAATTGAGCAATTAGCGAACAAATGTGCATGTTCTGCATGCATACATGGAATTAGCGACTAAATATGCAAGTGCAGTTTGATTGACATGAAGTCAGGGTTTATGGGCAGAAACATGGCATTTTCTAGGTGTGTTTGGAAAAATACAGGCGTGCCAATGCATTTTGGGTTGGGTCTCTGATGTCAGCACTGACCATTTCCAGCCTGTCTCTCTTGCAGATTAGTGAAAGCCTAAAACTTACACAGATGTAAAAACTCTTCGATGAATCAGGATTTGCAAATGGATCTGCAAATGCACCACAATTTTTTATGCATTCTCAATTTTGCAGTGGGTATTTATTCTTTCTTTTTTGGTGGTTGTGGCATTTTACTCATAGCCAAATGCTTTTTCTCAATTTTAGCAATCCATGCCGAATCAGGCCAATATCCCCTATAACATGTATGTGCACATACATTAACACACTAAGGTAAACATTTTTTGGGAGCAAATTAACCTACCAGTATATTTTTAGATTTTGGTAGGAAATTGGAGTACCTGGAGGAAATCCAGGCAAGTATTGGGAGATCATACAAACTCCACACAGTTAGGGCCAAGGTGGGAATTGAGCCCATGACCTCAGTGTTGTGTAATGCAAACCCTTAAGTTCCATACACACTGGGTGATTTTGCCTAGCATGTATGCTGACCGATGATGGGGACGATCGCTGGGCTGAAAAATTCTCAGTACATATACAATGAGTGATTTTCACCCATTGTATATTTTTTTCCGGGTGGGGAAGGGGTCAGGGATAGCCATCCACCTCATTGCTCATCTGTTGGTAATACCAGCAGCTACGCGGTCGGGTCAGTGATGATGCTGGAGTGCGCATTAGTGCTAACCAATCATTGCTGCCCCATATACACTGGGCGGCTTTGGTGCTGAAAGCAGCTCAAAAGACAGAAATTAGCTGCTTTCAGCTCAAAATCGCCCAGTGTGTATGGGCCTTTACACCATCTATGCTACACACTTTCATCACCAGATTTCTCACCACCTGTGTATGCTGGCTTTATTGCTAATTTATATTAAATGCCATCTTGTCACTTAAAATATAATCTTTCTAAAACAGAATTAATAATATTACCATTGGAATGTCCTCCCGTAAAAAAACAAAACTATCTTCAAACCTTCGAGGGTTTGCTAATGGGCGCTACACACTGAGGACTGGCTCAGAAAGCCCAAGGCTGGTTATATTCAGCTATTTTCTGAGCAATTTTACATAATACAATAATTGCTCAGAAAATGGTCCAGTCCCCAAGGGCAGCGGTCTGGGTCTGCGGCAGTCCAGGTCCTCCTCGTCATCCATCGATGGCAGCAGGGAAAGGGGAAAAATTCTAAATGTAGACGGCCAGCCAATCACGGCTCTCTGCATCATCAACCTGTCCCATAGATCTGCCTATACTAGGGGACCGGCAGTCAGATGGCGGAGGAGCAGTTGAAGATGCTGCAGAAGCCTTAGGGGGGTGGGGACAAGTGGGTAAAGAAGAACCAGTTTAATAAAATATTTAAAAATCATGTTTGTGTTTTTATTTTAATATTTTCTTTACAGAGGGGCTATAGGTACCAATGGGTCTTTAATGCCCCACATGCTGGTACCTGTGGTTCTCCCAAGTACCAGCATGTGAGGCAGGTTTGCTGGGACCTGTATTCTTACTGTAAAAGACAATGGGGCAGATGTATTAAGCCTGGTGAAGAGTTAAACTGGAGATAAAGTGGAAGGAGATAACGCACCAGCCAATCAGCTGTGTTTGAAATATGGCAGTTGGGAGTTGATTGGCTGGTGAGTTATCTCCTTCCACTTTATCTCCAGTTTAACTCTTCGCCAGGCTTAATGCATCTGCCCCATTATTCCTGTTTAAAGCAGTTATCAGCCCTGCACCGTCCACCTAGAGGTATGAGGGATAGCCCCAGGCTTCATCCCAGGCCTAGGGTGTCCTGGAAAGGGGGGGAACTATTTATTTGCGAGGTCCCAACCTTCCCAATAACTCCCAGCCTGGCTGATTAGTTAGGGTGGGTAATGCTTTGGATGTGGGATCCTCTGAAGCTTACCCCTGGCTATAGCATTACACCCTCTTCTAGCCTGGTGCTGGTTGCCAAAATATAGGTGACCACCACTCATTTTGTTCTCCATATTTTGGGAACCAGGACGGTCCCCAGAGCCCGGTGCTGGTTTCATGAATATAGGGGGACTTTATTTAGCTTTTCCCTAGTGTTCAAGAAACCAGCACTGGCTCAGATAGCCCGGGGCAGGTTATGCTCATGGGGATGACCCCACACAACAATTATTTTATTTATTTCTCCATTATAGACAAAGAAGATGACACTCCCCTCTGCTTTATTCCAATGCATTATTATTTTAATACTTTTTTATTCTCCATAAATTGTGAGAAATTTTAAATCTCTCATGCTGAATCTCCCATTATGAATCTCTGGCACAAATCTCTCTGTGTAAGGCCCTTAAGAACTCATCACTTAAATTCTATACAAACCCATGTAAACTGTGTAAGCTATTCTACTAATGACCTCCCCTCTATAGAGTCCATACATATGTTTAAAGACAGTTTGTCCTGCACATCTTTGCCATTGCTTACAGCAAATCCAACTTGTTTTTCCCTGTGTTTATGTGCTTGAACTGCATATCATGATCCATAGGATAGCACTTACAGTATCCTATGTATTTGGCATGTTATTATCCAGTCTTGTTTTATTATTATTTTATTACTCTTTTGTTTCCAAGATTTACAATTTGATTTCTAAATTTAGTTTTAAGAAACTATTTTTAAATTTTGCCATAACAAAATGTTGTTATACTGTATCTGTATTAAGAATTATAGAAAGTTTAACACATACCTCTGACATATCCTCTTTACTATAGTTAACTTTTGATACCACACTATTACTCTTTACAGAAATTTAGATACAATTGATAAATAAAAGGCCATTTTTCATAATCAGTTTTTTATTACCATTGAAAGTTACACACTGAATTCTTTATTTTATCCTTCAGATCTGTGCACAGGGAACACATTTGTGTGTTGGAGGTAAATGATAGATAGCAATGAGTTTGTGAAGCAATTGCCAAAGGAGTCCATGGGTAATGAGGCAGCATCCATAATTAAGTACAGTTTCTGCAAGACAACTACTTCTTCTTTACAATAGGTGATCATTTCCATCTTCCTCCCAGAATACCTTTTCCAGCTCTGGGACCCTTGGAGCTATAGTATAAATAAATGGTGAGCATTTGCAATATCGCCAATTATATGCTTTTATATACAAAAAAATTAATTGTTCAATGTATAAGTATATTGAACTATACAGTCTCAGGAGACTGTCTAGGACGGTTAACAGTCAAAAGGTCAACACATGAAAATAGGTCTACATGCATTGGGTCAACATGATCAAAAGTCGACACAACCAAAGGTTGCTATGGGAAATGTCGCCATGAGTTTGTCACTATTCTTTTTTTAAAAAAGGCCATTAACCTTCCAGTGGACATGTAGGGGGAATATAATAGTGTGTCGGATGCAGCGAAGCACCGTGCCTGAAGCATGGCGAGTGCAGCAAGATATATGGGGGACGTGGTACACATATACGGTTATACAGTGTCAGTGTCGACCTATGTGGACATAGGCACCAAAAAGTGAAAATCTCATGTTGACCTTTTTTCTATGGCAACCTTCTCCAGGTCGATCTTTTGCTTGTGTCAACATTGTGACCATGCCGGCATAATGCACATCAACCTTTATCATGTGTTGACCTTTTACCTATTGACCAATAGTTGCCAATCTATTGAATGTTGACCTTTATTGAGTCGACCCTATGATCCATACAATGGCAAGATATGTAGTGGTGTTGCCATTCTACATTGGCACACAGTATGGAAGAAAACTGGCACTGTTCATACAACATAAAAATTGTGTATTAACTTCCACCGTCCCTTACAGCTCCCCTCCGGCAGCTACCGCAATGATACCAATTGCATATACTCTAACTCTTGAGATAAGAGCTACCCTTTTGCGAAGCAATTTTATGAAAGGGAAACTCCACGCTCAAACAACCTTAGGCTGAATTCACAATGAAAATAACATATGTCTTTTTATATATAATACATTTTATTCAATTAGCTGTTGAATAACAATTAGAATATAATGCACTTAATAGCAAACGTAGGCAATAGACAATAAGTCCCTATCATAAAATTTTCTTTATTTGGTATAAATCTATGTGTTTGAGTTGAAGTTTGTGAATCAGACCTAGACCAATTAGATGTGTATACACTAACACATCATTGAAACCTGCAGCTTCTTTAAAAAAAAAATTAATTAACAGAATAATAAGTATGCTTATTGATTAGCACCCGCCCTCTAGAAAAATCTAGTGCATTTGGTAACCTTTTGCGAAGCAGCCCCTGCCATGGTCCGGGCAGCACAGCAGGAGGCTGCTCAGACAAAGGTGAAGGGGGAGCGGCGTGGATCCGTGTGAGGAGAAAGGGGCCCATGCGGGGGCAGCAAGGGATGCGGTATGAAGCCCACAGGCTTCTATGGGGCATTGCCAGGTTTTTGCCATGCAGGTTTTCTTGCATACCAAAATACAATAAAAAGCCCTGCATTTTTGATCCTGCCCAAAGGGTTAGATGTGCAAAAGCTTAGAAAAAAAGAGGTGATGTTGCCCATAGCAACCAATCAGATTCTGTCTATCTTTTCTTGATTGCATCCTAGAAAATGATAGACAGAATATGATTGGTTGCTATGAGCAGCAACAACTCTTTTCATTATTAGTAAATTTACCCCAAACTGTACAGTGCCTTAAAATAATAGTCATTATTTAAAAACTCAGGATGTTACATATATCTTAACATTTGGCCATAAACAGGCAATTAAACTGTGTCATTTTCACTGAACTAAAATAATTTGTTATGTGTGTGGCACACTCACAAAAAATATGATCCTCGAAAAGGGACCAATTTATCAATAATCACATTGCAATGCAAAATTAAGGCCCATACACACTGAAAGTCACTCAAAACAGCAGCTTTCAGCTTAAAGCCGCCCAGAGTGTATGGGCCGGCGATGAGTGGTGAGCCCTGCTGCCCGCTCCCTCATCATCGCTGGGAAAGCCATTCATCTACTGGTTATTCCAGCAGATGAGCGGCTTTCAGGATGGCTTTGCATAGCGCTGTGCTATGCAATGCCATCCTCCCCACTCCATCGGCACTGGGCAGGGGGAAAGCCGCTTAGTGTGTATGCACTGAGCGGCTTTCCCCCAGCGATGAATGCATAGTCACCCAGTGTGTATGGACCATAAGTCATTCTGGAATGATGCTAAAAATGGAATGGATATTGGATCAGAAACCAATAATGCTGGAGTTAGCCGATAATGATGTGGCCAAAATGGAAGTTGTTAAGGCCAGGGTTTCAGGAGCAGCCAGTAGTAGCTTGCCCCTGTTTCAACCACCAAGAGCATGAGTATCAGAAATGTCATCACACAGATGCCCTAAGTGTGTTGTGGATGAGAAAGATGCTATCACTATACTGTGAATAGATCCCTAGGGAAAATTCCCTTCATTGAAGAGACTTACTTCATCCACTATTGCTATTTTTTAATCAGAACCTGATTTTTCTATCTGAGAACCAAATTACCAAAAAAGCATTTCTTAATGCTGGGATCCTAACCATTAGATCCATGATTTGTTTTTACGGATTCAGTATGAAATCCCGGCGGTCGGGATCCCGACGCCGGAATCCCGACCGCCGAAATCCCGCCAAGGGGGGACGTGGATCGCCCCCCCTTGTGGGCTCGCTGTGCTCGCCACGCAGCGGGCCCGGTGCCTCGCTACGCTTGGCACGCTAATTTATTCTCCCTCCAGGGGTGTCGTGGACACCCACGGAGGGAGAAAGTGTCGGGATTTCGGCGGTCGGGATTCCGGCGTCGGGATTCTGAACGCCGGGATCCCGACCGCCGGGATTTTAACTGTATCTCGTTTTTACGGTACTTGTTTCCTAGCACAGCGCCACCGATTAACATTGAAAGGCATCGGGTCTAAAAAATCGGTCGCATCGCATGCGACCAGATCGCATGCGATGCAATGCGACCGATTCGGGGTATGGGACGGATATTAGACAGCACTTACATCGACAGCCATTACATAGACACCATTAGTTCGACAGCTCAATAGGTCGACATGGTTTTAGGTCGACATACCATTAGATCGACATGTCATTAGGTCGACAGCTCATTAGGTCGACAGCTCATTAGGTCGACATGTTTTTAGGTCGACACTGCCATTAGGTCGACAGTGTCTGTGTCGACAGTCAAAAGGTCGACATGGGTTTTTCACTGTTTTTTGGTCGAAATGTCGCAGGATAATACTCCCTGGGAGTATTTTACCTGTTTCCTGTGAACTTCTAAGAAACAATAAAACAATATCTGGAGAAAAACAGCAGTTTCATTGATTGTCAATTTGGATAAACACCATTTATGGACTTGAAACTAACACAATTTTAGGCGCCATACCACAATTGTGTGTTTAGATTGTCGTATTTGTCCCCTAACCCTCTAGGGACACTGTGGTAAGGCTGCCAATAGTCTAATTCTTTCTGTATCTAGCGCGATTGGATTATTGGTCTGTGTATATATATATATATATATATATATATATATATATATATGTGTATATATAACGAGCACTTACCCCCTTCCTTTGCAGGTGAGGATTGAACCGGCACACGAATGTAGAAGTGAAAAAAGACGTTTAATGTACAAGCATAATTTGCACAGACAGTCAGCTGTAACCTAACAGCTGTTTCAACCACTTCCTAGTGGTTTTCATTAGAGGTGAAGTAACATTACAGTAAGCCGTTTATATAGCAGAGAATTGCGCCCAAATCGCACCAGAAAGAGGCCAGTCAGACCTCCTGTGACGTCAGCAAGCGTCACTGACAGTGAGTGACAGCGGGACTGGATGCTAGGGGTGCGGCTATCTGGTGAGTCACCAGGGTTCTCCCGGCGCGTCAGCGCTAGGCTGGCTCCGGGGGTTCCCTGTGCAATGTTTTTTACTTCGCGGCAGGAGACTGCGGGGTACAGCAGCGATGCTGTTACAGTCCGGCACAAGGAGTGTGTGCCATTGTGACATGGCAGAAAAACGTGCTGGTTTTACATGACGGGCTGAGAGGTGATGCCAAATTGGCGTGTGGTAGTGTCAGGAGGGGTAAGGGGTGTGCACAGAGAGGTCTGATTGTCCAAGTAAGAGTATACAACAATATGAGAATATATAACACCACGAATATGTAGGATAGCTGTATATACAAAAAAATCCACACAGAAATATTATACATAAGAATACATTATCAGTGAACATGTCCACTGTTTGCGCTGTCGACCTGCGCCATGGATGTAGTGAAAGATATATAACAGCAGTAAGCGAATTCAAGAGATGGACATAAAAGTAGTCCAGTCGACATGCAGATGTGTCGATACTACCAAAATCCTACAATCGGTGTCTAACGGATTGGCCAATGTCTGATCAAAATGCAGAAGTGCAAAGTAAGGTAAACAAACCTGGTATAACAACAGATGTCCACCCGGTCGACATAGGGACATGTCGATCCCGGAATATAGGACAAAGGTGACTATTGTACGATGTGATGCAATCGGCAGCATGGCCATAACTGTAAAGCAGACGGGGACACGTATAGGGAAATCTTTAGTGCCTACCAGTCGACACTGGGACGTGTCACTCAGACCTAAATCCACTCTAAGTATTAAGGTGATCATATCGCAAATACACATGGCGGTGTATGTCAGACATAGTAACCAATACATGTAGGACACAGATAACGCTCGGCGGCGTGCAGTTGGAGTAAGGGTCCCTGGACACACGGAGGTGTCAGGGGTACATCCAAGATTGCCCAAAAATTTAAGGCATAGCAGGTATCTTACAGGAAGACACCCATTTTAAAATCCTCATTCAAGCCCTGTGGGGCCAGACTCTTGAGCCTGAAAATCCAAGAGAGTTCTCTCTGTAAGAGGAGCCTCTCCCTGTCGCCCCCATATTTCAGGGGTGGAACATGGTCCAAGATGGTGCACTTTAAATCAATCATTTTGTGTTTCTGTTCCAAAAAATGTCTCGCGACAGGCAAGTTCTTGAGGTCACTTTGGGTAGTCATGGGGTTGATGCTTTTTTTGATAGAAGATCTATGCTGATTAAATCTTTCCTTGAAGGTGCATGTCGTCTTTCCCACATAGACTTTGCGGCAAGGACATTGTAAAGCATATATAATGAATCTACTGTTGCAGTCGAGGTGAAATTTTATGTTAAACCTCTCACCATTAAGCGGGTTGGCAAATACAGGACCAATTAGAAGGTATTGGCAGTTCACACAACCTCCACATTTGAATGTGCCTTTTTTGCAATTGAGCCATGTTTGTCTTGATCCAATTGAAGGGTTAGGCGTGGTTTTGACCAAAAGTTCCCTAAGGTTGGGGCCCCTGCTGTATGCAAACCTGGGGGGTGCTTTGATCTCTTTGGAGAGAACCGGGTCGCTGGTGAGCAGATGCCAGTGTTCATTCACCTTGTTTCTAATATGCTTAGAAGCAACAGTGTATGTGCTTACAAAGTTAACTCTGTTGTCTTTGTTGGCACTAGCAATCACTTTGGATTGGAGGAGGTCATCCCTTTTGAGTTCCAACGCTCTTTGGACTGCCTTCTCCACTTCATGTTTATCATATAGTCTATCAAGGAATTTGTCCTTCATAGTAGTAATAGCCGTCTTGGTGGTTACGGGGTCTGACGTTATCCTGATTACTCTTAGCAATTGAGAATATGGCAGCCCACGTTTCAGAGGCTCTGGATGGAAGCTAGTAGCCGCAAGCAGAGTATTCTTATCAGACTCTTTAGTGTAGATTTTAGTGGTAAGTTGCCCATTTTCTACCATTACCGTGACATCAAGGTAATTGATGAGCTTCTCACTAAAATTGATAGTGAACCTAATGGTTCCAGGTATAGAATTAAGTTCATTGAAGAATTCCAGTAGCCTCTCCTCCCCTCCTGTCCAGATAAGGAATAGGTCGTCGATATAGCGGACGTATAAAGCGATATCAGCACTGTTATACCAGGTTTGTTTACCTTACTTTGCACTTCTGCATTTTGATCAGACATTGGCCAATCCGTTAGACACCGATTGTAGGATTTTGGTAGTATCGACACATCTGCATGTCGACTGGACTACTTTTATGTCCATCTCTTGAATTCGCTTACTGCTGTTATATATCTTTCACTACATCCATGGCGCAGGTCGACAGCGCAAACAGTGGACATGTTCATTGATAATGTATTCTTATGTATAATATTTCTGTGTGGATTTTTTTGTATATACAGCTATCCTACATATTTGTGGTGTTATATATTCTCATATTGTTGTATACTCTTACTTGGACAATCAGACCTCTCTGTGCACACCCCTTACCCCTCCTGACACTACCACACGCCAATTTGGCATCACCTCTCAGCCCGTCATGTAAAACCAGCACATTTTTCTGCCATGTCACAATGGCACACATCCCTGCTCCTTGTGCCGGACTGTAACAGCATCGCTGCTGTACCCCGCAGTCTCCTGCCGCGAAGTAAAAAACATTGCACAGGGAACCCCCGGAGCCAGCCTAGTGCTGACGCGCCGGGAGAACCCTGGTGACTCACCAGATAGCCCCACCCCTAGCATCCAGTCCCGCTGTCACTCACTGTCAGTGACGCTTGCTGACGTCACAGGAGGTCTGACTGGCCTCTTTCTGGTGCGATTTGGGCGCAATTCTCTGCTATATAAACGGCTTACTGTAATGTTACTTCACCTCTGATGAAAACCACTAGGAAGTGGTTGAAACAGCTGTTAGGTTACAGCTGACTGTCTGTGCAAATTATGCTTGTACATTAAACGTCTTTTTTCACTTCTACATTCGTGTGCCGTTTCAATCCTCACCTGCAAAGGAAGGGGGTAAGTGCTCTTTATTATCTGTTTAAGTTCCTGGCACCGAAGGACTGTTAACTACATGTTGAGTGCCATCCTGCTAAACTACTTTGACTATGTGTGTATATATATATATATATATATATATATATATATATTTATTATTTTTTTACAACAAAAAACGCCCAGGGATGCCATGGCTTTACCCTATTGGGAGGTCCCCACTCCCCCAGGTTTTGGGTGAGGGACCTAGGCTATTGGAGCCCAGTGATGGTTCCAAATTACTGTGGACCCTCAGTTTTTTTGTCCCCCAGTATTTTTGGAACCAGGACTAGTCTAAGTGACCAAAGCTGGTTTCTTAAATACGGGGGACCCCATCACTTTTTCCCCGCCGTATTTGGGAAACTAGAACTGGCTCAATGAGTGGGGAGGGGGGGGGGGGGGGCACACAGTGATTTCTGACTTTGTCTAAAAACTAGCACCCTATTACATGTGTAACTTTCAGCTGTAAATTACATCTCTGAAGTGCAATTTTTTGAGTTGTCTAGACAAAATTTGCACCTAATTACATTTTGCACCCATGATCCCTGATGTGCAGTGCCTATTCTGGGGGGGGGGGGGGGGAGGGAGGGGTTGGGGCAACAGATTGATATTCCCATAACTCACATTCATCTACACTGGGGTGTGAGGATCTGGAAAGATAAGTGTCTGGAAGCTACAGATGTTTCTTCATACATCCAGCCTCAATATGCCATGCAGCGTTAGATGTCTGCCATGAGTGAGCCACCCGGTCCCATTCAACTCTGCTAATGTCAACCACATTTTTTAACAAAGGTGCATCTGATTCACAATGCAACATACCTATGATGCACAAGCAGACTGTGCAGATTAATGTGATATATGCAAGGTATCTACTGCTGCAACAATTCTCGCAGGGAGATGATCACCTGGCGACCTTCAGCCATGGTAATAGAGGACTATTTTGAATGTGCTTGGCATGAGGCATCTTTTTAGAAGCAAGCTTGATTCCCAATTCTGGGAAGATCAGTGTCATCGAGTGCTAAAGGGTATCGCATGCAACAACTACTTTCCCTAGCTGAAGAAGCAACAGCCCTGCCTACCAATGTTCCCCACAAGGAAGAGCTACCCCCTGTAGCTACAGTTGATGTGGAACCTGCTTCCGAGACATCGCATCCAAAGGCCCAGTTTAAACTGCTCAGAGAAGATGATGGTGTGAGCAGCCTGATACCACAAGATGGCCAGGATTTGTTGCTGCAGGAGGCTGACTGTGAAGCAGACATCATCGTTTAGGAGACTATATACATAAATGTGTTTGGGACTACTGACTTGGAACATTTAATAACTCCACAAGTATTTGCAAAAGTTGTCCCCACTATCTATCATTCAATTGAACCATATGAGGCATCTTAGGTAACAATGTTGAACCTTATATTGATATGACTCTGTGCGAAGTTCCTTAGATGATCTGTGATCATTTTGCATCTTTTAAGGTGATAAAGATAGTGGAGGGTGAGAAAGACAGGTGCATTCGTTAATTCTTGCCTTTATGTGGATTTAGGTGAGGGCCCTGATGTAGTCAGGGATGAGTTACCAGCACCTAATATCGGCAGTTGTACTGCTGGGGATGTCATTCATGCAACTGTGCTAGAAGTTAACCCTTTCTTCCCTTGACATCTGGTTGTGACATGTGGGCAGGAAACTCTACTTGCACAAGTTGGACAGATCTGGGTCGGATGTGGGCAGAGTACTGTATGTGAATGACAATAAGAAATATTCTGTTGCCATGATGCCTGCTAACACCACATCCCCTCGGGAAACCCAGGATCCCCATTCAGAAAGGGGTAAACATTTGAAGGGTTATAATAATGTGTGTCTGATTTGAGAAATGCAATGTTGCCAACTAGCTCGCTCAGCTAACCACATTCCTTCCCAGGGACCATCTGATCCAGATATTATCCAGTTGTCTAATTGTAAGGAAGAATAAATTAACCTACAGTATGTATTGTTGAGAATGAGTTGATCTACAGGTACCTCAGGAGAATATATATTGTCTTATGCCAATGTAGCTAGTAATTCTGACATGGCATGCCTTTTTACTGGGAATGCCAAGGTGGGACCCGTACATGGCAGGATTCAGGGGGGGCACCCGAAGTTGTGCCCGTTGTTTCAGCCGTATGCAAATTCGTGTTCCGGAGGGCTATTTACAAAGCATTCAAATACAACTGCTTTGTAAACCTCCGACCGCTAATACGGCCGCTAATACTAATTCGTACAGGCAGTTTGCACGGATCAGTCAGATCCGTGCAGGCTGCAATGTGTGAAAATAAATAAATAAATAAATAAAATGGTGTGGGGTCCCCCCCACAGCCGTAACCAGCACCAGGTTGAAAGAGCCGAGGCTGGTAATAAAAAAAAAACAGGGAACCTGACAAATAGGGGTTCCCCGATTTTTTTAAAACCAGCCCCAGGGCTGGGTCTGGTTCCCAAAATACGGGGGACAAAATGAGTAGGGGTCCCCCGTATTTTAAGAACCAGCCCCAGGCCCAACCAGCCAGCATGGTAATGCCACAGCCGGGGGGAGACTTTTATACAAGTCCCCCAGCCAAAGCATTCATCCCTACCGACCAGTCAGCCTTGCCAGGGGCCCTGGGGGAGTGGGGACCCCCCAATAATGGGGTCCTCCCCTCCAGGACTTACCTGACCAGGCTGAAGCCTGTTGCTGTCCCCAGTGACCCTGGGCTGTGGTCACTGGGCTGATTAAGTGTAAAAAAGATAGAATATACAATTGGGTTTTGCTGTGGAACTATGAGTCCCAGCAAGCGTGGAACGCATACTGGGACTTGGAGAACCACAAGTCCCAGCATGCAGCCCATTAATGGGCTTGCTGTGACTTTTAGTTCCACGGCAAAACCAATAGTTAAAGAAAAACACACTGACACATAAGAAAAATAAAACTTTAATACAGACTGATGCTTACCTATCTTGAGCCCGTAGGTAGCCCTCGGTCCTGGTCTAGGGGTTTGGTGTCCTGGTCCGGAGCTCCTGGTGCTCCGAGTCTGGTGGTCCGGTGCCCGGGATCCGACGAAATCCATAGTGAAACCTGTGGAAGGAAATTATACTTACAAGTGTCCTATGGCGAAGATCTGTCCTCTTCAAAGGACGTCTTCCACTAAAGAGTTCTTTTGACATCATTGCACGCAAAAATGACAAAAAGATGGAAGCTGTATTTGGTACTCTTTACTTAGAAGGGCGCCCACGATTTTGATCGTGGGCATCGTTAGTAAAAAATCTCGGGCATCTCGGGGATTGAATGCACTAAAAAATCGGGTGCGATCAACCGACGAGATGCCCGAGATTTCCCATAGGGAACAATGTTAAATGTCTCAATTGACCCAATTTTCCTGTTCAATGCCTCAATTGACCCGATTTTTCCATAGGAAACAATGTTAAATGGGCCACAGAGGCCAAATAGGCACCCTGAAGTGTATAATGGCCACCCGAATTGTTAACGCCACCCCACGATCAACGTCAACCCGATGCGTGGCGAGCGCAGCGAGCCCGCGAGGGGCGGCGGTACGCGTCCTACGACCTTTTCATACCCCCACTATCCACGTCGGCGTGGAGTTGAGAATAGAAAGTGTGGCGAGCGCAGCGAGCCACCGAGCCCGAAGCGTGGCGAGCGTACGCGGACAGCTGTGAAGCCCGCGAGGGGACGCGGATACCTGTGAAGGTATCCGCTGCGCTCGCCACGCTTCGGGCTCGGTGGCTCGCTGCGCTCGCCACACTTTCTGTTCTCAACTCCACGCCGACGTGGATAGTGGGGGTATGAAAAGGTCGTAGGACGCGTACCGCCGCCCCTCGCGGGCTCGCTGCGCTCGCCACGCTTCGGGTTCACGTTGATCGTGGGGTGGCGTTAACAATTCGGGTGGCCATTATTCACTTCAGGGTGCCTATTTGGCCTCTGTGGCCCATTTAACATTGTTTCCTATGGAAAAATTGGGTCAATTGAGGCATTGAACAGGAAAATCGGGTCAATTGAGACATTTAACATTGTTCCCTATGGGAAATCTCGGGCATCTCGTCGGTTGATCGCACCCGATTTTTTAGTGCATTCAATCCCCGAGATGCCCGAGATGGGCGCCCTTCTAAGTAAAGAGTACCCTGTATTTTATGTCACTAAGTATGTAAGAGGTAATCTTTTGGTATTGGATACTGCTTCAGAGTTGGTTCTTATACAAATTTTGGCACATACTCATGATTCTCCTACTATCTTAAATGACACTCCCAATATCACTCCTATCATACATGATCCAAAACCACAACGGAGTGATGTGGATGCTTTACTACAGGAGTATGATCATCTTTTTCATGGCATTGGAAAACTTAAACACTATCAAGTTCATCTTCACATTGATCACTCAGTCATCCCAATTGCTCAAGAACATCAGCGCGTTCCTATCAACATAAGGAAGCAAGTGGAAGAAGAAATACAGACTCTTGAAGACTTAGATATAATTGAAAAGGTATCTGGCCCAACACCATGGGTATCCCCTTTGGTGGTAGTGCCCAAACCAGGTCAACCAAACGCAGTGAGAATATGTGTTAATATGCGTCATCCTAATGTTGCCATCAAAAGAGAGCACCATATTATTCACAGGTGCAAGTTTCTTTTCTAAATTGGATTTAAATAAAGGTTATCATCAACTAGAACTTGATGAAGAATCACGGCAAATAACAACATTCTCAACTCATGTTGGGTTACGATGATACAAACAACTGTCATTTGGAATCATATTGTCAGGCCTCAGGTCACTGGTGTACCCGGCTGCGGCAGCAGTGAGCCAGTGGAGGATGCTGGGTACTGGAATGCAGGTGGTTTGAGGTATGGAGGGTTCTTATGGCATGGGAACTGCGGACGCAGCCAGGTGGGGAATTGACGTGACTCTGATCAGAGGCGCGGAGTCTAACACCACCGACGGTCTTCACCCGGGACCCCCGCAAGGAGGTTTGGACTCCGCTGCGTTCGGTGGTGAGGTCGCGACCCTCTGACCTGAGTTCCCACACCTGACTAGCCTAGCACAGGAGATGGACTGTGAGTGTCTCTGGTCGTGGAGAATCGTAACCGATGAATGGCCTGGAAACTGCTGGAATGTCGGCAGTCTGGGAACTGCTGGGTTGTCGGCAGTCTGGGAACTGCTGGGAAGTCGGCAGTCAGGGAACTGCTGGATTTGTATGAAGTGTTGACACCTGTGTCGACTTGGGAGTTGGAAGTGGTGATGGCCCTTTAAGGGCAATGCAAACTTGCTGGCAGTTGCTGGAAGATGACCTGGCAGGTAAAGGGTGTCCAGGGAGCTTTCAGGAATCAACAGCAGCTGTAGCAGATTACTCAGGAACACAGGTACTCAGGAACAAGGGAATCTGGAGCCTAGAACGCTGACTCCTGGTAGCACACAGGATTAAGACTAGTTGTTCAAGGCAGGGGTAATGGGCCAGAGGCCTTACCTATATCCCCCCAGCTGGTCTGTGATTGGCTGCAAGCTGCAGCAGCAATTAAGTCCAGGAAGTACCTGTGCACACCTTTGGTCACATGAGTCAGTGCACAGGTCAGAGCAACAAGGTCACAGGCAATCCACTGGAGGGCAAAGTCATGTGACTGCAAGTGTCATGGCGGTGCCCATGCAGACTCCAGAGTGATGTCACACAGATCCTGCCATGGAGAATACCCAGGGACAGCGCAGGACAAGGACCTGCGTCGCAGGATGCACCAGCGTGCGGGTAAGGAATGTGGTCGCAGATGCGAACGCACACTGCGGTTTCTGACTCATATCCAGTGGTGTAGCTAGGTGCTGCGGTGCCCAGAGCAAGGGCATGTTTCGGTGCCAGGTTTGTCAGCACCCTAGGCAAACTGAATGCCCCCCCTCCTCAGTCCCCACATTCATACACATAAATACCGGGCAACAGCATGAGGCTATTTGCTGGGTGGTAGAAGAAGGCAGCAAGCAGTGGGCAGGCAACAGCAGGACTCATAAAGCTAGTGGCTGCAATGAGGGCGGGTGGTGCCGGCTGGCAGGAGTAAGCTAGCAGGGTTGGTGGTCGGCATCTTGGGAGGCAGGAGGAGGAAGCTAGCTGGTGGGTTCAGCGGGCACCAGCCACCAGTAGGAGGAAGCTAGCGGGTGCACGGGTGGGCGCCAGCAGGAGGCTAGCGGGTCGCACGGTGCACGCTGTCTCTGACGCCGGGCACAGCAGGAAGCAGGCGAGCAGGGCGGGAGAGCCGGCAGCAGAGAGCACAGCTCCGGCGCCAGGTGACATCCCAGTGCCTGGAGCTTGTGCTCCCCTGGCTCCACCCTAGCTACGCCTCTGATCATATCCGCAGCAGAGGTGTTTCAAAACGCTATCCATTAGGTCATACAGACAGTACCAAATGGCATCAATTACAGTGATGATATCCTGGTTTTTGGAACAACACGCCAGGAACATGATGAAGCTCTGCGTCAAGTGTTGCAGTGTCTTCAATCAAAAAATTTTACGCTGAACAAAGATAAATGCGCTTTCTTCAACAGAAACTCAAATTTTTTGGTCACATCTTTTCTCAAGATGGAGTGAGTCCTGATCCACAAAAATCACAAACATGTCCAAATCTGCCAATGCTGGTGAAGTCAAGTCATTTCTTGGGATGACTAATTATTGCTCTCAATTCATTCCTAATTACGCTACTCTGACTGCCCCACTTAGGGAACTCACAAAGGAAAATGCTAAGTTCCTATGGACATCCTCTCAATCACAAACATTTGATGACATAAAACGATGTCTGCAGGATAGTGTCACAATGTCATATTACAGCACTGACTGGAAAACAGAACTTATTGTGGATGCCAGTCCTGTTGGGTTTGGAGCTATCTTGACTCAAGTGAATACACATGGGGATCATAATATTATAGCACGTAACAGAGGTGGAAAAGCGTGACTCTCAGCCAGAAAGGGAAACTCTTGCAGTAGCCTGGGGTTGTAAACGTTTTCATCTCTATTTAAACAGTATTGAGTTTACCATTCAGACTGATCATCAAGCTCTAGTGACACTTTTTGGAAATCCAAAAGCCAACAAAAACAGGTAGAATACAGCGATGGGGCTTACATTTGCAGGCATATAATTTCTCCATCATTCATAGGGCTGGTGCTGACAATCCGTCACATTACATGTCCAGACATCCCTTGCCTTTTGACATATTGCAATCTACTCCGGAGGAGGAATATGTGAACTTTATTATTAACAATTCAATTCCTGATTCACTTACGAGTGCCGACATCAATAAGGCTTCTTCCTCAGATAAAGTTTTGTCAGCAGTAAAACATTGCATTACTTCCAATGATTGGCAACTTAATTTTCAAATGATGAGGAACAAGACTTCCGAACACTTCATAAACAATGTCAAGAACTTACTGTATATGATAATTCAATCATTCTCAGAGGTGACAAAAGAATCATTCCAGCTGTTTTGAGAAAGAGGGTAATTGATATTGCTCATGCCAGTCATTTAGGTCTTGTAAAGACCAAACAACTTCTATGTGAAAAGGTAGCGTTTCCTTCCATGGAGCAACTTGTTGAATCGGAAATTCATAACTGTATGACAGGTAACCTTCTTTCTACACAAACGAACAGTATGTCACGAACCTGGATGTTGTTCTTCTGTTTCCCTGTTTCTACATGGTCCTTCAATATGTTCTGCCTGGATTCATTCAGCCTGCACGTAGGCTGAAATCACTGTGTGTGTGAACTATGGTCAGCTCCCCTTAATAACACACCAGTGAGACTTCTCTAGCCCAGGTTCTGATAGCTGTAACCCCTTAGCTCCCTGCTAGCAGTAGTTAGCATTTCTCAATCTGAACTCTCATGGAATTCCTCTATAAGTAATTATTACAGCCTTGGTGCAGCCCTTGATAAACCTCGGCAAAACAGCACTTAGTATCCGGATCTGAAAGCCAGCATTCCTTATGTATGTTAGGAGTTAAGCTTCAGTGTTTCACAGCCTACTAGGCCTCTCTCCAATTCAAGCCTGCCTGGAGTACTGACATCACAGGGCAGGGCCGGCGCTACCCACTCAGCAGCTCCTGCAAAGCAGGGAGGCGCCATGCTGAAAAGGCGCTGTCTCCCTCCCTGCTCTGCTAAAGCTGCCTCAGCCCTCACTGTCACTGCCTCCTGCATGCCGCCCACAGCGCCTGTCTGACAGTGGGTGGCAGTATGGAGAGGCTGAGCAGCTCCCTGCACCGCGCACACACTGTCCTCCTCCTGCGACCTGCCCCCTCTTCCTCACGGACACTTGAGCTGAGGCATGTAGCGCTGTCTGTGAATGCCTGGATGACAGGTCATGTCCGGATCCGCCCCCTACCCATTGCTCCCTGCGCCTGTCAGCTGTCAATCAAATGACGAACAGGCAGCGCCGCAATCCCTTTCTTCCCTCTTCTCAGTGTGCTGTGCCAGTGCCGCTGCCAGTCCTCAGCACTCTGCCCCCTCTGTCTCCTCCCCTCTTCTTCCATCTCCTCCTTCTCTCCCCTCCTTTTCCCCTCAGTCACGAGTGCTGCACATACTTTTTGTACTGCTTTCGGATCGCATCACACACCGTACGATGCAATGCGATCTAGTCCATAAAGTATGCAATTCTCGCAGCGTGTATGGGCACCTTTAGTGCCTGCAACATTTTGCGGACACAGCACTGAGATGGTGTATGCATACATGTACATGTGCCTGAGATCCTCCATAGGATCGCATGTTGCATACACTCCCACAATCGGGCTGCAGCTTGTTGCAATAACAATGTGAAAGGGCGCAAAATGTATGGTTTGCAGGAGGGCGCCGGACACCCTAGCACCGGCCCTGTCACAGGGTCTGAATATCTGACGACGAATCATCCAATCCTGTGTCTGCGTGGGTCTCTCAGAATCACCTGTCTCCAGTCATCAATCACCCAAGTATAAATAGAGAGACCTGGGACTCCAAGGTTGTCAGTTCCTTAAGTCACACAGCTCAGTGTGAGCTTTGTATCTGAGCCTCCAGTATGTAATTACTGACCTCCTTGTTTACCTGCACCCACTGCCAGTTACCAGCATCATGTGGCAGTTACCAGTATCCTGTGGCAGTTGCCTGCATCCATTACCAGTTACCAGCATCTATTACCTTCATCCACTGCCAGTTACCAGCATCCAACACCTGTTACCTGCATCCAGCACCTGTTAGCTGCATCCAGCACCTGTGCTTCACTTGCATCAGCACATGAGCATCATATGTAACCTGCACTTATGCATCTGTGCTTCCGGCACCTGTGCTCCACCTGATTTTACCACCAGTGCACCTCCTGACGTCCAGTCCAGTATTCCTGGTCAATCATTCCAGTTGTATCCTGTATCCAGCCAGTCCAATTGTTTCCAGTATCCGATCCGGTACAGTCCTATCTATATCTTGTCTCATGCAAAGAACACTAATAACCCGTATAATCAGTCACCCTACTATACATCCATCATTCTGCTTCCAATACCAACTCCCTGGTGATCCAGTGGTCAGGATATGGCTCTGCTGAAGGTTCGATTCCTGGTCAGGGATTGATCTCTGTCTCTTGCCTGTCTCCACACTCTTGCACAGACTTCACACACACGCCGGGTTTACAAACATACCTGACAATGTCTGGGAAAAGGTTGATGTGGATTTCTATGGGCCATTGTACAATGGCAAATACATACTAGTCGCTGTAGATGAATATACAAGGTATCCTGTTCTTGAAATAATATCTTCAACATCTGCCACATCTATCTTACCAGCGTTGGATAAAACATTTACTACTTATGGAATTCCAGAAACAATAAAGACTGATAATGGTCTGCTATTTCAAGGTGAGGATTTCAGCAAATTCATGAAACATTTTGGAATTCAACATCAAAAGATTACACCCCTGTGGCCACAGGCTAATGGTCTTGTTGAATGTTTCATGCGTAATCTGGGAAAGCAAATAAGAATTTGTAACGTATCCAGAATTCCAATTCAACAATCTCCAAATCAATTTCTTAGACAATATCACTCTGTGCCTCATTCTACAACAAATGTCCCTCCTCAGACATTAATGTTTCAAAGAAAAGTAATCAGATCCACTATTCCAGAAATCAATTTGAATCCTTCATCTAGAGATCTTCAGGTAAGAAAGAAGGACTCTTCCAATAAACAAAAGGCAAAAAAAGACCAGAAAAGAAGAGCTATTGTTTCAAACTTACAAGAAGGAGATCGTTTTCTGGTGAAACAAAAAGTAGTACGCAAGGACATGACTGCTTTTCACCCAAGTCCACTGACTGTAGTAAAAAGGGAAGGAACAATGGTTGTTGCAGAAAATGACATCATACTGTGACAAGAAATGTGTCTCATTTCAAGAAGATATTCCCATCCTTTTCATCTGATGCACCAAGTCAAGCTGATGTCAACAGGCCATCTATAACATCCTCAGCACCGAGTGATTCTGTTGTGTCTATTCCTTTGAGTGAAAGATCATACACTCAGACGAGAAGTGGCAAAGCCATCAAACCTCCTACAAGGCTTATTGAACAGATATGACTTTCATACTGTAACTTGTTGTTCTAAAATGTTTTTCCAGTTTAATGTGTATTGCATATTGTAGGTTATGTTTATGCTCAATTGCAGCCAGCACATTATTATGTGAAAACTAGTCATCTACATATTAAAGGAAGGCATACCTCCCAACTGTCCTGCTAAACGCGGGAACGTCCTGCTGTGGGAGGGGGGCAGTTGGGAGTCCCCCCATCTGACAAAATAGACGCTGTGCGCATGCGCGGCCAAAAATGGGGGGTGGCCTAATTTGCATAATCCACACCCTTAGTTACATACGCCATGCCCCCTTTTCGCCGCGCGAGTGTCCCTATTCTCCTGTTCATGAAGTTGGGAGGTATGGGAAGGGGGAGATGTAGTATATATAAAGGTAGTTTATGTGCATTAGCTAGATAAGTTAGTAACTCTTTAAGAATCTTGCAGTAGAAAGCAACATGTGACCAGGATAATGGAGATAGAGGAGAAGGACAAGGAGAAGGACGCATGAGCAAGCATGTGGGGATGCTGTCTAACTGTACTCCTGCAAGTATCACTTATAAACATACTTGCCTACCTGACCCTCTCCATGCGGGAGAAAATGCTCTGTTCCTGGACTTCCCTGGTAATGTATGATTGCCATCACCTGTGGTGAAACACCCTTACCTAGCTCCCCAAAGGTGATGGTAATCATACATTACCAGGGAAGTCCAGGAACAGAGCATTTTCTCCCGCATGGAGAGGGTCAGGTAGGCAAGTATGCTTATAAGTTATAAATGAGAAATAAAACACCTAATCGTCAGTGTGCAAGACTCATTGAAATAAACAAAGGTATGTCAAGATACAACATGTGGGTAAACCGATTTTTGTATTTTTGAAATGTAATTTCATGGCCGTTCATGTTCTTTAAAGGCAGATTACTCTGGAACCAAATGGCCCAGTTTCACGGGACCAAAATCATTCAAAGCAGACTCAATAGGTTCTGCAATAAGATTCTGGTCTCATTTAAATGGGTAATTTGGTTCCGAAGGTATAGCCGGATAAACAAGATATTCGGTTAAAGGGGGGGTGTTTCTCTACCCTTCACACCGGAAAATGCAGGGACTAGCCTGGTGTAAAAGGGGCCAACCCGGTTATGTCCCTGCATGATCCTGGGACAATATTCCCAGGTAAATCCCTGCATTTTCTGGTGTGAAAGGGGTATTATTTCAAATAGCCGGGACCAGCAGGTCTCTGAATACAGCCAGGCAGCCTCCGGCTCTCTGACCGGCTGCCAATGACTGTCACTTCTGACTGGCAGTGGCTTTCCCCCAGGTTAAGCAAGCATGTATTCCCCCTTGGCAATGAGCATGTAATCCCACATGGCAACGAGCATGGAACCCTTGGAAATGATCATGTAGGTAAGCAGTACTTATGTGTAGCATAATTTTTAAAAGGCATTATGGTGTTTGGCATAATACATTATGATGTGTGGCTTAACATGTAATGGGCATTATGGTGTAAATTTTTAATGTGCATCTTTGGCGCCCAATGTCCCTGTTTATGAAACATACAGTATTTTGACTTAATCTGTGTGGCATTATGTGAATTTTGGCTCTATTCATGTGGCATTATGTTAATTTTGGCTCATCCGTGTGGAATTATGTGAATTTTGGCTCTATACGTGTGGCATTATATGAATTTTGCCTCAATCTGTGTGGCATTATGTGAATTTTGGCACAATCCATTTGGCATCATGTGTAAGGGGCAGTATAATGGATTCTAGTATTTTGTTGCATAATGTGTAGAAGTTATATATGGTGTGGTACACTACACTCAAGGACACACCGCATTTTGAGTGGCCGCACCCACTTTTCCGGAGTGCGCCTGAGGCGCTCGCACAACAACAGCCTTTACTTCTGTTACCAAGGTGGACCTGTAGCATGTACACTGGCACCACTAACACCCTACCCCTCCCAAACCCTCTCCTATCATGGTCCCCCCCCTGTCATTTTCTCCTGGATCTGCCCCTGGACCCGAATTCAATAATGACATGTCTTTTGGGATTGTTGCCCACTTACTGGGTAGAGGGGCAGTGCCTGGGGATCAAGCAGTGTCAGTGGTTAATAAATCTCAGAAGGTTAGTAAGGAAGAGGTGGGGAGTCCCTCTGAAGCATTTCCCTAGTCCTCACCCCCTCATATCAGTGGGAAGCTTAGCTTTACAAGCGGAAGCTTAGCTTTACAAGCAGAACAAAGGAATGTTCAGCCTCCCAACACTAGTGACACTCACATGCAGCACACAGACACAGGCATTCAGCAGGGATCCCTCCATACGCTAAGGGTTCATTATTAAGTGTTTCTTTCCAAACTGAATTGAGAGTGGATGCCTCTGTAGAGACCCCCAGAGTTACAACTGCAGGTAAGGAAGCTGGAAGTCAGGGTGTGAGTCAGGGAGGTGATGTCAGAGGTGGAATTACCAGCGGTGCAGTGCCTACGAAACTGAAGGTGCCCTCTGCCGGCAATTACAATAGGCCAACCACTGTGTGTCATGATGAAGGGAAAGAGTGTGGTGCGGCTGGGGGCCCTCCCATTAAGGTTGTGGACAGTAACCAGTTAGCAACTTACATCCAATCTCTGCTGTACCCGCCTCTTGATCTTATTAGGGGGCACACAGGCCAGTGCCACTCTTTCCTGTTGGTTCTGGCACTTTTTAGGCTGCAGCTGGCTGTGGAAGCCATCCTGCTGGTCCAGGCCCTCCTACTCATCGTTAGTGCACCTGCTGGGGCTGGACATGACTGCTCCAGCCAATAAACACAAAGGAGGAAAGACAAAGCCAAAAACGGGACCATGCTGCTGCCAGCACTGAGGCGTGGACCCTTCTACCACCACAGCCGAGGTCGGGGCCCTGTTGCCATCAGCGCTGGGGCCGAGATCCTTCTCCCACCGCAACTGAGGTTGAGATCCTGATGCTGCTGAGACTTTACTCCCGCCATAGTCGAGGTCGGGACCCAGATGTCACTTGCACTGAGGCCAAGACCATACTGCTGCAAGTGCTGAGGACAGGGGGACCTGCTGTTGCCTTAGGTGCACCTCTCCCTGTGCTCTCTCTATGCTTCTTCTCCCTCTCTCTCCCTCCCTGTGCCCCTTCTATCTTTCTCTGTGCTCCTCTTTCTTGCTCTCTTGCTCTTCCTGTGCATCTCTCTCTGCGCTAACTGTCCATTGGGGTAGGATGGAGGTGCCATGTTTAATGGATGATTTGTGTGTTCATTAGGCCAATGCACGTGCTTACATGAGCCCAATAAGTGTTGGTGGGGGTGCCAAGTAAGTTGAATGTTATATTCCCAGTGGGCACATGGCAGTTATGAATGTCTGCACACACATGCACATTAGACAGTTGATAAGTGTGCTTAGTATGCATATTGAGGTGGAGCAAGTTAATATTTACACAAAGGCAGTTGGGTAAGTGTGCCAGGTAGGCATATGTGGGAAGATTAGTCTTTCCACTAGGCATATGTGTGTATTTCAAGTAGGCATTGATTTTGGGGATGTTATTCAAGTACACACATGCACAGTGGATGGTGCCCTGCAAGCATATGCACATCAGGGCTAGGGGTAACTACTCACAGTAATCACTTGAACAATATTTGGACTGTGAATGTTAGCCAACATGCACACAATAATGATGGATATTAACAGTACAATCCGTGAGTTTACTTATTTGTTTTCCCAGGCAAATCTGAGGCAGACCCCTCATAGGGTGCCAGAGAATACAAGTTGATCAGCCTCCTACTCAAGCTGACCATAGAAACATAATATTTTATGGCAGATAAAAACCACTTGGCCCATCTAGTCTGCCCCTTTTTTAAAATATGTTACCTCAAACCATATTTGATCCTTATTTCTTTGTAAGGATATCAATATGCCTATCCCAAGAATGTTTAAATTGCTCTACTGTATTTGACTCTACCACCTCTGATGGGAGGCTATTCCACTTATCCACTACTCTTTCTGTGAAGTAATCCTGCCTCAAATTTCCACTGAATCGTCCTCCCTCTAGTTTCTTTGCATGTCCTCTTCCTGTGATGAATGTTTTCCACCTGTATCTTGTTAAAACCCTTGATACAGTATATTTGAAAGTTTCTATCATGTCCTTTCTTTACCTTCTCTGTTCTAAACTATACATATTAAGATCTTTTAGTCTTTACTGGTAAGTTTTGTTATGTAGGCCATGCTCCATTTTAGTTGCCCTTCTTTGTACAGTCTCTAATGTATTTATATCCTTCTGGAGATATGGCCGCCAGAACTGAACACAGTACTCTAGATGAGGTCATAGCAATGACCTATACAGTGGCATTATTAGTTCTTTCTTTCTACTGCTGATTCCTCTCCCTATGCAACCAAGTATCTGACTTGCCTTCTTCATTGCTTTGTTACATTGCCTACCTGCCTGCCTGCCTGCCTTTAAGTCACCTGAAATAGTGACACCTAGATCCTCTCCTCCTCAGTAGTTTTCATTATAGTGCCATTTATACTACATTTAATCTTTGGATTTTTGAGACCCAAGTGCAAGATTTTGCATTTGTGTTACCCCTTTTGGTGCGTCTACCCTGTTGCATATTTTTATGTCATCTGCAAAAAGGCATATTTTATTCACATCTTATACATTCAACCATCTTAGAATTCAATCCCAAGCTTTCAAGTTTTAACTGTCTGCGATGAGGGACAGTGTCAAAAGCCTTACTGAAGTCTAGATAAGCTACATCTACAGCACCACTTTGATCTATTACTTTAGTCACCCAGTCAAAAAAGTAAATAAGATTTGTTTGACATGATCTTTCCCCAGTAAATCTATCCTGTAAGTTGTGTTGTGAGGAGAAATTATTATACAGCGAGAAGGCTATTCCAGATACGGAGCCAGGCAAATTGTCTAGTGGTGTGTTTTATTGGGGTGAACTATCAGTGTTTAAGAAGAAGGGTGACAGGGACTAAGGAAATGCTAGGATAGCTACGGAGGCTTGGGTGAGCAGCAGATGCCCAGCCCAAAGTGGCTCAGATAAACTTGGCTCCATTCACCTCTGAAGGGCTGGGCTGTGATTTTATCTCACAAAAGTATCCAAACAATAATTTTTTATCTATTTTCCAATATGTGGGAGCAAATGCTTGTCTGTCGTTGGCTCCTACACATTACCAGATTTTTGTTCCCACCAGACAGCTTGGACATATAAATCTTTAGGTGTGTACACACCATAAAGAGTTCAAATGCATCCAACCCTAAATAAGGCTCTACGAGCCTAATTCTGGTTGGCTCGGTAAGCAACAAAATTTGCTGCTTACCGAGTGCTGAAGCATCGCCTTGACAAATGCCCCCACCATCAACTCCTCTTGGTATCATGGGAGGGAATGTGCGTGCGTCCGTTAGCAGGAGAAATCATTCGATGGTCACCATCGAATGATTTCTCCTGCCTTCAGAGTTCGCAGAAGAGGGGTCGAGTGCTGATGTCCTGTAACGTCAGCCTCTCACCAGGCATCGGCCTGTCTGCGTTCCATAAAATGCTAGGTGTTCCCTTCTCCAGAGCGATTTCTGCCCCCAGCGAGTGTGTAATTCGCTGAAGTCATTCGGTGCCGTGGGTCTGCACATGCGCAGAAACACGGGGGCCTAATTCAGAGCCTAATTCGGATTGCTATGAACAATCCTGAATCGGCCACTATGTGTGTAGTTTGCACTACTTTTGATTTGTTAACTTTGCTACCCTTCTCCCCCATATCGACACATCATACATCTGCCCCAGTATCTGAAATATAATTTTACAATATGCATAGATAAATTATAAATTGCAGTATATTGGCAAAATGGACTCACCTTTTACTGGAGAAGGTAAATAATATTTATATGAATAGGAAAACGAAGAAGGAAAGAGAAACAGAAAAGAAAGTAGTATGTGAGTGAGAGAGGGAGAAAGAGAGAGAGAGAGAAAGAGAATAATTATAAATTGCTTAAACAATTTTATGACAAATATAACAAAAACACATTTTTTAAAGTAATGTGAAGGACTGTTTTGCCGAAATGTACAGATATTAATTTCCAGGTTTTCTCACATTTTTTGGTGGTCAGTAACACGGTTCCGCAAAACATTAATCTGTAAGAGAGAAAGAGACTTGTAACCAGCAACCATATATCCTATGTATAGTTTCTAACATAGGAAAATGCTAGTTAATGCTATTCATGCAATATCAAATACTATGTTTGCCTCATATTTTTGCTTCTTAAATTTCTCTTGCAGATCAAACTTCTCTGCCTCCAGCTGATAAATCCAGTTGTACATTCGCTGAGCTTCTGACCTATACAAGAAAATATGAATATATTAATAAAACCTATGGAATAACTAAACATATGAACAAAAAACATGACGGAAATGTCAGTGTCACCAACATCTTGCCATTTGCTTTTGTACCTAATACTGAAACATTTTGTGAACAAATTTAGAAATCCTTCTGTATGAATACTGGGTACTTGTGAGTTATCCGGGCGTCCGATTTTAAAATTGTATGCCTTAAGTTAAGGCATACAATCAGATGCGATGCGATACGATATCGCATCGCATCGCATGCGACCATCGGATGCGATGACCCGATTTTTCCATAGGAATCAATGTTAAAATGGACTGAGTCCATTTTAACATGGAATTCAATGGGAAAAAGGGGTCCTTTTCATACCCCTACTATCCAAGTGGGCATGGAGTTGGATATAAACCTGTGGCGAGCGTAGCGAGCCACCGAGCCCGAAGCGTGGCGAGCGAAGCGAGCCCTGCGAGGGGACGGTATTCCGTGTCCCCTCGCGGGGCTCGCTACGCTCGCCTCGCTACGCTCGCCACAGTTTTATATCCAACTCCATGCCCACTTGGATAGTAGGGGTATGAAAAGGACCCCTTTTTCCCATTGAATTCCATGTTAAAATGGACTCAGTCCATTTTAACATTGATTCCTATGGAAAAATCGGGTCATCGCATCGCATCGCATCCGATGGTCGCATGCGATGCGATGCGATGTCCCGACCCGATTTTAAAATCGGACGCCCGGATAACTCACAAGTACCGAATACTGTTTTTATTTGTCTAAAACTATATTCCAGATATTTCGCTTTCATTCTCATTTACAACTTGTTACCATTCCTTACATGGTTCTCTTTGGGCCCCCATTACTCTAATACCCCTTTTCCACTAGCAGAGATAACCCGGTAATCTCTGTGGGGACGTGCTTCTACCCAGGTTTTTCTGCTAGTGGAAATGCTCCCTGTCAAATAACCCGGTTTGGATTCCCCAGCAATCCTACCCAGGTAATGATTACGATGTGTGGCATAATGTGTAATGAGCATTATGGCATGGGTAATAATATGTATTGGGCGTGTGACATGTAAAAGGCAGTACTGTGTAGATGCCTTCGGCGTGCAATATCCCTATTTATGGTTTGTCTGGCTCCTACACTTTGATCCTGGCCCCTACATTTTGTGTTCAGGATGCAATGCACAAGCCCAAACAGAAATGTCATTGTGTTCTAAAGTTTTGTCATGTAGCCACTCCCCCTCGTGTCATATGACCATGCCCCTAACCACGCCTATTTTTCGATGTGCGCAGTACCACTAAGACATTTTTAATTTTTCTACTTGCACCACTGATAGTAAGTAAAAAAAAAAAAAAAACATTTTCCCAGTAATCAACGGTATATGTTGCAGATTGCCGCAAGTGTGCAGGTGGGAAAGGGTCGCAAGTACAGTACATGTCTCCAAAACACCTCTGCTATTTTTATGTTTATAGTGATTTTTGTTTGTTCCACTTGCAGTTTAATGTGCCGCCAAAGAAGAAAAAACAAAAACATTCCGAACAAGCAGCGAGAGCATTCTTTTCCATAGTAATAGAACAACTGCAGGACATGCAGGTCAAAGAGGATGCTCGTATGGAGAAGTTTTTAGCAAATGAAAGACAGCTGCAGCACTCTTTTTTGGATCAATTAGGACATGCAGGACAGACAATTGTCCTTCTTGGAACTGATACTTAATAGTGGGTATACGCCGCCTCCACATTATCCACAGTATCTGCAACATGCTCCACAGGCCCCAGCATACCCAGCACACCATGAGTATGCATATGGCCAATACAGTAGAGGGCCACCTCCCTCTGCCCCTAGCACTTTGTGTGTGCACCAGCCACACCAAGAGCCTCTACAATATAGAGGACCCAGTAGCCACACCCCCAGCACAGCAACTAACTACCACCCGACCACTGGTGCTAGCTACACCCCCAACACTTCCACTAGCTATGCATTCAGTCGCCTTGTGGGCCGAGTTTGGTTAAAACCTACACCTTGCACTTTTTTCAATTCTATAGGCACTTGTTTTTTAACATGTTTACATGCACTTTTTTTCATTTTTATATACGCCAAAGGCTCAGGTACTGTATACGGTAAACATTTTACCTAAACATGTCTTGTCTTGTGTGAAGACACTTTTGAAAGTTCCAAAGATTACATTTTTCACAGTAAAATAAAAAAAAGATGTCATTTTAAAAGAAAGGAGTGTGGTCTCTTATTCTAATATGGTAATCTTTTTAATGGTGGCCCTTTTGGTGTAATGGTGGCCCTGTTTTGTGACCTCCCCTGGTAAAGCCCTTTAAAAAGGCTTTTAATCTATAGGAAAAAACAGGCCTTACCCAGGTTAAGTTTAAAAGGGGTTGATCAGGCAATTTACCGGGTAGCATTGTAGTGGAAATGTGTCTCTTACCCGGGCTTACCCAAACCCGGTTCGAACCGGGTACAATTTACCGGGTCTGACCCAGGTTGCTAGTGGAAAAGGGTGTTTTCCTGCTTGAGCAGAACCTGCGCCTCAATATCAATCAGAACCCATGGAAAGAGTTTCTCTAGCATTTAATTGGCCAAAATGATGCATTTGTACTATAATACCCAATCCCCCCCCCCCCCCCCCCCCCACTTCATATTGTTATGGTTCATGTTATTTTAAACATGTGGAAGTTGGACCTAATAGTGCAAATTGCATGGTCCTAATCCATCACCTGCATTTTGCATCTCTTTATGGGCTTTTCTAGGAGAGAAGATTATAAATATTAGCCTGTAGCCACAGGGAAGAAAGAGCAGACAGAAAAAATAGACCTTCTCAGCTGACGGCAAATTTCAGTTCAGGTTTTAAGAAACACGAACATTCCAGGACTGTTCTGAGTGTTTCCAAGTCCCAGCTTGGGTCTATCTACCACACTTGGATCCCAGAACAATGCATAACCTAATTTTTCTGTAGCTGGAACCATAGGTGTGTGCAGCCCAATTTATAAGGGGGTGCACCACTGTAGGGGTGTGTCTGTCACTGCCTACCTGGCAGGTCTATCGCCGCATACTGGGCATGTCTATCTCTGCCTACTGGGCATCAATGCAAACCAAATATAGGGAATTACAGTACAGCAGGGGTTCCCAAACTTTTTTGAATCACGGCAACCTAGAGCATCAAAATATTTTCAAGCCACCCCTAGGCCAAATGCTTCTTATCGAGAAATTCAGAAAAAAAATATTAAATGAAGTGCATTGTGTTTATATGTCACAGTTATCTGGTGAGGGACAGGATTTGCTTCTGTTTGTCCACATATATTATGATTGGCAGCCACCAGCACTGGTTTTTCCTTGTACATTGACCATAAATAATATGAATTGATCCTGGTCCACCAACGCAAGGCACCCCTGCAAGTTTCCTGAGGCACCCCAGGGTGCCTAGGCACACAGTTTGGGAACCACTGCAGTACAGTATATTAGAGAGTGTTGGCTAAAATCACACAGATGATTAGTGTTCTATTCTGAACACCTCACATCTTGTTTTGTATCAATTAATTTTGTCAACCATATTAGATCCTAGGTTTAAGCTGCATATACACAGGGCAATTGTGCGCTTAGCAATTCATGCTAAGCAATCTAGCTCCGACAATGTTTAGTAAATGCACATAGCTATCGCTATGGGACATACACACGGGGCGATGTGTGCTTAATTTGTCTATCCAGATCACTTAGAAAACAGCAGAAAATCACCCCATGTGTATGCGGCACAGGAGGCTTGGCAGTAGCAATGACCCAGGGAGCAGGATGCCCAGCGACAGTGGGTACGCAGGAGTCCTGTCTGCGGCAGTGACCAGGGGACCTGCAGCGACGACCTCGGGTGCAGGAGGCCTGGCGGCAGCAATGATCCGGTGAGTGGCTTTGCGGTGACCAGGAAAGCAAGAGGCCTGCCGGCAGCAGTGAGGGTGTGCGCAGGAGATGCCGAAGTGGCGGCTGTGACCAGTGGAACAAGAGACCCGGCAGCAGAGGTGAGCCGGGGAGCACAATACTCGGCAGAGGCAGGGAGCTGGTCTCATTAGAGTCTCCTGAGGGCGGTGCACATGTCTTACTGGGGTGGAGCAGGGTAAAGTACCCAGTGTTTGGAGGTATTGCAAGGTGCCCGGTGTTGGGGGGAGAGAGTGGGCAAAGTACCCTCTTGTGGTGGTGTAGGGGTTAAATTAGCAAGTAAAAGATGCCTGGCTCTCCCTCTTATCTTTTTCTCTCCCCCTGGTTCACCTGCTTTCTCCTCTTTTCTACCTCCCTGCTCCCTCCACCCCTTCCACTCTCGCTACCCTGCTCTCTCTCTCTCTCTCTCTCTTTTCCTCCCACCCATACTTAACCCACCTCCTCCCTCTCTCCTCTTTTTATCCCTCCCATGATCACCTACTCTTTCCCTCTCTCCTGTTGTCCCCTGCTCTCTCCCCTTTTTTCTCCCTTGTGTGCTCCTCCTCCCCCTCCATCTCTCCCCTGCGCTCCCTTGCACTTTCTAATCTTTGTCTCCCTCCTGTACTCTCCCCAACACCTCCCTCTCTAACCCTCTCTCACTTCTCTCCTTTTTTTCTCCTTCCCATGATTCCTCGACCCCACCCTCTCTCCTCTGCTCTCTGCCTGTTTCTCTCAACCCTCTGTCACTCCACCTACATCTCTCTCACTTCTCTCTGAGGGCCAGATGCACTAAGCTTTAAAAGTGATAAAATGCAGAGTGATATAAAGCCAGCCAATCAGCTCCAACCTGCAATGTCACAGACTGTGTTTGAAAAATGCCAGACAGGAGCTGATTGGCTGGCTGGTTATTACTCTCCATTTTATCACTTTTGAAGCTTAGTGCATCTGGCCCTTAATCTCTTTCTCTGAACCCCTTTTTCTCCTCTTTCTTCCCCCTCCATCCTCCCCCAATCTCTCTACATGGCACTGTCACTCTCTCTCTCTCTCTGACACCCTCTGTCGCTCCATGTCTCTCTTGCGCCTCCCCCCTCTCTCTCTCCCCAACCCCTGTCTCTCTCCTCCTTTTCTCTCTTTCCCATGCTCTCCCTTTCACGCATTCCCTCTTTTTGCATGAAGAGCTCTCTCTTGACCACCCTTCTCTCCCTCTCTCTTACCAGATACACTCTTCATTCACTCTTTCTGGAGGGTGTAGCTTTCAGGATTTTGCTATGGGGCTCACAAGGTTCCATTTACGCCCCTGGATGGTGATGTGTGTGAGGTGTAAGTGTGGGGGTAGGGGGATGGTGCTGTGTGTGAGAGGTGTCGGGAGGATGGTTCTGTGTGTGAGAGGTGTCAGTGGGGTTGGTGCTGTGTGTGATAGAGGTGTAAGTGTGGGGGGTGATGGTGCTGTGTGTGAGGTGTCAGTGCAGGGGTGGTGGGGGATGTTGCTGTGTGTGAGAGGTGTCAGTGGGGGGATGGTGCTGTATGTGAGAGGTGTCAGTGGGGGGGTTTGGTGTTTTGTGAGTGTGTGGGAGAGTTGTCAGTGGGGCAGGGGTTGGTTCTTTGTGTGTGAGAGAGGATTCAAGATGGCTGCAGGTGGACTGCAGTGCATGCTCTGCTACCCGCAGCTCCTCTCATGTGCCTTTACAGAGCAGAGCACTTGGACGACAGCTCACGGCTCTGCCCATAGGCGTGCGCACAGGGGGTGACAGGGGTGCACAGGCACCTCCTAATGATGGGCACCCCCCGCACGATCGCAGCCAGGGCTGAAATCTGTCGAACAGTGTTTTTTTTTTCCTGGCTGGCTGCAGTGAAAGACGCGGCAGAGCCCGCAGCAGGATACACACTAAATTTATAGTGATGACCATGGCAGCCTGTAGGGGGAGCTGAAGTGCACAGCTCCTCTCAACCTGTCTCAGGCAATTCTTTCACTGCTAGTGAGGGCTGGAGGACATCCTGCCCAGTGCCTGGCGATTAGAATGTGCTGCAGGGCTGCTGCTTATCAGGAGATGCTGGAACAAGGGGGTTTGTACAGGTATGTTAAGGTATATGGGCAGTCTATGACTTTGTGGTGTGTGTGTGAGTGCGGGAGTGTGTGTCAGCTGTCTGTATGTATACTGTATAGAAGGGCTTTATATATGTATACTATGTATGTGTGTGTGTGTGGAAGGGGGCTCTGTGTATACTATAGTACATCTCTGTGTGTGCATGCTGTGCCTGTATGTATACTATGTGTGTGTATATGTGCATGCTGTGTGTGTATCAGCTTTCTGTATGTATACTGTGTGTTATACTTGCCTACAGTCCCAGAATGGATGGGAGGCTCATAAAAGTGATGGTGTGTGGCATAACGTGTACTGGGCATTATGGAATGTGGTATACAGTACTATGAATGGGCATTACTGTGTGTGGCATACAGTATTTGATGCACATTATTGTGCTTGGCATTATTTATAATGGCCATTACAGTATGTGGCATTATGTGTAATAATAGGTGATGATGGACACGGCCAATAGGAGTGATGGACACGCCCCTTTCCATGGTGCACCCCCTAAGAAAATGGGCTGCGCACACCTATGGTTGTAGCACCAGCAAGCAAATGGTAACCTTGGCATTCACCTCTCAGTTTCTCTGCATCCATTGCAATGGAACTTTCTCTCCAGCAAATAGTGCCAAAGTGCCTCTATAAGCCAATTTTTAGCCAAGCACCCTCCTCTACTGCAGCATATTTCTGTTACCTTGGCAGCAATTTTCTGCTCATGTGCAATACAGAATGTTCTACCCCCTTGCTTTCCTGGGACAGTAGTGCAAAAAATGTGATTTTAAAAAGTGCGATAATGGGCGATTTTAAAAGTGCAATAAAATCGCATTCTATTAAATGTCACCCTTGGTTCCTTTTTACTCTTGGTTCCTTTGTAGCACCCTGCCCTTTTTACCACATATCTATAGCATTGAGAACTCCAGTGACATGGATCTTGCTGGTTCAGGGCATTGTATTATTGGATAAGATCCCAGGCCTATACTCATAGATTGAAAAGGTTGTAGCACCAGCAAGCAAATGGTAACCTTGTCATTCACCTCTCAGTTTCTCTGCATCCATTGCAATGGAACTTTCTCTCCAGCAAATAGTGCCAAAGTGCCTCTATAAGCCAATTTTTAGCCAAGCACCCTCCTCTACTGCAGCATATTTCTGTTACCTTGGCAGCAAGTTACCTTGCTTTCCTGGGACAGTAGTGCACCTTAGCTAAAATCGAAAAGCATCTACAGCAGTGGTTCCCAAACTTTTTTGAATCACGGCGCCCTAGAGCATCAAAACGTTTTCAAGGCACCCCTAGGCCAAATGTTTCTTAATTTAATATTTTTCTAAATTTCTCAATAAGTACATTGTGTTTATATCTCACAGTTACCTGGTGAGGGACAGGATTTGCTCCTGTTTGTCCACATATATTATGATTGGCAGCTACCAGCACTAGTTTTGCCTTTTACATTGACCATTAATATTATGAACTAGGTGATTCATTGCGCCCTCCGGGCGCTCTTCACACTGTCGTGAGGGGCTACGCCCCATTAGAAGTAGAAATATATGTGAGTGTGAGATCTAGTGTAATTGAGATAGAGATCGCAGAGAGAGATAGAAAGGGATCGCAGAGAGAGAGAGGGATCGCAGAGAGAGATAGAGAGGGGTCGCAGAGAGAGGGGTCGCAGAGAGAGAGAGAGGGGTCGCAGAGAGAGAGAGAGGGGTCGCAGAGAGAGATAGAGAGTGAGGGATCGCAGAGAGAGATAGAGAGTGAGGGATCGCAGAGATTGGGCCAGATGTACTAAGCCTTGAAAAGTAATAAAATTGAGAGTGATAAACAGCCAGCCAATTAACTCCTACCTGTCATTTTTCAAACCCAGCCTGTGACATGGCAGGTAGGAGCTGATTGGCTGGCTGTTTATCACTCTCCATTTTATCACTTTTTAAGCTTAGTACATCTGGCCCTATGATAGAGGCCCTTATTCTGATCGGTGCGGATATATCCGCGTGCGTTCGGCCCGCCGATGTTTTGTGTCTGCGCATGTGCAGAGGCGTCTCTGCACATGTGCGAGCGGGGCGTACGGCCAAATTCCGCATGATATGTGAACACTCCGAACAGGGGGTGGAGAGGGGCGTGAAGGGCTATTTGGGCTCATTACCATATGCATACGCCCCGTGTTTCATGGGAGTTCCCATGAAAACGCTGGGCGTACGTATGGTAATGCGGCCGTGACGCACGTGTAGGGGGCGGACATATGACATCGCCGGATGTCAGCTGCCCGCCCAGATCTCTGCTTTTGCACGGAAAAATGTCCGTGTGGTCTGAGGTTGCGGGTGCTGGTGGAGCACTCGGTCCTGCATTCGATGGTCTGCGACCATCGAATGATGGGGGAGGTTCCCTTAGATGGAGGAGGCGTATTCCGTGAAAAATACACGTGCGGTCCGTTCGGACAGCTTCTTACCGCATACGGACGGAGTTGGCGATCCGTATGGAAGGCGGGGTTTCGCACGCACGGTCCTGGCCGCATAATCGGCTCCGGCCGCACCGATCAGAATAAGGGCCAGAGAGAGGAATCGCAGAGAGAGATAGAGAGAGAGGGATCGCAGAGAGAGAGAGAGAGAGGGATCGCAGAGAGAGAGAGAGAGAGGGATCGCAGAGAGAGAATCCCTTTCGTGGGCACCCCTCCCCCCACCCAAGACCCCCCCTCCCGAAATTCGCGGGCACCCCTCCCCCCACCAGCGACACACACACACCCCAATTCGCGGGCACCCCTCCCGCGACACACACACACCCCCCCAATTTGCAGGCACCCCTCCTCCCACCCATGACCCCCCCTCCCGAAATTCGCGGGAACCCCTCCCCCCACCCGCGACACACCCCCCCCAATTCGCGGGCACACTTCCCGAAATTTGCGGGCACCCCTCCCCCCACCCGTGACACACACACACCCCCAATTCGTGGGCACCCCTCCCCCTACCTGCGATCCCCCTCCCAAAATTGGCGGACACCCCTCCCCCCATCCGCGACCCCCCCTCCCTAAAATCGCGGGCACACTTCCCCCACCCACGACCCGCCCCCTCCAAGAAATTCGCGGGCACCCCTCCCGAAATTTGCGGGCACCCCTCCCCTCACCCGCGACCCCCCCTCACGAAAGTCGCGGGCACCCCTCCCGAAAATCGCGGGCACTCCACCCGCGACCCCCCCTCCCGAAATTCGCGGGCACCCCTCCCCCCACCCAAAAATCACGGGCACCCCTCCCCCCACCCGCAACCCCCCCTCCCGAAATTCGCGGGCACCCCTCCCCCCACCCGCGACCCCCCCTCCCGAAAATCGCGAGCACCCCTCCCCCACCCGCGACCCCTCCTCCCGAAAATCGCGGGCACCCCTCCCCCCACCCACGACCCCCCCTCCCGAAAATCGTGGGCACCCCCCCCCATGTGGGGGGTGCCATGCCACCTTCAGCAGGGGCTGTACGGTGAGTACAGAAGTACTCACTGTGGATGTCTGGCCAGGGAGGAAGGAGCTGGCAGGAGGAGAGAGTACAGATGAGCCACTGCAGCAAAGGCATCCTGGGTCACAGTCAGTGTGCTCGGGTGGAGGGGGTGGTGTTCAGCCGTGGGGCGGGGTTTGGGTGGTATTTGGCCAGACATGGGGAGTGGTGGGAGAGTAGGGGGCAGGAGCTTTGTGTAGGACATAGGATGTGTAGAACTTGTAATGCAGGTTCTGCAGTGTGGATAACGGTGGATGGGCCTGTCAATCACCCGTGGAACCCCGCCCATCATTACCTACACTGCTTTTGAGTGACGGATCTGGCTAAATATATAAGAGATTGATCCTGGTCCACTAACTCAAGGCACCCCTGCAAGTGTCCTGAGGCACCCCAGGGAGCCTAGAGACACAGTTTGGGAACCACTGATCTACAGTATCTGTAGGAAAAACCTGCAGGTAAAATCAGGGGCCTGCAGTATTTAAGTATGACCAGCCGAAGATCTAAAACTGGGGCACTGCAGCCGATTGGGAACATGTTTCTTAAGTCTGTCAATGGAACAGGTTCTGTTGCAAGTGGCTGATAAACTTACTAACCTAACAAGCCCAGGAACGGTTCTCAACTTGAAATTGGTCTTAGACTATTTGGGGTGTCACTAGACTGTGACCCATAGGTGTCGATTCTGTGGGTGCTTGAGGGCCTGAGCACCCACGGAAATTGATGAGCACCCACCCGCTCAGTAGCGGCCCACCCGCCCGTGTCCCACTACACTCCCCTCCCTCGTCGCTGGCACAGGTACTGTGTGGGCATTTATGTACCTGCACTATGGGGGCATTTATTTATTTGGCACTGTGGGGGCATTTATGTATTTGGCACTGTTGCCATAATTTGAATATTGGAGACAACTGTGCTGCATAGTATAAATCAGTATTATTTTGTGGCCAAGCATCTGTCACAACTGAAGGGCTGGATGAAGTCGTGTGGTGTGTAGCAACCGGAGACGGACCAGAGGAGGAAGGATTAAATCGTGCAGGTTTAATAATATAATTCATAAATGGAAACAATACACACTTGAATACTTCCTTTAAGTGGCAGTTAGTGGTAGTAATAATAATGGAGCCAGCACGGCACTTTGAAAGAAGAAAAAGTTCATTTAAATAATGACAGTTCAAGGCACTGAGGACGGCAGGCTGGGGTCTTAAAGAATGAGGGGATCCGGAAAGAGAATGTACTTGATGGTAATGAAGGATCCTTGAAGACTAAAAGAAGATGGATGATGACTGAAGAATGAAGAATTGCTTGGAAGCAGAAGACTTGAAGAGCTTAGGGATACAGGCAGAGACCAGACTGTGGAGAGAACTTGCAGCGATGGGGTTAAGCTGAACCGAGACCAGACACAGAGCACAGGAAGCAAGGCACCAAGTCAGGAGAGGTGAGTCAGAGAGCCGGAGTCAGCTGGGAGCTGTGAACGCCTCTGGAGACTCTTTGTATTGACACTGAACAGGCCTAGGCAGATCCCCTATATCCCTAGAGGGCGGCTGCCATTGGCTGTCAGGTCAGTATGGGTGGAAACCTCAGACATGGACCAATCTGCTATTTTCCCTTAACCAAGATGGTGGCGCCGGCCTCCCGGCGCCCCTACAGCACATACCGCTACACTTGCTGGCGTCCCACGCTGCCTGCTGCCCACCAGACTGCCGCTGCCTGCTGCCGCTGACCTGGAGACCACTACACGCTAGCCGACGGAGGGCGCGAACGGGTGAGTAGTATGCCCACCGCGCACCGCCGCGGCTGCGTGTGACAGTCCCTTTCCCATGATGCCCTATATTTTTGGCTTGAGCACCCACCAGCAAAAACATAAATCGGCACCTATGCCGTGACCTACTCTGTAACTTAAATACTTGGCTTCTCTCAGGGCCATACTTGGCTTCTCTCAGGGCCACTGCACATTTTTCAGGGTTAGCTGTGATTCCTGCAATCTTAATGAGGCCAGTACTGCCTCAAGCTTCCTTTAGCTATCTAAAATGACCAGGGGTTGCCTCCCATACAGTAGTACTCACAAGAACTAAACCCCATTGAGGCTTGGAGTACGACCTTAACAACAAACAGCAGATAAAGAAGGGGGTCTCCATCCTTATTTCTACACCATTGTCTTTCTATTGATATGATTAAACTTTTTCACTAGCCCGTTCATTTGCAGATGGTACAGATGTAGTCCCACTCATCCAGTGCCGGGGCTCACCAGACCACCCCCACTGGCGAGCGGATGCTACATCTAACTGGGACGCACATCCCAGTTTCCAGTCAGTGGGGGGCAGGAACCCTGCCTGTCTCCGCTTCAGGGAGATGGGCAGGGTTAGGGGGGGGAGCGGGGAGGTGGGGGGAATGCGCTGGGGACTGGCGGCGAGGACCAGCAACCATCAAAATGACCAGGGGTTGCCTCCAAAACAATAGCTCACAAGAACTAAACCCCATATAGCGCATATATCTGCATCTATAAAAAATAGGTCTCTCTCGACTTGGTGCATAAATATATTGGCGAGGCTTGGTGCTACACAAGACCCCATCACCACACCGGCGCATTGCGCATAGAATCCATCCATTGCAAGAAAAATAATTTCTTGCAAGTGCAAGATCCAATAATTGTATAAAAAAGTCAATGTCCGGACCCCTGTAAAGACCACTGCTTTGAACTGCCCTGCCTATGGCTTCTGTTCCTCGCTGGTGAGGAATGTTTGTATAGAGGGACACAACGTCTATTGTGCACATTAGGTATTTGTCTGTAAGTGGCGATAGTTGTTGTAGTTGCAGTAGCAGAGAATTAGTGTATTTTAAATACGTATGTTGTCTCTGGACTATTGGCTGCAGGAAAAGGTCTAGAAATTCTGCTGCTGTGTAGAAGAGTGAATCCCTCACCGATATAATCGGTCTTCCTGGCCGACAAATGGGATATTTGTGCAATTTAGGCAATGTTTAGAAAATAGGAACCCTTGGGCAATCCATGGTTAATGCTTCCCTGATAGCATTGGGAATGATATTTTGAGTTACTGCACTGTTGAGCAAGTCATCCAGTTCCTTTTTTAAGGCATTGGTCGGGTCATCTTTGAGCATGATATAAGTTTTGGAATCGGCTAGTTGTTTATAGATCTCATCTTTTGTAGGCAGTAATGTCTTGCACTACAATGACTCCACCTTTATCTGCTGAGCGGATAATAATGTTCTTGTATTTACCCAGATCTTTCAGGGCTTGTCTTTCCATGACAGATAAATTGAATTGAATGTCGTTTTTTGTAGAATATCTACAGATACAAAATTCTGTAGTACTCAAACAGACGCAGAGATTGAAATCTCGGATATGGTAAAAAAGTTTGCAGCCCGGGGCTATCCACTGAAACTGCTTCTCAACACAAAAAAAAACTAGTATTACAGATGAACAGAGAACAAGCCTTGACATCCACACTTAAAAATCAATGTGAAAACAAAGTCATTTGGACACAAAGTTATTCCACGAACAGTAACAACTTAATGTGATTGGCCCACACGATGTGGCCCTTAATATCCTTGGATAACTCTTTACCATCCTTAGCAAATAGCACCATACTCCCATCCTACAAACGTAGTAAGAATATAGGTGATATTGTAATACACCGAGATGTATCTAAACTGAAGCCTACACCAGCGCAGAGTTTTATGCAGAGAAAGAACAGCAACTACAGATGCATTAACTGCACAACGTGCAGTTGCCTGGAAACAGGGGACAGTTTCTCACACCCTAGAACAGGAGAGAAGATTACCATAAAACATGCGCTCACCTGCACAAGTAAGTTTGTTGTGTACTACATAAAATGCCCTTGTGGACTTCTCTATGTAGGGAAAATGATCCGACAATTCAAGGAATGAATAGCTCAACACAGATAAAGCATCAAAGCGGCATTAGGCACTAAGGGGTCGGATCAACCAGTGGCCAGACACTGGAAGAACTTTAACCACACTATGCCAAGTATACGCTACAAAATGATCGATTGTGTACCCTACAGCAAAAGAGGAGACGACAGAGGCAAGGCGCTACTCCAACTAGAGGCCAAGTGGATTCACCGCCTTCAAACTGTTCAGCCACATGGTCTTAACAAGATTTTACCTCTCTCATACTTTCTTTAATTATATCTTGTTTATGTCTAAACACCCTGCACTATGAGGCCATTGGACTGTAAAACTCAGTGCAAGGGTTCCACTATACTCCACAACTAGATTGGTGATATCCTCCACTGACCACCCCGTCCGGGCAAATCGCTTATTATGGAATCCCGTATTTATGGACTACCTTAAAGACTGGTAATGTAAAGATTACACTGCGCATTATATTGCAATAACTTTTGACAGTATGGGCTCTGCATATTTAGCCTGCTTATTTACCCGCTCCCAAAGAATACGCAGGTCGGCACCTGCAGATGTGTCTATAAACTACTTGTCAGAAATAGACACGTTAAAACTTTTTGCTACTCAGAGACTTTTAGGCATATTTGCCACGCCATGGACAATTGCATTAATGGACTTCTCTATTATCATTATCATTGTTGCCGTCAGTCTGCTGGTCTGTACATTACAGATACAATTGATTGTTTGCCGTATTAACTGTATCTTTAAATTGTTCATATCCTTTGTATGTATCCTTTCATTGCACATTATGGTGCACATTTTTTTTATCTTCTTGTTTGACCGTAACACTATAGTAACACAGGGCACAGGCCCTCCTCGTGCAGGGTGCAAGGTGATCGTAGTTGCCGATGACGTCATCTGCAACTCGCCGAGGGAGGGACTGGTGTCGGGTGCACGGTGGTGCTCACTTCTTCAACAGCATAAATACATGTATGTACACCCCATTTTCTTTATGTCTTGATAAAGGGCTTTACCGCTCGAAACGTTGACTGAACTGTTATTTATTATAATAGTATAGTTTATGAGTCTCACGAGTGCCAACTCATTACTGCGTCTATTCTTCTTGGCTTCAAGAGAGTGGGCACCGGAGCAGCTGCTTTCAAAAGGACAAGTGCCGGGTATTGCACATGCATATATATATATATATATATATATATGTAACTTGGTCCTGAAGAAGAAGCGTAACAGTAAAGCTTCGAAACGTCGACCTAATTGCGGGGTCCGTGTCTTTTATGCTGTCTACCCGTGTGCCACTTCTACACTGTTGTTGTGATTACCTGCTGCCAGCAGGATTGTGGCGTGCACCGGACTTATACCTGTGGAGAGGAGTGCTACTTAATTTGTGACTATATATATATATACTATATGTGTGTGTGTGTAAATATCTGTGTACAGTATATGTGTATGTGAATCTATATATGAGTGTGTGTGGGTGGTAACGGTGGCAGGGAAAGGCGTTGTGATATCAGTCTGCTCCAGGTGTCATGGCTCCATGCTTTTTCTCTGTTCTTAGAGTGTAATGGGGACTTGAACGTAAGCACACACATTAGACATAGTCGCCCCTTTTGTATAAAAAAAAATAAAAAATAATGAGCTGGTCCTCCACATTTTATGCTGATTTGTAATTGATGTCAAACCTGAAGTTGATCATTTATATATATATAGTAACATGCCTTAGCTTTTCTTCATTAAGGTTCTCAATATGTAAAGGCTTTCTTCTCTCTGCCAAAATCATTTTTTTCTTCTCTCTTTCAGTCTGTTTCTTCCCTCCTTTCCGCTCTGTCTACAATAAAAAAAAGCATGTACAGAACATTAACTACCTGCTTATGCCCTAAGATTCAACAATCTTTATTTTTTTTTTTTTTTTTTTTTCACGGAACATCATTATTAGATTATTGACCTCTATTTTACTTACAAATGGGATGTTCATTGTTACTTCTGCTGGAATATGCATCAGAAACCGAAGAGATCTACCCCCATATTTTTAACACTGGAGCTATCGCTCTTGAAAAAACACAGATATGAGTGGAATAATTGCAAGGCAAGCTTGGTGCACCTAGGGAAGATGGGGGTGGGGGGCTAATTAGCTGGCCTTGGTGTAGAGGCTATTTATTAATCACCAGTGGTGTATTTGTGATGGGTGCAATGTGTGCAGTGCATGTGGCCCCCTGAGTTCAATGGGCCCCTGGGGGCCCACACCACACACTGCACCAATTCTTTAATACTGATCCCCCCGAGTCTCCGGCGCTACTGCGCTAGCGGGCAGGTGCTGCTCCAGGTTGAGAGGAGGGTGCCCAGCCAGAGGAGGCTGCGCATGGGCCTCCTACTCTCTTAAAGCACCCATGTCATGCCCCTTCCAGTACCCGTGGCCTTTTCACATTTTCAATGGTCTTAGAGAGACATTGGACTCTTTATTGCAGCCATATGGAAACATTGACTGGGAAATTGCTGCAAGGGAATCAGTGTCTTTAGCTCGTTTATGGTTGTGTTAATTGGTAGGCTTTTTATACAGTGCACATTATTTAAGAATAATGATTTTATTGCATTGTAAAATAAATAATAGTCTATTCTTCAAGTCTGTCTATCAAGCTAATCATAACCCACAGAAGTACAGGTTATCTTTAGCCAGTACTGCCAATTACCATGGCCCAGGTCTGATTGAGGGGCCTAGTGGGGCTTCCATTACTTTGCAGTAGCAGCGCTTCTCAACCCAGCATGTGCTGCTGTGTGCTGGGCTGCAGTGTGGCCAGGGAGGTGCTTAAAGTGTTCTTTTTTTCTGTAATATATTGTAATGGTGCATGACCACACCACCCACGAATAGGGCACACCCCCTAAAATGTTCCTTGGCCCAGTTAGGCTCTCTGCCCTGTGGCCAGCTACTGTAAATTGAACAGCAAAAGGGCTAATATTAACTTAATCTCCTAAAACCATTAGACTGTATTCATTTAAAGAATGATGCTGTACAATGACAACGTATCTGTATAGTGAGAGAAAAATTCACAATAGTCCTGCCATAGTTAAACTATAAGCACTTGTTATTTATCTATTTACCTTTTGAAGGTAGCCTCCAAAGTGAAGCATGTTGGAAAATGCCTTCTTTTTCTTAACATCTTCCTCTGCTCTCCTCCTGTTTTCCTCTTCCTCTTTACGAGCACGTTCTTCCTGTGAAGGAGAAATGAATGTGTGGACACTGCCATTGTCAACACAAATGTTTCAATAATAATCCTAATTACAATTATACCCTCTACACACTTTAACAAAGTGTAAAAGGGGGATATTGAATCCATATCACGAAGGGATGAGGGAAGGGGAAGTAATCTGCAGTTACTTTGAAATCCCTCATATTTTGGGGATTTTGGAGGACTGCCTTTTTTAATTGTGATGTGGTGGGGGTGCTATCTCGGCCAGCAGTGTACAATTTTGGTCAGGAAGGGAAGAAAAAAGATTTGCACTATAGATGCACTCCAAAAAGAGAAAAAAAAAATATTTTTATTCTTTTTCTTTAAAAGCTTTAAACTTTATTGAATTATTTATTAAAAGATAAGGGGGAGATTTCCACTGTGTTCGTTCAGCAAATAAGTTCACACGTAATATCTCTCCTTATTTTAGTGAAATGTTTAAGAAGATAAATTGATACAACCACACATTTACAAACAAACATAACGTGAAGTGCCTTTTGCTGCTTTCCCACTGCAGACCAGTTTAAAGTACTGGTAATCTTAAATGGTATTTAAAACGGTATTATCATTCCCACTGCAGCAGGTTACCGTTTTAAATACCATTTAGGTACCATTCCCATTGCAGTGAACCGTGTAAAATGTAGAGTGCCTAACCCCCATCCCCAGTGTAAAGAGTGCCTAATCCCTCCCCCCCCCCCAAGTGTAAAGAGTGCCTAACCCCAGTACCTGCCCTGTGCCCCCACCTCCCCTCCCCTTGTACTTACCAGCACGGGGATGCAGGGCAGTGGGGAGGCAGCGGGGGTCCATGCAGGGTCCATGCAGGGTACAGGCAGTCCCAGTGCCTGATGAGAACTAGTAGTTCTCACTTTGCGCATATGTAATGAGTGCACGTGCATAATAATGAGCCGCTCATTACATATGCGCATATGTAATGAGCGGCTCTTTATTATGCACGTGCACTCATTACACATGCACAAAGTGAGAACTACTAGGTCTCATCAGGCACTGGGACTGCCTGGAGGCTAAATAACGTTTAAGAGGCATTCCCACTGCCACTTAAACGTTATTTTAACGTGTAGGACTCTGCTTTAAAAACGGGTTGAAATACCATTTAGCTTTAAACGGTATTTCAACTCTGGCACTTTCCCACTGCAGCCTTAAATGGTAAATTGCACTGAAAATCTGCAATTTACCGTTTTTTAGCTGCAGTGGGAAAGGGGCATTTGATGCACCTAAGAAAAGAAAGAGGTGTGTATTTAGATTTAAAAAAGAATAGGCCAATTGTTCAGTGTCTTTTTTACTGCAGCTTCAGACTAGGATGTGACACTGTACCTACATTTAACATTATATACAATGTATCTACTGTTCCCCTTTGGTTTCTAATTTGAAAGTGTTTGGTTAGTAATACATTGTTTCAAATTTATTGGCAGTCTGCCCAGAAGATGTTGTACTCTTCTTTTGATCTAATAAAGGGATTTAATTCAGACTGCTGTTTGTTTTTGTTACTTTTTATTTATGTAACATTTTTAGGTACAGTGTATTTAATCCTCTATAGCAGTGCATCTGTCTATCTATGTTTATGGATAATTGCTATCCGTTTTTCAACTGACCTGGTTACGTGCTACCTGCAGAGTCCTATACTGCAGATAGCATGTAATGCTGGGTACACACCAGGACGACTAGGGCACGATTCTGTCAATTTAGATCCAATTCCGACCGGTTGTATGCAGATTGTATGTACTTTTGTGCGTTTTTGTCATTTATTTGATCCGATTCCGATCCGATGCGCGTACACGCCACTCGTTTGGTCGCATCTTTGGTCCTACGTGCTGCAGGTAGGATCAGTCAATCCCAGGCCGACCGACCGTCAATCGCATGCAGATCGTGAGTGTTTTTTGCCGCCTCCGTCGGCCGGCCGTCGGTGCGTCCGTCGTTTGATCCAGCCTATTTGAGTGGCATTTCCTAAACACTCCCCCAGCGCCATGTTTTTCCACATAGCAAACAGTGCTGGCGCAGCAGTTGGACTCTCCTTCTTGTCTCATCTCCCAGAACAACAACCTGGTATGTTTGCACTCCCAATGCTCTCCTATGCATGCCCACTGTTGCCACCAATGTATATAGTGTGTATAGAGCACTGGTTTGGCAACCGTGCACCCGACCATGTCACTGTTTGCTCGGGTGGGCCCCATGTGTGTGTGTATACATATAACCATTGTCCACCATTGCAGTATTCCATGCACTCCTCTCTGCTAGGCCCCATTCACCTGTGTGTGTGTTCGTGTATATATAGATATATACATATAACCATTGTCCACCATTGCAGTATTCCATGCACTCCTCTCTGCTAGGCCCCATTCACCTGTGTGTGTGTGTGTGTGTGTGTGTGTGTGTTTGTGTATATATAGATATATACATATAACCATTTTCCACCATTGCAGTATTCCATGCACTCCTCTCTGCTAGGCCCCATTCACCTGTGTGTGTGAATAGCAATCTGCACAATAAAATGTATAGTGGTTTTCATAAAAGTTTATTAACATTTTAAATACTTAAAACATAAGAACTAGGTAAACTGGTAACTATAACTATAAAAATTTAAATATGAAGCAAAACATGGATATAACTATATAACAACTAAAATGGTTTTATCTTTTTACAGTCCCAATGTCCAACGCAAAAGAACAAGAATTTTTAGAAGGGTTTATCGAGAAGTATCGTTCCCATGAATGCCTGTGGCGATCCAAGTCCAAGGAGTATTCAAATAAAATGAAAAGAACCCAAGCCTTGGAGGACTTGTCTCGCTACAGTCTCCCATTTCACCCAGAGGCCAATGTAGAATGGGTGCGGAAACGCATCCAGAATCTGCGCACGGTGTTCTTAAAGGAACACAAGAAGGTGGAGGCTGCAAAGAAGTCTGGTGCTGGAGTCGACGAGATGTATCAAACATCGCTCTGGTACTACGACAGGTTGACGTTCACCCTCAGCCAGGAGTCCATGAGGACAGGAGTAGTCCTGATGGTCGAACACGAAAACCAAGAAGTCATGGCGCAGGAGGAGGAGAATTCGCAGTCTGCATCGGTGAGTCTATTTTTTGGGCTATCTAATTGATTCCTCCTGCCAATCCACAGCCCCCTCCCCATTAAAGTAGGCCATGTACTCTTCCTTCACCTGTTTGGCTCGTGCACTCCCTGTGAAGTGTTGTGTTGGGGTTTGCAAGGAGGATATCTGCACTACCTCCTCTGGCAGATCTTGGTCTTCTTGGAGTGCTGTGCCTGTAGCCCTTTGCTGTGTGGCTTTTTTGCGGAGCAATTTGTGCAGGACACAGCACGCCGTGACAACCCAGTCAATTTTGTCCACCCTCAGGTTAATGGCAGTGTGGAAAATGCGAAACCGGCTAGCCAGGATGCCAAAAGCATTTTCCACAACACGCCGTGCCCTGGATAGCCTGTAGTTAAAGATCCTTTTGTCATGGTTCAGGCCCCTTTGCGCATATGGCTTCATGACATGCTCGTGCAGGCCAAAAGCCTCGTCTGCCACAAACACAAAGTTAAGCCCCTGTTTAGTTTCCTGGACAGACGGCAAGTGAAGGGTGTTCGCTATGAGCCTTTCGTAGAACTTTGTGTCCTTGAAAGTGCCACCATCCGATGCACGGCCATTCCTTCCTACATCCAGGAAGATAAACTCATAGTTCGCATTCACCACAGCCATTAGTACAATGCTAAAATAGCCCTTGTAAATAAAGTAGTTGGAACCACTATTGATAGGCTGGGCTATGCGGACATGTTTGCCATCAATGGCTCCACCGCAATTTTGAAAGTTCCATCGCTGTTCAAACTCCTCTGCGATGACTTTCCATTCATTCACGCTGGTAGGGAACTGAAATTAGAAGTAAATAGAATTGATTAGTAAACATGTTCAATTTTTTTACAGCTTGGCGACTACCCACCTGCAACCCCAGACCTGTCTGTCCTATCTGATAATGCATGCACATCGAGCGAAGCTCCTACTCCGGCACGCACTCCGCCACCCACCCTGGAACCCACTCCACCACTCCCCCGTGCCAAAAAAATGCGTGGCAAAGGGAAAAAAGGAGAAGCAGCAGCACATGAAGAATTTATGATGCGGGCACAGTGAGTCCTGCAAAGAAACCCGGACAAACATGACAACTACTTCACTTATGTGGCAGAGTGTGTTCGCAACATGGCTCCGGACCAGCAACTTACTTTTGAAAAGTTATGCATGGAGTTGGTGTATAATGGCAGTTTAGGGTATCTCAACAGTGGCACTAAAATAGTTGGCATGGGTAGTGCACCAGACACACCACTGTCATTAGAATCACCAGTGCCTACTCCGTCTGCCACCGTACCACCTACCACCGTACCAGGCCAGTCGAGCACACTTCCAACACATACCCAGTCAACACCTACACAGCCTTCTCAACCCCCCCAGTACCGTCAATTCTACAGTTCTTTACTGATAGAAGATCCAGAGTCTCCTGTTTTTGAGGATCTGTCTTAAAAAATAGGCTATTTTATCATTTACCATCGACATGGTCTCAGCTGCAGGTATGTGATGGCCACTGCTCACATGGCGTATGGCGCACATCAATGGGGCCGAGACCATTGCATCTGCGCCATGCGCCATGTGGGCCGCAGCCTTTACATATCTGCAGCAGAAATCCTCTGCCACACAAGGGCCTGTTTCATAAGTTACCAGAGTGTCTTTTGTCTTGGTTTTCTACATATATGCTGCTACCTGTACCTGCATTACCAGAGGGAGAACAGGATTCTCCTCAATCTGGAGAGCAAACTCCATTTATTGCCCTTTTGTCTTTGCCAATAGTATGGGGTACTGTGCGGCAGACATGGTCTCAGCTGCAGGTATGTGATGGCCACTGCTCACATGTCGTATGGCGCACATCAATGGGGCCGGGACCATTGCATCTGCGCCATGCGCCATGTGGGCCGCAGCCTTTACATATCTGCGGCAGACATCCTCTGCCACACAGTAGCCCGTACTTATTGGGAAAGTTTAAACTGGGTCATACATACTTAAATGTTTATATATAGTGTGTGTTTTTGTACAATATCTTTTATATATGGTATTATAATATTTTACATGTTTTACATATGAAAGGCCTAAAAAACCTGTTTCTGTCCTAGGCCTAAATTATAAATAAAAATATTTTGTTTGCACATTAAAATGTACGGTGTATTTTTCATCCTTACCTTGCAATACTGGCTTTGCAGGTCTCCGGGATGATGAGGCCCAAAGCTTGCGGGGAGATGAGGGATCCAAACTTCAGGTCAGCAAGAGACCGTCCTGTCGCCAGAAACCTCAGGGTCACCACCAGCCATTCCTCAGCAGGGATAGCCATGCGATACTTGGTATCCTGCTTCTCGATGTGGGGAGTCACCAGACGCAGCAATTCCTGGAATGTGGCATCATCCATCCTCAAGAAGTTCCGGAAATCGTCTGGGTTATTTTTCCTGATGTCCCTGAGCAGTGGCATGTGCGAACGAGTCTGACGCTGCAGTAGCCACTGCTTTGTCCAGCATGATCTTTCTCTCCTGCGCTGGGCTCTCTGACGCCCGAGCTTCAGCACTGCATAATAGAGCAGGTACTGTTGCTGGTGACTACCCATCACTGCATTCTCCATAGTGCAGGGTTAAAAGACACTTTGTAATGGCAGGCAAAACAAAGTAATGTGTAAATAGCTATGTCCAGCGTTCAGCAGGTATAAACCAAGCCTCACTAGTAACAAAGCAGAAATACACTGGTTAAAAATGGCTGCTGCTATTCCTATCCCCCTCTGCTAGTCCAGCCCTTTCATTCAAATTTCAATCTGACGACGGTCACGTGTTCTTGCAAAAAAAAAAAAAAAACCAGCGATCCGACCGTCTTAACGACCATCACGGGCGCATCGGGATCGGATCTAGATCGTTCCGCAAAAAAAACACAATTTTTGCTAATCGTTTGCTGGGGACTGCCTGGGAGCTCCTGGGAAGTCCAAGGGAAATCGTTCCATGGTCGTCTATCGGTCGTGGACGACGGTGGTCGTCCTGGTGTGTACCCTACATAACCCTGTCAATTGAAAAATGGATTGCAATTATCAAATATATTATTAAATATAGATAGACAGAGGCACTGCTATAGAGGGTATAAAATTAGTGATATTCTGCTGAACGTCCACTAGAGGTCAGCAGAATCACAATAGTGAATAAGAGGAATAAACTTTGTGAACTTTAATAACATATTGAAAGGCAGCATTCTGAATAGAATAGAATAGAATAGAATCAACTTTATTGGCCATATGTGCTTGCACACACTAGGAATTTTTTGTGGATTACAGTGCAGCATCAAGCAGGGATGAAATGGGGGGGGACGTCACATTACATGCATTCCATTGAGACATTATACACATTCCATTGAGACATTAAACGCATTACATTGAGAGCATTTAGACATCACTTGCGGGGATCACATGCCCGCCAAGCTGCACAGCGCCTAGGCAGCCATCAGCGGCGCCACTGGTCGTTGCAGCAGCCAGGTAGGTAGCAATATAAGCAGGGACAGTACATTTATCACATAAGGGACATGTACCCGCCGAGCTGTACAGCGCCTAGGCAGCCATCAGCGGCGCCACTGGTCGTTGCGGCAGCCAGGTAGGTAGCAATATAAGCAGGGACAGTACATTTATCACACCGGGAACATATAACCGCCGAGCTGCACAGCGCCTAGGTAGCCATCAGCGGCACCACTGGTCATTGTAGCAGCCAGGTAGGTAGCAATATAAGCAGGGACAGTACAGTTATCACACAGGGAACACATACCCGCCAAGCTGCACAGCGCCTAGGCAGCCATCAGCGGCGCCACTGGTCGTTGCAGCAGCCAGGTAGGTAGCAATATAAGCAGTGACAGTACAGTTATCACACAAGGAACACATACCTGCCGAGCTGCACAGCGCCTAGGCAGCCATCAGCGGCGCCACTGGTCGTTGCAGCAGCCAGGTCGGTAGCAATATAAGCAGGGACAGTACAGTTAAGCAGGGACAGTACAGTTAACACATGATACATTTGCACAGTTCCTAGGCAGCCATTTGCGGCGCCATCTTGAATCTTCCTGTGGGAGAGCCGTGGGTGGTGGTGGGGGGGAGGGGGTAAAGTCAGTGAGGCCGGGGGAGAGTCAGTGGAAGTGGAGGTGGGGGGGGAGGGTGCGGAGCTGCCACAGAGTTACCCGGGGCTGGTGTGGCCTGTCGGGGGGGGGATCCTACCGGCCTCTGGATGAATTGCCGGGGGTCCCCCTGGCTGATCTGATCTGCTTCCTGTCCTAGCTGGCGGGGGGATGGGTCCCTTCTCACCAGGTCTGCTGGTCTTCTTTTGCCCGGCACTGCGTCCATAGGGCAGTGGAGGTGGTCCTAGGGTGTCCCCCCCGGCCGGTGGTGTTGCCGGGGGCATCCGCTCACTACACAGCCACGGTGCGCCAGCCGCGTCACCCGTGATGCAGGGGCCGCGTCAGAGCCGGCAGGAGAGGCCGCGGCTGCGCCACTTGGTCCAGGCCTAAATTTTCCGGAGGCCACAGTCAGCTCGGCGGCCGAGTCGGAATGCTAGGCAGGTCCCGGGGGGGGGGGGGGAGGCGAAGGGGTTGAGTGGCGCCTGGGCTGATTGCACACCCGCCCCGTGCAGGTGAGCTGCGGCGGGCGCGTGGGTCAGCCTTCTCCCAGCTCCGGACGCATCGTCCTCGGAATGCGGTGCACGCTTCCTCACGCTTCCTCCTCTTCCACCGTCCACCACTGCCTTCCCGCCTCCTCTGTCTCTGTCCCCTCCGCCGCACGCTGCTCCTGAGGCCGGGGATGGTGGAAGCTCCGTGGATGGGGACGGAGCTCCACATGCATGCAACCATCCCCGGCCTCTTCCGGAAATATATAATGCTGCGTCCTTGAAACACATCCGCAATGCCACCATGACAATACCCCAGCTATGAAAATACATCAATATCACTGTAATAATATCACTGTAGTAATAAAATTTAAATAATAATAAAAGGACATTACTGATCCAGATATCGCAGCAATGCTCATCTGCAAACATAAATAAATAAATTTATAAATAAATAATAGTGATAAGAGGGATTGTCAAACACACTAACAGATTAAAGTATGTGAAAGACTTAATATAACAAAATATCTATACGGAAATTACAGTTAAACACAAACTTAAGTGGATGGGATACCTCATAGGATACCTATATAGGACTCATAGAGGCACTGTAAATTGCACAGAGGGATATAACACCTACACAAGTGCTAACAGTGTACCCAAATTAACCTTGATTGCAAATGTGCTCTAGAAAATAGAAAATAAGGGAATCATAGGTGTGCGCAGCCCATTTTCTTAGGGGGTGCATTATGGAAAGGGGCGTGTCCATCACTCCTATTGGCCGTGTCCATCATCACCTATTATTACACATAATGCCACATACTGTAATGCCCATTATAAATAATGCCAAGCACAATAATGGGCATCAAATACTGTATGCCACACACAGTAATGCCCATTCATAGTACTGTATACCACATTCCATAATGCCCAGTACACGTTATGCCACACACCATCACTATTATGAGCCTCCCATCCATTCTGGGACTGTAGGCAAGTATAACACACAGTATACATACAGAAAGCTGATACACACACAGCATGCACATATACACACACATAGTATACATACAGGCACAGCATGCACACACAGAGATGTACTATAGTATACACAGAGCCCCCTTACACACACACACACACATAGTATACATATATAAAGCCCTTCTATACAGTATACATACAGACAGCTGACACACACTCCCGCACTCACACACACACCACAAAGTCATAGACTGCCCATATACCTTAACATACCTGTACAAACCCCCTTGTTCCAGCATCTCCTGATAAGCAGCAGCCCTGCAGCACATTCTAATCGCCAGGCACTGGGCAGGATGTCCTCCAGCCCTCACTAGCAGTGAAAGAATTGCCTGAGACAGGTTGAGAGGAGCTGTGCACTTCAGCTCCCCCTACAGGCTGCCATGGTCATCACTATAAATTTAGTGTGTATCCTGCTGCGGGCTCTGCCGCGTCTTTCACTGCAGCCAGCCAGGAAAAAAAAAAACACTGTTCGACAGATTTCAGCCCTGGCTGCGATCGTGCGGGGGGTGCCCATCATTAGGAGGTGCCTGTGCACCCCTGTCACCCCCTGTGCGCACGCCTATGAAGGGAATCATCCCATCTTTCTAGAGCACAGTTAATATCTTATGCCCCTTTCCCACTGCAGGTCTTAAACTGTAAATTGCCATTTTTTTTCCCATTTCTAAACGTTTAAGGCTGCAGTGGGAAAGTGCCAGAGTTGATTTACTGGTTAAAGACAACCGGTATTTCAACACGTTTAAAAAGGATAGTCCTACACGTTTCAGAGCCGTTTTCCATGCAGTGAGAATGGCTCTGAAACGGTATTTCGGATCCCAAACTAGTCTTCCCCCTCCCCTGGTACCTGTCCTGGCCCCCCCTGGTACCCCCCTCCCCTGGTACCTTGAAGCTGGTACCCCCTTACCACCCCCCACCCCCCCTGGTACCTTGCATATGGTACCCCCCCCCCCTCCCCAGGTACCCCCGCAACCCCCTCCCCTGGTACCTGGCAGCGATCCATCCGGGCAGCGGGGCAGCATGGTAGGCAGAGTAGGCAGCGGGCATTCCAAGGCTCCTAGTCGGCAGGTCCCAGACTGATGCATGAAAACATCATGCAGGAGTTTGATGCAGGAGGAGGCTGCAGCTGGTGCAAAGACAGCGGGGGCACTGGGGATCCGAGCAGTTCGGTCCGTGCTCAGGAGGTGGAAGCAGAGGAAGGTCCATTAGGAGATTGTCATTTCATCGGGTCCCTGCCGCGAATGGGAAATAGCGGAGCCATTCATTAAATATGTGCATATTTAATTAGCGGCTCATTAGATATGCGGGTACTTATGTATTATCTGGACTCCCATGTTAAATGCACCCCAATTTTTCATACCCCTACTATCCAACTACGCATGGAGTTGATTTTATATAGTGTGGCGAGCACAGCGAGCCACCGTGCCCGAAGCGTGGTGAGCGCAGCGAGCCCCGCGGTCTCATAAGAAAAACGGGAGTCCAGATATTACATAAGTACCGATATGCGCATGTGTAATTTTCGGGCCCACTATTTCCCATTCGCAGCAGGGACCCCCGCCGATGAAATGACAATCTCCTAATGGATCTTCCTCTGCTTCCTCCTACTGAGCACGGACCCCCAGTGCCCCCGCTATCTGTGCACCAGCTGCAGCCTCCTCCTTAATCATGCTCCTGCATCAGTGGGGGACCTGCCGACTAGGAGCCCTGGCATGCCGCTGCCTACTGCACTGCCCCGCTGCCCGGATGGATTGCTGCCAGGTACCAGGGGAGGGGGGGAGCAAGGTACGAGGGAAGGGGGGTACCAGGTACCAGGGCAGGGGGGGAGGGGGGTACCAGGGCAGGGGGGAAGCGAGGGTACCAGCTGGCAGGTACGGGGGGAGGGGGGGCAGGACAGGTACCAGGGGACACAAGGGGATTAAACGGTTTCACTGTGATGTGAATGGTACTTAAACGGTATTTAAAACGGTAATCTACTGTAATGTGAAAGCTAATACCGTTTTAAATACCATTTAAAGATACCGGTTCTTTAAACGGCTTGGCAGTGGGAAAGCAGCATAAGTACCAACTAGGATTAAATACACTGTACCTAAAAATGTTACATAAATAAAAACAAAAAACAAACAGCAGTCTGAATTAAATCCCTTTATTAGATCAAAAGAAGAATACACCATATCTTCTGGGCAGACTGCCAATAAATTTGAAACAATGTATTACTAACCAAACACATTCAAATTAGAAACCAAAGGGCAACAGTAGATACATTGTATATAATATTAAATGTAGGTACAGTGTCACATCCTAGTCTGAAGCTGCAGTAAAAAAGACACTGAACAATTGGCCTATTCTTTTTTAAATCTAAATACACACCTCTTTCTTTTCCTAGGCACTTCACGTTATATGTTGGTTTGTAAATGTGTGTTTGAATCAATTTTAACTTCTTAAACATTTCACTAAAATAAGGAGAGATATTACCTGTGAACTTATTTGCTGAACAAACACAGAGTAAATCTCCCCCTTATCTTTTAATAAATAATTCAATAAAGTTTAAAGCTTTTAAAAGAAAAATAATAAAAAATAAATTTCTTTCTCTTTTTGGAGTGCATCCATAGTGCAAATCTTTTTTCTTCCTTTCCTGACCAAAGGGGTATTGAATCCAGGCAGATAGTTCCGACAGGCGGAAATATTGGCAATCAGTATTCAATTGCAACTGTGTTTGTACTGGGCTCGTCTATGCAGATTCAAATTTTAAAAAAGTCAAATTTGCATTGTCAAAAACAGATCCTGTATTGTTTAATCCATGGCAGTTTCAACTATTGGCTGCCATTTTTTCCGATCCACATTCTTTCCAACAGTCGGAAAAACAGACCTGACATTGTATATAGATTCAATCTATTGTTGTTGAAAACGGATGACATTTCCACCTGTTGAAATATCGGATTCAGTACTGAATCCCGGCGTTCAGAATCCCGACGCCGGAATCCCGACCGCCGAAATCCCGACAAGGGGGGGACGGGGAACGCCCCCCCCTTGCGGGCTCGCTGCGCTCGCCACGCAGCGGGCCCGGTGCCTCGCTACGCTCGGCACACTAATTTATTCTCCCTCCATGGGTGTCGTGGACACCCACGGAGGGAGAATGTGTCGGGATTTCGGCGGTCAGGATTCCGGCGTCGGGATTCTGAACGCCGGGATCCCGACCGCCGGGATCTTAACTGCATCCCGAAATATCAACAGAATTGAATATCCCCAAAATCTGTGGTGTGCCGGACGGGGTCCCGACAGTCGGGATCCTGACAGGCATTTACCCGACGTTGGGATCCCGACTGTCAAAACACTGACAGCCGGGTTCCCGATGGCCACCTGCTATTTTCCCTTGTGGGCAGGGGGGCTGGGCCGGGGGACAGGGTGCCATGTGCCCACCCAGGCCACTCAAATGGGAGTGTTGCAGGCCATGGCTGCCTTACCTCCTCCTGCACATCGCTCTACCCATGCACAACAGGTGCAGGCAGAGGAGCTTATTCTTGGCTTGGTAAGCAGAAGTGGGCCCTCACCAGGCCCCTCAAATAAGCTTGGACCTGGGTAATTAGTGCTAGCTCCCCCCTTTCCAGGGCCATCTTAACATAATGGGCAGCTGCCCAAGGGCCCCCCGATTCTAGGGTCCAGTGGTGTAACAATAGCCCCGCAGACCCCGCGGATGCAGCGAGGTACTGATTAAGTGTGGGCACCGGGTGTCTGCGGGGCTATCATGCGCTACACTGCTGCTGGGGCCCCTCTGTTTGCCGCCGCTGCCACCGGGACCCCTCCTGAGAGGGGGATTAGGCTGTGAGCATCTGCCTCCTGAGATTCTTGGCAGTCTGCGGTCCCGGGCGGCTCTCCTCCTGGCAGGCTTGTTAATGAAAATGACCCTCAAAAAATGGCCACCCTCTTATAGCAGACACTTTATGGGGATGCTAGAGGAGGCGTCGGCCTCCTCTAGCATCCATAAAAAATGGTCTGCTGTTAGGGGGCGGCCATTTTTTGTGGGTCATATTCATTAACAAGCCTGCCAGGAGTAGAGCCACCTGGGACCTCAGACTGCCAAGAATCTCAGGAGGCAGATGCTCACAGCCTAATCCTCCTCTCAGGAGGGCTTTATTTTAAGGGGGGGCAGCCAAAATTTCTGGCGTGGGGGCGCCCAAATCATAGTTACGCCACTGCTAGGGTCCTTTGAGCAGGGGCAGATTAGTCTGTGAGCATCTGCCTCCTGAGATTCTTGGGAGGCAGTAGAGTATCAGAAAAGCCAGGTTGCATGCTCTTCCTGCTTCCATGCCTGCAGCCAAACAGTGAATGGCTGTCAGCATGCGGATTGGTGTATGCCTGGAGTTACCTACCAATCAGGGTGCTGACAGCCATTTTTTGTATGGAAGCATGGCGAGAAATGGTGCAGAATTGCAGGAGGGGCATGGCCTACAATACTGTTGATGGCCTTCCCCTTTTCACTTGATCTTGTACAGTATGTGCAAGTACTGTAGTACAACAATAGCATAGTGTGTAGACTCACCACCACTCTGGCCTGCCTCTCTTTCTCTCTCTCAACCCGGATCCTCAGCTGCTCTGCTCGTTCTGCTCTTCTTTTCTCCTAAAATGTATAGAGCTATTTAATGTGGTGAACAAGTAAATATATTGTATTATATGTATAATAGTGACAAATTGTTAGCTATAAGATATTTTGACAAACCTAAGTTTAACACATCTTAGTCAACCATAGCAATTAGATAAAATTGTGCTGCTTGGGTTGACATACAATAGGTAGACCACAGAAGGTCAACAGGGTTTAGTTCGGCACATGAAATAGGTCATCATGGCTAAGGTTGACAGAGTCGGAAGGTTGATGCAAGCATTAGGTCAACAATGGGAAGGTTGACAGCCAAAAGACCAACATGAGTTGTTGTTTTTTTTAAAATGATTTGTCCCGAATGTCAACATAGTTGGCATGGTCACTGTCTAAGTGTGCCGTGTCCCCACGCATTGCTTGCTGTGCTCTCCTTGCCTTGGGCATGGTGCCTCGCTGCACTTAGCACACTATCTCCCGCCAACCTTCATAGGGTCAACTTACTGACCACATCCCATTGGAATTGCAGTAAGCATACAGGGGCACCAAAAGTGTCAGACTCGATGACCCATCTATGAGGTGTGTCACCATGTAATAGCAGCATGTTGCTTCTACCTCAGAAACTCTGGGGGTAGATGTATTTCTAGCACTTCCTGCTCTGCCGCATTACCGAGGCAAAGCAGGAAGGTATACCGACATGACATATTTACATTTTGTCCACCGGAGTGGAGGAGTGTAGTCTACCCCCTCCGGTAATACATTCTTGAGCACACAGCGCATCAGCTTAGCACTGTCCCTGCTGTGGTGGATAGGGCAACGACACCTGCAGCTATCAAAATCGCTGTTTACCATTCACACTTCCCCAAATTTTGGCAGTCTATCTATTTGACAGCAGTTCCGATAATGTCCACTTCCTCTCATCTAACGAACACCAGCCCCATCATTCATGGGGAAAGAGTAGTATCAGCGGACATATTGTGCGTTGATACCACTTCGCTCCATAATGTACAGTATATCACTATACAGTATATCTAACCCTCAATAAGACATAGGGATCTATTTGATAAGCTTGCAGATTAATAAGTGGACAGAGATTTAGTACCAACCAGCTCATAACTGTAATTTTTCAAACACAGCCTGACAAACACAGACATGATAGTTAGGAGTTGATGGGCTATCTATGTCCACTTTATCTCTCTCCAAGGCTTAGAAAAAAAGACCCCATAGCCACATTATCATATGTTCCAGTCACCCATTAACATCTTCACACACACTGATACCCCTTTCACACTGCACCTCGGACCCGGTAATTGCCGGGATGCTGACTTATCGACCCAGTTTGAGGTGTGGTGTGAAAGCACCAAAGCATATAACCTGGGTCGACCAATTCAGCATTACGACCTGGGTTATAAGAAGCACTATTCACCCTCTGTATATTAGGCGACCCTGGTTTAATGTAAAAGCACTGGACCTGGGTCATTCCGGATCGAACCCGGGATCTTGATTTCTGGTCCGACCCGGTATTACCATAGAAGAGGGGTAGGCCCAGACTGTAGGCCCAGAATTTCAAGTTTTTGAGAAGGTTAAAGCAAGGCATTTTGGGTGAAACTTAATAGGATGAGAGAATCAGGAAGTGAGAGATTTGGCAAGAAATCTCCAGTTTTTTTAAAGCGGCAATCATTTACACTGCAAAATCAAACTGGAGATTTCTTACAACATCTCTCACTTTCTGATTATCTCACCCTATTACATTTCCCCCCTTATCTGGTATGTTTATTTGCATCAGTATCAAGTGTATTGTTTATATGCCCTGGTAATATGTGTAAGGTTGGCCATGGACCTCTGTGCTGCAAAATGTGTATCTATTTTGTATAACCAAGGCAAAACTCTAAAGAATAGTTTTTGAAATGGAGTAAAGGTGCATACACTAGGCAATTTTTAACCCAAAGTAGCTCACTTATGGTGAGCTACTTTGAGCTCAAAATCGCTTAGTGTGTTTGGGCACGTGATGAGCATTAAGCACTGATGCGCACACCCGCATAACTGCCAGATGTGGCCATCTTTCTCCTACTGTGGAAAGTGGTTCACACCTATGGAAAGTGGTTCACCCCTTCTTGCTCCATGCAGGCAGCCGGTCCAAAGTGTCGGTGTTGTTGCAGGGCAATGGTCCAAACTTCCGGGTCCTCACAAACAGCCGGCTCAGCCTTATGACTGACACTGGTTATAGCATCTTCTAGCCTGTTGTTGGTAAGAGGTTGGACACTCGGTCTCCTGCTGCTATTGGGTCTTGGTCTTGTCACTGGTGTCCTGCCTGTGCCTTTTGTCCTCTGGTCCCTGGGGTTGTGCTACCTCCACCTTCTACTCTCTGGGTCAGACTCTGGCTGCAGTTTTGCTGGATGCTAGTTCTTCTCTAGCTAAAGCTAAATATTAGGAGTTTTACTCCTTGCTTCTATGGGTCATACTGAATATATTTATTACCGTCATGTACAATGATCACCAACTGCAAATATTAGTAGTTTGTTCTTGTAACTCTTCTGCACATGGTTTTGCATATGACTACTACTGTATATATATTTTTATTACCAACTGTGCATTGTTGCACCTGAGCATTGACTGCCTCATTATTAATAGCACCTCTCTGTGCATTGTTGCACATGGAAGCACCAAATACGCGCATGCAGGGGGGTTTCCGAGTACCTTGAACCCTGCCCGCTGCACAATGAGGCAGCGCAGAGGACTGATTTTATATATTTATATGTATATGAAGCTCCTGGCAACTGTCTTCTAGAGAGAAACAGGTTGCCGCTATGCTGGCTGACAGTAGGGGGAGCTAGCTGCAGTTCCTTCAAGGCTGTGGCTGCTCCATGTGGCCGGGAAATGCAGGGGCATTCTTCAGAAGCGGAGGAGGTGGGTGTAGGCCATTGGTGCAGTCGCCATCGATGTTTGCCATTGATGGCTATTCTGCATCCAGCCATGGATAGTCGTAAACTATCTGATGGATAACCATCAATAGTTTTAGCTATCGATGGCCATCCATTATTTTTGACTGATTGGCCCATGGGCCAATCAGAACTCGGGGGCGGTACTTCCGGCTGTCGGAGCTATGCTCCGTGTGCCAGCACCTTGAAGAATAAAAAAGTAAACATCAGTTCTCCTTTGCCATCGATGTAGGGAAACCATCTGGTTTTCCCACATCTATGGTAAAAGTATTCAACATTGGCCATAAAGTTAAACCATCGATGATTTCAAATCCCTAGGTGAGTGTTATACAGTATGCCTCAGGCTTTAGGTATTATTTTGGCATGAGGCACTTGCTCTACTGATGTTGGAGAAGGGAAGGTGTGTGTGTGTGTGTGTGTGTGTGTGTGTGTGTGTGTGTGTGTGTGTGTGTGTGTGTGTGTCTGTCTGTCTGTATGCACATGCTGGCTGTATGTATGCTACAGTACAGTAGGAGCAAGTTTCATCTTTGCTCCTTTGGCCATGGCTATTCTATTGTTCTCAGCTGCAATACGTATTGTATTGCAGCTGAGAACAATAGAATAGCCATGGCTAGCCGTGGCTAGCCATGGACAAAGGAGCAAAGATGAAACTTGCTCCTACTGTATGTGTGTGCTTTTGTATTTATGCTGTGTGTGTGTGTGTATGCTATGTATGTATGCATGCTGTGTTTGTGTCAGTATGTATATTGTACCTATTCATGCCATGTGTGTATATGTTTGTGTATATATGCTATGTGTTTGTACTGTAAACGATGTGTGTGTATTTGGATGTATGCTATTGCTGTGTGTGTGTGTGTGTGTGTGTTTGCAGTGCGTACAGTATGTATGCTCTGTGTTTGTGTCTGCAGTGTGTATGTACAGTATATGTTTTTGTAAATATGCCGAGTTATACAATATGTATGTATGTATTTATATGTACAAAAGTGTGTGAGTGTAATATATGATGTACTGTACATATAGTACATGTACAGAAACCCCCTCAGCAAAATCCTGCGTTTGTCCCTGCATTTGCCACTATTATTATTAGCGGGTTCTTTGGGTACTTGACATTCCTCTTCTTTTTTTTTAAATAAACTTTTTATTTAGGATTGAGCGTTTTTACAAAGTCTTACACGTTGGCATCATAACATTATATTCAACAAATAATGAACAGATAACAGTTTTACATGTATGTTCACACACATTTTACTATTCACTTTACTGTGATATGATGGGGCAAGAGAAGACAAATTGGAGTACATGAAAAGTGTTGATATTATTGGCTTGGGTGGACGCGGTTGGTAAGGCGTTTCATTGGGGTGGGAGGTCTATTGGGGCAGGTGTCAGTGTCGGAGATACCCATCGCATGGCGTCGATGTGGAGAGAGGTATCCATTGTGGTAGATATTATAGAACATCTCTCTATACATTGAGGCGGGCATGGTTTTTCAGAAATATTGAAAAGAACGCGTTAGGTGTTTTAGAGTAAGTTGAGGGAATTTGTGCAACCAAGTGGAAAAGCCTGTTCGAGATGTAGATAGGTCTATAGGTGTGTGAATGATCTGGTAATAAGTGGATATTGCTTTCCTGCCCGCTGTTGGTTTGGCTAGCAATGTATCTAAATTATTTGTGCGGTCTGAGGGTGATAGATGTCTAAGAACTGTACTGGCGTAATGTTGGGCCTGGTAGACCGCCAGTGCCTGAGAGGATGGGAGATTGAATTTTTCTACCAATGTCTGTGCCGATAGCGGGGCAGATGCCGTGTTGTCCACCAGAGTTCTTACCAGTGAGATGCCTTTAGATTTCCATGAATGGAATGGGTGTCCAGCCTGACCCCCCTGGAAGTCTTGGTAGCCCTGGTCCTGATGTCCTGGTCTTCTGGTCCTGTGTCGTCTTCTGGCTCCATGTCGACCGTCGCTGTCGCCGTTGCCGTCCGGGTCCGACGAAATCCATGGAGGAACCTATGGAAGGAAACCATACTCACCTGTCCCAGGGCGACGTAGTCTAAGGGGGTCTTGGCAAAAAAACAAACCGAGAAGCCGAACCAGACGAACAGCTGAGCCTCACGGTACTCTGTGTACATGTGCGGCTCTGCCCCCGAATGCCGCTATTGGCCGCCTTGCGGCCTAGCGGCCAATCAGGAGCCGCTAGGCGGCCAATATCGGCATTCGGGGGTGGAGCCGCACATGTACACAGAGTACCGTGCGGCTCAGCTGTTTGTCTGGTTGGGCTTCTCGGTTTGTTTTTTTGCCAAGACCCCCTTGGACTACGTCGCCCTGGGACAGGTGAGTATAGTTTCCTTCCATAGGTTCCTCCATGGATTTCGTCGGACCCAGAGGGCAACGGCGAAAGCGACGGTCGACATGGAGCCAGAAGACGACACAGGACCAGAAGACCAGGACATCAGTGTCATGATTGGAGGCCATTTTGTCATGAGCGACCGCCATTTTTACGCCAGAAGGAGCGCAATTGTACCACGCCATTCTTCCCTAATTGTAAATGTAATAGAGAAAGTGACCTGCCTCTGCCCTGGATGGTTGGGAGGACTAGGGGGGGGAAGCAGGAAGGCAGATGGGATCTCTTGCCTTTGAAGTCCATGCTCTGTTTACAATACTGTTTCTGATATGGTGTGCAATCTACTCATCCTGTATTTTTATGTGGGTAAAAAGGTTATTGCAACAACCCTTGCTCATCTGTTTGAAACCTCAGAGGTTATCTCCTTCCCCCCTGCATCTATAAATCTTGTATTGAAGTCCAGTGTCTCTGGCAAATGTCTTCCCAGACCAGAAGAGATGTCAGAAAAGCAATTCCCTTAGACCTCTAGAATGACACCTTATTTGAGATAAGAATTAGCAGGGGGTGATTGAATGGCTAAATTGCTAAGCCTCAAAAGAGAAGTCAATTAGCCAGCCCCTGGGTATATCTTCAGGAAACCCCTGGACAAGGAAGATTCCTGAGGTGGGGGCTGTGATTGTGTGTGTTTTGCAAATCTTAAAAGTGTGTGTCTCACAAGACATGTTTGTTCATTTTCTTGGGAATGGGACGGGTCCGATACCTGTCTCTGAGATGATCCAGTATCCGGAGAGGTTTCCACTCCAAATCCCGCTTCATGCTGTGTGTCCTTGAAGTGGTTTGTTTCTTTATTCCCATTTTGTTTTATTTTGAAATTGTTTTTACGTTTGACTTACCTATTAATCATATATCTTGTAACTTATGTTTTCTGTAATATACTGTAAGCCTTGTAGTGTTTTCACTTAATTAAAAAGTCATAATTAGTTCTGGTATCTGCTGTTTTCCAGCCCAAGCCTCTGACGAATTTGCCAGGGCGCTACCCTGTAACTCATAATTTGGTGTGTCGGCAGAATCAAAGCTGTCGCGGACTAAGTCCAAAAAGCTTACTTTGATTGGTGGCAAGCGGAATCGTGGTGAAATACGCACACGCTTGGGATACTCAGTGAAAGTGTCACGTGGCCGGGATACTCAGATTGTCGTATCTGGGGAATCGCCGACTAGGGTCGTGACAAACTGGTGGCCAGCGGTGGGGATATTTCAAAAAGCAATTTTTGTTTTTTATTTGGATAACTTAAGTGAATACATTTCACCAGATACCAAAACTCAAGGCTTATGTAGTAGTGTAAGTCACTGTAAAAGCATTTTCTGTTCCCCATCCCTGTTTTATTATTTTGGAGAAGTAACTGCAGCAGAATGGCAGCTACTTATAAGGAGGCACAGATTAAGTGGAGATTGACCTGTGACTCTATGGAGGAAGATACAGAGCATCACGATGGCGGACTTGTGCGTGAGAGTTCACCAGCCAGGGCTACTGAGGTAGCAGGAGGTGGACTTCGTACAGAACTTTTACTTTCTGCGGAAATTAATAGTGTGAAGTTGGATCGTGATGTGGTCTCTGGTATCAACCGAGTGGAGCCTGCCAAGGGGCAGACCAGGGAACAGATGATCCAAGTCCTCAGAGATGCGGACCAGCAGGTAGCTGGGGGGAATCAAGCGGATTCCAGGTCTGAGGTTGGGAATCATTCTGGTTCCAGAACAGAGGAAGAGGAGAAGCGGACAATGAAGATTGCAGGCCCCACACACCGTGGATTGGATGCCTCCAATTACTGCTCTGCCTTGGATCTGTATATGCAAGAGGCTCTGAAGTATGTGAAAGAGCCAGATAATGCCGTGGTGCTGCAACTGATAATGCAGTTTAATAAAAGGGAGTCCACTGCTGCAAAGGAAGCAGCAGATCGCAAGCTTCAGCTGGAACTAGCTAAGCTCAGCTGGCAGCCTGTGTCAGTGGATGCAAATTTCAATGGACTGCGTCACAATGATTTCCCTGTCTTTGAAACACACAGGGAGAGCAAAGTAAATGCCGGCTTGGTTGTGGATAACCAGCTGGACCTGGACTTTACTCAGGGGACTGGCATTTCTGCTAGTACCAGGGAGACTGGAGGGTGCATGGCAGTCACAGAGGCTGCGGAGTACCAATCCCCTATGGTACCGGAGGAGTCCAGTGGGTATATTGACCCAGAGGAGGATGATGATGTGTTTACCCTAATGAGCACAGAGGAACTAACGGAAGAATGCCAGCTGCAAGGTATCTCCTGCCACAACCATACTCGTGGGGAGATGATCACGCAGCTCACCCAGGCAAGGGACGACGAGTGCAATGCCTTTAGCCAGTATCGTGCAGCATTTCGTGTCTGGGGTCCATCTGCGTCTCCTGAGGTGCTGCTGAGAGAGCTGGGAGAATGTTACCAATTCGCGCAGCAGGAGGTCGCTGCTTGGAGAAAGCTGGATACCCCATTTTGGAGAGATCAGTGCTGCCGGGTAGATGCAGAGTGGCATCGCCTAGAACAGCTGCTGTTACCAGCTCTGGAAGCAAAGTCCCAGTTTAAACTGCTGGGAGAAGCAGAAGCTGAGGATGTCAGCAGCTTGCTCTCACCAGGAATGCCCTACCAGGACAAGGTAACTCTGCCTACTACAGTCGTCATGGAACCTGCTCAGGAGACCTCACATCACAAGGCCCAGTTTAAACTGCTGGAAGATGTGAGCAGCATGTTCCCATCCGTTGCTCCAGAAAAAGAGGCTGGCTGCATAGTGAAAGTATGCAGGGAAGGGACAATGTCGGAAAGAGGAATGGGACTTTCTGACTGTATGCACACAAATGTGTGTGGGACTACTGATGTGGGACTTTTATTCACTCCACACATATCTGTCGCTAACCCTTCTGAACCATATGATGCATCTCAGGTAGTATGTAACCATGCTGAACATTGCAATGTTGTGATTTCTTGTGAAACTCCTGGGATGATCTGTGATAGTGCCGTACCTTCTGTAGAGGTAGGGGAGGGCGAGTTAGAGACAGGTATAGTGGGTAATCCTTGCCAGTTTGTGGGGTTAAACGAATGCCCTAATCTACTTGGGAATGAGACACCCTCACTCACCAATGGTAGGAGTGCTGCTGGTGATGTCATTCAGGTTGCGGTGCTAGAAGCTAACCCTATTCTTCCCCAGGGACCTGAGGCTATAGAGGTTTTACCACTGGCCAATTGTAAGCCAGCAGGATGGGTCCCATGTGTTGTGGAAGATGCACAGGCTATTTTGCAGGTATTGCAGGATGTCTCCCCAGGTTATGAGATGGATGTTACTGTTGACAATGTGATGTCTTGTGCTACTGTGGGAAATGTGGTACCAGGTATAATCAGTGACCTGGTGGGTCCTGGGTGCACTGCAGAACTGTCAGATAGGGAGAGAGTGTCCCTTACTGCAGCTTCCCCCATAGACCCCCCTTCTTCTTGTCAGGACACAGTCACACAGCAGGAGGTCCCTGCACACCCTGAGGGCTCAATAGAAAGTGGATCTTTCAAAGTGGAATTGATAACGGCGAGTCTCAGGGCTGCAGCAGCAGCTGAGGAGTCAGATGGCTCCCAGGGTACTCCCAGGCTGTACTGGGAGAATGGTTGTTTGCATAGAGAGTATGGAGTCCACAACACTCCACCAGGGCAAGTTACGGAACGTCACCTGGTCATACCCCAAAGGTATAGGGAGGGTCTGCTTAAGGTAGCTCATGAAATTCCCCTCTCTGGACACCTTACGGTTAAAAAGACCGGGGCTCGCCTGCATAAGTTCCACTGGCCAGGTATGATGAAAGAGGTGGACTGGTACTGTCGGACCTGCCATACCTGTCAGATAGTGGGGAAGCCTGGGGAGGTGGGCAAGGCCCCCTTCATTTCTTTCCCTGTGGTATCAGAACACTTTGAGCGGGTGGCTGTAGATATGTTAGGGCCCCTTGCAGTGCCCAGTAGCTCCAGAACAGAGTACATTTCAATAGGGGTAGATTACGCCACCCATTACCCAGAAGCTGTAGCCCTTTTATCCATTAGGGCCGACAAAGTGGTCGATGTCCTTGTCCCCATATTCTCCCCGGTATGGTTCCCCAGGGAGATATTGACGAACACAGGAACCCAGAAGGGGTCCCCTCCAATCACGGAGAGATTCTGTGACCAAACCACAGCCAGGGAGGCTGCAAGCCTGCAAATGCCAGGTGAGCCGCCTCCCACTGCGGCTGCCCCGTACCTGGGAAGTGTGAAAGATACACATGGGTATAGTGAGAGGGTTGCTTCAGTAATAGAGCCAGTGGCAGGTCGTGAAGCTGCTGTGTGTAACCAGAAGGGTCTGAGGGCCCACGGAGCACAGATAAACTCAGCTCCATTAACCTCTAAAAGGCTGGAATTGGATGTTTCCAACACAGGGGACAATGACCTGTTGGTTTTCCCCCCTGCAGAAACCTGCCCCCCTTCGCAATTCACACACGCAAAGGCTTTGAGGGAGTGTACCTTCCCCCCAGTGAAAGGGAGGGGGAGTCAATCAGCTCAGGCAAGAGAGCAGGACAAGAGATTCTTGGAAGGTGACAGGATTACCTGTCCCACTGTATGTAGTGCTGAGGTAAACACAGGAAAGGCCCTAGCCCATATGATTTGTATCATATTTATTGTTGTTAACCTCATGTCGTGTAAAGGTACTTTACAACACCTGATAGCATTGTCCCACAGTCCTCTTAAGGCTGCCCCAGCCAAGCAGAGGCTCTGGAATGCCTATACCTCAGGGGAATGCCCGTGTGGGGTGTGGCAGAAGAGGTTGGTTCTGACCCCAGGATGGCAAACGGAACTGCCGGCTGCAGGTGAGAATCTATGCCCAGGAGTCCAACGCACAGCTGGGGTGGGCTGTGTCCTTGCCAGCAAGGATGGCACAAGGGGACACAGCTTCCACTGTATCAGTGTGCCCACAGTTGGCTTGGGCAGGGACACCTGTTTGCCCGCAGCTTGCTGTCTCCTGGAAGAGGAGCAAGAATCCGGTAGTTCGGAGACCCCGCCCATAGCGCTGGTCCTAACCTGGAAACTGCAGCAGTCTGTCGGGCAGGGCGCTGACAAGTGTCAGGGCTCAGCATGGGATACTGTGGCTGGTTTGGCCACTGCTCCCATGCTGATCTTTAAAGGGGGAGGTGTCATGATTGGAGGCCATTTTGTCATGAGCGACCGCCATTTTTACGCCAGAAGGAGCGCAATTGTACCACGCCATTCTTCCCTAATTGTAAATGTAATAGAGAAAGTGACCTGCCTCTGCCCTGGATGGTTGGGAGGACTAGGGGGGGGAAGCAGGAAGGCAGATGGGATCTCTTGCCTTTGAAGTCCATGCTCTGTTTACAATACTGTTTCTGATATGGTGTGCAATCTACTCATCCTGTATTTTTATGTGGGTAAAAAGGTTATTGCAACAACCCTTGCTCATCTGTTTGAAACCTCAGAGGTTATCTCCTTCCCCCCTGCATCTATAAATCTTGTATTGAAGTCCAGTGTCTCTGGCAAATGTCTTCCCAGACCAGAAGAGATGTCAGAAAAGCAATTCCCTTAGACCTCTAGAATGACACCTTATTTGAGATAAGAATTAGCAGGGGGTGATTGAATGGCTAAATTGCTAAGCCTCAAAAGAGAAGTCAATTAGCCAGCCCCTGGGTATATCTTCAGGAAACCCCTGGACAAGGAAGATTCCTGAGGTGGGGGCTGTGATTGTGTGTGTTTTGCAAATCTTAAAAGTGTGTGTCTCACAAGACATGTTTGTTCATTTTCTTGGGAATGGGACGGGTCCGATACCTGTCTCTGAGATGATCCAGTATCCGGAGAGGTTTCCACTCCAAATCCCGCTTCATGCTGTGTGTCCTTGAAGTGGTTTGTTTCTTTATTCCCATTTTGTTTTATTTTGAAATTGTTTTTACGTTTGACTTACCTATTAATCATATATCTTGTAACTTATGTTTTCTGTAATATACTGTAAGCCTTGTAGTGTTTTCACTTAATTAAAAAGTCATAATTAGTTCTGGTATCTGCTGTTTTCCAGCCCAAGCCTCTGACGAATTTGCCAGGGCGCTACCCTGTAACTCATAATTTGGTGTGTCGGCAGAATCAAAGCTGTCGCGGACTAAGTCCAAAAGTTTACTTTGATTGGTGGCAAGCGGAATCGTGGTGAAATACGCACACGCTTGGGGTACCCAGTGAAAGTGTCACGTGGCCGGGATACTCAGATTGTCGTATCTGGGGAATCGCCGACTAGGGTCGTGACAATCAGGACCAGGGCTACCTACTGGCTGAAGATAGGTAAGTATCAGTATGTATGGGCTTTGGATGTATTAAAGTTTTATTTTAAGTGTGTGTCAGTGTGTTTTATTTTACTATTTTTAATACTGTGGAACTACAAGTGCCAGCGGGCCCTTTAATGCCCTGCAGGCTGGGACTTGTGGTTCTCCAAGTCCCAGCTTGCGGGGGAGGCTTGCTGGAACTCATAGTTCCCCAGTATTAGACAATAGTTTATTCTTTTTTTTTACACTTTAATCAGCCCGGTGACCACAGCCCAGGGTCACCGGGGACAGCGCCAGGCTTCAGCCTGGTCAGGTAAGTCCTGGAGGGGGGGGACCCCTTCATTGGGGGGGGTCCCCACTCCCCCAGGGCCCCTGGCCAGGCTGACTGGTCAGTAGGGTGATGTTTTGGCCGCGGGACCTTATATCATAAGTGTCCCCCGGCTGTGGCATTACCCTGCTGGCTGGTTTGGCCTGGTTCTTAAAATAGGGGGGACCCCTAGTCATTTTGTCCCCCGTATTTTGGGAACCAGCACCGGATCTGGAGCCTGGGGCTGGTTGTTAAAAATCGGGGAACCCCTATTTGTCGGGTTCCCTGATTTTTAATTACCGGCCCCGGCTCTTTCAGTCTGGTGCTGGTTACAGCTGTGGGGGGGACCCCACGCCGTTTTTTTTTTTTTTAATTTATTTCATTTTTCTATTTTTTTTTACACTAAAGCCTGCACGGATCTGACTGATCCATGCAGGCTTAAAGCAAATACGACAGGAACATCAAGGTGTATTTTCCTGTCGTATTTGCGTGCCTGTTTTACACCAATTAGCAGCCATATTATCAATACGGCTGCTTAGTACATCAGGAACCACCATTATTTTGAATGGTGATTCCTGTCGTATTCTATCGATGGTGTAGACATTCGTATTTGTAAATACAAATACGAATGTTCCATCTTTAGGAATACGAATTGTTGTATTTTCGGGACTGTAAATTCCGAAAATACAAATGTGTAAAAAATAGGTGTATTTCTACAAATACACCTATTTTTTACGAATTCATATTGGTAAATTTCCCCCATAGTCCCTGTGATTTTTCCTGATTTATGGAAAAACCGGACACTGCTCTGTATTCCTCTATTTTGCTTAGGACAGGGCGGAGAGTAATTTCGGGGTGTGCAATAGATAAAAGTAAGTCATCCGCAAAGGCGATAGCTTTGATTTCATGTGGGCCCATTTGAAGTCCTTTGAACGTGGGCCATGATTGTAGGAGTCGAAGGAGAGGGTCTAATGCTATGTTAAATAAGAGCGGGGAGAGGGGGCACCCCTGGCGCGTCCCTCTGTAAATCATTATGGGGTGGCCCCTCTCCCCGTTGATGTGCTGGGAGAAGTGTATAGGTATTTGAACAGTTTTATAAAGCTAGTTCCAAAGGCACGTATTGATAAGATTTTTAGAAGATGTGACCAGGAAACGGAGTCAAATGCTTTCTCAGCGTCGAGGCTGAGGAGCATTGATGGTGGGGCTGTTTTGTCTAAGGAGGTTTTCATTACTGCGGCCAGAGCCGTGCGAACCCCCTTTACCTAATATCTGTCGCGCGTGAAGCCTAATTGGTTAGGAGTTAATATAGTAGGTAGGAGGAGGCGTAAACGATTTGCCATAATTTTGGATAATATTTCTAGATCTTGGTTAAGAAGGGTGATTGGTCTGTAAGAAGTTACTAATTCTGGGTCCTCTGGGTTTCGGAAGGAGTATTGTGTGGGATTCCGTGAATCCTTGAAATGGGATTTGTTGACGATGGATCTTTCTAAACAAAAGTTTTAGTATAGGGACTATGTGTGGTTTTAAAATTTTATAGTACTCCAGCGTAAAGCCGTCCGGGCCTGGGGATTTTCCATTGGGGAGTTGTGAGATCACGGATGAGACCTCACTTTCGTCTATGTCTCTATCAAGGTGTGTTCGTTGATCTTCCATGAGCCTGGGTAGTTTAGCCTGTTCTAGAAGCCTATCATGGAGGTGGTCGTCTGTAGTAGGTGCCGTGTAGAGGGTGCTAAAAGAGGAGTGAAATTTGGAAAGGATGGCTGTCGTCGTGTGTTCCCTGTGTGTTGTGACAGGGTCTCTGATGAGTTTAATGTGGTGTCTGCTCTTGAGCCCCCTGGTCATATTGGCCAAAAGGCGGCCGGCCTTGTTACCCGACCTGTAATAGCGGTTGGGCGCAAAGCCTACCTGTCGCTTTGCGTCCGCTAGCAGGAAGCTTTCCATAAGTTGGCTTTTCTGTTTATGATCTAGGAAGGTGGTATCAGAGGGTTGTCCCACATAAGTTTTGTAGGCCTCTGAAACAGAATTATGTAGGGAGTCATATTTTTCTCTCTGTTCCCTACGTTTTTTGGATTGGTAGGCTAATATTTGGCCCCTAAGGACAGCTTTAGAGGTAGCCCAGAATAAAGCTGGGTCGTCCCAATGTTCAAGATTGTCATCTGTATATTCATGCCACTTGTTGTGCAAAAGATGGGTGAACTGTTCTGATTTAGATAGCGAAGAGGGAAACCTCCAAAACCTTGTGGTGGTCTCAGGGTTCGGTTTCTGAAGTGTTACTGAGATAGGGGTGTGGTCTGAGATTAAGATATCATGTATATCTACTGCGAGAACACCAGTGAGCAGTGAGCTTGAGAGAAGTAGTCGATTCGAGAAAATGAGTGATGGACATGGGAGTGAAAAGTGTATGTCTTGTCGTTAGGGTTTAGGATTCTCCATGCGTCGTTTAAGTTGTGCATGGTTTGGAGGAGGTGTATTCCCTTGTCCCCAGTGGAGGGGTGAGGTGTGAGTTGGGATGGCCTATCCAAAGAGGAGTCAGCCACACAATTAGTCCCCCCTACGATTAGGTTGTGGTGTGTGCGCTGTAGTAATAAATTTGAGAGGGCCTGGTAAAAAGCATAATTTGGGGGAGGCGGGGCATACAAGTTTAAAAGTGTATAAGGTGTATCTTGTATAAGCATATCTATTAGCAGAAACCTTCATCCTTCAGGGTGTCTGTTATTTTGTATTGTAGGCGTTTGTGGAAAAGGATAGCCACCCCCAGTCTCTTTGAGCTGTAAGGAGCCGAGACACATTCTCTGACCCAAGCATCCCTTAAAGTGGTGCCCTGGGAAAGCGTCCAGTGCGTCTCCTGTAGGAATACTATGTCTGGGGAGAGGCACTTCAGGTGGGTGGAAATCCTTTTACGTTTGACAGGTGAGTTCAGGCCATGTGCTTTCCATGAGACTACAATTAATTTGTCATTTGTAATAGTGGTGGGGATGTCACCCTGTCGCTGGGCCATCATCCTATTCCTTGTTTTGGCTTCAACTTAACAATGATTGAGATAGACATTGTACCTGGTTCCCCAGCCCAGCCTCCAGGGAACCCGTCAAAGAACAATATTATTATCCTCCAACCGAGTCCACCAATTGAAACATACGACAGTGCAAGTAGCAATAAACATTCGAATAGCAAACGATAAAGTTCTTTGCAATTGCTCCAATCCTTATCATTTTCAACATTTTCCAACAAGAAAAACAATAAACCTGAGGCCTCTGGCACACAGGTAATTGGACTAAAAGCTATGAATATAGAAGTACATATACACCACTGTACTTGTGATCTAGGTTTGTAAAGGGCAAACAGGATTAAAAGTGTCAAACCAAAGAGAAAGTGAAGGTAAAGGTAATGGGGGGGGGGGTGTATATATATATATATATATTTTTTTTTTTGAGATACGCGTATCTCTCTTTTGTAAAGGAGTCTGCATTTAAGGTTGGCCGTGGTCAGCCTGGGGTGGAGACCTAGGGGGAGAGTTTTCAGCAAGTGTTAGCGAGGACATGAAGGATCTTGCTGAGCGAGGGTCCTCAAAAAGGTGGACCGTGCCACTGATGGTAACTTTCAATTTAGCAGGGATCAGTAAGGTAAATTGATAATGGCGGTCAAAGAGCATTTTACAAATTGGGGAGAATTCCCTAAGTTTCTGGGAAACCAATGCAGAGAAGTCCTGAAATATCAGAATCTTCCGGCTGTCCACCGCGGAGCACAGATTCTTTATCTCTATAGTTCAGGTACCTAGCTATGACCGGTCTAGGTTGGTCGACGGCCTGGAGCCATTCTGGACTATCTATGAGCCCTCTCTATAATAACCGTGCCCGCATTTGTAAGGCCCAAGGCATGAGTGAGATCAGATTGCAGGTAACGTATTAAGGTTTGTCCGGTAATCGATTCAGGTATGCCCAGAACTGTTCCTGTTTTCCAGGTCGTCGATTTTGTCTGAAAGCGATTTTATTGTTGCTTCATGACGGTCAACAGAGGATTGAACCCCCAGCAAGGTGTCATCTTGGTCACTGACCCTCTGTTCGAGTGATGAGATACGTTTTGAGTTCATCTCAAGTTGGGAAACCACCGAGGCTAGTGCGGTTTTGAATTCTGAAAATTGTTGCTTCATGGCCGGTTTAAGGATCAGGAGCATTTCTTGGGCTGCCTCCGTAGCTGAGGGAGCCGCCAGAGGGGTAGACGAGGTTGGGGGTTGCGAAACCAGTTGGGAAAGGCAGGGAGTGGGCGGAGGAGTGGCAGGTTTGGTGAGGGGGTTTTGGGAAGGGGTGACGGTAGGCTGTGAGGCCTTTGCCCCCTGGGATTTGCCTTTCACCATGGTTGTAGAGGGATAGGGTTCGAAGAACCTGTACATAACCTTATAGAGATCGAATTAAGTGGTGGTGAAGTGTCCACCCGATTTCAGAGAGATACGTATTACAGCAAATTCAAAACATTACAAGTCTAGTTCAGTGTGAAGTTAAGAAAAGAAGTTACCCAATTACTTATAAAGAAATAGAAAATACTGTTATGACAAAATATCACAAACTTGAAGAGAGATGTAACAGCAGTACATGGACAGTAGATAACTCACAGATCCCGCCCCGTATGGAGGGTAGGACGTGGTGGTGACAGTTTGCGGACTCGGTTGACCCCCAGTGGGCGACAAGGCCGCAACCGTATGATAGGTGCTGTGTGCGGCAGGAGTGTTGTTTTCGGGAATGCAAGGCGCTGGGGGTTCGTGGCGTGTCTGTTGAATTTAGGCCAAGGCAGGGGCGAACCTTGTTGGTCGTAGGAGGGCACGTCGTCTGTTTCACCGAGACACCAGAGTGTGGCAAACCCACAAAAATGTGAGTAAAGGTATGTGCCCCTATAGAAAACCAGGAGTAGAGGTTAGGCTTGAACACTGTCGGAGCAGGGCAAGTTGCTGGCCGGGTGTGACAGTCACAGTTAGCAGGGATGAGTTATGGGTTGCCCGTGTGGCAGTAGCCGTTTGGATGTGGGGTTACCAAACTGAAGGCGGCCTGTAGGGGTCCATAGGAGGCCTCCACATCCGCGTTTGGCCTAATTAGCGGCCTCAATGTGTGCCCAAGGGGGCAAAGGGGGCCTTATGAATAATACTGTCTTCCGCTGTGCAGATGGTTATAGTGAGGGCCGTGGGGGCGTTCCAGGCGGTGTGCCAACAACTGTCCAGGCGCCCCAGGTGGTGTGGGAAGGTCTCAGAGGGCCCAGTCAATAGGGTGTGGTCCCCAGGGGAAGCGCCCAAGGGTGGTATAGCGGAGGAGAGCGGGCCCGGGATGAGAGCAGCCAAGCCCGGGGGGATGGGATAGGGTAGTGGCTACCCAATGTGGGCAGGTGGTTATGGCAGGGGAACCACCAAGCAGCAAGTCCCTCCCGGCCCAGTGCGGGGGCCACCCCCACCCCAGAGCAGGCCCGATGCGGCAATGAAAGGTATGGGCTGCTAGGCAGCCGGTGTCAGCCCCGGTAAGAGCTAGCAAGCGTGGCGTGAGGAGGACCCGGACACAGGCCCGCTTGAGTTCAAGTACCTGCGTCTGTGTCCTCAGGGCGGGAGAGGGATCCTGCCAGCCACTGACGCCACAGAGAGTCCCAGGGACAGTCTGTTCCGCTCACTGCCTCCTCCTTGAGCCGACCGATGCACCGCTGATGGGTGTAGAACTGGAAGGCTGGGTCCCCCGCCGAGACAGGAGAGCGGCGCCCACAGCCGGCAGCAGCTGAGACGTACCCGCGTCCTCAGCGTCTCCCGGCGATTCGGCGGCGGGGTCCGTGACCCCCTCCTCCCTCAAGCCTCTCTCCCCGAGTCCCCGATCCACGGAGAGGGCAGGTGCGGGGCTGGTTTTAGGTGGTGTCGGCTAGGCCGCGACGAAAGATGGAGGCAGCGCCTTTTACTCCGATGTTGTGGAGCCGGAACCCAGCGCCGGAGGAGTGTACGGGAGCCGGTCCGACCACGGGACGCTTGCCGACACTTATGCCCAGGTGTAAAGGTAACGTGGGGGGCGTCAGGGGCCACCGAGGAAGCTGCCCGGTGCCTTTTAATCACCCACGATCTGGGAGCTCTGTTTAAAAGCGTCCTCCTCAGAGCCACGCATGCCGGAAGACCCATGACATTCCTCTTCTGCATTACAGTATAGTTTGCAGACCCTTAATAGTGACCCGGGTTATTCTATGGTTACTCTGTTTGGGTATCATACATGCTCCCCGTCAGAGCCGGCCCTAGCCTAAATGATGCCCTAGGCAAGATTTTGGCTGGTGCCCCCTAGCACCGCCACTAGTTCCGCCTCTGACCTTGCTCCCCTTTCCCAGCACCATCAACCCTTATCATAGCATTCATCATTTTGGTGCTCCTACCCGCAATATTTTAAATAGAAACAGCGCACACATTCGGTGAGCAGCCCAAACAGGGGTGTGTTCTTGCTGGGAAGGGGCATGGCCACACAATAGTACCCCCAATTCAAATTATGCCACACAGTAGTGCAACTTTATTCACATTATATCATGCAATGGTGTCCCTTATTCACGTTACATCACACAGTAGTACCACTTTACCTTATATACATTACTCCTCACATTATTCACATTATTCAAAAAATCCTGAGAAAATATTGTATTTTAAGCACCTCCATGGCCACACTGCAACCCAGCACAAAGCAGTGTGTGCTGGGCAGAGGAGAAGAGCTGCACTGCTGCTGTACCCCCTACCCCTTTCTCTCGGCTCACATGATAATACCACACAGTAATGCCCCTTACACATGACACACATTATTAATGTCCTTATAACCATAATGCCCCTTAAACATTATGCCAACCTTTATTAATGCCCTTCATACATCTAATGACACACATAATGCCCCTTACACATATGTTGCACATTATTAATGCCCTTATACACATGACACACATAATGCCCATTACACATATGTTGCACATTATTAATGCCCTTATACACATGACACACATAATGCATGTTACACATATGTCGCAAATGATTAATGCATTTATACATGACACACACAATGCCCCTTACACATTTGCCGAACACTATTGCACAACCAACCCACCCGCAGACAGCACTCGGACAGCCACTAACACTGTGACTTCTGCCTCTGCTTGGATACAGATGTTTCCTCATACATCTTGCCTCAATAGGCCATGCAGCTCCTGGCCAGTTCTGCTAACGTTGGGTGCCTTTTTTGCTGAAAATGTATCTTATTTGCATTGTTATGACCAGCACATACAAAATGTGATTAAAATGATATGCGGCATGCCTATATTCGGAATGGGATCATTCGTCAGACTGCATTTAGGTCTACAGTCATTAGGTCGACCCCACTAGGTCGACTGGCAGGAAGGTCGACCTGACTTAAGGTCGACATGGGCCAAGGTCGACATGGCTTAAGGTCGAATTTGCATAAAGGTCGACATGAGGAAGGTCGACTGGTCATAAGGTCGACATGGGTTTTTCACTGTTTTTTGATCCGAATGTCGACACAGTCGACATGGACACAGTTGGCAATGAGAATCGGACCCTCGCATCGCTCGCTTCGCTCGCGATGCTTCGGGCACGGTGCCTCGCTGCGCTCGGCACACTATTTTATTCTCCCACCACGCCCTAGTGGATGGTAGGGCATGAAATACCACCTGTCGGCACATGTCGGCTCAAAAAACAGTGAAAAACCCATGTCGACCTTATGACCAGTCGACCTTCCTCATGTCGACCTTTATGCAAATTCGACCTTAAGTCATGTCGACCTTGGCCCATGTCGACCTTAAGTCAGGTCGACCTTCCTGCCAGTCGACCTAGTGGGGTCGACCTATTGACTGTAGACCTAAGTTCATTCTAATAGATGACCGCATCCCCTATATTCTGTGTGCGACTGTGGCTGTACCTGCATACGGAATGCTATGTAACAGTGATTCCATGAATACACTATTTCATACAGCCTCACTCACACACCGAATATAGGCATGCTGCATATCATTTTAATCAGCAGAAGCTGCTGATGCCCCTAGGCATTCCAAATGCCCTAGGCAATTGCCTAGTTTGCCTATGCCTAAGGCCGGCTCTGCTCCCTGTGTTCATAGATTGCTCTAACTCCATTACTATTCTGGGCTTGCTAAATGTGGGGTTCTATTCCCTGTGATTGGTGCATTCACAGTAAGGAGTAGGTTTCTTTTATCCACTGGCCCTTCCTCTTGCCTTGCCTAGCCTCCAACCATTTCCTTGTCATTAAGAAAATCTGGGGGCATCTGAGTACTGGGAGGACCTAATTCTTCTAGGAAAGGGGGATGCTATAGGTCGGAGAAGAGTTTGGGTGCAGGAGACTGGAGGGTAGCTAGGCAAGTGCAACCATGTCACCTGGAGCTCCAATCATAACACTGTTCCTGAGAGACAGGGGGTGAGATTTAATAGGATGAGAGATTCAGAAAGTGAGAGATTTTGTGAGAAATCTCCAGGTTTTTTTAAAGCGGCAATCATTTACACGCCAAAATCAGTTTGATTTTGCTGTGTAAATGATTGCCGCTTTAAAAAAACTGGAGATTTCTCACAAAATCTCTCACTTTCTGAATCTCTCATCCTATTAAATCTCACCCCTTAGCTCTAGGACAAAAAGGAAGCAACTTAAAAGCTCAATGGAATCTAGCCATGAGACAAAACATTGATCCAGTATAGTTCATCAGTAAATTTGAATTATATCATCTGTTTTAAATAATCTAGTACTGTATTTGTATCATTATATGTAGTCTTAATTATACATTAATGATGTTTTCATTCACAAGCATTTAATACACTTATTTGATCAAATGAAATCATAAATGTCAATGTTGCCAATGTGCATTCTACTTATCTACAACATACATTATTTACTGTAAGTGGGATATAATCAGGATAAGGTCAGGAATTTTTACCATGCGGTCTGTCAAAGACAAGAGTTCTTCTTCCTCTTTCTTACGATTTTCAAAGTGGGCTTCAATAAGTGTCTGAAGTTCTGTTAGATCCTTTTCCATGCGCTTCCTGTGGATATCCTGTAAAAAGAGAGATTCCTCAAAAACAGTCGCAGCTAATTAAAAAAAAAATTCTACTATACATATACCTGCTTAAATAGCTGACATAAGAGATCCATCTGAAATGAAAGCAATCTCTACATACACACAACGCTTCATAGCATGAAGTTCTGCCTATCGTATGCCTTCACTAACCTTAAGCTAGGTACACACATCACGCAGCCGCTGCGGCCCTCCTCTTGAGCGGTCCGGACAGGGCTGCCATCAGGAATTTTGGGGCCCGGGACTCATTTCCAGTCCGGGCCTCACTCTCCTCACCTGACTTACCATAACCCGGCTCCTGCTCCCCCATCTCCTCTTCTGCTGAGCTGCAGCCCAGAGGGTCCGGAGCAAAGGCTTCTTCAACTCAGGATGCCAGCGGCCAATTAAAATGCAGCACAGGCTGTTGAGCCAATCAAAGCTCACCTGCAATACTGGCAGCTGCTCTGGTTGGCTGCCAGAACACAAGCTCTGATTGGCTCAAAAGCCGGTGCAGCATTTTAATTGGTCCCCAGCATCCTGGGTTGAATAAGCCTGCTTTGTTCAGCGCACTGAGCGCAGTGCAGCGGAGGCAGTCGTGGGGTTTGCGGTGGGCAAAATGAGCTGGGACAGCTGTACTCACAGCATTGGCGGCACTGGGTCCGGACACATCTGTTATCCAGACCACTCCCACAAAATGTTGCATCCCACCACCACAGCGATGCATTATCACCCTGCACTAATACTGCAAACTCCTCTGATCGCAGTTTCAGGACTTGTGAATGTTTGCTCTGGTGTGCGCGCATGCGTACAAATGCAAGTCTCTGAATTGAGCCCATAGTGCATACATACTGTGCAATCTTACAAATGATCAAACAATATATTGTGCATTGATTGGTAGCTTTGTTGTCAACCATATATCAGGTATAAAAGTAGGTAGTGCATACACACTAGACAAACACCCCATTACTATTACTACCCACATACTCGCATTCAGCCAAAGGAGAGAATAGGTGACAATGAATCACATGGTCAGTACATACTGTAGCATGTGCAGTTCTATAACATTTTGAAAATGGACTTACTTACTTAACTCTGCATAATGATCTGTATCTCATCAGTATTGAATGCATGGATGGGAGACATTGTATCAGGGCCAGCTCCATGCAAGTTTGATATCTGCAGTCCAATGAGGCACCACATACCATAAGGGCACAGCAGTAGAACTGCTGTGGCTCTAGATTGGCTGCCAGACCACATGCTCCAATTGGTCTATGACTTTACGGCACATTTGGAATGGCCACCGGCCTACTCTAGGAGGAAAAATATTTGATGGGGGAAGGGGTAACCTGAGTATTGCCATTACTCCAAGGTTATTTTCTAGATTTAAAAAAAAAAAAGTTATATTGCAGATTTTCACTTTAATGCATATTGAGAAGTACATTATGTAACGGGAAATGGTCATCTGTCAGACCAGACTTAGGTCGACAGTCATTAGGCCTAGAAGACATTAAACTAGTTGTTTTTTTGCAGCTGTCTATGAGGCAGCTTGTAAAATCAGTTCTTTAATAAAAAAAAAAAATTAATTTCAATATGACTGGGCAATACCATGAATTATCTACTCCTAAATAAAGAGAATATATAAGAAAGCAGAATAATAAATAATATATTAATGTTTACAAATCCCTATGAAGAATTACTTAACCGAAGGAACAATGCTCGTACATCAAAATCAACTTTTTCTCCATCTGGGATTTTCAGGGGCACCAGGTTTGGCATGAACAACCTATGAAGAAGATAGATATTTTATTCTTACTTACAGATTCATGTACATGACCACATCTTGATTTGTGCAACATTCACTGCATGAAAATGGCCACCCATGATGTTGGTAGATATGTCAGTTCAACATAATGATTTTCAGCACTGACTTTTCCCTATTCCACAAGTTTATGGGTGGATGCATTAATGGTAAAAATGTGGTCAAACCTCTGAAAATTGTGTTTTTCTGTGGTTTGACTGCCTTCCCCATAAGAAAAAAGTTCCCAGAAAAAGACACCTGATAGACAATGCCATTTATTGATTGTGTCAAATAAAAACAATAATCCAGGATCCAAGAGGATAAATCTGTAAATCTCAAAAAGACAGATTTTACCAGGAGAGCTCTCCTTTGCTTAAATCTACAGGTATACAATTTAAACTCGTTGAGGGTCAAATAGAGCCCTATGCTTTTGGAACACTTGTTAGAAGCAGTGTAAATGCTAATTTTCAGTCATGGTTTGGAAGCCTTCTTCTTAGTCTTGTGGTATAATGGTAGCCTATCCGAAGTTTAAGGGGCGTAGTAATTAAACCTGGGTCACTGGACCCAGGTCAGGTGATTCTCTTTCTCTTGCCAACTTAGGAAGCCCTCCCGCCCTCTCTCAATTGATTCGATTCATAGTGGGTATTGAAAGTCAGATGGGCGGAAAGTCGCTACCAGCCAGCAGTCAAAGCATTGCATAAGCGGTAATTGTGGGACACCGCCTTTTGGAAGGATGGCGAGTGTGTTCTTCCCTTGCGGGTGGCCAAATTATATTCCCATGCAGGGGCGTCCATTGCTTTGCCAGAATAAAGGGTGTTAAGTCCCGTACAATGCAGGTTATGCAGTTAGGAGGCGGTGGTGAGCCCTCCTTGAATTTGGGCTAATATCTAGTTGACTGGAGTTTGGCAGCACCTTTTTCTGCCATCCTCCACAGTTAAAACAGGTACACACAGACACACCTTTCACTCAGACACACACACACCTCTCACTCAGATGCACACACTCCTTTCACTCAGACACACACACACAGACCTCTCACTCAGATACACACACAGACCTCTCACTCAGACACACACACGGACCTCTCAGTCAGACACACACACACACAGACCTCTCACTCAGATTTACACACGGACCTCTCACTGAGACACACACACGGACCTCTCACGCAGATACACACAAAGACCTTTCAATCAGACACACACACACACGACTTTCACTCAGACACACACAGACCTCTCACTCAGACACACACGCAGATCTCTCACGCAGACACACACACACAGACCTCTCACGCAGACACACACACACACGCCTTTCACACAGACACACACACACGCCTTTCACTCAGACACACACACAGACTTCTCACTCAGACACACACACACAGACCTCTCGCGCAGACACACACACACGCCTTTCACTCAGACACACACACGGACCTCTCACGCAGACACACACATACGCCTTTCACTCAGACACACACTCTTCTTTAGCTCAGACACACACACATGCCTCTCACTCAGACACACACACACACACCTTTCACTCAGACACACACGCCTTTCACTCAGACACACACACACGCCTCTCACTCAGACACACACACCTCTTTAGCTCAGACACACACACACATACCTCTCACGCAGGCACACACACCTTTCAGGCAGACACACACACTTCTCACTCACACACACCTCTTTCACTCAGACACACACACACACCTCTCACTGAGATGCACACACCTGTTTTACTAAAAAAACACACACACACACACACACTCCTATTTCAACTAAATAAACACAACTTTTCCTAGGAAAAACATATAAAATCATTGTGTCCCCCAACCACCAGTCAGTGGCTACCTGTGTGTGGCTATATTCCCCCACACGCAGTGCAGGAGAGTGCTTCTACTGCCAGCTACGTACAGCCTGGGAGGAGCTGGGTGCAGCAGCTCCCCCTAGTGTCAGTCGGCTGCCAGCTCAGTCTCTGTGTGAGAAGAGAAGGCAGCTTCCGTGCCTCAGCTCCTCCGTCGGCTGATGTACAACTGCAGGTATGAATCGGCAGACAGCAGGAGACAATGGAGAAGCGCCCCCATAAGACCAAAAACCCGGCAGCAGCTGACTCCATTGCCTCCTGCAGTTCCGCCACAGATACTGCCGTTAAAGTCTAGTGATACTGCTGCATAAGTCCATTGCAGTAATACTGCCTTTAAAGATTATGGAGAACCAAAATTTGGAGGATAAACTAGTTAAAGAACAAGAACCACTTTCTCCTAGTGCTGAAGCTGCTGCCACTAGTCATGATGACATAGAACATGAAATGCCATCAATGTTGTCTGCCAAGGCTGATGCCCAATGTCTTCATAGATGGCATGTCAAATTCAAAATGCCAAGATCCAGTAACTTGAAGAAAAAAAAATGTAAATCATGTGAGAAGAAACGTAAGCTTGCCAATATGCCATTTACGACACGGAGGGGCAGGGAATGGCTAAGGCCCTGGCCTATGTTCATCATAAAAAGTGGTTCAGCTTCACACTGCGATCTATGCCCTCCTTCTCCCCCCGCTAGAAAAATGAAGACAGATTAAGCTGTCATCAAAAACACAGCAAACAACTATGCCTTCTAAGGACATGGTATCACAAATCCCCAAGGAAAGTCCAAGGGTGTTGGTGGTTGCGATGCCTGACCTTTCCATCACTGTACGGGAAGAGGTGGCTCCTTCCAAAATTTGCATGACCACTGCATAGGTTGGAAGGATTACCCACAGTGCAATTCCTCACTATGAGATTGAAGTTGTCAATGTTGTACACCAGGAGGAGGATATTGATGTCGCTGGCGCTGAGGAGGAAGATGAGGAGGAGGATGCTGCTGATGGTGATGTGGTTTGCTTAAATGAGGCACCAGGCAAGACAGTTGTTGTCCATGGGATGCAAAGGGCCATCAGCATGCCTGGACAGAAGACTAAAGAAAACACCTCATTGGTCTGGAATTATTTTTATTCAGATCCAGACAACAATTGTCTCACCATATGTAGCTTATGTAAAGCTGCAATAAACAGGGGTATGGCCATTTGCCATAAGGACATCCTCTCTTATGCATCACCTGAAGTTCATTCATAAGTCACTGTTTATTTCAGAAACTGTTGCTAGGACCATAAGCAGTTTAGGGACACCTAAATCCCTTGATCCTGTTGTATTCAAGCACCTTAAAACCACACCAGCAAGTCATTCCTCGCCAATTTCCTACTCGATCCGGATCAGTGGTAGTTCTGCAGGCATAACTGACTTCTCTTCTATCTGGGATTCCTCCAGAGGATGTTTCGAACGAGAAGAAGAAAAAGAGACTGCTTTAGGGGGAACGCACTGAAAGAATAGAGTCATAAAATATAGCTTTTAATTCTTTATTATTAATAATCCCACAATGAATTTATTTGGGAATGCAGCGAAAAAATAGAGGTTAAAATTAGGACATACAAACATATACACACTATGTGCTCAAAGATAAGAAATATGTGTCTTTAAAATTACACTTGAATCCTATCCGAAAATAGCCTGTTAAATTTTAGCCAGTGATGTAGTGTTATACACGGAGAGTTATACCCTTATTGAATAGGTTCTTGGCTACTCTTAATGTGAGAAAATTTCTTATGCTTTCACTTGTATAGACCACCCATTAATGATTTCATCATTTTACACAGAAAATTGAATCACAGAGATATTGGTTAGAGGGAAACTGTTCTCTCTTACACCTTTATTGGTGGACAGAAACTTGGTGCCACCTACTGGTGGTTAACCATAACAGTTCTCAGTATGGTACTTAAATGTGATCGTCTCAATACTTATCCTTTGGTGCCACCTACTGGTGGTTGACCAAAATAAGTAAGATTTTACTCAGACTCAGTTTTTTTCTATAATAGTCTGCTGGTTTTATTGGGGGTCACAAGGAAAGAGTACAAGAGGAGATTTTATTATTATGTCTCATTTAACATGTTTTTATAGCACAAAAAAACAAAATTCAAAGAGTTTTTAGACAGTATAAATTCCACAGTGTCTTGGGTTTCTTGGAAAGTGTTTAGAGCGCCCAGGTAGGTATACTATGCTATGAAGTGGGATTTAAATTATCCCCTATTTCATCAAGGCAATAGCCCAAACACACCTGTAAGGTGGTTTCTACCTGCTTCACCTCTGGTGTTATTTATCAGCACCTGGGTGGACTAGTGGCGCCCTAATACACTAACATCACAATATTAACATTTTAGGCTAACAGGCATATCAGATAGTAGGTGTTTAGCCAACGCAAGCGTTTCGCTGACTTTCAGCTTTTTCAAGGCCAACCTGTTTGTCCCAGCTGATCGATATTTATCTATATCTCCCACCAATGCAGAGCCTGTGTTGGTATCACATGCATGCGTGATCCAATCGCAGCTCTGCATCTTGTATGCAGTGGCCCTCCTTCTTAGTATGACATATATGCTGTCCCCGCTCCCCCATCAGACCACGTGATCGGGTATCTGCGTCACGTGGTCGGCGTCCCGTACCAGGTGATCCGCGTCCCGCACCACGTGGTCTGTGTGATCGGTGACGTTTCATGATTATCCGGCGTCTTACTGACGTCCGCGTCATTTGTACAGTCACACGACCTCACATGTGATCTTCTTGCGACCAATCATGTTGGTCGTGGCTCCGTACCCGGAAGTTGGTCCATAAATTTATCTGTAGCCCCAGCCCTGGAACCGGCATGAAGTATAATGTACTGTGTAAATGTGGTTATTAAACCTTTGATATTTATCAACGACATTTGTACATTAGTCCCTTCTGTCCGCAATATCAGAATTAGTCTCCAAATGGATTTCACATAATGGTCCCTCAATAAACTGTGACTGTATTGGGGATTGATCTTATCAATTATCCATAGCTCTTCATTAAGAATATATTGAATTGCCTAAACAGTGCGATAAACATAATAAAATAATAATAAAAATAGTTTTCATGATGTGGTGTGAGTCTAGTGACAAATAAATGAATAAATAGTGCTCTGTGTGTGACATGTGATACATGTGCGATATGTGTGTATATGTATACAGTAATAAATAACTGTAAAGTATTAAAAGGTGATGGTTTGGAAGGGAGGGAAGGTATTAGTGACAACAAAAACCACTGCAAGGTGATGAACACTGTATTACAAAATTATGTGATAGTGTGTGTGCCAAGGGGGAAGATGAAGGGGGAAACACAAGATGTGAATTAGTGTTAATTTAGTGAGTATTGAAATATTATTCCTTAGTGTGAAGATGTGACCTTTCATAAACGAAATAGACTGTTAACCCCATTGTAGTGTGGGTTCAGTCCCATTATCATAATTGATCTTAAAAATCATAATGACTCCCTATTGGGCCAGATTGCGATGCAATTAGTGTCGTGTAAAGTAACATTTATTTATTTTCATGAAAATCTCAGAAGAGCAGGATTTTCTTATTCAATTTGCAGAGGACATTGAGACCCCATAAAAAAGAAGGGGGGAAAAAGGGAAGGAGTGAAAGAGGGGAGGGGAAAAAGGACAGAAAGGCAAGGGGGTGAGAGGAAAAGAGAGGATTTTATAGGAGGTATATACGATTATCTAAAAAAATAAGAAAGGAGGGGGGAGATAAAGGGACAAAGGAGTTTTCCATTAGATTAGCAAATATATTAATTGCATTAATGATCTTTTATCGTCTTTTTCCTTTACAGGGTTTCCGGGGTTCGGGGCTCAGGGCCTGCCACTCGACGGTAAGTATATTATATTTATTATGTAGATATGGTAGAGAGTATGTGGGGTGGGTTTTCTTGCATTCGTTGTATGTATTGTCTTTGGAGGGTTTAAGTTGTTTGTACTTCTTTTATTGGTGAAATGTAGGAGGAATAAAGATAGAACAGATTGATACTGGTATAATCTATCATGTCTCAGATCGTCTCATCTGATGAGACGATCTGAGACATGATAGATTATACCAGTATCAATCTGTTCTATCTTTATTCCTCCTACATTTCACCAATAAAAGAAGAACAAACAACTTAAACCCTCCAAAGACAATACATACAACGAATGCAAGAAAACCCACCCCACATACTCTCTACCATATCTACATAATAAATATAATATACTTACCGTCGAGTGGCAGGCCCTGAGCCCCGAACCCCGGAAACCCTGTAAAGGAAAAAGACGATAAAAGATCATTAATGCAATTAATATATTTGCTAATCTAATGGAAAACTCCTTTGTCCCTTTATCTCCCCCCTCCTTTCTTATTTTTTTAGATAATCGTATATACCCCCTATAAAATCCTCTCTTTTCCTCTCACCCCTTGCCTTTCTGTCCTTTTTCCCCTCCCCTCTTTCACTCCTTCCATTTTTCCCCCCTTCTTTTTTATGGGGTCTCAATGTCCTCTGCAAATTGAATAAGAAAATCCTGCTCTTCTGAGATTTTCATGAAAATAAATAAATGTTACTTTACACGACACTAATTGCATTGCAATCTGGCCCAATAGGGAGTCATTATGATTTTTAAGATCAATTATGATAATGGGACTGAACCCACACTACAATGGGGTTAACAGTCTATTTCGTTTATGAAAGGTCACACCTTCACACTAAGGAATAATATTTCAATACTCACTAAATTAACACTAATTCACATCTTGTGTTTCCCCCTTCATCTTCCTCCTTGGCACACACACTATCACATAATTTTGTAATACAGTGTTCATCACCTTGCAGTGGTTTTTGTTGTCACTAATACCTTCCCTCCCTTCCAAACCATCACCTTTTAATACTTTACAGTTATTTATTACTGTATACATATACACACATATCGCACATGTATCACATGTCACACACAGAGCACTATTTATTCATTTATTTGTCACTAGACTCACACCACATCATGAAAACTATTTTTATTATTATTTTATTATGTTTATTGCACTGTTTAGGCAATTCAATATATTCTTAATGAAGAGCTATGGATAATCGATAAGATCAATCCCCAATACAGTCACAGTTTATTGAGGGACCATTATGTGAAATCCATTTGGAGACTAATTCTGATATTGCGGACAGAAGGGACTAATGTACAAATGTCGTTGATAAATATCAAAGGTTTAATAACCATATTTACACAGTACATTATACTTCATGCCGGTTCCAGGGCTGGGGCTACAGATAAATTTATGGACCAACTTCCGGGTACGGAGCCACGACCAATATGATTGGTCGCAAGAAGATCACATGTGAGATCGTGTGACTGTATACATGACGCGGACGTCAGTAAGACGCCGGATAATCATGAAACGTCACCGATCACACAGACCACGTGGTGCGGGACGCGGATCACCTGGTACGGGACGCCGACCACATGACGCAGATACCCGATCACGTGATCTGATGGGGGAGCGGGGACAGCATATACGTCATACTAAGAAGGAGGGCCACTGATATAGATGCAGAGCTGCGATTGGATCACGCATGCATGTGATACCAACGCAGGCTCTGCATTGGTGGGAGATATAGATAAATATCGATCAGCTGGGACAAACAGGTTGGCCTTGAAAAAGCTGAAAGTCAGCGAAACGCTTGCGTTGGCTAAACACCTACTATCTGATATGCCTGTTAGCCTAAAATGTTAATATTGTGATGTTAGTGTATTAGGGCGCCACTAGTCCACCCAGGTGCTGATAAATAACACCAGAGGTGAAGCAGGTAGAAACCACCTTACAGGTGTGTTTGGGCTATTGCCTTGATGAAATAGGGGATAATTTAAATCCCACTTCATAGCATAGTATACCTACCTGGGCGCTCTAAACACTTTCCAAGAAACCCAAGACACTGTGGAATTTATACTGTCTAAAAACTCTTTGAATTTTGGTTTTTGTGCTATAAAAACATGTTAAATGAGACATAATAATAAAATCTCCTCTTGTACTCTTTCCTTGTGACCCCCAATAAAACCAGCAGACTATTATAGAAAAAAACTGAGTCTGAGTAAAATCTTACTTATTTTGGTCAACCACCAGTAGGTGGCACCAAAGGATAAGTATTGAGACGATCACATTTAAGTACCATACTGAGAACTGTTATGGTTAACCACCAGTAGGTGGCACCAAGTTTCTGTCCACCAATAAAGGTGTAAGACAGAGAACAGTTTCCCTCTAACCAATATCTCTGTGATTCAATTTTCTGTGTAAAATGATGAAATCATTAATGGGTGGTCTATACAAGTGAAAGCATAAGAAATTTTCTCACATTAAGAGTAGCCAAGAACCTATTCAATAAGGGTATAACTCTCCGTGTATAACACTACATCACTGGCTAAAATTTAACAGGCTATTTTCGGATAGGATTCAAGTGTAATTTTAAAGACACATATTTCTTATCTTTGAGCACATAGTGTGTATATGTTTGTATGTCCTAATTTTAACCTCTATTTTTTCGCTGCATTCCCAAATAAATTCATTGTGGGATTATTAATAATAAAGAATTAAAAGCTATATTTTATGACTCTATTCTTTCAGTGCGTTCCCCCTAAAGCAGTCTCTTTTTCTTCTTCTCGTTCGAAACATTGTAAGCCTGACTGCTGGGAAATGCACCCCCTCTTACTTATATACGAAAATTGGGGTGTTTTCTCTGAAAAATCTGTAAAATATTTGGTGTGCAGGCGTGCAAACTAGCTTCCTAGTGGAGCCACAATATTCCTCCAGAGGATCCTGCAGCGCTATGCCTACTGCTGTTGCTGCTGGGAGTCATCATTATCCCAGAGGGGAAGTCAGAACACCGCTACAACATTCAATAAGCAATTGACTGTACAACAGTCATTTGCAAGGAAGACAAAGTACGACAGCGGTCCTCCAGATAACTACAGCCTTGACAGCTATGTTGGTGTTAGAAGTGTGTCCAGTATCCACCAACCATGGAGTGAGATTTAGACAATTGATGGAGGTACAGATGGGTCTTTTCCCATCTTTGCAGGGGATGGCGCTGGCGTCGCCAGCCGCCATCCCCCGCCAGCGCCATGGCGATCGTGAGAAGGGGACGCGCGCGCACGAGAGGCGCGCGCATCCCCTTCCTACGGCGCTTCCATACGTTTCCCCGGGTCCCCGCCGGCTTGCCGGCGGTAACCCGGGGTCCCCGCCGACTGCCCGCACCCCCCACTAACCCCCCCTAACCCTGTCCGTCTCCCTGAGGCGGAGACGGACAGGGTTTCCGTCACGCTAGCGACGGAGACTGAGACGCGCGTGCGCGTGAGACGCACGCGCGTCTCAGTTTTCTCGCTGGCGAGGCTGCTGGCGGGTCGCCAGCGCGTACGTTCTGGCGACCCGCCAGCAAGGATGTAAAGCATGACATACTGTATTGTGTCCCCGGTACCAAATCCCATCTAGATTCCACTTCACTAGGCAAGCTATACTCGGTGCCCTGAAAAATGCGGTTGTACCCACGGACTTGGAAGAGATGATATGCTTCTTTTCTCGTGGGGGCCCAAACAAACCAATCATTTCCTATATCCCTATAGATTGTAAGCTTGCAGCAGTCTGTCTGTTACCCATTTTGTTTTATCACTGTCTACTATTGTAAAGCACAACGGAATCTGCTGCGCTATATAAGAAACTGTAAATAAATAAATAATAAATAAATTTCAGCCAGAGTCACGTGGCAGACCTTGTCATTGAAATGATTGGTTTGTTAAAGACATTGTGCATGTCCGATTTACGCACAATAAGGGTGGGTGGGTGGTCCCAAGGACAGTTCCATCTTCCACCTCTTTTTTTATGTTTTTTTTTTTTTTAATACAGATCGAAACACGGAAGGATGGTGTTTTGGAACAGATCCAGTTCCAAAACAAGTACGGAGATACAGACCCGAAACACGAAACACTAAAAGTGGGCGATGCACATCCCTAGTAAGTATGTCACAATGAGATAATGGGCATCTTAATAAATGCCGCTGAATGTGTGTTTACATCCTGCAGTTCCTCCTCCCGAATACTGCTAGGTGCCGCTGGGCGGCCAATAGCGGTATTCGGGAGGAGAAGTCGCAGGATGTAAAAAAAAATCCACTGGCTTCTCATCAGTTCGTTCTGGGTGTCGGGACACTCATTTTGTTGTTTTGCCAAGACCGTGGATGCCTACATGGACCCAAGAGGACATGATATATGCCAAAGGACCCTAATAAATATTGTTTTCTTCCACAGGTACCCATATTGGATTTCTTCAGGACCATCGGATGGTCATACAATTAGCAGCTGTAGCCTGCTAATTACCAGCAATTAGCGGTCGTATATTACATACGCCGCTTAGTAAATTAGGATGGTCATAAAATTAGCGGCTGTATCCTGCTAATTATCAGCAATTAGCGGTCGTATATTATATACGGCTGCTTGATTTCTCTAACTTCATTACAACTCGAGATTTACTTTGTTTTAGCACCACTGCTTATCGATGTGTTATAAACCATTGGTCAAAGGAAAATAATTTTTTCCAACCTTGGGAATCTTGTGTCCTATATAAAGTTAGAACTAAATAGTGCAAAAACTAGCAAAGGAAATTTTTTTTTTTATATCTACAGTATATAGTGTATAATATTTATTTAGTTATATATACTCAATTTTATGTGTTTCGTTTTTTGCTTTATCACTGTAAATCTTGTGAAGTTCCCAAAAATTCCAAAAAAGTAGAATTTTAAAAATAAGTGTTAATATATTGCACTCTTACAAATGTGTACTTATTGTGAATATTAATAAACAAATTTATATTTCAACGTGTAGGTTTATTTTTATTACCCAAGGCGGCATTTCTACCCTCACTGACCAGTGGAAAACAGCTTAGTCCATCTGTGCCAGATTTTATGATGTTTATGCAGCGTATTTCGACTAATGTGAAGAGATCTTTCATGTTTCGAGGTATATGTGACTAGCGCTTTCCAGCAGGCAAATTTCGGCCCATTTTTCGCCATCCAACTCCTGGCAATTATTACTTTTGCCAGGGCACATAAGTTAATAACATATTGCCTGTCGCCAGATTCCAGCTGGCGTAGGTCGAATGTATTAAGCAGACAATTTTTTGCAGACAGTACCGTCCCGGGGATGCCTGAGTCTACTAGTGCTTGGATAACCTGCGCCCAGAATGACTTTACCTTTTGGCACTGCCACAAGAGGTGGAAGAAGGTGCCTGTCTGCTGATTACACTTAGGGCATAGTGTAGATGTCCTGCCGTTAAATTTCACCATTCGAGTTGTGGATAGATATACTCTATGTAGTATATAATATTGGACCTGCTGCACCCTAAGAGCATTTGTAGCGTGTATTGTATTGGATACCGCACAGGCCCCAGATCCTGCTCCCACTTTTGCCTCAAGGCTTCCATACTGACTTTCCCCTTATCTCGATTGAGTCGTTTATAGATCCTACTAACCAGCTTTTTTGGCCCGCCTGCATTTATCATGATTTTAATCGGGGATCCTAGTAAACTCGGGGGACCCGTCGGGAACTGGGCGGTGATTGCTGATTTCAACTGAAGATATCTATATAGATAGGATTTAGGGAGATCGAATTCCGACTTCAGTTCGGCAAACGTTTTTAAGCGGCGGGCATGGTATAGTTGGCCTAAAGTTGTTATAGAGTATCGGTCCCATACTTCATGAACTTGAATTGTTCTCAATTCCTTAAGTATCAGGGGACTATCTATTGGGAGTTAAGGATCAATAGTTTGTGTATTCACCATACCGTCCACCTCCTGCCAGATTTTTATAGCTTGCTTAACCAGTGGTGGCTCTGATGCCAGGATATGTGATTGAAGTATTCGATTTTTGGGGGGACAGTTTGGTGAAGCCACTGCAACTACTGCCCGTGCCAGGTCACTGTCTTCAGTGTCCACCATCCAAGAGCGTAGCTGGGCCAATTGGGCGGTTAAATAATATAAACGAAAGTCGGGGAGTCCCAAACCTCCTTTCCCCCTATCTATTGTCAGCATCGTCAACTGTACCTTTGGGTGAGTGTTATGCCAAATAAATGACGACAGTTTGCTATTGAGTGTCCTAAATAACTTTTTAGGGAGGCATACTGGAGCTTGTTGAACCAGATATAACCGTTGCGGGAGCAGAACCATTTTGATCAGATTGATCCTACCCGTTACTGACGGGCAATTTATTCCATGTCTTAAGTTTTGCTTCCAATTTGTTCAGCAGTGGGTGAATATTATGCTGTATATAATCCCCTGAATTACGTGAGATCTGGACCCCCAGGTATTTAAACCTGGCTGTCCAGGCCAGCGGGATCGGAGGGGGCAGTTCCATAACCGGCGTAGTGCCCAGATATAAAATATGTGACTTTCCCCAGTTTATTTTTAGGCTGGAGAGCCCACCAAAGTCGGAGATCACTTGTATGGCCAAGGGGAGAGACTCCCGGTAGTCAAAGAGATATATTAGTACATCGTCCGCATATAAGGAGACCACGTCTGTGCCCTGGGCCATTTGCAGTACACGGATACCAATATGAGATCTCAGCTTACAGGCAAGGGGTTCAATAGCAAGTGAAAATAAGAGGGGAGAAAGGGGGCACCCCTGTCTAGTACCTCTATTAAGCCTGAATGCAGGCGATGTGAAACTGTTCAGTGAGACCCTGGCTGTGGGATGCTTATATAATAGCTGTACCCACTTAATGAAATTCTCTCCTAGCCCAAAGGCCTTTAGGGTGACCCAAAGATATGACCATTCTATCACGTCAAATGCTTTAGTAGCATCTAACGATACTACAGCTGGTTGACTTTCCGCTTCTAGGGGCATTTGTAAATGAGTATATAGTCTACGTAAGTTAACCGATGTTGATTTGTCAGGCATAAAACCTGCCTGATTAGGATGGATTATTTTAGATATATGTTTCTTTAATCTGTTAGCCAATATTTTTGCGAGAATTTTTGCCTCGTTTGACAGCATGGAGATAGGTCGATAGGAGTCTAAACTATTTGCGTTCTTACCGTTTTAAAATCATTATAATCCTTGCTTCTACCATCGACGGGGGATCTCCCCCTCCTGGAAGCATTGGGACAGGGTCGCATGGAGTTGAGGAGCAATTATTTCTATATGTTTTTTAAACACTTCTGCAGGGATCCCATCTAGCCCGGGAGCTTTCCTTCCCGGTAGCTCTTTTATAGCTTGATACACTTCATTTAGTTTTCCCAGGTCTTGGCTTTCAATTTGAGAAAGACTGGGAAAATCAACTTTATCTATCTGGAGCTTAATTTCCTCCAGAGTTAGCTGGATCTCGGAAGTATACAGCTCCTGGAAGTATTTACAGAACAGTGCCCCCATCTGGGGTGTGTCAGATACCAACTGGCCTTGGGGATCGCATATTGGGCCGATACAGGAAGGGGGGGATTCTGCTTTCGCAAGGTACGACGAGTACTGACCTGCTCTGTCCGCCGTCTGATATGCTTTGCAGGATTGGTAGCTCAGTAGTCTGGAGTTTTCGTCTTGAACGGCCTCCAGACAGTTTTTTTGGGCTTCTTGCCATTTCAGCCTTGCTGTTTCTAATTTATTTTTTATATATTCAGACTCTAACCTCAGACAGCCGTCCTCCAACTCCTGCAAACGCTGTTTCTTGGCCTTATTGATCTCTGCTATACGCTTCCTGTATACGCCGAGCATAAAGGCTTTAAAAGTGTCCCATACAATGGCAGCTTTTGTTGAACCCTGGTTAACTTCCCAGAATTCTCTCCATAATTTGACCATACTTTCATCTTGACCTAAGTAATGTAACCATGCCGGGTTAAACTTCCAGTATCCCTGACCTCTCTCCAATTCATTGGAAAATTCCATAATTGTAGGGGAGTGGTCAGAGATACCGCGTGGTTTATATTCTATGTTCCTGACCATGGATCCAAAGCAGGATACCAACGTCAAGTCAATTCTGGAGAATGTTTGATACGATGATGAGAAGCAGGAAAATTGTAAAGTTTTTAAATTACGTTCCCGCCAGATGTCCCTCCATCCCACATCTCGCACAAAGTTTGCAAAAGTGGTCCCCCCACCCATTACTGGGGTGTGGTTACCTCTCCATCTGTCCTTAGCTGGGTCAAGGATGTTATTAAAATCACCTGTGCATATCACAAATGCAGAAGTATTAATTGCTGCAAATGCAATGGCTTTGACCAAAACTTCGTACGAGAAGGGGGACGGTATATATACTGCCATTATTACCAAGGATAAGGAACCAATAACAAAGTCTAAAAAGACATATCTGCCACCTGGATCTATCTCCACCAAGTTACTTTTGAATGCCAGTGTTTTTCTAATGAGCATCGATACCCCTCTAGAAGACGTAGTGAAGGGAGCATGAAATGCCCAACCTACCCACCGCTGCTTGAGGGCCAGAAGTTTACTCCCTGTGAGGTGGGTTTCAGAGAGGCAGGCAATATCCACCCCATATGATTTTAGCTGGTTAAATACCAGGGAGCGTTTGATCTATTGTTTAGTTCCCTGGTGTTCCAGGCTAATAATTTAACCATCTACAGGATCCCTTTAGTGTTTTGCGTCAGGCACATAATATAATCCAAGCATTTTGTTCCGACTTTACACATCATATCTGCCTTACAAAAAGGCCAAAGCATTGTGGACACATTACAATATACATTTGAACTTTTTTCTGGTATTACTTTTTACCAAGCAGGACTCCCTCCCTCCCCCCACCCTGTATACCCATACCCCGTATACCCATACCCCGTAGGCATACCTGTTTCCCATTCCTCCCCCATAAGAAAAAAAGGGAAAAAAAGAAACAATGACAGACCCCACACTGACAAACAAAAAACAAACAAGACAAAGAGAAGGGACATCTTGCTAAGGGGGCTAGATAAATAAGGCCTAAAGGGCCACCCCTGAGCGGAGAAGGAGAAAAAGGGAGAGATCTCCCCAGCAGGTTATGTTAACTTCTTTGCATTTCTATAATAAGTACTACACGGATGCCCTCTGTCCAGAATCAGCAATTTTTGTTTCCAGCCACTGGGCTGCTTCAGAGGGATTGGAAAAAAAGAGTGTTGTATTGTTGTCCACCACCCTAAGCTTGGACGGGAATAACATAGAATACCTGAAGTTCATATCACGCAGTTTTTTCTTTATATCGCCAAATCTTGCTCTCTCCCTTTGTACTTCAAACGCGAAGTCAGGAAACACCGCAATCTTATTTCCATTATACAATAGTGGGCCGTTCGTCCGAATTGAACGTAACACAGTGTCTCTGTCCACAAAGCTTAGAAATTTTACAATGAAGGTACGCGGTGGAACTCCGGGGGGGGAGGTCTGAGGGGGACCCTATGTGCGCGCTCAGCCGCAAACTGAGCTGTAAAAGCTGTTTTACCAACTGAGTCCAACAGCCAGTTTTCAACAAATTTCTGGGGGTCTTGCCCCTCCGCATGTTCAGGTAGCCCCACAAATCTGAGGTTGTTTCGCCTCAGCCTGCCCTCCATCACTGTAATTTTAGCTTTTAATTCAGAGGATTGCTGGGTGACATTAGACAGTTTTTTGAGACACTGGGCATTAGTGTCTTCTAACGCTGATATATGTTTCTCGACCTCTTCCATACGGACAGTTATGGCTTTGAAGTCAGATTTTATGGAGAGAATTTCTGACTGCAGATCTTTAATCTGCCCAGATAGGCAGTGCTCAGAACTAGAAATCGCTTCAAGTATCTGTTGTAGACAGGGCCGTAACTAGGGGGGGGGCTGGGGGGTCACGCGCACCGGGCGCTGGAGATGGGGGGCGCTGTGAGGTCCGGTGACAGGTGTAGACGCTGTAGCGGCATGTTACTTTGACTCCGTCCATCTCCTACTAGCGCGGCTGCAGGAAGCGCTGATGACTTCGAAAAGACTTGCCGTCCGGCAAGTCTTTTTGAAGTCATCAGCGCTTCCCGCCGCAGCGCTAGTAGGAGACGGACGAAGTCAAAGTAACATGCCGCTACAGCGGCTACACCATTCTTGCCTCACATGCTGCGGCTTCAACGGAGGAGAGGAGGCTGAGCTAGGAAGCCCGGAGAGCCACACCCAGCTGTTCGCCGCCGCCCCATGTGACCCAGCCCGGCCATTCACAGCAGGACGCACATGGCTGAGTCGGACGGCGGGTCACTGGTGACAGCAGCACCATGGGATGAGGAGGAGAAGGGCAGCAGCCGTGGCGGTGAGAGGACTGTGCGGGGAGGGGGGGGTCTCCGGCGCCAGGGACAAGGCGGCATTTGGTCCGGTCCCCCCTGTCAGCTGCTAAGCAGCGGGGAATAAACGCTGTGCGCATGCGCACAGCGTCTATTCCCGCAGCCAGGGGGCTGGGGGCATGGCTAGAGGCTCACAGAGCCTCTGGGTCCTGCCCCCATAGTGGCAAAATGGGGGCGTGGCCTCGCGGGAGAACGGTGATTATAGGCCATGCCCCCAAATTAGGCCACGCCCCCCGAAAATTTCGTCGCGCCTCCGGCGCGCAGCAGTGGCCCGTCTACGAAGCTTCAAAAGTTGGGAGGTATGCTTTCAGAAAGGGGGGGGGGGCACCAAATGACTGCCTTGCCCCGGGCGCCAGAAACCCTAGTTTTGGCCCTGTTGTAGAGAAGGATCGGGGGTCTTCTCTGGGCCTTTATGTACTTGTGGGGGTAGCCTGTGGTGTGGTGGTCGGAGTCTGGGGCGGATTACTGTGCTGAGATCTTGCATACTTTTCAAGCCGGGCTGCAGCCGTAGCGTTGCCGGTTTTACCCATGATGGTTTAAGTAAGTCTATTAGCTGTTAGAATGTCAGTCCAGGGCTGGTGCAGGGGGAAAAGGGAGAGAGAGAAACAAAACTCTCATCATTTTGTGCTTTAGTGAGAGCGGTGCCCCAGAAATGTCAGGCTGGGGTATTGAAGCAGCAGGTTTTAATTGTTTGTCTGGCCTGCCCAGTTTAAGCTTTATTTTGAAAATTTATCAGAGTTCTGGGCCCCCTCCCCTCGTAGACCGTCCCCCAAGAACAGATATTTCGCAAGTGGCACAAAAGATAGCACTTGAAACGAAGGGTAGCCACGGTAAAAAAAAAATTATATATATATATATATATATATATATATATATATATATATATATATATATAAGTCAGTTTATCAGTTTATACTGCACCCGTTCCTGCGAGCTTGCACCACGTTTATAGAGACCAGAGGGTCCTTCTGGATATAGGTGTTTCTGAGACGGGATTCAGGACTTAGCCACTTCGTGCCAGCTATGCTGGGGCTCCCCACAGTACCAGGTCTCTGGGCAGACTCCGGGACGTTCTCTGTCCACCACTCTTGGCTCACCCCCTGGCTTCCAGGTCCTTCCAGGTGTACGTGCAATTCAGTCCTGCCTACTGCGATAGTACGGTAGCGGCGTCTGGAGCGGCGTTATGTCCCTCACTGGTTGGGAAGTCTGAAGCTGCAAGCCTGTTGCTGCTATTCTATGGCAGCGGCGCCAGTACCGCAGGCATCAGGGCAGCGTCTGGAACAGCGGGATTTCAAGGCGACGCTGGGACTACAGGCTCCCGCAGGGCAACTCGGGTACTTCCAGACGCCGAGTGCACCTGCGGGCGCTCTATCCCCGACCGCCTCGCTCTATGGTTAGGCGTCAGGAATATTCGGAAGGCACCGTCTTCAGCTGAAGCGCCTCCAGCAATGGCGTCGTCACTCAGGTACCCCCGGTGGGACTTGGCACCGTGTAGTAAACGAGTATTTTCCTTCCTGCTGGGGAGCTCTCACATCATGCTACTTACTCATTATATACGGCTGCTTAGAAAAATAGGAATCATCATTTTTTTGAATGGTGATTCCTATTCATATTCTATCGATGGCATATACATTCGTATTCGTAAATACAAATGTGCCATTAATATGAATATGAATGAACGTATACGAATCTGAAATACGTATACAAATAAAATAGGCATTTCTAATATGAATACGCCTATTTTACACGTATTTCCCTTAGTAAATTCCCCCATAGAGTATTAACATTTCTGAATCCTATTAGACTGATTTATTTATTAACAGTTTCTTATATAGCACACACATATTCTGCAGTACTTTACAGAGAATATTTGAACATTCACATCAGTCCCTGCCCCAGTGGATATTACAATCTATATATAATCTATGAAAGTCTGTAATTAAAATAGCTTTGATTATTAATACAGGTTATATTATACGGTATCATTAACTTTATTCATCTTAACACCTTGAAGCAAAAATGTATTGGATCATACTTAAAAACTCTTCTGCCAGTGCCAAGAGACCACCAAATTTTTGGGCTGTCCCCCAAGTTCACGGAAGAAAGGACTCATCTCCTGCATCCTGCCCGCTTTCTAGTGCTGCGAGCAGGATAAAATGATTAAATGGGGACCCTCTGTGACAAATGCAGGGAGCGAGGCTAAAAACAGTGAATAAGCATTGTTTAGGCCTGTTCCCTACAGCAGATCCCTGAATCATGCTGTTTTATGGAGCAAGACTTAGTGAAATGACAATTCCCCCCCTCCTCCAAAAAGTGCCAATTATTCTTTCCTTTCCGGGGTTTATCCTGGAGAGGAGATATATGAAGTACATACTGGGTTGCACACTGATTTACCATGTAGCTCTATGTATGGACGGCTATGCAGGGGCGGGCTGGGCCGGGGGGCAGAGTGCCATATGCCCCCCGGGCCGCTTACCCACCCACTGGCTGCGGGCCGTGCTGCGGCTGGATCAGCTTCTCCAGCCCTCCTGCACTGGCCGCGGCTTACAGAACACGGCCGCGGCTACAGGAAAATGGCCGCCGGCCCCCTGCACTGAGGACATGTTCTCAGTGCAGGAGGCCGGCGGCCATTTTCCTGTAGCCGCGGCCGTGTTCTGGAAGCCGCGGCCAGCGCAGGAGGGCTGGAGAAGCTGATCCAGCCGCAGCACGGCCCGCAGCTAGCGAGTGGGTAAGCGCTCTCCCCCCCCCCCTCCCTCACCCCAGCATATGTGTTTCTGTCACTGTGGGGGGCATATCTGGCACTGTGTGGGGGCATAGCTGGCACTGTGTGGGGGCATATCTGGCACTGTGTGGGGGCATATCTGGCACTGTGTGGGGGCATATCTGGCACTGTGTGGGGGCATATGTGTATCTGGCACTGTGGGGGGCATATCTGGCACTGTGGGGGCATATATGTATTTGGCACTGTGGGGGCATATGTGTATCTGGCACAGTGGGGCATATGTGTATTTGGCACTGTGGGGGCATATGTGTATCTGGCACTGTGGGGGCATATGTGTATTTGGCACTCTGGGGGCATATGTGTATCTGGCACTGTGGGGCATATGTGTATTTGGCACTGTGGGGGCATATCTGGCACTGTGGGGGCATATGTGTATCTGGCACTGTGGGGGCATATGTGTATTTGGCACTGTGGGGACATATGTGTATCTGGCACTGTGGGGGCATATGTGTATCTGGCACTGTGGGGGCATATGTGTATCTGGCACTGTGGGGGCATATGTGTATCTGGCACTGTGGGGACATATGTGTATCTGGCACTGTGGGGGCATATGTGTCTGGCACTGTGGGGGCATATGGGTATTTGGCACTGTGGGGGCATATGTGTCTCTGGCACTGTGGGGGCATATGTGTCTCTGGCACTGTGGGGGCATATGTGTCTCTGGCACTGTGGGGGCATATCTGGCACTGTGGGGGCATATGTGTCTTTGGCACTGTGGGGGAATATGTGTCTCTGGCACTGAGGGGGCATATGTGTCTCTGGCACTGTGGGGGCATATGTGTCTCTGGCACTGTGGGGGCATATGTGTCTTTGGCACTGTGGGGGAATATGTGTCTCTGGCACTGTGGGGGCATATGTGTCTCTGGCACTGTGGGGGCATATGTGTCTCTGGCACTCTGGGGGCATATGTGTCTCTGGCACTCTGGGGGCATATGTGTCTCTGGCACTCTGGGGGCATATCTGGCACTGTGGAGGAATATGCGTATTTGGCACTGTGGCAGAATATCTGGCACTGTGGCGGCATTTGTGTCTGGCACTGTGGGGGCATATGTGTATTTGGTACTGTGGCGGAATATCTTGCACTGTGGGGGCATATCTGGCACTGTGGACATCACATTGTGCGGTGTAATGGGCATCATGGTATGGGGCGTAATGGACATTACGGTGTGGGGAGCATTGGGTAATTGCCATCACAGTATGGGGTGTAATGGGCATCAAGGTGTGCAGCATAATGTGTAATTAGCATCACAGTGTGCGGTGTATTGAGTAATTAGCATCGCAGTGTTTGGGCGTAATGTGTAACTGGCATCATGGTGTTCAGCATAATGTGTAATTGGCATTACGGCATGTGGCTTTATGTGTAATGGGTATTACAAGGTTCGCTAAAATGTGCAATCTGCAGGTACACAATACAATCATGGTACAGGCAACGCCCCTTATGATAGGCCACGCCCCTAATTTTTCGGCGCGCCTGCGGCGCGCAAAAGCATTCCTTCCGACGGTGACTTGGCTGATTATGGGCCAGTGCTCTGGACTTGCCCCCTAGGCTAAAAGTTGCCAGCCAGCCCCTGCGGCTATGTATGTATTTATGTAGCACCAACAACAAATGGGAGGTTTATCAAACATTTGGAAGAGATACACTGGAGAAGTTGTCTACAGTACAGCAAGAAACTGAGAGGTTGGCACAACTATTGGCACAACTTTGAAATAATGTGCTTGGTAAATAAAATATCATAGACAAATAAAAACTTACTTGGGTTTGGGTTTTGACTCCTCTGGTACCAGAAACAATATGAAGAGAAAAGAGTAATAACAATATATTAAGAAAATGCCTAATATATTACTACATAAACATGAAAGTATACTTTAAATGGGAGCTGCCCTAATAATATTGTTGTATATAATTACTGTGGCAGTGAAAAAATTCTTAATTATCAACATTTATTTACCAAATTACACTATAACTAAATTAATTCAAATGTTTCAGCCTTCCCACCCATTCATAAACACATTTCCAATTTTGCAGAAACTGTACTGTAGCACTGTGTAGTTAATGGGAGAGGATACACCATAAAATTAGGACACTCAGAAATCCAGAGGCTGCACTGAACACTGTAGATTAAGTCCCTTATTCAGATCTGATCGCAGTACAAATTTGTTCTCAAAATGGCATATTCACTGCAAGTGGGGCAGCTGCAGAGCCGGCCTTAGGCATAGGCAAACAAGGCCATTGCCCAGGGCATTTGGAATGCCTAGGGGCACCAGAAGCTTCTGCTGATTAAAATGATATGCAGCATGCCTATATTCTGTGTGTGAGTGAGGCCTTATCTGCATATGAATTAGTGTATTCATGGAAATCACTGTAACATAACATTCCGTATGCAGGTACAGTCACAGTCGCACACAGAATATAGGCATGCCACATATCATTTTAATCATTGGAAGCTCCTTGTGTGTGCTGGTCATAACAATGCAAATAAGATGAATTTTCAGCAAAAAAGGCACCCAACGTTAGCAGAACTGGCCAGGAGCTGCATGGCCTATTGAGTCAAGATGTATGAGGAAACATCTGTATCCAAGCAGAGGCAGAGGTCACCGTGTTAGCGGCTGTGTGAGTGCTGTCTGCGGGTGGGTTGGTTGTACGGGATGCAGTTAAAATCCCGGCGGTCGGGATCCCGGCGTTCAGAATCCCGACGCCGGAATCCCGACCGCCGAAATGCCGACACATTCTCCCTCCGTGGGTGTCCACGACACCCCTGGAGGGAGAATAAATTAGTGTGCCGAGCGTAGCGAGGCACCGGGCCCGCTGCGTGGCGAGCGCAGCGAGCCGGCTAGGGGGGGCGATCCACGCCCCCCCCTTGTCGGCATTTCGGGCTGTCGGGATTCCGGCGTCGGGATTCTGAACGCCGGGATCCCGACCGCCGGGATTCAGTACTGAATCCGGTTGTACAATAGTGTTCCGCATATGTGTAAGGGGCATTATGTGTGTCATGTATAAATGCATTAATAATTTGCGACATATGTATAACGTGTGTTATGTGTGTCATGTGTATAATGGCATTAATAATGTGCAACATATGTGTAAGGGGCATTATGTGTGTCATTATGTGTATGAAGGGCATTAATAAAGGTTGGCATAATGTTTAAGGGGCATTATGGCTATAAGGACATTAATAATGTGTGTCATGTATAAGGGGCATTACTCTGTGGTATTATCAGGGATGCCGAGAGAAAGGGGTAGGGGGTACAAATTACCCAGGCCAAAGTCTGATGAAAGGGCCCAGTGGGGGCCCCGGGCCCCCTCCCCTTAAGTGACAGCAGCTGGTGCAGCTCTTCTCCTCTGCCTAGCACACATTGCTTTGTGCTGGGTTGCAGTGTGGCCATGGAGGTGCTTAAAATACAATATTTTCTCAGGATTTTTTGCGGTACTCTTTACCTAGAACGGCGCCCGCGATTGGCATCGCGGGCGTCGGGGGTAAAAAATCGCGGGCATCGCTGGCACATAAAAAATGGGTGCGACACGATGCCCGCGATTTTCCCATAGGGATCAATGTTAAAACTGTGATTGGACGCGATTTTACTGTTAAATGCCTCAATGCCCACGATTTGGCCATAGGAAACAATGTTAAATGGGCCACAGAGCCCTAATAGTGCCCTTGAACTGTGAAATGGCCCCCACAATTGTTAACGCCACCCCACGATCAACGTCAACCCGAAGCGTAGCGAGCGCAGCGAGCCCGCGAGGGGCGGCGGTACGCGTCCTCCGACCTTTTCATACCCCCCACTATCCACGTCGGTGTGGAGTTGAGTATAGAATAGTGTGGCGAGCGCAGCGAGCCCGAAGCGTGGCGAGCGGACGCGGATACCTTCACAGGTAAACGCGTCCCTTTGCGGGCTTCACAGGTGTCCGCGTCGCCATGGACACCTGGGAAGCCCGCGAGGGGACGCGTATAACTGTGAAGGTATCCGCGTCCGCTCGCCACGCTTCGGGCTCGGTGGCTCGCTGCGCTCGCCACACTATTCTATTCTCAACTCCACGCCGACGTGGATAGTGGGGGTATGAAAAGGTCGGAGGACGCGTACCGCCGCCCCTCGCGGGCTCGCTGCGCTCGCCACGCTTCAGGTGGACGTTGATCGTGGGGTGGCGTTAACAATTGTGGGGGCCATTTCAGACTTCACGGTGACTATTTGGGCTCTGTGGCCCATTTAACATTGTTTCCTATGTAAAAATCGCGGGCATTGAGGCATTGAACACTAAAATCGCGTCCAATCTCATTTTTAACATTGATCCCTATGGGAAATCGCGGGCATCGCATCGCACCCGTTTTTTAGTGCATTCGATGGTCGCGATGGGCGCCGTTCTAGGTAAAGAGTACCTTTTTTTCTAAGGGTATAATGTGAATAATGTGGGGAGTAATGTAGATAAGGTAAAGTGGTACTATTGTGTGTTGTAACGTGAATAAGGGACACCATCACATGATATAATGTGAATAAAGTTGCACTACTGTGTGGCATAATTTGAATTGGGGGTACTATTGTGTGGCCCTGCACCTTCCCAGCAAGAACACACCCCTGTTTGGGCTGTGCACTGAATGTGTGCACTGTTTCTATTTAAAATATTGCGGGTAGGAGCACCAAAATGATGACTGCTATGATGAGGGTTGATGATGCTGGGAAAGGGGAGCAGGGTCAGAGGCGGAACTCGTGGCGGTGCCTAGGGCTTCATTTAGGCTAGGGCCGGTACTGGGCAGATGTAACTTGTGCAGAGAGAGAGTTACATTTGGGTGGAGTGTGTTGAAACTTAAATCTAAATTGCAGTGAAAAAATAATGCAGCCAGCATTTACCCTGCACAGAAACAAAATAAATAACACAAATCTAACTCCCTGCACATGTAACATCTGCCCCACCTGCAGTGCACATGGTTTTGCAAATTTTGAGAACAAATTTGTACTGCAATCAGATCTGAATAAGGGCCTAAATACATGTGGAGGAATGTAATGAAGTCCGAGTCTGTCAAATGATAATGGTTGCCAGCCGAGCTCAGATGATTTTTTTAAAGGAACAATCTTTTACTAGTAAAGCCTGTCTGTCATCTAGATTGACAGAGCAGTGTGGAGGACCAGGGAGGAGAGGGAAGGACTCTGACTCAGGCAATCAAATTTGGGGGAGTCTTCACACTGCCAGCGCCAATGCCTAGCATGCGGTGTGATAGAGGCAGGCTGTGGCAGCCAGTAGTAACAGGGTATGCGGACCCTGACCCGACAATGTCTAGGTTGACAGTCACGAGGTTGACCATTAATAGTCGACAGTGACTAGGTTGGCAACTAAGAATGGTTGACATACCATAGGTTGACAATGACAGAAGGTTGACAAAAGCTTGCAGTCGACAGGGGCATGGTCAATATGCATAAGGTCGACGTGACTTTTACAATTTTTTTTCTAAAAAGGAACTTTTTCAAACTTTACTATCAAAGTGGGAACAGAGTGAGAATATACAGTAAGTGTGGCGAGCGCAGCGAGGCACCATGCTTGAAGCATGGCGACTGTAGCGAGCCATGCGAGGAGACACAGTATACTTATGCAGTGTCCATATCAACATAGGTCAACATAGACCAGTGGTCAGGGAACTCGTTCCTCATTACCCCACGCAGTGCATGTTTTGTAGGTCTCCTCACAGAATCACAAGTGAAATAATTAACTCCACCTTTGGACCTTATAAAATGTGTCTGTGTGTAATTAGTACACCTGTGCACCTGCTGGGTTACCAGCAAAACATGCACTGTGTGGGGTAATGAGGACCGAGTTCCCTGGTCACTGACATACTGACACACAAAAAAAACGCAAAAAACTTGTTGCCTTATTCATGTGGACCATGTGTATGTGTGACCTTAATCTTCTGTCAATGCCAACCATTCTTAGGTGTCAACCTAGTTGCTGTCGACCATTAGTGGTCGACCTAGACATTAGACAAAAAACAAACTGGAGTATAAGACCTAACCGGCCCTTTAACTGGAGACCTAGACATTGTCTATCATCCATAAAGAGAAGTAGCTAGGTGACATGGCTCCCCGAGCAAGGGTATGTTTTGGCACCCCCCAGTAATTTTTCCTTCTTGTAGTAATGTCTTTAACACATAATGCCACAAAAAATGGAGTGCCCATTATACATTATGCCACACTGTAATTCCCATTACTTATTATTCCATGCACAGTAATGTCGTTACACATTACGCAACAAAAGGTAATGCCTATTACACATGCAACACACCGTAATGCTTAATTCACTTTCTCACTTCAATATCTCTTCTAGTGCTGTTTTCACACATAATGCCCCCCGGCTGAAGTACTGCTTACATATATAATGCCCCCCCAGTGCTGCTTACACACATAATGCCCCCTATAGTGCCTCTTACACATATAATGCTCCTTTAAATGTCGCTTACTTACATGCTCATTGCCAGGGTAGGGATGCCAATCCCGGGGCATTTTTTCAATCCCGGAAATTGGGATTGAAAAATGCCCACTATGCCCTAATATGGAAATGAGGTAGCCAGGTTAAACCCACCCTGGCCGCCCCGCATATTAACTTACATGTGCAGTGTGGTGCGGCCTGGAGGGTGGCCGGTGAAGGAGTTTTGAAGTGGGAGCTGGTGGGCGGGCGAAGCCGAGAGACGGTGGGCGGGCGCACAGTAAAGACGTGTGCCGGGTAATGAAAAGGAGGGCGGGCAGTGAGGACAGGGCTGTACAGCTTTGTGGCCTATGCAGCATGACCTCTGACCTCGACACGCTGCGCAGAGCCGCACTGCTGGGATGGGAGAAGCCGGGCAGCATCTGAGCACTCGCTCAGACGCTGCCCGGCATTAGACTGCGCATGCAGCGGGTTGACAGCGGGTTTACGTGCTTGTTGCTAGGGGAGTTTACCTGCTTGTTGCCAGGGGGATTTACTGGCTCGATGCCAGGGGGATTTACCTGCTTATTGCCAGTGAGGTTTATGTGCTCATTGCCAGGGTGAGGAGTTATTTGCTTGTTGCCAGGGTGGTTGGGGGTTATGTGCTCATTGCCAGGGGCTGGGTTATGTGCTCATTGTCAGAGGGGTTTACCTGCTCATTGACTGGGAGAAGCTTGCTTGTTACTAGGGGTTGAAGGGCCACAATGCTCTCGGAATCCACAATTCCAGGTAGAGCAGGGTGCTCTGCACTCCCCTGATAGATGAAGGAGACCTCTAGTGTTTGCCTCCTTTACAGCGGTGGTCATTTTTGGAGAGGCGTAGGGTCTCCATATCCATGTGATACTCTGCACCCCTACAGGCAGTTTCCCCCATCAGCCCTGTCTCCCATTTCCCAGCAGATTAGGTAGGAGAGGGGGTCAGAGGCATAAGGTGCAGATGGAGAGGAGGGAGGAGCTACATTGCTCACAATATCAGCTGCCTGG